>NC_063004.1:1839396-2439396 GCF_017499595.1 Psilocybe cubensis
TTGCAGTCCAGCCGCCGCCGCCGCAGACGAAGCCATGTCCAGTGCATTGCAATCAAACCCAAGAATACGAAGTGCTTTGAAGCCTTGAGCTTTGGCGTCATTAGCTACCTGTTTCCACTGCAATGTTTCAGCATATCATTGTGTGGTCAATGAGGCACTACATTGGTTCTTACCTGAGCCTGACTGCGACATGAATAGGAGGACGAGCCTCCGATACTATTGGAAACGGCCAGTCCAGCAAAATTGTTGTTCCCAAATGTTGCAGGTGCAAAAGAAAGAAGGATTATGCTGGCTATGGTGATTGTAGAATGCATTTTTTCGTTGATAGACTGTAAAAAGAGAGTGAGAATAAGTTCTAGCGAAACTCTGCCCTATTATAGCGAGCCAAATTACTGTCTCTTATGTCATTAGTGGGGAGAAATGAATACTACGGTATAGCTTCAGGACATATCTGTAGTTATTAGTCAGTTCGTTCAGAAACCATGAGATACAAAGCAATATTGGTAGATGCTCAACTATTCTTCCTAAGGGCAAACTTAGTGAATGTATCAGACCCAAAATCGTACTAAAATACATTCTTGGAATATCATTCTTCTGCTCGCAGCTGGCTGACGTTACATAGTCCCTACAGATGCTATAGCACCTCATTTTAGGGCATTAAAATGACATTGATGAAGCTATATATAGAACGCTCTCAACTTCGTATCCCTCAGTTCGAGAAATAGCGAACCCCAATTGTTATAAATCCTTGCCACTTCTCTAAACTGGCTAGGAGTGCTTTCAGACCAATGATCCCACTGGGAGATCCCGTGAGGGTATGCAGAGATCGCCTTCGCATTCGTGTCCAGGATTGAAGAAATAGGGTTTAATCATTATGTTATTAATAAAATGTTTTGAGACCAGAACTAATATGCAGGTCTTGTTGATAGTATAGAGTTTAGTATCCTGGTAGCCTTTATCGGTTTTACAAATTAGCATGCGTTTAAAGCGTCTCCTGGCAGGATTTTGCCGAAGATTCCGAAGCTCTGTTCAACGGCACCACCCGTCTTCCACAATTGGTCATCGTATTCGAAAGCAAATATTGTCATGCTTGTGTCACGAGCGGCACAGTTGATGCTGGAAATTGCGTTGTGCTCATCGGGTACGGATGGGGCTGCATTTCCATTATTGCTGCCTCGAGATGGCCAACCAGTCCTGAAAAGTAACTCAGTTTATCGAGACTTTGATACAAATGGAATGACGTACTCGGTAATGTATATCTTCTTTCCGGGGCACGCAGCTTGCAACGCGGGTTTGACAGTGTTGTAAAGGAAGCTACCAGCCTGCCCTGAATTTACACCTCCGTCATAGAATGCACTGGATTAGAGTATTAGATGTGTCGGCTTGAGACAAATCTTATGCTTACTGTGCATTTGCCCCAACAAAGTCGGCACCACACAGGGCGGGATTGTTTCGAATGTCAACCCAAGTGTGTACAGTGGAAACGGGGGTTGTAACGCCCACCGATCCGAGGTACCCTATTCCAGAGCATTAATGAACGGCATAAAGGCTTCATAAATTTGTATAGGAGTTACCTCGGACGTCGTATACTTTTGCCATAATGTTACCAACAGAATCTTGGACCTATAGAAATGGTTAACTTCTTAGATCGCAAAGAGCTTCTATCAATGGTGGTGCCGACCTCATTTCCAACCGTCAATCCGACATATCGGCCTGCTCCATATTTAGTGTATGCTGCACGGAATGTTTGCACATCATTGCTACAATCAATGAACTGTTAGCGCAAATACGCTAAGATAGAAATGCAACTGTACTTGATTTGGGTCATGCTAGCTGCAATAGTTCCCTAAAGACAAAGAAAGGTTGAGACCAAGGCATAGAACATCGTACAACTCATTTACAGATTGTGCATAGATTCCTGCCATGATTTGGAGGCCTGCAGAGGCTGCAGCTGAAGATGCAAGGTCAAGAGCATTGCAATCGAACCCGATGATACGTATTATCTTGAATCCCTGGCTTTTGGCATCGTTGGCCAGTTGATTCCACTGAATGACTTGGTTACTAACCGGCATCGAGTTGAGCAAAATACATTTACATACCTGAGCTTGAGAACGGCAGCCATAGGTCGTCGTTCCTCCTGGACTGTTCGAGACAGCCAGGCCTGACATATGGTTAGTCGCCAGTACAGGCGCCGTGAAGCTGAGAAGAACGGTAATTGCGATGGCGGTGAAGGTCCTGTGGAACATCTCGAAAGCTACAGTACATTTACATTGACTTACCCTGTATTTATAGGGTTCGAGAGGTCGAGCACAGGCTTGGAGTGATTCTTGCACGGATCGTAAGTCGTAACAGATGTACTGATGTAAAAAACGAGACAGTATGTTCGGACCGAAGCATGTGGTCAAATTATGAAGACATGTTAGACGAGGGCAAGGCCATTAGTGCATTGTTGCAAAGAATCCATCAAAGCGGAGTCATTGAAAGATCCATCCCATGCGGGAAACCCGAATAGACGCATCTCATGGCTAAATGGTAGCATCGTTGATGAGCTCGTACTATGCTAGCCGCACTTGTACAGGATCGACGTGAAAGCGTTCGACAGGTACGTCGTGTTCGTAGATAGCAAAAGTTTCTTCACAAACTTGGCTTGGAAGAAACAGTCAATGTTTAGAACCCTGCCGATACCAACACTCACCACTTACCACGATTGCTACCTTGCTACTCAACAGTTCCTAAAACAGCCCATAGGTTGCCAAAGTTGCAGGTATTGGCGTTGGCCATATTTAGATCTACTCGGGGTCGTCACACATGATCTAACTTGAGTTGAGGGCCGTTGCTTCGCACGGCGATACGAGTCCTTGATTTCCCTCACCCTATGATAAGATTAGATACTGATATCATCATATTGTATAATATAAATAAGAACATCATAAACATTACGTAAATATTTATGTTAAGTTGCGTGTACTGTAAACGCCAGTTCAATCGTCGAATCTAGGCTGCTTCAAATTACTCCAATCCCATCTTTCGCGATCCCATGAAGGAGGCCTGGTGATAACGTCAGGATGACATCGTACAGTATACTGATCCATCAAATTCTGAAAATCTGTATTTGCATTATAATTAGACAGTGTAGAGTACGAATTCGTGTTTGGGAAACCTACAGTTGCCTTTGCTAGTTACTATCAGCCTCGTTGACGGTAGTTGAAATGGCTCTTTCATCGATAGTGAAGTTGATGAGGCTGTCTCTTGAATTGAGTTGCTTGAGGTTATTGGCCGTGGAGGCACTGATTCTGTCATCGACCTCGCTGACGACTTTGCCCGACCGTTGCAGTTACTCTTTTTCCGTCTGTTGATTTGAATTTTTGAACGGCTCTACACAATGTATGTTAACGAAAATTAAAAGTGTCCTTAATGATGGTTCGCACTCACCTTGTGGTTATTCGAATGTCTCGTAAAATCGCATCTCTTGAGATGCTTTGTCCAATGTTGAGGGTCGAAGGGCCATTTCTTCGACAGTAATATGCTCTTCCCGCAACTTTTACACTCCACTGAGTTCTCAGTGACCGATGCTGCCAAGGGGTCACTCAGTAGGGCGTTACGCCTTGCGATAGCTCTTTTGTAGGAACTACTTTCCGTAGCGTTGTCGTGCAAGACGTCCATGTAGAAGTAGAACTTCGCTAACCAGATGTTTGGTCGTTGACATATGCAAGCACGTGCTACGTAGGCTTTTGAAGTCCGACGCGATGATATCGTTGCCTGCACCGATGGGGCGTGCATACAATCGATGTTATGGAGCGGTCGTTAGTTTGCGCGGTCGTGTTTTGGTATACCGTTGATGTAAGGCAGTGACAGTTCTCCTGAATTTTTTTTTTTCAAGGTTAACGTGGAGGCGTTTCAATCAACAAGACAGCGAGGAGCAATTCACCTCGCCACGATATTTTCCCCATATCTGTTAAACTGGGTGGATGTTCGAAAGCATGATTTTGTCAGACCTGTGTCAACAGATGTTGAGATAAGCTGTATATTATATGGGCCGAGGTTAGCACGTAGAACAAACTTCGTTTTGACGCCTTCAGTGAATGCAAACGCACATTCCGTTCAGGCGTGCAACAATCCTCCCGTTGCCCGTTCAACTCATTAACTTTCTGTTAATTCGTAGTACAGTATATGTTCTGAAGGATAGACAGCCAACGTGCTGTCAACCGGCTTCGGTGAGGGTCCGTTTATTTTCGTTCGTTCGATCTCAGTCCAAGCTCGTCTACAGTCAGGAGTGTGAGTATACATCGACTTTCACCGTGCAATCGGTCTCTCACCTGAATCAATGTATTCCAGACAACTAATATCGATTATACCCGTTGTACCGTATTCTCTCAGTAGTGCATCGAGGGGATTCGGTCATGTTATAGTGTCTCATACCACTCGATACAAGTTTGACCGCAGTAGACCGTTGACGGAAATGAAGAAAAGTGACTGGTATCGCATGGTTTCCACCCTAAAAGTTGCTTGAGGTTATCAGTGGCGCAACAATCTAAGAGGGGGAAAGTTGTTTGGGTGCTACTTACTGTCAGGATTCTTTTGTATTGATAGAGAGGCGTACCGCCCAGACCGTCGAGGGCACTTTGAAAATTGTTGATCACACTGCATTTATAAGTCAGTTGACTCTCAAATACTTTGGCATAAAACTAAACGACTTCATGTTGCATTGCGTCAGAAACCACGGAGTGTACGGAAGAAGATCATAGCAGGATGTGAATGGAATATAGGAGACATAGAGGAGTGTACGCAATGCACACAACAGAACCCCGGAAGCGGACTGAACAGGCATGTGATCTACCAAAATACCTACTGTCCACTTCCGTTACTCAGAACTGCTTACAGGTGTTACCTTTGTTTCACATTTGCTAATGGCCGTACAATTGTGTGCACTAGAGGAATGTGCGTCTTCAACAGGCAACAGTGCCCTCATCAGCACGCAGTCCTTCTACCTCGCACCTTCAGTACACTCCATCCAATGATACTCTTCACCACAAAAGATTCGCCCGCTCCCTCATCCTCCAACTTCTCCAACCATAGTTGATCAACAGCTCGTAACCGTATGAAGAGGATGGAAGAATGTACCGTGATGCCTGTGTTACCGTGAGTGTCAATGTATCCTCTGAAATATACTTTCATTTGAGTGCTCGTGTCTCTTTGCACCATCCATCCACCTTGGTCAACGTCTTTACGACAAACGAACGGATAGGTGCGAGACTGTGAGATTAATTGCCGTCTGCTAGGCGCTCGTGAGTTTCACCCTATATTGTCAACATAGCATGGCACTCACATACAAATAGAGATCCGGGTTCGATCAACCAGTCCGCAACACACTTACTCATACATTGTCGGTGCACACCTAACTGGGACAACGTCAATAGACGCACCGACATATAGCATAGAAAATGCGGTCCGACGGACGTTAGCGCGTGTATTGGTTTGGAATTCAGCAACCGTGCAACCTCAAATCACCCAAACAGAGATGGATCAAAGTTTCTTTGTACACCGCCTACTCTTCAACCCATCCAGTTTCCGTAAAAAACTGCTTAAACGGGAGTCGGTGTTTGCAATGTGGCACGTCGAGCGTACTGTCGTGAGTTTCAATGTGTTCATAGACCTTCGTCCGAGACATGCTGAAAATGGATGGGTCGTCTAACTTCAGCAAAAAAACACAAGACATTTACAACGCATGGGACGCGAGATACGGATTAAGACGGCGTCTGGCCAACTGTTAAACGCTAAAGTCTGTATGACTTGCTGTGTATCCACCGTATAGTTTCGCACTCACAATAATAGGTAGTTCCAATAAGAGGTGTATACAACACGATACGACCCGGCATGTTGGAGAAGTTGAAATTCCTAGATCAAAGTTGTATTCCATGGTACGTACCCATATTTGAAATGTCTAAATGCGGTGGCTTAATGCAAAATCTGCAGATGTTATTAGTTGGCTTCGTACGTTGTCAGTTTTTTTTTTTTTACGTGTTCGTGAAGGAATCCCAAGTAAGTCTAGAGAGGGTGATACAAATAACGTGAAAAGACTTACCTCTGTGTCAGTACTTCAACATGATAGTCCGCCTCTTGACTATGGACATTTATTGGGGTCTTTGTATCTGCGGTGTAACGTCAGGCAATACAATTGCGCGCAACAGGGCACTTCAATGGACCAAAATCATTATGCCACACCTATGAACCATACACCAGCATATAAATGCGCTTAAGAATAAACCATACCTACGTCGTAGGTTTGTTTCGAACAGGCTATCCGAGCTGAACGAGTATTCAAGATGACCTATATCAAACAAAGCGTTTCCGTAGCACCTGCACCGCATCGAGTGTGACTGATATGGCTTGTAGTGGTTCGTTCGGATAAATATTCGTTTGGAGGTCGATGCAGAGTCTGAGTCTGTTCATGTCGGTATCAAGATGGCCTTCGTATCGATGACCTGGGCGATTCGGGTGAGTCTTCGACACCTGGCGATACTCTCGATTATGACACTTATCTCAACTCCTAGCAACGGACACCATATACCAGAATGCCGTTGTATATTGGACAACATCTCAGGTAGGTCGCCTGGTGTAAAGTTAAAGTTTATCATGTCCAGAGTCATGCGCGTATGACATCGTAAGCTTTTATATCCTGATTATGTTTGAAATTTACTCACCATCGCCTACAAGAGGGCGTGATATCTGTCTCGGCTTTCATTCAATCATGGCTTCTCATGGTCTACAGCGTCTGAGTCGCTGATTCGATGTTGTAGTAGCCCGTAAACAGCATTATCAGCCAATGTTCGCTTGTCCGATTTCCGTTTGGAGCCCGCGCTCTGAATGCCGAACAATCCGTGACCAGCGACGAAAGTCCATATATGGTGGCCTTCCCATTTTCCATTTGCCACGTAATTTGTATCCCGCCAACTTCTTACCATCACCTGCATCTGCGGCCCCTCAAAACCAGCGAACAAAGAATGGACGTAAATATAGGTAAGGCAGCATTCTTCGTAAACCTTTTCTAACAACAAACTAACGAACTTATTTGTTTCCTCTTTATTTTACAGTCGCAGCATACGGATTGGCTTTCAGCCATGCCTTGGCCATTTTTTTGGTCGTCTTCAGGCTCATTATCAGGCGGTGCGACAAACGGTGTTGGTACGACGATGGGCTGGCGGCTGTGGCTGTGGTTGCAGACTTTGTCATTGCCCTCACATTGTTTAAATTGGGTGCGTTGTGATACTTTTTTTTTTTTTTTTTTTCTTTTTGTAGCCAGTCTTTTTTTATTTTACATTGATTGACATATATCATGGGGTTGCTATGTATAGCCATCGACACACCTACCGCCCTTCCTGTTTCCTACCGAGTCGAACTATTTGCGTTCTTTATAGTTTTGTGGTGCGTAGTCACTTTCCACAACAAGCATGGCCACTTATTACTACGAATGCGCTGTCCAGGGTCTCCCGCGCCAGTATAGTGCTATCACCGAATCGACTGCACAAGGCCAAACAACTCCGTGTATTATGGGGCTGGCTGTACGCTGTCATATTCATCGCAATCGGCATTATCTTCTCCACTTTCGCCATATTTGTGTGCAAGGTCAACACCGATTGCAAGTCGGATACTGTGTGTCCATGCCAACCACCTTACATTCTGCTGTTGTTTTCTCTTATAGGTAAGTCACACTTCATCTAATCGACTGCCCATTGCTGACTGCTATATAGCTGAACTCATTGCTGATATCTTGATTATTCGACGAAGCTGGACTATACTAATAGTAGAAACCCGCGTGTCCTTTTTCAGACTGACGCACCGTTGGCGTGCCGTCGCGTTAGGTTACAACAGCAGCGTTTTCATAATGCTGTCCAGCGCCGTGTGGTTCGGGATTTACGTCAAGTTAGCTCAACAATATCCAATGTTAGTTGTGTATGCATTAAGCGCTACTGTGAGTTCTTTATCTACACCATCATCTACAACATTGCTTCATTCTGCCTCAGGCCCTCGTGTCCTTATTGGCCATCAATGTGCCCGTCATCACGGGACCTCCAAGCAACAAAGGTCGTCGCACCCGCCTTCCAGTTGCGGGGCAAGACGTCATTCAACTAAATCGTCTCCAACCAACCACCGCTGCAGGACATGATGTTATTCAACACAATCGTCTCCAACCGATGACCGATGCGGTAAATCACGAAACATTGGCAAATATAGCAGAGGCAGTGGATCGCAACGCTTCCAAGATATACAGTGACAAAGATTCAGGCAAGGACATACAGTTTAGGGCGCCCAATAATTCTGTGGAAAGTTTGTTCGACGACTAGTAAACCGTATGCCAGTGCATGGTATCAATCCACACAATTAGCGCAGTCGATACATGAATGTTCAGTGTTATATAGATAGTTGCATGCTATATATATATTTTATAACTCGTTGATGAGGATGTCTGTATTGGTTACATTGTAGAGCATACAACACATATGACATACAGTAAACAATTATGGCAAATGAGTACTAATGTAAATATCGTGTTCGTGTCTCATCTGATTCCGATTAGCATTCTTTCTCTTTTGAGTTTCATAGGCCACACAACAATTTTCGGTTGGCGTCAATAGCTCGCCATCCACTATTTGATCAGCTCCTCGATCAGTGGGCAGTACTTGTTTGACCACCAATACCACGCCATTGGTATCCTTCCTAGAATGCACACGTCTGACGCATTTACCCGCGTGTTCTCCTTCAATGATGGCTAATAACCCAAAGTCGTGCTTGATGGTAGGATGTTTGGGCTTTATATGGGTCGATTCAATCCGTAACGTCCGCTTCGAATTGGGTGTAAATCGCATCATGCACAGCTGCCCATCCACGTCCTCCTGAACGATTACAAACAACGGAGAAACGTGTCCATCGACGGTTGCCTCTTCCACCGTCAAAGGAACTCCAATCAGCTCTCGTTTCAACAAAAGATTACAAGGAGTGGTTAAAGATGCAACGTTGGTACCGTCGCTTGAATTTACGACGACGGTTCCTATGCTAATGCTTGTTAAATCTTCTGAATGGTCAGATGGATCCCACGCAGGCGAGGTGTCCTCAATAGTATCAGGCAATGGTGTATGTCTGCCACTGTCAGCGCTTTCAGTTCCTGTGGTTATTATGATCGATGGGTTGGCGAAGTTACGAGACTGGTGGACAGCGTTCGAATCATACGTCTTCGACAGGCTTAGAGGCTCAAAGGTACTACAAGCCGTGAGCGCGAGTACAAATCGGTAAATGAAATACGCTTACCTGTATTCCAGTACGTCGTCTCTGTTCAAAACAATTTTCTTGAAGGGATTCGACGGATCATATCGAGTCGGCTCTACAACTAAACGCAACTCAGGTTGACCTGTTCTTGGGCTTACGGACTGTAGTACCTCGGCGACAATGCCGATTAAGCCTTTGAACGTATGATGTACCTTGCTCACTATCACAGTTACACCTTTCCAACGATGATATCGGGTCGTGTGTGATGTTGGGATAAGCGCGAGGAGCGATGAAGGCTGACATGTCGTCGCATCTCCCAGAGAAACGAAATTCCTGTGCATATATATAATCTGAGATGTATGCATGAGCCAGAGTATATATACGGTTAAATGACAAATACTTGCCTCCAACATCGAGTCGGCTGTATTGATTTGCTGGTCTTTTGTAGTGCCTTGCTTATCGATTAGTTGTATTTCATCTCCCTTGATGTCCACGACCCAACCCGATCGTCCAGCATTAACGCCAGCGTCAACCCCTACGTAATCCCCTATTTCGAAATGTTTTAAGATGTCACTCCATACGGTGCGTATTGTTGTCAACAGCTGGGTCGTAGTTGTATCAACTCTGTGGATTTCAGTTTCGTTGTAATGTTGACCAGTTTCGTCATGGTCGCAGCCTTTGTTGTATATATCGACATCGACCATATTATCGTCGTCGGCTTGCGCAATGACTCCGAGCCAACCTGTAGATCTCATTACCACCCATTCCATGGTTCGCATGATCCATTCCTTTGGCTTTGGTATCGGCGCGTGATGGAGTGCGGGATGCCCACTCATACAAAATGATGTATACGTCACGTAACTCAGACCTTCACGACATGAGGCAACGTGTCTGGGATCGTAGTCCACCCGGGCCAAACCATGCTCAAAGATCAGATCACCTACGCGATAGACAGATGCTCTGCCTGATTCTATGTATAAATGAGAGTTACGAAGGCCTGTCGGATCGAATAGCTTAGGCGCGGGCACCGCAGTGTATGTCTTCCGTTTACGAGATGACTTCGTTTTGGTGGACACGTACTCGTAACGGGGGATCATAAGCATTGACACCCCCCACGATCCTTTCGAAACGACAAAGCCTACATCGCCTTTGTATACACCTCGTTTAACCTTGAGCCATTTTCCGACCGATAGGTTCGTAATGTCCCCTCCCATGTACAACAGTTGCTGAGCCTCATTCTTATCGATCGGACTCAGGAGCACGTCCGTAGTTTTTACGATGATGCCGGGCGATCTTTTGATAAGGTCAATCATAGGCTGATCCATCAAACATTCCAAGTATATGTATCCATGTACAGAACTGCGTGAAAACGCGGACCGAATATGATGTTCTCGGCGCGAGTTTTTGAGTAAAGAAGCGACCGCGATTTCTTCGTATCCGACCTTACGTATTGTTCATCGATATGGTTGGCAACACACAAATTTAATTCGATGGTATTAAACTTACTTTACATCCAATCCTCCATGTAGGATAGTCCGTGGGCAGATTTTCGAAGCCCGAATCAGTGTTTCCGTGCGGTGACAAAACAGTAGGATTGTCAGCGTTTGAATACAATGGTTCCACACCCCGGTACATATCAGAGGCGGGCAGTGAGTGAGATCTACCACGTGTTCTCTCTTCAATTTGTTGAATTACGAGGGCCAGTCGGTCTCTCTTTGTAACAGGAATGGGTTTGTCCATTGCCACAGATGATGAACCGTCACAATCTTCATGGGATTGAGTTCCGTCGTCGATGAAGCATTCTGCGAGTAAATTTGGTTTATCTCGTATGTTGGAATGACATGAGACTGAGTAAAACGAAATATTATGCGCACCAAATTCGTCAGATTCGGCTGAACCATCCTCTGAATCTCCGTGATCGACATTCGCTTCTAAGTCCAAGAATGGGTTGGGAGCCATAGGTAGTCTAAAAAGAAGCAGAAAAAAAATTAAAAATTTGCCGTTTATATGTATAGCATTGCGTGAGTAGATATAGACATACTAAAGCAACGACTCTGCAAAGCAGTCGCTGACAGGTTTAAGGTGTTCTTCAAAATGAACTATCGATTTGAACACATTTAGAATACCATCAATATTTCTATCATATATCGTAATATAACCTACAGCCTAACAAATATTGTATATTAGCCTTGAAGATACGAATACTGGTACGATGTGGCAGCAAATGACAACGTCGAAAAAGGTGTTCAAGTCGGATAGGCACAGTTCTTAAACAGAGCGGTGAACGAAATTTCGGCAAGTTCCGATATCCCTTTGATGCGAAGGTATTAAAGGAACATGTACGACATTCTCCCACGCTTTTGGATCGTCCTTTCAACCACACGATGCTCGATGCAATGTAGTCTATGGGTTCAGATTATACAGCTGAGTCTAATAGACTGATACGCTGCGACACTATCGAACGATAAATACCATACTGATATGAATATAAACAGTTGTTATCTGAGCATGTATCAACTGAGGCCTCCATAACCATAAAACACTTTGGATAAATTTTCATCTTATTCCCTCGCGTAAATAGCATACAATGCATGTTTCAAGTTTCCCCCATTTACGGAAATGCGTAGCCATTGAGATACATCATTAACAAGGTCATGAACATTACCCTCCTTTACGCATCTATTTCCAGTAGTAATGCCGTCGTGGAACCACACGTCCCCTTGCAGGTCAACATACCGAGAAACAAAATGATGTTGCCCGCCGTAGACAACCCCAGTAAGCTTATACTCTACGTTGAAACTATCCGATTTGAACATAATATCAGGGTTTATAGCAAACCGTGGCGAGCATATATCCACTGTCATAATGTAAGGTAATCGTTCAACCTTATGGCATAGCGACATATATACGATATGCTGATTTTGTGCACACGAAGGGCAATTCTTCGAACTCAATCGTTGAGCATCGCTCAGGTTAAAACCTAAACTGTCTGAAATAGAAGACACCTCCTGGGAGTCGTCGTGGAAAACGCCAGTGCGTGCCACACTTATATATTCGCCTAGTCGCATTACGGGTCTTTGGTCATTGTAGCCGCATTTACTGCACACGAGAACAGACATTCCAGAAGATCGCTGGCCCATCACAGCGGTCATAACTCTGTCAATGTATGTCATATTTGGACCCATAGGAAAATCAAGCGGGCTGCGTGAGTGCATATCGTTTCTGACGTCGTTTCGTGCGCTCTCTAGAGAAATTGATCCATTCTGCACAAGTGCGAATTGTCCGCTGAGTCTGTCTAATAACGGTGTCAAATCACTGAATCTATTGGTCCACATCTCAGGTGCACTTATCCATAGGTTATATAACACGGTAAAGATGGAGTCGTAACTGCAACTGTAGTTGTCCGCGTCCCACTTTGTACCTACAGGTAGGACCGCAAACTCGGAGGGTGTGCTTAGCAACATTCGTTTCCTCGGTCCTATACAGTCTGAGCGAATTGGTTGGCGCTTATTGCGCTTATCTTTTGCCCTGTCGGTGACAATTGCCTTAACACTGTTGAGAGACCAGGTGCCGTCCTTTTCCGGAGTTCTGATAAGCTGCTTTGATGAAGAGACTGCCAAGGTAGGATGCCAGTCTGTACCAATGGATTGCGATACGTCGAGAAGCATGAAAGACCGAATTGTCGGATTCCTTAATCCATGCAACACGCCGTCTGGAAGCTGTCCATTGTATTTCATGGTGGTGATATGATCTAATATATTGAGTTCACGGAATTCCTGGCGCAGGTGCCCACTAATACCCTTTGTAATCTTAGACGCATCGAATCTACCGAGTAAGATGGTACCACTGGCGTTCGAACTTCTAGATACACAGGTGTAATAAGACGAATGATCCTTACAATGATCTAAATGTATCAAGTTATAATCTCGCGTCTTACCTTGAGACGAATAATCGGTCATGGCAAAATTGGGCAGCACTAATACCTGCTGGCGGTTTACATTGATTTTTGTGCCAGACTTGAGAGTACATGTTACTCGAGACGACGTTCGCGTAAGTGGAACAACATTAACAGGCAAGTCAGCTAATGATACAGGGTTCGGCGGTCTGATTAATTCCACGAACAGCGTATCAAGTACAGGTCTACCAAACGCACCAACAGAAGATTCCCATCCTACGACGACAGCCTCCTGTCCTTTAGTGATACACAACTCTGTGGCGTCGTTATGCCGTATCATAACTGGCAGACCTACGCACAGAGAAAGTTTTGCTGGCACTTGTTCGCTAGAACAGGCGCTGCGACCCCATAGGGCTTCCTGAAGACGCTGGGACATCTTTGTCTGTTTGGTTGCTTTAGACGATCCTGATGGTCGTCCGCGAGGCCTGCGAGTTTCTCCTTCTTGTGTACCCAGACTATCGACAGAGAAAAAATGATGCAATGTACGTCCGCTCTCTTTAGCGTATCTTGCGATGCCCTGCTCATTGAACCTATCCTTTTGATTATTCCACGCAGTGATAACAGATACGTTGCGAAAAGCAGGGTCAGTCAATATAGGTTTACCTTCAATAGTCGTCAGTTTAGAAGCTAACCTTGACTTGAGGAACGATATATCAGCGTCTGTACAGGCGGCATACCGCATGTTTTCAAGTGCAGTGCGCAACTTTGCGTCTTCCTCAGTCTGCGTTTTTTGTCTCATGTTTTGTTTTAGAATAACGACAGTCGTGAATTGGTGCCAGAATATCTTGCCTAGAGTAGCTTCTTGCTCGGACACCTTCATGCGAGCGTCTTGCGTATGTTTAATGGAAGGACTATAAAAGGGGAGATTACCTACCGGCGGTAGCTGAGCGAAGTCACCAGCTAAGATCATTGATATACCTCCGAACAGTGTATCGTCGTTAAACACTTGTGACAGACGTCTACTAATGGCATATAAATCCCTCGACGACAGCATAGATATTTCATCAATAAAGATATACTTGACACCCTTTAATCGAGCTCGTACGTCATTTATTACTGCGACTTCGTTTTTTGAAAAGTCTTGACCACGATCCGACTTGGACCGTATTCCTAATACACTGTGATAAGTAGATCCGTTGAGGAGTGCAGCAGCGGTACCTGTGGGTGCGAGAACCACAAATCGGTGAGATTCGCCTCTCGACTCAAACATATGAATGATAGATTTGATCACTTGACTTTTGCCAGTACCGCCCATGCCACCGAGATGCATCCTCAGCTGACCAGGCGACAGCAAACTAGCGTGATTGGCAACAATACGGAAAGCCCTTTCCTGTTCCGTATTCAAGGTGAAATCGGCGACTGTAGAATCTACTAACACATTATGTTCCATTTGCTTTGCCTTGTACGACCTGAGCAGATAATCCGAAGAAACTACTTTGACGTCATTAGTAGACTCTTCGTTGGAAATATGAATGTTTGTTATATCATCTGAGGGATCTGAAGGCACGTAACCGGACAACTTCTGTTTAAACAGTCTAATTTTTTCAGCTTTTATTAGAGATGCCCAGCTCGTATGCGTCTTGTATTCAGCAGGCCTGAACATGCTGACTTCTTGACATGTAACATCGCTAGAGGCGTTAGAAAACAATCCTGCAGATTGTATGATGCCATCTACTTCTCGCTTTAACAACACCTCTCTGCGGTATGCCTCACCAATCTCTTCATAATCTAAATGATCTTCACCGAATTCAAGGCCGACAAAGTCGTTGTATTGATCGTCGAGACCGCAACCATCAGGATAGAGTTCATCCGTGTAAACATCTTGTTGTTCTCCGTCTTTCCTTCTTAACTGTGCGTGAAAATCGTCTCTGTCGTCTAAACATTCATATCGCAGATTAAAGTTATCCATTAGTTTCAACTGTCGGTCGGAAAAAGCGTAAATGGTGAATGCATGTTCCCAAGTCTGATGCAATGATTTCAAATCTAACCCAGACCTCCAAGGTTTGAACAAGGTCAGCATACTGCAACAATAATACTCTCTGTCGCCTTTGTCGCGCCGTGGAAGGGGACCGCCTAGAAAATTGGGGACAATATTGTGCGCTCGGGATGAGTCACATTTGACTACGTGAGTGGAATAAAGAGGGTGCTCCTCAGTGAAACGTTCAAAACTTCTTTTGTTTATTTTAATATTTTTTCGCACACCGTCATATTTAACACGTTGATCAGAATCATCATCTGCAGGTATACCAAGACATGCATCAATGAAATCTTCCATCCCCCCGCCTTCACGTATGTCGGACGCATGATCATCTTCGAAGGTGAGTGTTTCACTACGCAAACGCTCCATTTCATTTTTAGTGAGCTTACGGCGCTCATAAGATCTAATCCAGTCGAATAGAGACATGTCTTCTTGAGTGACTGGGCGGTATTTATAATCATCTACATTACTAGAACCTACATAATGACCGTCATGTCGAGCTAATATAACTTTCTGTTCTTCATCTTCAGCATTTTCTAGATCCTCTACGGTAGGTAGGTGGGCGGCTTGGTCATCAGTGATACCGGATTTATGACTGCTCCTTGCGTCACTTACAAAACTTCTCCACCAAAAAGGTACAAAGGTATGATCAGTGTAATGATCAGGGTTGCCCAATAAATACAAGGAGGCCATCGGAGAACCTATCTCCATCTTAGAAGACAGAGAGTTGACAATTTTAAGCATCAACCTTCTGCCTGCGTCTTTACCTTCAATCTTGACATCGTCTTTAACTTTTTTTTCTTCACGTTCAAACACGTCATACATAGAGGTAAATATCTGATACGTTTTCAATGCGGGTTTGCTAATATAGTCTGATATATAATATATTATTGCTTTTATCGAAGTACCCGACAACAGACATGTCACGTCGGTATTACTTCTTGTGAGGTACGACAGCGGAAGAGTAAAGGTATTTAACATCGCTTCCAACTTTTTCAAAAATATGTGACCGTCGACGTGATCGACTTGAGACTGTTCGTACAGCCTTCGCGGAAATCGTGCTTTACAATTTCCATTCCAATCCAGGCAACCTTTCGGGCCCTTAGGCATATTTTTTATACCTTTTGATCCGTCAGGGTCATCAATTTGCTGACCGTATGAAACAGTGCATCTGTGCACATTGGACTTCAATATGATATCATCGACTGTAGTTTCGTAATTGTCCCACCATTCAGCATTAGAAATGCATGATGTGCAGTGGTCCGGACCATTGGAATCTTGACAAGCATGTTCTACCGGTATAGGGAGTGTTAGAGTCGGATCTGCGTAACTGGAATTTACAGCCTCGTCATCCTCTTGTATAATTGAATGAAGTCCATCAATTTCTTTGTCGTAAATATGTGGCACGCGGTCTTTAACAGTCTGCATGTTTCCTGTAAGAAATTCGCCTTGATGACAGCCTTCCAAATATGATAGAAGGCTCGCCTGAAATGCAGAGTCGTTGTTCATAATACGGTCACGGATTTGCTGTGGAGACAAGCAATTCTCAATCCATAGTAACATATGCAAATGTAAGGTGAGTCTTCCCTGCTGTTCTACCGTACCATAGTACGCTGAAGTTTTACCATACAAACCTCGATGAATATTGGATCCGACGCCTAGCACGTGTTTAATAAACAATTCAATTATGAGATGAAAAAAACGGGCAGCCGATACGGGATTCTGTGCAACCAGTCTATTCCTTTCAGAAGAAGGTAATATGTCTGGTGTAAAGGTCAGCTGTTCTTTGGCATAATATATTGATATAGGATGTCTGTTATCGGCAGGTGACAAGGTTATAAACCATATTGGGCAACCTTTGAAAGAAAGCAAAGACCATATCTCATTGCGCATATACTTTTTAGACGTGATTGACCCTTTAACATATCCTCCAACGTGGTCAAGATCATCTAAAAGTTTGTAACAGTCTTTCTCACTGTCTGTTTCAGGTGATACATGGTCCCCATTTACAAGACGAGAGGAAATGTCTTGAAGAACCGTTTTGTCTATAGAGAGCAATCTTTTAGATATCGCATCAAAATTACGGCGTTTTGCAACAAGAAAGCTACCAGTAACGCCACCTTTCAGTTGCTCGTGATTGAATGCAATAATAGGAAAATAAAGGTCGCGCTGGAAACGCTTATCATGGTGCATAAGCAGTATTCGCTTATGTTCTGACTCTGAAAGTTTACGCTTATGACAATGCTGACCTATTCCACCATAACCGTAAGGAAATAGCCAAGGGAACATCTGCGGATAGGCCTGAGGATTATCGTACATAGACTGCGGTTTTGGATCATGCCCAATAGCTAGCATTTTGCCTTCATTTTCTATGTGTTGCAAGGCTTTTGCCTTCAAAGCTTGTATGGACATATTGCCATAGTCTGTTCCACTCAAGCCATGGACAGTAAACGGACAAGGTCCGTCTACAGTTCCTTCATCTTCGCCTTCGTCGTGTAGACTCATTGTAGACTCCATACGATTAGTACCGTTGCGCTGTCTGTAGTCTACAGCTACGGGGACACCTATCAGCGGGTAAGACTGGAGATTTTTCTTGGATATTTCAAGATCAATATAATCCTTATGGTTAAGTTTCAACCATTCCAGAGCATCTGCGACCTTATTGCGACGCACTAGCATTGGACTACGCTTGAACTCTTCTTCCGTGGGTTGGGTTGGTCCTGTAAATATAAAGGCAAGTACCTCGTCAAGTTCTGGCTTTGAAGGAGGTAATTCATGATACACTTTCAGCGTTGGATTAGAGTACATGATGACATTTGCTGTCATTTTAGCCCGCCCAGAGGAAACTCTGACCAGACAGCGATTATGCCGAATGCGAGCAATCATCATGCGCTCTGCAAACGAAAGATCTTGCAGCTGAGAAGGTATTTTACCTAACCACAAATGATTTGCAAGCGAATGTCTCGGCACATGACCTTTTTTCAACGCAGCAGAGCAAGTATCGCATACATGGTTACATGCAGGATCGATCACAGGGCCCGGGATGTCCTTCACCGGGTCGTCAGGATGTAATCTCTCTACACGGGTAGCTCCCTCAACTGCGAGTATGTCAAGGGGATGATCAAACATAGACAAGTGAGTTAAATTATGCAAAGGCTGCAGCAGACCGCAGACCATGCAGCCTGCTTCCTCCAGTAGAGATGCAGATGAATCAGCGCAAAATCCATTGATGATTTCCTCTATCAGAAGCTTTGACGGTGGTTGTGGCGGAAACACATGGTCGTTTGAAGTGTGGTCAGAGTCTGATGTGGATACAAAAGCATCACCGTTGAGCATGTCAACATCGGAATTAGCAGATTCTGCGCCTGCCTGCCTCTGACGTTCTCGAGATGCTCGTTTATGTAGAACATTTTGGTTACGATTATGCATGATTGACTCTTCTGAATTGACTGTACTAGGTATTGCCTCAAAGATATATAAATGAGTGGAACATATACCACATTCATGACCATCTGTTAATTTTATCAGAGCAGATTTTTTGGTCTTGGAATTAAATGATGTAATACCGTGTTCTTTCAGTACATCCCGAAGCTCGCTTGAAGTGAGCCATTTGGTTGCACTTTGTATAGAAAATCGACAAAGAACTAGACGGCGTTTGTGGGGTGCGGACGCTTCGGCAGAGAGAAATGACTCTAAATCACGTATGTACGGCATATACCTAACGAACTTGTATGTATCACTATAATTAAACGATGCTGTGCCACTATAGGGTACAATATGACTTTCTATTAAAGCAGATGAAACGAAGCGAGAAAAATTTACAGCACTGTCTGTAAGTTCAAACTGCCGATCTGGATTACAAGAAGATGAATTGCTCTTAATTTTTCTATCTGACACTGATACCACACGTTCAAAAATACAGACATTACGAAGGCAAGTTCCGCACACATGATCACGCAAAAGTTCAATGGCATTGCCTCTATTTGTGGTTGAATTGATGCCGTACACTCCATGTAAACTTGCAATAGACCTAATTTCAGAAACAGACAGCCAACTAGCAGTGTCAAAGAGAGAGAACCTAGCAACTATTAAATCAGATATATTGTCAATGGAAGTTGAAATGTGAGCGTCTGTAGCAAGGTACTTCACAAATCTGTATTTAGTTTTAGCTTGAACGGAGGCACATCCCGTATCTTGTACCACACGGTATCGCAAAATCTCTGAGCTGACAACCTTTGAAACACCGCCACCTCCGCCTTGCAAGACATCGGAAGGATGATAGTATGAGCATTCAGAAACATTAGCAGTAAATGAGATGTAGTGGAAATAGTTGAGACCGAATAACCAGGAACACTGAAACGGATACATTAGAACGCCCTTCGATACTATATTAATGAAGGGATATTTCTCTGACCAAAGACGAGGTTGCGTGTAATGTCTGTCGAGCGTGAATTGATGCAAGGCGCATCTTGGCAAAATGGCTACCAGGCACCTATTATATTCCCACTTCCTGAGATGATTACGTTGGAGCAACAGAGATACTAAAATAGAAACTCTACGTGTATACGTTGCAGGCGTGAATCTTAACCACAAATAAGCCGACATTGAATGACAATCAATATATATGAAGCGGCGAAATTGCGAGTGCAACAAACGCACATTTCCATACGAGTGGGACTGTTTGACGGGTATCTCAGAAGCGGACGTAGTAGTACGATTCAAGCAATGCATAACATGAACTAATACTACAGTAAGACGCACTCTACAAACTTTGTGCCCACTTGATACGCTGCTAGATCTAGTACATGTACGACTACGCAATAGATTATTGCCAGGAAATCGAACATCGTAGGTTGGAAATTCCCCACAGGGTAAGCAAAAGTCTATTGACCAATTATTTGTTTTAAACAACTGTTGATTGACAGCTATACAACTACTAAGCATCGATATTGTTCGAGAATCACCAGCATAATTGGATGCGTTCAAGGAGTGTACATTAATGCAACATTGTATGTGGCCACATAGGATTCCTACAAAATAGCGACAAATGTCAGATCATACACAGTACACATAAGGAGAAGATAACTCACCCCAACCAGAAACTAAAATAAAAAGAGCGTAGAAATGAAGTGATGCGGCGAGCATATATAAAAGAGTAATGTAAGTTTCAAGGTAAATAGATATGTTCACTAGTCTGATGGATATGAGTGTGAGATCGATCAAGGGGGGGGGGGAGGAATGTGTAGGAATAATTAAAGGAATCGCATCGAGGACCCTCGATTTATATAAGTAGACACTGACAACAGGTAACACCGGGTAACTCTGTGTAGCGTACGATTATTGACAACGGGCGCTTAAATTTTGGCAGAGGGGACACGCAAAGGAAAAGCATATGTCCAACTGTAATGCCATGATAATATGTATGTATTATTATATCGGGAGAAATTTGTACGGAAGACAAGTAGAATATGATACGAAGCAGTTGATAAGACAGAATACTAACTGGATATTCAAAGATACAGGAAGCAGAGTACAAATGACACGAAGAAAGAACAAAAACATTGAAGTAATAGACTACGCGACGTATATGATACCAAAAAATAACAACAGATAGCAAGGAGAATGTAAATAATACCATAACTATGTGTATTAAAAGACATTAGGTTTAATGAAATATTCAGTCTTCATCAAAACCTGCAAAGGACTCCTGTTCTGCCTCTATGTCGCTGGTATCGTGTTCCGTACCGAACACAACGGCATACTGTATGTTGGTACACAGATGAAATGACCGTTCCTTCTCGTATTGAGTCATAGTGTACGCCACCATAACAAAGGAGTTAGGTGGAATCTCTCCGCGACGCCATCTAGGTAGCAATTCGTCTAACCGGTCGAGGTCAGTGTTGAAATTGAAGGCATGGTTACGTGAATCATATATGGGAACTAATATATGACATTGTCAGTGGTTTGAAGCACATACAATGTTGATAACTTACTAGTGTCGGTTGAATCCATCATGGTCTTGAACCTGGTGCTTGATTTAAGTGCTTTTCGGCTTCCTCCTTGGAGTTTGGCATCTTTCTGTCCAGAAAGTATGCCGGGTGTCCTAGGAGGTTTTGAAGGAGAGATTGATTCCCGCTCCGCTATTTGAGTGAGTGTCTGAGTGAGTACAAAAAGAAAAAAAAAAAAAAGTAAGCATATGTGCCCACTGACATTTAACTCCCATAGTGCCAAAGGTGATTGCCTTATCACGGATAGAGGCTACCATAACCTGATGTCCGAACGCCATGCAAGCAAATCCAGCGAAGCGTTCCCACTCCTGGTGCATCATGTGACCAGACAAAAATTTGTTACACAGTCCTTTGGATATCGGCTCCAATAGATACGAATCGCGGGTGAGAATTGCACTCAGGCAGATAGCAGGCACCGAGTTGCACTGCAAAGTGGCACGCTTACGATCGTTTCCCATATACAGGATGCTGACGTCCAGAGGCGAAACCCGCGAAGGATTGATAAAGTTCTTGTTCCTTACAAAAGTCACAGCGTCATAAGCGTTTCTATATAACATAGTAGAGAGAGTAAGCAATACGCATCATTAAGTAAAGTATAGCAAAGGCTTTACGAAACTCACTCAAAATTCATCTCAGGGAAATTCTCACCGCAGAGAGAAAAAGAAACACAGTCGACTGGTGCCATGACATTAGGCGAGTTCCATTGCTTGAGAATACCATGCCTTGAAATAGTCAAAACAAAACATCGATTATCTTAGAAGGTAAAAACTTACTGAAGATTGGGAAGGTCAACGTAAGTGCTTTCTAAAAGACTATCTTGTAAATCTGTCTTCGTAACTTCGCATTTCTTCGGCAGATGTCTTAAGGTCAGACACAAATCAAGTCAGACAACAGATTGAAGATGACATATGGGTACGTTAACTTACTTGACCGAGAAGCGCATGGTATCCTCCATCAGAGCCGGCCCGTTCAATCCAAGACTGGGAGTTTTGTTCACAGGACCGGCAGGCACAACATCCTTGAACTTGCGGGGAACTCGAACTGGAGTGACAGGTGTAGGGGGAGCTTCAACAGCGGCATTGATTGGAACAGCTGTCAAAGAAGATTGAAACTGCACTTGTCGAGTTTTTGGCTGTTCAGAAAGACTGGCCATAACCACATCAGAATGCGCGTCGATAGATTTGGCACTGTTGAATAAAGGTAGATAAAGACGATCACATATATTGGCATGACGGATATTTACCTTATTACAGACGCCTTAAATTGAACAGGGGGGTCCAAAGTCGAATGTTCGGTTTTAAGAGCATCTGCTTCACTGTACTTTTCATACGCATCATCGAGCGCTTTGAGCAACTTGCTAGAGGAAGGACCGCTGGGGAGAGCATTGGAAGATGGATAAGTGGTCTGATGCATTCGACTCTCTCTGACCGCGTGCCTGATCAAACCCGATTAAGAAGTGATAAAAGAAAAACACCACAAATGAACATTACTGACGCAAACATCATAGCTTCATCTTCGTGAAGATCGATTGGACCGCTGGGAAGAACAATGCGAATGGATTTGCCTTTTCCTGGAATTCTGTAAATCAAGTTAAGTGATGCTCACGTAGACTTTTAGAGCATACACATACTTGGTGCCCAAAATGACTTCAGGTGACGGCAAGAAGGGGTTGATATCAGAATCAGCATCACCCTGCAAAGTAATGGGTGGAGACAAAACAGCAGATCCAGAAATTTCAGACCCAATCTTCAGCGGAGACACCGACAGACTAAGAGCAGGACGTCAGTCAATCGCAATGTGGAATAAAAGAGAACGGTACTCGCTCGATCGCAGCTTCCGAACGCCGAGCGGATCTACGAATCCCAACAGAGCCCTTCTTTGAAACGGATGATTTTCCTTTGTCTTTCTTTGTGGGGGTGGACGCAACGTTATCCGGTGCAAGAGGGATATGAACATCGACAGACTCTTTCTTAACCATAACTTCAGAGGGCAATACGGACGTGGGACGAGCAGATGCTTCTTGCTTTATGACAATGCCAGGCTCTTGTTTGATACGGACCGTTTGGGGCATTGTCTTCTGTGGCTTCTTGCCTTTCTGTTTATTCGGTTTTGCTCTGACAGGAGCACGAATTGTAATACGCGGATGTGAGAACGTATGACATAATAACATAAAAGATGTAAATGATAAACATACCCGCTGGTAGGATGAACAGAGACCATTTCATCCGCGGATGAATCATCGACTAATATGGCATCACTAATACCCTTCTGATATCGGGCGTTGGCTCTGTTCAGAGTATCCAACGGTATTAAGCAGAACGAAATAATGGCGAGATTTGATACAAGCAGTAAAACTTACGAATTATCGACGACTCGAATGACTTCGACCGAAGAATCACTCGAGTAAGATACGTGATTGACAGTCGCATCAACGTTCGCGCTGACGGATGTACGACTCTTCTTCGGAGGGGAAATTCGGGCTCTGAGGTAAATATATAACAAAACCAAAATATCAGCATAACATAAGGGTTATCAGATTGCAATTTCACTAACGGCAACTCCTCATCGGAACAAACGAGCGCAGCATCTTCGATATCGCGTTTCCTATAACGACAATAAAGTAGTCAAAACAAAAGAAAAAAAGTGCGGAATGTGCAGCTAAAATCATACAAGCCACTTGTTGACCTGGTCTTCCTAACAAAATTGTCCAACGCATCTGATCCGCTGCAATACAGAGATAAGAAAACGGAAGGAACGCATGTAAACGACGTGCGTGATTGAAGACACAGGGTAAGATAGTATGGGATACACGTACGCAACAGTCTTGTTCCCCGGTTTGACGACCTTTGCGGCAGCAATGCGAGAGGCGACGCTGTCTAACGGTCCGTCATCAGAGTCAGTGGCAACAGAAAAAGAATCTTCTTTGTTGTCGGGTTTGACGTGGATTATGACGTTGCGAATGCCTTTTGCAGGACGATGTCTGTTACAACGCACAACGTTTAAAATCATAAACTGTACATAGAATAACATGGAACGGCTTACTTGTATTCAGCAGAGGGCGAGCGATCACCAGCAACCACATCGGCATATGTAGGCTTGGGAGAAGCAGGAGCATAAGCAGAGTTGATGGAAACCATAATGTGATTGAAACGATAAAGAGACTTAGGAATACTGTAGATGATAGAGCTCGAGGCAGGTAGAGCGTCGAAGATGGAAAGCACTAAACAAAAAAAAACCAAGGTTTTATAGAAAAGGTTATGAGACAGCATCACAAGAATTCAACATGATAAATACTACTTGGAGAAACATGAAAAACAGAGAAAAAGGATAATAAAATCCATGAGTTGATACGGAGTAGAAAAATGCAAAGACTAACGCTCGGTACGATAGAAAGCGATGAGTGGAAACGCCTTTAGCGAATACCATACACACTCCCGAAGCCACTGAGACAAGCAAGTCAGCACGAATAAGATATTACGCGTGATGAGCGTACCAAGAGCAAACACCATTGTACAGGAGCGATTGCCTTAAGGGATTAAAGACGCCAAAAAAAATGATGGACCAAAATTTGATGTAAAAAAAAAGCCGACAGATGATGGTCGCACTACGCATAAAAACACGAAAAAGGTGAACTAGGCGAAGCGACACGTTGATGAGCAAAGGCAAAGAGCAAGCAAAGCAAGAGGAGCTCCATGAAACGAGAAAAGTAGGCACTCGGTACACCAAATCAAGTTAAAGAACAAATGCAATTTAATGAAGCGCGTCATATGAGGAGACGACAACACCATAGATGAACAACCGACCTAATGCCGCGGTCGAGAACAGGAACACCAGGGAAGAGGAACATATGAGAGCGAAGTAGACAGGGTCAAAACGGCGCCGATAGCGAATAAGCAAGGAGGAAAAATATATGAAAATTTTACAAAATGATCGGTGGTAACAACAACCGGAGAGGAGACAAAACATTAACAACCAGTACGAACCAAGCACGACGATGAGAACGGAACAGTAGCAGATTTCGGACAGAAACGGAAAGATTACACAAGAGGGACACACGAATACGAGTCGGAAAGCGAGAAACATCATAAAACCAAACGGTCAAACAAGGCCAAAAAAAAAAAAAAGTGAAACAGAATCCCACCCTCAACCAATTGCATGGACCCAAACTATAACCAATACGCTGCGCAGGCCCTCATGGACCAAGGGTACTGCGACGCCCGAAAATCGATACACGATGCTATGCCGGTGGTAGACTTTCAGGTATTTTACATATTCATATGGATGGACGAACATACTGACGATTCCAAAAACACGATTGACAGCTCGAAGATCATAGAGTGGTCTACGTAGAACAACCTCGCTCGTGGAGAATTACACGAACGAATTCCACTGAAGAACAAAACTTCTACGTGTACGGCGCAATATGCAGAAACGAATTGCCGCCTATTAAATTAAGGTAAATGATATAACTATATATACAAAATGCATACCCAACTGACCCAATCGTAGTGACGCAACACCGTCTATGAAGAAGAAAGCGATATATCTTCGACAGGGAGTTAGAATTACCGGACTGCGGAGCAACGGATTCAACGACGATGCGGTTAGTATAAAGCATGTACACGAGATGATGAAGACATACCTCAAAAAGGAAGACATAGAGGTAAAGCCGTGGAACTTAAGCATGTACGAAGGTCATTGGGCGGTCGACGCAAGTACGCGTTACTTCACACCTAGAAAGCATGCGCCGACAGAAGCAGGACTGGCGTTCGATATGGGTGTAGATCCAGACGGCGTGTTGGCGCACATGAGAGGAGACGATCTCATACACACCATGGACAACAAGGTCGACTATTTGCGAGAAGTCAAAAACGATAACGGTACAAGGTGAGCTTTGTGGTACATCTCATACACAGCGGCATACTAACAGTATCCGATCAATGACTCAGCACATCGCGTGTGGTTCCCAGCGTGTTCAAAGTTGGAGACATAGTCCGAGCGACCATAGCATTCATAGGAGTGATGCACAAAGACAAAGCTGTCGCGATGACCACAGTTCTGAGAGCGCTTACGCTCATACATGATGTGGTTAGTGAGGCAAGCATGTTCAGGGAAAATGAATAACACTGACCTCACAAACAGCAAGACGTACGAAATGGCCCAGCAGAGTTCATAGAGAATGACGCAGAAATCGCGAAGATACCCGTCATGAAGCGCCGTCGAGTGTATGACGAAGATAGAGAAGTAAGACAAAAGATGGAGGACATGACCATACACAGAGAATAGAAGAGAAATGAATATCTTATATTAAAAACATTAGTTGTTAGTATATAACTGCACATTACGCTGACAGAAAGACATAAACAGTTGAAAGACTACATGGCTATCAGGATGGAATCTTCACATCAACATCATTTAGAGCGCGATAAAGCAGATAAAGCAGTAGACATATCCACGAGAAATAGACGGCCTAACAGAGACGCATATTGAGGCAGCTTATGCACAATAAGTACAGACAAGTACATAAAAATATGGTACTGTAGCGAAAACAAAGGAAAGGAATCAAATATAACGACAACGCGCACAGACGGCAACTAACATAGAGGATGAGGAAGAGAGAGAGAAAAGGGGAAACAGTCTCACGGTGCGGCATAAACGAGCAGCTCGCGAAAAAATTTCGGCAATAAGCGAATGAACAAAAGATCAGAATACATAAGCAGAACATTCATTTTGGGAAATAAATTCCCGCGGAAACGCATACCTGACATTGGCCACCTGAGAAAGGCCTGGGAAAAAGAACGAGTCTATACTCCGTATAGGACTCGTAACTACCACCATTGGATTAGGGACCGCCAAGACTGTCGTGACACAGAAAGGCGGCACAATAGTGTCCACGACGCTGGAATGGGTGGCAGGGACAGCTCTTTCGGTGATGTACGCAACTTTTTCATCGGTATGATTACCACCCCAATTGCATTTCTACTAACGTTGTATATGAGCCAGTTTCCTCTGTCTTGGTGCCTACGAGTCCGCGGAGGAGGATAATGTTCCCTCTTATTTAGCCTGGCTATTCAAACCGGACTGCGTCGACCTCATCTGGAGATTCCTTGCACTATTCGCCATCGAACGTCCGGAATATACATCAGAGGAGGTCCCGGCTATCTCACATCCACAATCAACTTTCGCTGCGAACCCGAATGTTACGCCGTATCGTATCCTCGTCTGCAGCGCAGTCGTTGCATTTGGGCTCTCGAAAGCTATGTTGGGGTACGCTAACCAGTCAACGGCGGCGACATGGTTGGATTGGGCTGTAGCTGTGCCGGTGACCACGATGTATGTACGATTTTACGGTGCTTGAGCTTGAAATGGTGTCATAGCCGGGCTGAGCATGTTATTGCGACAGACTGTACATCCTGGGGCTTTACGAGTACAACGCGGCCATGATTTTTCCTGCGTTCTTCACTGGAGACCGCTCGGATATTCTGTATACAGGTCTGGAATAACCTTTTGAACGCTGTTTAGGCATGAGCTAATGAGAATGCTCCAAACAATGCGATTATCCAGTTAACCGAGGGATGATGCTTATTCTAGGGATATCGTTCGCCTCTGGATGGACGGTACTTTGGACGTACATTCTCTATAGGTTCACGGTCGATCCAGAGTACGACTTTGGAGTGTTACCATCAGGCCAACCGCCGCGTAGCCTAGTAGAGTACGTCGACTCGTGGCAAGCACTGAGCCTGAAGCTTTGGTTGCAGGAGTGCTTTTTCGCGGCGATAGCTATAGGCTGTTTTTTGCTGTTGTTGCTCTTCAAATCCGTTGGGGATGCGGTTGTCTATCCGTTGACGGTGTTGTGGAAGAGAGTCCGTGTCGTTCGTCGGCCTGTTCGTGCATTGTTGCGCCGCATAGTACTCCCGTCGAGAATAAATGAAGAGCTGCCAGTTCCGACAGGGGAACCATCAATAGGTCCCAGTCGGGCATCTATAAAATCACGTCAGTACCTTTAGATCTTTCCTCTGACGGAAAATGGAGCGCTAACTAGGAGACGAACAAAACAAAAACTAGTATGCAAGCTTGCGGGCTACGTCGTTCTACAGCTGTCGGGTGCGATATTCACATTGACGATGTCATCTGCCTGCACGCTCTCTGGATTCCAGCTGGTACTGCAACGCTCCTGGACGGATCCTGTACTGATCCTCGTCTTGCCGATGTGGGTCTTCATGGGACTGTTGTTCGCCTGGGCCGCGTATAATTACTGCAGGTTGGCGATGGCTGCGAATATTATAGTAGTGCAGGGTGTATAAAATTAATTGTATGCGTATTTTCTTCTTCTTCTTCTCTTTTTCTTTGGATACTTTGATCTATCGATACTAATTAGTTTGGTAGCAGATTTTATTTTTATTTTAAGGTATTTTGGAAGAAAGAAAGGGGTTGGAGTCTATGGTTTTCAATGCGGTTTACGAGATGGTGATGACGAGCTCGGGCCATACGCGTTCGCGATACCACGGTGGATGAGAACAAAAAGTTCGCAGTGCGAAGAACCCCTGTGACCACTCCTACTTAGCGAGGGATATACTTTTTATTTTTTGATAGGCGCCGAGCGGCACTCGGCTGTCTTTACGGAAATCCCTCACTGGCCAACGTTTGTCCTGCCATACGTGCGCACGCTCAATAAATTCGAACTGTACGACGGGCGTATATCGCCCATATCCCAAAAACGTCCCAGAAAGCCGTTGAGTCCCAAAAAGACTCTGATCGCAGCGGTCGCCGTCAAGTATACATACATACCATTCAGTCATTCAGAATGGTACTATTGCAGCCGTGCATAGGCGTTATAAATAAACCGCCATATGATGCCGGGACGCCAGATATATATGTGTATTTTTAAGTGGAGTGCTGTACAGTTTACGGGGTAGAAGTTGACCTGATGCGAGGTTTGAGGATCGGACGGGGGGGTGATGCGATGATATTGTATTGTGATTGTGCACATCACGGACTCGACTCGGGATTGATTGATTGCTTTTTGTCTTTGATTCTGTTGTCGGCGAGCTGTACATAGACGTTTGTCGAGATTTGTCTGGACCTTCTCGGTATGTCGGAGTTGAAAGATTGCCCAAGGCACGCAGCAGCGAAAGAGGAACAAAGCCAGGGGCGAACGTCTTTTCAAAGAACAAAGTCAAAAGCAATTTGCATGTGCATTGAGGAACGGGTTCGGCAAGGGCTGTCAATGAACCTTGATTCTGAAATGCATTTCGCGGAGTCGCATCACGGCTTATCATGATCATTTCTTCATGCAGAACAAAGCTCATAGCGCAAAGCCGCGTTATCTTCTCCTTTTTCTCCCATCGACATCAGAAAAGTAAGCAACAGAGCTTTGTGGGGTGAGAAATAACATCGTGGAGGAGATCAGAGAAATTACAACGTGTTTGTTGTAGATGAAACCCGTGTGTCGCACGAAAGGCAGAGACGGGGTGTATGGTGGGAAGAAAGAGAGGATATGTCGAGGAGCGCGTGGTTCTGCCATTATTCCATACGCGCAACAGTATCAGAAACGTCAGCCCCTGTTCGCTGTTTGATTTGTTGTTTTGATGAATGTTCAACGTTCAGGAATAATGACGACTTGAAGGATGCAGCGAGGCGGTGGACGTGCGCTAAGAGAGGGCGCTAGGCGCTTAGACTAGACTAGGCACCCACAAACAATAAACAATCGCACAGCAGCGCGGGGTTTTGGACTAGACTCGCGGCGGAGCACTTTAGGCTGCCCCCCGGGAGTCGGTGTGGCGGTGTGGTTTTAATAAAGGCGGCACTGGCACTGCCCTGGTAAATTCCCACGGGTCGTTTAAACCAGACCAAACGATCAACGATCGTCATCGCCCATGGCGGAGCCCTCGACGAGCACTAGCGCTAGCGCGAAAAAGGACAAGGAGGGCAAGGACGGGGAGGCGGAGGCGGAGGCTAATGAGCGGAGTCTCCGGGACCATATCCTGGAGGCGCTGGCGGGGGTGCCGGGGACGCGGGACTTTCACCTGCACGTCCTGGTGTCGTCGCCGCGCAAGGCGGGGACGAATATATCTGTGAGCGGGACGACGACGACGACGACGACGGTGTTTCCGTTTGCGAAGCCGCGGCCACCGCGCATATATGTGCAGGATATCCTGCTGTTGCTTTCTGAGCAGGTGGCAGACGGGCCGAGGGTGCTGGTGAGCGCTGTGGAGGCGTACACGTATGTGGTGCCGAGCACGGAGTGTGTGGTGTTGTATGTGAGCAAGGTGGACTCGACGGGGCATGGTGCGCGCGGGGAGATGCCGTCGCCTACGCGAACGCTGGTGCAGGCGCTGCTGGGGTATTACTTGGACCCAGAGACGCGTCCTGTGGAGGCGCGACACGTGTGGGTGCAGCTGTTTGCGCGGGCGCAGACGCAGTACCTGTTCCCAAACTCTGGGGAGTGGGAGGGCAAAAAGCCACTGAGCGACAAGCGACTGTGTTTGTGGTGGCGACGAGTGCTGGGAGAGGCGGCGAGGGCGGTGGGGAAGAAGGAGGGCGTGCGGACCAAGATGTACTATGTGCTGCCTGGGTACAGCGCGGAGGAGGCGGCGCATGCGCTGGGGGGCGCGGGGGAGGGGTGGATGTACGGGCACCCGTACGCGCAGAAAGAGATCCCGCTGCCGTGCGCGCGGCCGAGCGAAGGACACAACCTGGGCCACTACATCCCGTCGTTTGAGGACGACCCAAAGGCGCGATTCATGGACGAGATGGCGTACACGACGGACGGGGAGATCCGGTCGCCGGTGCGGAAGCGGGCGCGGACAGAGACAGGGACGACGGCGCACACTACGGAGGACAGCCGGCCGCTGGGTGAGCTGAGCACGGTCGGGGTGGATGAGTTTTGGGAGCGCATGTCGTTTCGGCAAGAGTGTGTGGCGGGAGCGGTCACGGGGTTCTTTACGGTGCTGGTATCGAGCGGGTGCAAGAAGCGGGCAGGGGGGCCACTTGCGCCGGGGCGGGGGCAGGTGTCTGTTGGACTGAAGAAGCGGGTGCTGTCGACGCTGATGACAGGGGTCGAGTTTTCGACTGCAGAGCGGGCGATTGCAGCAACAGAGACGGTGGAGGGCGCGATCCGGGGCTTGTGCGAGGACATGAGCCGGGCACGGACGCCGCCACCAAGGACGAACAGACGGCTGCTGGAGCCGCCCAAGACGCCGCCTCGGAAGCGGGGGCTGGCGGAGGAGGTGTCGCCGAATCCGTTCCCGGAGCCGGTTGCGTCGGTGTCCACTTACAGAGAGTCTATTTACGGGCTAGTGAGTACGCGCAATGCAGTGGCGGGGCGTTCTGAAAGCGCTGCAGGAGCAGTTCGGATGCTCACGGTGCGTCGGAAAAAGAAAGGATAGAGCACAGCATGTATTTTTAAATAGAGACAAGGGGCGTTGTTTGAGTTGATCGAGGTGAAATTTAATTAAGGGCTGCTTGTTGTTGTGACTTGTCCCCCATGTCGACCGTGAATTCTCTGCCCTCGTTTGCACAGGCATTCAGCAGCCACATCGACGGCAATGCTCTTCCCCCTATTCTCATGCATCCATCCAAGAAGCGCACCAGTGACGAGTATGTTTTTCCATCTTTCTTTTCTTTCTTTTGGCTCATCTTTCCCAGTGTCCGCGTCAAGGACGAGTCTCCCCCGCCAGATGATCTCCCTAACCAGGACCCCTCTCCCTCTCCCTCCAGCACTGTCCCTCTGAAAAAGCGCCGCGTCACTCTCAGCGGCCCCACCGCGCCCCATCCCCTCCACATCGACACCACCGCCCCCGCCCCTCCCCCGCCCTCCCACCAGCAGCGCAACGACCATGCCGCCTCCACTCCCATCTCCCCCGTCGTCATGGGATTCACCATCCAGCGCGACAATCCCGACGCCATCGAGCAGGTCCGCTCCATGATCTCTCTCAAGCAGAAGCAAAAGGCCCTCATCGAGGAGCGCCGTGGCAGCGCAGCCGGCATCCTCTCTCCTACTGCTACCAATCCCCCGCCGAATCCTCTCCAGTCTGACCGCACCCGCCGCAGCCCCAACAATCAATCCAGGCGCCCGCCCCGCCCCGCCAGTCCACAGCCGACTCCTATGCAGATCCAGCAGCAGCAGCAGCAGCAATCTCTTCATCCCCAATCGCAGTCATCCCAACCCCAACCACCCCCGCCGCCTCAGCACTCCCTTCCCCCGCCCCCAATCAGCTTCGCACGCCGCCGCGCGGCTCTCTTGGGCGGCAAAAAGAAGCCCGCAGACATTGTCATCAGTCCCCGCGAGGCCCATACCCGCGACCAGCTCGCTCCTGCCATCCAGAGCGCACCTCCAGTCCCTCATGCAGGCGGTCAATCTGCCTTTTACACTGGTCGTTTCCAGATGGCTCTCCCCCGTCTCCCCAATCTCGCTCCAGACGGTAACCATGGCCCCTCTGTCCGCCGCATCGCAAGCAACGTGCCCCCAACTCCCACCCGCCTCGCCCTCCACCAGCAGCAGGCCCATGGGAATCCTTCTGCGTCTTCTTTGATGGTGCAGCAACAGCAGCAAATACCCACCCGTTCTCCTCCTGCTGCCTCCATCCCCATCGCCACTTCTCTCTCCTCTGCCGCCTCCATACCCATTGCCTCCTCTCTCGTACCCCCAACCCCTACTGCACTCCACAGACCCGGCTATGGTGGCGACAAGGCTGCTTTTCTCGCCCCCTTTGAGGTTTTCTACGACGCACTCGCAGACTCGAAGCAGCTCAAATCCTGGCTTGCCGAGCAGCTTGCCAAGAGCACCGCGCTCGCTCAGGGGCTCGCTCAGCAGCAGGATCGCATGCAGGAGCTCGTAGACAGCGCAGTCGAGAAGCGCGTTAGCGGTCTCAAAGCCGAGATGGCCGTACTCAGGAGGCGCGTCGAAGACCTCGAAGGCGCTCTGCGCGTGTCGCAGCCTCAGCAAGGGTATGCTATGGCAAGGAGGGGCAGCATTGACCCAGCGATCTACAAAAACGGCATGAGCATGGGTGCACCAGAGCCGTACACTTTCCCGCCCATCGCGTCCTCGGCCTCTGCGTCTGCAGCCGAGGGCAGCTCGGGCTCGTCGCGCTTGCGATTGGAGAGGCCCGAGTCGACTAGGCGGCTGTCGTCGCCTGGCTGGGCGCAGGAGAACGGAAGCGCTTCTGGATCCGGCGCGGGTGCGGGTGCTTCTGGAGGCGCGTCGACGCCGCGTGGCGGCGGCGGCGCTAGTGGAAGCGGCAATTCGACCAGTATGAGAAGCCCGCCCCATGTTTATCGGGAGCGCGAGCGTGAGCGTGAGAGGGAAAGGGAGTGGGAGAGGGAGAGAGAGGGATCAAATGGGAGTCGGCCTCCGCCGCTGAGTCGACAGGGCTCGTCGCATTCCGTGCCCATGGTCGTCGTTACAAGCGAGAGGGAGCGCGAGAGGGACGCAGAGCGTGAGAGAGAACGGGACAGGGAATACGAGCGTGAGCGCGAGCGCGACAGAGACAGGGAGCGGGAACGAGAGCGGGAACGGGAACGAGAAAGAGACAACCAGACGCGACGCGCAGAGAGTCGGCGCAACTCTATCGTCATGGCCGGCCCAGACGAGGAAGAACGCGAACGTGCCAGTTAAATTCGTCTTCCCGCTGTCGATTCCCATCCTCTTGTCCACTTTGCTTTCGCCGCTATCGCTATGTCGTCGGGATCCGCTCCTTCGTCGTCTGCTTAATCTATTTGGCCTGCGGTTTTATGCATCATTCCTCACTTCTTCGTTGTTCTGCATTTTTGGCATCCCCTCCCCGACCTCTTTCACGACGATGTCTTTTGTTTCACACGCATCTTGGACGATGTAATATCAGTTACTTGGTCTCTACTAACGTTTTTCGACGCCATTTTTGTTGTTTCGTATCCCACCGCGACGTTATCTACCAGCATCTCTCTTCATCTCGACTTCCGCTTTTTTTACGTTCTAAAAGTTTCGATTTTTTTCACCTCTGGATCACTTTTATTCCTTTGGAGGAGCTTCCTCTTTTCTCACTTTGATTATCTACCCCTTTTACCTTCTTAGCGAAACCCCTCCCCAAAAATCAACTCTTTCGCACTCGAATTTTTATCTCGTTCGATCTTCATTCATGTTTCACAGAAAGAAAAACACACGCATAAAATCCTATACAAAAAAATCTCTGTTTTCGACCTCTCAAATCTCTCTCTCTCTCTCTCCTCTATATCAGTATCAATCTCCCCGAGTCATTTTCTGTCAAATTTGTGCAACAGTTTTTTTATTTCTCTCCTCTCCTCTCTCTGTCTAGTCTGTTAATACCCTTTACGATGTTTTTTTTTTTTTCGATTTTTGATGTTCGATTTTTCCTCACGAACGTTGTTTTTCGTTCTCGTGTTTCATTTCACGTTTTTATGATGCTTCCTTTTTTACGTTTTTATGTTCCGTCTGGGTTACGTTCTGCGCACTTGTCGATGGTTCTGGTCATTTTCATTTTTTTTTTAATTTTTTCTGATGTCTTGTTTCTGTTTCTGGTATGATTATCATCACCGTGTACACGGCGGGACCTTCGCCACTGTTTTTTTGGCGTCGATCGGAGTTACAAATAAATACGTTTAGATTTACAAAATAAAACCAAATTTAATACTGAAAATTAGCATCCGTCGGCGATGTGTTTAGCCGCGTTAAAAATCACAAAATAACCAGTGCGTCAATGAGTCTCTGTTTTATAGCTTCAAATCCACTTCCTTACCACAGTCGTGTTCTGATTCTTTTTTTTTGTGGCAGCTAATTTGACGGCAGCCTAATAATGGTCTTCGGCATTGACCCTGCTGGTTAGTGACATCACTCTCGGTCCACCTTACTACTCGGCTGAATTAAGAATAGTCGTTCAACGACAAGTTGTACACGGTCAAACACTCTATTATTGCCGGGTCTGTCAAGATACAAAAGGTCGCCAAAAACACCACCTCAATGAGCACTTCAACACCACAAAACACCAAACAGCTCTGCAGGCATTTCATACCAAAGAGAAATCCTCTGCTTCTTCACAAACCTCGTTGCCACCGGTTAACAAGTCCCTTTTGTTAGAGGACGCCTTACGTGCAATTCTTGTGTCTGCATCTCGTCAACCACACCAGCCTTTGTATCCTGCCAATGACCCTCGCCTTTCTAGGGTCTCGGCTGCACCTTCTTCAACCACTTTGTCGACGGTCTCTCCACTCACCAGGATTGACTGGAATCTATTCAACGATGATGAAATTATGTCGGATCCATCTCCCATCGACTTTGCGTCTGCCCAAATATGTCAAGCTACTCTGGATTTTCTAAATTCTAATAACGAGAGTGATGGATCTGATGATGGTGGTGGCAGTCCTCCGCTTTCTGAGAGTAGCAATGAGCAAGCCAATTCAGGTGTGTAACGTCTAAATAGCGCATATTGTTTGAGTCCTTAACTTTTAATCAGACACTGAACAAGTTGATAATGAATCTTTGCCCCGAAAACGTATGCGCGGTATTCACACCGACCCGGCTGAAGCTCGAAAATGGTATCTGTGGATTGATAAAATTGTGAGTCTTTGCCTGCCATCGGTTAGATTTTCTGCTCAATCAATAAATCAGACTTGTTCTCTTGATGTTTTGATGCACCTTCCACGATCACTATTTTCACGTCGTCAGCTGGATTTATTTCTCTGGCTACTGCGTATCAATGGCGTCAACGATGTGCCTAGCGTTAAGGCTATGCAAGGCATTAACAAGGCATTGCAGAATTTGTGTGGAATTGAGACGAAGGAGTACAAGGGCAAGCTGGGCAATGTATACTTTGTAAATTCTCTGTCTCAAATTCTTGCCCAGGTATGAATCTATATGTTACAAATGAATACTTTTGATTTCTAACCAATCTGAATAGGAAATGTCTAATCCTCAAGTCCGACCGTTCCTTTACTTCTATCCTGAAGATACGGGCAAATCGATTAGCGAAACCTATCAAGCTTCGGGTTGGCTGCGTGAAATCAATCCTGAGGATGGTACTCCAATGATACGGCTCAATAATAATGATTTTTTCATCTTTGAACCAACTATGCTGATTGATGGACGTTGCTGCATTCCTATTCAATGGTTTCTCCGAGAAGGTGTATTTTATGCCAAAGCCTGGCTTATGGAAGATACTCCTAGTGGTTGGGTTGTGTCCGAAGATCGCGAAATCAAAATCACGCAAAGCCAATTGCTAAAGAATTTTATTCAGTTGTCAAAGGATCACTTGTTGTATAACTTGTCACACCCTTCACGAATATTTGGTATGGACTATATTTTATATATTTTATTCAATTTCTTATAAGTAAACAGGTGTGCGATCCATTCGGGGCCTGGGCTGTCGAAATGGACACGTACAGATCCTACTATTGGCAATCGTTGGCGTGTATTAGCAAAGGGATACCGAGTCTATTCTCTGCCGCTATGGATGTACTGTGACGATACGTCGGGAAACCAGTCCAAGAAGTGGAATAAGCACAACAGCTACCTATTTATTCTAGCTGGTCTTCCTCGCAAAAAGAGTTCACAAGAATACAATATCCATTTTCTATGCACTTCAGATATTGCGCCACCTCTAGAAATGCTTGATGGTGTGGTTGATCAACTTCAGTAAGTTGTCACTATCTTATATTTGCTGCACATATTCTAATCATTTTAACTTTAGATTGGCTCAAAAACATGGTATTTGGGTATGGGACTGTATACACAAAGAGGCCGTTATGATTTTTCCACCTGTATTTGCACTTCTGGGTGACAACCCTATGCATAGCGAGTTTGCTTGTCATATTGGAATGCAAGGGAAATATTTTTGCCAGATTTGCTGGGCCAAAGGAGTTGACAGTCAAGAATGCCCACACAAAAATCTTCCACATGACAGTTGTGCTCGACCCAACTTTCCTACCCTTTCAATCCATAGTGATGTTGATTCTGAAGATACCTTCACACGGCCTTCTCACAAACGGCGGAGGTACAAGGAGTCTATGGAGTCAATGCTTCGAAGGGTTAGTGATTTTATAAAGGTGCGTAAAAGTTGTTTTATAACAATTTATATTTTAATCACCTTTGATTCTAAGATTGGCAAACCGCGTCGCAAGAAAGAGACTATGGCTACTCTTGACTCTTTTTTGGAGCAAGCTAAGATGATTGGCACAAAATCAAAACTTAGAGCTGCAAAAACGGAAACTGGCATCAAGGATGTTTTCCAGGACTTCTTTATTGAAAAGCTTTTCAAATCTTATAAGGGAAAAGTTTCTACTCAGGCAAAGGAAAAAGCTCTTAAAGCGGCTGTCGATAAGCTTCCTGGAGACATCAAAAGTCCCGTATGGAAACTTGGTGCGATTGAAATATTTTGCTTTAATTTACTAGCTAAATCTATATTCCAGGCTTGGATCCTCATCAGGACACTCCCGTCAAAATTCTGCATGTTGTATTGCTGGGTTTCGTTAAATATTTTTGGAGAGACCTAGTTCAAAATCAGGTTACTCCTGCTAAAAAGCAAACTTTGATTATTCGTTTAAACAGCCTCAGTGTGGCAGGTCTAGGTATACCCACATTAAATGGCTCCACACTAGTGAACTATGCCGGGTCACTAACTGGTCGCGATTTCCGAATTATTGCTCAAGTAGCGCCATTTGTCATCTACAACATGGTTTCTCAGGAGGTTTATGATGCATGGGTGTCCCTATCTACGTTAGTTCCAGTTATTTGGCAGCCAGCAATCTCTAACATTGATGAGTACCTGGTGCGTCTTCATTGTGTCTTTCTTTAAATTGTTTTATTAAATTAAATCATGTTTTAGCCCAGATTAGAGGCCGACATCAAATACTTTTTGTTGAAAACGGCAACATGGACCTGCGCGTGGTTTAACAAAACCAAATTTCACATTATTCTTCATCTTCCAGAACATGTCCGTCGGTTTGGGCCAGCAATATTGTTTGCCACGGAATCGTTTGAGTCATTCAATGCTATTATCCGTGCAAAAAGCATTCACAGTAATCACCAAGCACCTTCACATGATATTGCCCGTGGCTTTGCGCAAGGCAATCGGATTCGCCATCTTCTTAGTGGTGGTTTTTTTCTTCCACAAGAGCTTTATCAGTCTTGGAAAAAGGATCCAACAAATGTGGCTAATTCAGAGTGGCGCACTGCTGGACCTGGAGGTCTTCACCTTATTGATGCTCCAGACTCAACACCAGCTAGCTATTTGGGACTGCAGAAACCTGCTGCCAGTAAGGCTGGTAAGTTATATTTACAAATCTATACTACTAGTGAGCGGTCTAATGCAATGGCCTAGGTTCATGCAAATCTAATGGCACAGATCCTCAACCATTTCATCGCACATTATGTGGCCAAAAGCTTCCCAACATTGTGCTCAATACTGCAGCCAGCCAACAACTGTATGTAACCAATTCCCAGGTCTATCTGAGAAACGAGGATCTATGCACCATAGGACAGTTTGTCATTGCCCAAATTCATCCATCCCAGCCGCCTCTGATAGGGTGTGTTCGAGAGATCTTGCAGCAGGTTGGCTCTCCAAACCATCTTCAAAACCGGCCCGATGGTATTCTTATTCAAACAGCTTTACACCAACCGCCGTCGCACATATTGCCTGCTGGACAACTGCAGCCAGTTTTTATGCTCCGTCTGATTCTTCAGCAGGAATGGTCCTTCATTCCGTGGAGTTGCCTTCTTTGCACCGTAAATACTCAACATGACTGTCAACGTCATGGATGCCAGGCAAATGGGCTACAATACATCTATCAAGAGCAAATACAAACTGATCAGACTAAGGCAACAATACTGCATCAAAACTCATTGGATGATATGCTCCTCCTCAATATGTGTCAAATGCGCGATGCTGCTCATCTCCAAAGTTTTCACCTCCACTCTGCCCCGTTAAACGAAGATGCTATAATTCAAAGAAGTGTGGCTCAAGCCATTGTTCAACGGAAGGTAGGAGAAGCCTCCCAATCAAGTACTTCCAAACCAACCAAAACACCAACAGCCGCCTTGAGACAACATGCCCAGAGCCCCTTGGGCACCCCTACTCTAGCAGCCACACCTTCTGGGGGTGTCAGTTTGCCTCAACATGCTTCAGCAGGAACATCTTCTGGAGGTGTTAGTTCACCTCGACGTAGCAGGCAAGCATCTGTGGTATATCCAGGTCAAATAACATTGGACTTTCGATAGAAGTAAAACCATACTGTATTTATTTACTAGAATTCTACAAGAAGAATAGCAGATCAAACTTGTCCAGAGACCTCAAACGCAGCTTTTGAAATAAGATCTTGTAAGGTGCACAACATGCCCAACCCCCTCTTCCATCGTGTTGGCCTAAGCTCCATTTGCTCTTGATAAAGCTTGGGGTTTGTACGTTTTAACTCCTTCTCGGTGCGGTAGCCATAATCAACCCATCTAAACAGGCCACCTGAAGCATACTGAGTAAAGGAAGCACGCTCCTCTCCGTGTTCAATGCTGGTGTTTGAATGTTCTAGGACGGCGGACAGCATAAGGATGGTAGATCCTGCAGGGAACTCAATGGCCACTTTCAGGCCCCACACCACAAAGTGACCACCCTTTTTGGCATTGAATTTCCCTAAAGACTGGATGGCGCACCAGCCATATGGACAGTTTTTGATATCAAAATGCGGGATGGTGCAAACCACAGACCCTAGGTTGAAGGTGGCCGCCGGAAATATGCTGCGGCGAAACAGTCGGACTAGCGTGGAGTCATTGGCGAATATCTTATCCATGTACAACTTATAGTGGTTGTACACTTTAGGGCTCCATGTAGCAAATGCACCTGTGGATGTGTTTAAAAACAGGTTCACAAAACAGGCATAGGAGTCACTTACTGCTGGCAAAACTGGCCATTTGTTGAATGCTTTCCGACTGCAAGAGCTTGGCAGTGATTTTGGGATGGCGCTGGACGCGGTTGAGTGGAGAGTGTGTCCCTACACCGTGTGTAACGCCGATGTTGAGTGCGGGATAATGACCACGATTTTCTGAATAGTCTTTGTGTGTAAACACTGTGGTGTGTCCGGCCTCCCTCAGTAGATCAAATGCTTCCTCCGTGGCACGTTCGTATGCAGGGTCCTTAGGACGGCCTGCCAGAACCATAAAAATACGTCCGTCTTCAGAAACAAACGGGACGGGGGTGCTATAGTGCATTAGCTTTAACTCCATCAAACTGAACAGATCAGAAGAGTTGTAACTCACCATCTATCCCAAGGTATAATGCGGAACCCAAGGGCCTTGATGGCATCCAAGCTATATAGGTGACTTTTGTGGGGTTTTGTTGGTTTAGCACCATAGGCGCCTTGCGTGGCAGGCAAAGTGTCAAGCTTGACGTTGAGAGCCTCTGGCTGGCAGCTGGGAAGCATGCTTAAAAGACTGGGTTTTGGTGTGTGTCCGTGCTTATTGTATTGTAACGTCCGCTGATACTTGCGGCTGCGATGACTGTTGGAAAGCCCATTGTATGGCCTTTTCAGGCTGGCGGTTTGCACGGATGGGTCTCGCTGAGGTAACGAAAGCGAAAGCTTGGTCGACGATTGCGAAGGTACAATCGGCGGTGTCAACATATTGTCAACCGATGGTGTCAACGCATCGTGGGCTGACAGCATCGACTCGCGGGTTGACGGGGTCGACGCGTTGTGGGCTGACGTCGTCGATTCGCGGGTTGACGGGATCGACACATCGTGGGCTGACGTCGTCGATTCGCGGGTTGACGGGGTCGACGCGTTATGGACTGACAGCATCGACTCGCGGGTTGACGGGGTCGACGCGTTGTGGGCTGACGTCGTCGATTCACGGGTTGACGGGATCGACACGTCGTGGGCTGACGTCGTCGATTCGCGGGTTGATGGGGTCGACGCGTTATAGACTGACAGCATCGACTCGCGGGTTGACAGGGTCGACGCGTTGTGGGCTGACAGCATCGACTCGCAGGTTGACGGGGTCGATGCGTTGTGGGCTGACGTCGTCGATTCGCGGGTTGACGGCGTTGACACGTCGTGGATCGACGTCATCGATTCACGGGTTGACGGGGTCGACACGTCGTGGATCAACGCCGTCGGCGTCGACGTATTGTTCGTAAACTGCATCCAGGTATCGTCCGTCGACCGATTCTTTGACGCATCGTGGATCGACGGCGTCCAGATGTTGTGAACGGATGGCGTCGACGTATCGTCGGTCGATGGAATCAAGACATCTATTGACAAGTACGTGAATGGGCAGATGACGAGTAGGCAAACATGGTGACTCACCTTGATCTAGATCTAACAAGTCTGTGTCCTCCCTTGCATCTGCTGCCCGCCAGGCAGAGATCAAGTCAAAAGCCAACGGATCCTCCCATACCTCAGGCTGACACTGGGCATACACCCTCCCAGATCATGTCTGCTTGAACAGATTTCCGATTTAAAACTTGGTATATGCATAGAAAAGTTTCCAAGGACGTACCGTATAGCGCGCCTATTGGCAGGCCGACATCTGTGCATGCAAAAACCAACGGTGAGCAGGGTTCTTGCAATCATGACACGCCCCAGCTCCTGCGTTGGCTGGCAGTTTGACAGACCCGGTCCAGGGGTGATCCCTCGCCTGGCAAGCCTCTAACCAACGCGAGAGCTGGGCCCTGTCGCGTTTCTGATATACGAACGTTTGCTTACCGGTGGGACGGGTATTTATACGAACGCGAATGAGGGGAATGTTGAACCTCATTAAACAGATCAGGGGTCAGGTGATAGGGGTCAGGTGATAGGGGTCAGGTGACGTAGGTGGACGCGTTGCACCCGCGACACACTTCAACTGCTTTGACCTCAGAACACCTGGTAATACGTCAGTCCGCTACAAACACAAACACCGCAGAGTAATGCAGGTCTCAGGAATACTACCCAGGTGCGTTATATTTCATGCATCCCTTTTGTAAGGCCAAATTGACAATATAGTATTGAAAGTGCTGCAGATTCTATTTCACAAACCGTCTAAACAATAGCAATGGGATTGTCAGACTGCAAAGGCTGAGGAGGAATGTAAACCGGTACGTTAATGCCATGGGACGTCAACGCTGCTTTCAGCTGTTGGCTCCAATGCCTCTCTTCTACCAGCATAATTGCTGTGTTGTGTTCCTGTCTGACATATGTCCTCAACTGCTCTTCTAGACCCTCCACCACCAACGTCAGGTATGCAGAGCGTTGTTTGGAATTCTTCACAGACCTAACCAAGTTTTTTACCGCCTTTTTAGTTGACTGGGCCTCCTGGCGTGCTGCGGCAAGGTCCAACCATGCCGTTCAAAGCTGATTCTTATAGGCCACAGCTTCTCTTGTTGCCTCGATGGCTATTTCACGCCAAACAGTAATCTCTGCCTCCAGATCGCGTCGGGAACGTGGATAGGCCCTGTTCAAGCTGATTGTGGTTTTGTTGCGGGGAACCTTGGAGGAATGGTCTAATAAAGTGGATGTGAGTGGTCTCAACCTTTCACAGCAATACTGTCAACTTATGAAACGCACCATTCTTTTCAGGCATTTTGGATACAACCGGCTGGTCTTCGAGATCGCTTTGGCACGTTGATCCAGGGGTATCACCTAGTTGAGTTTGGATGGTGTAAGTTCAAGTGCATTCGTGATAAGATTCTATTTACCAAGGCCGTAAAAACTGTAGTTGGGCAGACCATCAGTAACGTCAAGCCCTACGGGTGGGAGGTCAGGGTAGGTTATGCTGAGGTTTAACAAGGTTTGTTTACTGACCTGCATTCAGAGTTGACAGGTACTTTTTAGGTGCCTCATCGTCTTCATCTTGGTTGTGCTTCCTGAAACTTTTTTTTGGCGATGGAGTCTTAGGCGACAGCAGGCGGGATGGTAGACAATTGTCAAGAGTGTTGGTAGACATGTTGAGCGGTTCAAGATAACGAAACCACACAAATATCAGACTGATGGTTAAGGGAGTGAGAGAGTGAGACAAAAGGTGAGCAAACCTTTGGAATAACTTTGACGCCTCCTTTTTATGTGACGCATAGGTTTGTTGTTGTTGATGTGACACGACGCGAATTGTTGATTGACCTCGAACGCGACGCGAATTGTTGATTGACCTCAAACGCGATGTGATTCGTTTGTTGTGGCAAACATGGCAAATCAAACTTGGGGTATAAAAGCAAGGTAAGAGATGTTTGCTTGATTCTGAATCCACAATGTCTCATTCTTCGATTGACCCAGCTTTTGCATCACAGCCTGTTTCTCGTGACGTGGACCGCCCAACTGGTACATAGCTGTTTATTGACAACCTGGTTCACCGATTCAACCTCACAAGCAACCACAGTGCAGATCTCACTTTTCTTTATCAGGTAAACTTGTTTTTTACATAACGCCTACATCAAACTGCTTCTAACTCGTAAACCCGCAGATCTGTACAGCCGTGCCTGAAGAGCAACCTCCTTAGACCGAAGTGATAAGTCGAATCATGATGTTGGCCTGCCAGTTTGGGGCCGAAGTTCGTCTGCATAAAGCACTGACTGCCACGCAAACACATCTACAAGGACTCGGGCAGCTGAGCAGTTTTTTGGCTGATTATGAGCTGCAAAAAGATGAGAACTTTGTGTTATCAAATGCACAAAAGGTGAGTCATTGTTTGCCTTTATGAACACGGTGGTCTGAGCCAGCTTTTAGATGGCCATTAAATCAACCTGTATCAAAGAGCTTCTAAAGCCCTCTAGACAGTCCTTTAAGACGCTTCACATCGATGTTGAGGTGCGTTCTTTTCACTTTAATTGGCGGTCTAAAACAAATGCATTTGCAGGCAAAGATGAAAAAAAAGCCCGCAGACAATTACCTTGACAACATCCTGAATCGGCTGGGACGTGAGGCCAAATGGATGGCGCATATACAAACCGTTTGTACAATTCAGAGAAACACGCTTCGAAAAGAGGTGTGTGGTTGTCCGGTTTACCATATGCCGTGTACTGATGTGTGAAATTAAAGATCATACAAAGCATAACTCCAGGCCCAAAGTTTACTTCTGTGCAAGAATTTGCGGCGGGCCTCATTGTGAAATATTGTCTGCCTACGTCAGAGTCTGGTGCAAATTCCAATACAGCTTACCTCTCAAAACATGTGTTATTGGTGTGTCTTCAATATTTCTGATTCAAAAAGTTTCACTAACGTGGCAATGTAAAGTGGCGGTTTTTCTGGGACCATTCATCTATGTTTTCGGCCTTTGAACTTGAGAAGGATGACAACAACTCAGAAGAGGAGAACAATGACCAGGATTTTGGAACACCAAGCACCGACAACTCTAGCGATTCGGGTCATTCTGCTACCAAAAACGTAAATTGCAAAAAACAAACATTCCCGCTGGGAAAACTCGCGGTCGGGTGGCTGATGGCGAAGACTATTGGTCCAAAGTTGATCAATGGCTCAAGAGGCTTGACGATGAGCTGGGAGATAATACAGCTGAGTTGAAACAGTCCGAGTTTTCTCTTGTATTCTCAATGAGTTATGCTAAGCTTGTGAATAGATTTATTGCTGAATGTCTGGAGATGGACTCTCTCAGGACCAATAAAGGCTTAGATTTCTCAAGCCACCCTTCCGAGCGCTCTTTTACCAGCCCTAGCGATGTCACATCCGACCCACAACCCACCACTATACAGTCCTTTCCTTCCAATTCTTCTTCGAGGCTGCCTGAACCTCATTTAAATTTTGGTAATGCAATTGCTCAATTATTTAGTGGTCCTTCAACAGGTAGACCTTTTTAGCCACTAGACTCCACTACAATATAGTTATTAATTATGCGGAAATGTATGTGTAAACGCAACTAAATCTGAAGTTGATGTTGAGAACATGTAGCCCCTAATATTCAGTTTGCTAGTGTTTGGCACCGGTGATCATTTGATCAACAGCAACGAGTTATCGCTTTCATCTTTTCCTCCATGATCTCGCACAGCGGCACCGTGTTTTCCGCCGTGCATTGTTAAGAGATCCAGCCCTTTCATGTACTAAAAGCCATGCACTGGAAAGATCCAGATTCCCAATATGTGGGAACGCGTTGAGCGGCATGGTTGGGCATAGTTTTTTTTTGGTGACTGACATTTGATTTGTAGATCGCACACTGGTGCAAGAACCTGCTTATTGCTGAGTATTTTTAGACAGCTATCCATGGCGAAAATTACTTATTTTAACACCACAGGTTCAAGAATATGTGCTTTGAAGTTTGACAAGGTCCAAGAACACCATTGCCGGAATCGATAGCCATCGTTGACACCATAGTTTGGCTCTGGAGAATGGGTGATAGTTGGATGCGCAACACAACATCGTCAACGCCATAGCCGGAATCGATCGCCATTGTCGACACCATAGTTTGGCTCTGTGGAATGGGTATTTGTGGATGCAATAACCCAGTGAGTACTTTATAGGATAGACGTTAGATTAGTAGTTATTTAGCTTCAGCTTCATGCTCAATATATGGTGTTTTATTATAACCTAATCTTGTATGAAAGACCAAAAATAAAATTTCACAATGATATTATACTGTGAATACATATGAAAAGCCTACAAAAAAATATGTATTTGCTAGAATGTGGCTGACACAAACGGTGCTTGGCACTTATGTGGCAGCCACATGAATTTCGGCCTGTTGTGTCACCCACTGATATCGGATGGAGGTGGCAGACACATGTTTATTTGTGTCTGACATACATCGGCCAAACACATCCAAAAATGTGTCCAGCGGCCGCCTGTGTACCCCGTACGTATTTCGTATCTGATTTTTCGCACTCTCCGTCCGTCCGTCTCTCTTTTTTTTCTCAAGTTTGTTTCTCTCTCTCTATCTCTCTACTCTCTGTTTCCTTGCTTGATTGCTGGCTTGTTTCGATCCTTTATCTTGCTCCTCGTACGCATTGAGTTCGATCGTGATTTTGGTACCAAGTATGAACTTTGAAAGCAACCCTTTTTATTTTTTCTTTCTCTCTCGTTCTTTCTTGCTCTTTTTTTGGCATCGCAATCGAAATCTTGAACGACAGGGGCTCGGTATCACTGATCACTCATCATTGATCAGTGTATTCGTGTGTGTGTGTGTACACCTGCAGTATAGTATTCAGAGTTGACCGAGCTGCGAGCTGCGAGCTCCGCTTGTCAAAGTTTGTCAAAGTTTGTTGATATCGATGTTCGATGGCGTTGGCGGTGGTTCCGCGCGGTCTTTGCGGGATACGACAATTAGTATTTGTGTTAACTAAGAACTTGGTATATATACGACAGCGGCTCATGAATATGGACATGGACAGTGGACAGTGGACAGGGTGATGGGGCTAAACCCCCGGCTTGTCAATGTCATTTAGGCGTGCATGTACATACCCCCGCCGCCGCCCCGCACCGCCGGCGACGTTCCTCAAATTGGAGTATGGACTTTGTCACTTTTTGGTGCTTCAGCCTTCAGGGTCTTTTTTGATTGTTATTCGATTTTGACTGTTGAGTCACTTGCATCGTATATTTGTACTATACTTGTGTGCGTCAAAACTTGAAATATCTGGATAGGAGAGGAGGCAAGTTCGAGATCTATGTTCTTACTTTACTCGGGGATCGGAATCGGATGTGTTCCTGGATAGCGCTCGCGCTAGTGCTATCTATGATACTTATGCTTCTTTTCGCACATTTTTGTGGTTTGGTCAAGGTGGTGTTAGCGAAATGACGAATGACGTATTTTCAAATTTGAAGTTCCTGGGTCCTGACTCCTGAGAGAGATAGCGGTACTTTACCAGGGGATTGGATTGTTCTTCACATATTCGTTTCGTAGCTTCAAGTTTTAGTTTCTTTCCAGTTAGAGATGAGCAAGCTGTTATACTTGCGGTCAAATGAGCAGCGAGATATGGTTGGAGGTTGTTGGAAACCTTGTTGGACAAACAGTACGGTATACCGATGGTCACATGTGCGACTGCGAGCAGCGAGCAGCGACGGTTTTTGTCGACTTACACTGTTACACCCATGTATGCGCGCCAGTGCGAAAAACCCACCTGATATCGTGTCAATTCAACTCCTGTTTGTACTCTGGTGGGTGGCGAATGCGAATATGTCATATTCACTGACGCTTGCTACTTGAACACGAAGATCTGTTCCAGCTAGTCAGGACTCCAGAGTCCAAGTCGTGGACAAGATCGCCGCTGAAGAAGACAGCGATGGACAAGAAATACTTACCCAGATACTGCATCTGTTCAACGGAGACGCTTCAGAGCCAGGATGTAGGACTGAGCGCATTCGGATCATGATTAAACGACTAAGGGAGGACCACCTCGCTCTCTGGTTATTGGGTCTACAAAACGCTGCTTGCCCTGCTTTTCCTCGATACGTATCACTATCATCTGGAAGACGACATTCGTGTATTTTACCCAGACGAGAATCCTTTGGAAGACCTCTGGGACACCTTCAACTCCACATTGCACTTACAACGACCACACAACAATATTTTCGATCGCGAGGACGTGCAGAAACGACTTGAAGATCCGAAAGCCATCCTTTGAACTTCCCGACGAGGCTATACAAAAGAAATTCTGGCATCAATATAGTACCATCATCTCCAGTGACCGAGTGAGGTCCGACAACAGCGCTATAACGCTCTACCGTTTGATCGGACGGGACTGGGATGCTATTCACACCTTCGCAGATGCACTCAAAGAGTTATAAAGACATCAAGGAACAACCTGGAAGACAACACAACATGTAGTCTGGTAGAAAGGCTGAACGCTCACTTTCAAAGCGCCCATAATTCATTCCAACAAATCGAGGAATGTGAAGCAATGGATGAGCAAATCAAAAAAATCTGGGACCGGGGAACGGTTCTCGGAGATTCGCGCTTGATGACAGGCTTTACTAACATACTCAGACTGGAAAGAGGTACCGCAGGCTAGAAGACGAGTTGGACAGTTTGGATATTTTTTTTGTATCCAACTTGGTTTACTTTGTTTATCACCGAGTTTACATACCCATCATGCCAGTCTATCAAGCCTGGAACTTTTTCTGTCGTAACTCTTGAACCCCAACAAACGCTCAGCTCGCTGCTTTGTTCTTGATTACCCAGTGCTATCGGACTTCGCGACCCTGACTCTTCTACTTTTTACTTCGAGCTGTCGGACACTTACTACTCCTACAGAGTCTCGAGGTCTAGACTGCCAACTGCTCTTTTGCATGTTCTTGCCTTGTGCCATCTGCAAGGTCTTACGAACCTCTCGATACACTGGTTTCACGGCAGATCGCCTTCCACGCAGCGATGCCTACTCGTCTGTAATCTACTGCGGTCTGGGCATCCCCACATTCTGAAGCTGTGGAGAAGGAGAAAGACTCTCGCTGCTTGTGGTGCTCCTTCTTCTCTGCTCGTGCTCGCAGATTTTGTTGCCCAGGCAGTGGTTTGGAGCGGTTCCCACACCTGCTCGATTCTAATTGGGCGCCAACACTGGGAAGTGCAACCACCAAGGTCGCGCGTCTTCGGAGGCACTTTCAGATATTCTTCTTCTTCCAGCTCGACTCCATGCGCAAGGGCAGGACAGGAGCAGGAGCAGGGACGCCCCGGTGGATGGTTCCCAGGACCCTGCGAACCCGGCGAGCAAAGAGTGACGAGGACGCCACAGATCCAAATACAGTAATAATGCCCCAGACTCCTCCGCGGGTTCTTGCTGTGCTTGCACAACAAAGGCGCCGAACGGGCGCAAAATAGCTAATTTACCTCGACGAGCTAAGAAAGGCACATGGAGTTGCTTACGACTGCGTGCGTACTTGATTGGTTGCTCTCTCCTTACCTTTCCCCGGTCCTTTTGTCTGACTACTTTTACATTTACTTAAAGTTCACAAAAACCACGAAAACGAAACATGCTTTTTACTCTGTTTTTTTGCGTCAGTGTCATTTGACTGATAATAATTATCTAACCGCCGGCTCATTCTGCGTATATGATCACTGCCGCCTCTTGTTGACGTAACTTTGCTTTTTACTGGTCGTGTGACTGGATGCTGGGCTTACCACCTCCATCCACTACGCAACGCACAACTTGTGGTATATCGACATATCAACGGACGTGCAAATGTAGCTTGCGTTGAGCCCAAACGGGCGTATGCCTGTATTGGTACGCAGCATGCAAGGACTTTTGGTTGTCTTTTAGACACCTGTGATCCTACTTTACCTCGCGTAGAGATGTGATATGCGGTTCGCGTTTTGTTCGATCTTGCAGCTGATCCAGAGAAGTTTAGCAATATGCTGCAATGTATTTTAGTAGTGAATTACAATTTTTGGCAACTTACCATGTTGAAAGTATATCCTCGAGTACAATGGAGGGGTACCAAATCACAACACTGTGAGTGTAAATATAAGTGTTTTTACTTCTGATGTACTCTCATTTGTTCCTATTCTCAGAGAACCATTTTCAGAAAAGTTCCCGAGGACATACCATATACAAAAAATATTATGTGCAAAAAATCTTCCTGTTCTGCGTCTCTCCCCGCTCAATTCCCGTGAAGTAAATGCGTTTGAAATTGATTTATCTGGAGAGACTGTGTAGCTGTGCTGCGAATCGCTGAAAGTGAATTTCAGGCAGGTGGGGGCAAAGACTCACTGGTGTTTCCCATGGTAAATCCGCACGCTTTATTTAGATTGAATACGATACCTTGCTCGTATTAATTGGTGTAAGGCAGCGGCACATACATTCGCCGGAATCAAGAGCTTGGGAGGGTGGCCTACCTTGCAGGTGCGCCGCACCGACACAGTCATTTCTGTCTACTTCCCAACCCCACTCTTTCCCGATTCTTTCCGACTCCCCGTGTTATTGTATTCCATCGTATGTTTGGAAGGATATGTGTGTGAAAGGCCTGATTTCAGCGTATTTCTGGACGCGTTGACTACAGAGGAAGTCCGAAGAGGAGGATATAGGCGTTCCATTTCTGATTGGAGTTGGAGTTGGTCGTCTTTTAGATCGCAAGTTCTAGACCGTTGCTCTTCCGAGTGAGGGTGGTTCATATACTCCTTTATATGTGGAGGTTGGTGTGGCTTGGTTCGGAGTGAATCTCCTTTAACTTGAGCTGTTCAATGATGTTTTACTCGGATATCTTTGCTGATTGAAGACAATACTTGATAAATTTTTGCATAATGGGCCCAAATCATTGACCTGTACCGGGTAAGGACTACTGGGTAGAGAGAGTAATAATCAAGACGCCAATAGGAACTGCAGGACTGCTGGAAGCCCCTATTGGTGAATTACAGTTAGCTCCGTGATGGCATTTGTGATCGTTGCCATTTTGGGCGAGCGCGAAGACGTGGGAAACATTGCGAAGGTTTTTGCTCGCACTCGACGTCAACCAACTCAAAGCCTTCTCGTCGTCGAGCTCGCTGTTCGCCATGCAGTCAACACGGGTTCTCGCATTCACATCCAATGTCGCCCGTCGCTATGCCCCAAAATACCCCCGCCCACGACCTGGCACCTCAGAGCGCCCGGCATACCACGCAAAAGACCCTCTCATCAACAACCCCCATGCTGTTGTGACCAACCTGGAAGAGGACAACCTGACGTTCATTCACCGACCACCCCCGACCGCCCCTTCACCGTTCTCGCTCACCACTGCACCCGCTTCTCCCCTGCTGCGCCCTCCTACGACGCCCGCTGAGGGCCCTCTTCCCCCACTTACCCGCGCCCCTCCGGCTAGCCCGCCTCACCGACTGTCTGACGAAAAACTGGAGATGCTACGCAATTTGAGATACTCGGATCCTACCACATATACTCGGAAAAAGCTAGCACGGATGTTCAAATGCACGCAGACGTTCGTGGGCCAGGTCGCCGCGTTAAAGAAACCCGAACGGAAACGAGTTCTCAAGATACGCGACGAGAAACACGAAGTAGCACGCCAGAAATGGAGTGAGCGACATTCAATTGTCAAGGCCATCGCCAAAAAACGGCGCGAACTGTGGTGATCTGGATCGACATCGGTTTGCTGGCTCGTCTAGGGGATCGAGGTGGGTTCAGCTGCTCTTTTGGCTGGACACAAGCTGAATTGTGTCCGTCAGCGCTTCCTGTGCGAATTCGAGTCAGAAAACGACTGGCTATGGACGAGCGTATCCTGTAGTTTGCATCTCGTGATTGATCGGCGGAGTGCCGTTACTAGAAATGGGAATGTGTATTTGAGTGTTCCTCTGTTCCGCTTTTGTCGTCGCTCCCCTCAGACAAACCACTTCATTTTATTCCCGGTTTCATGCCCTTCGGCACATTCACATGCACCCCAATACGAGCCATTCGCGGCCAGTTTATATTATTTCTCCTTTTACTACAAATTCTATTTATTGGCCCGACCTGCATGTATAAATACCGACAGGAGTCCTCTCTTGTTTTCGTAAAACCACCATCATGTCCGCCTTTCCTTTGAGTGCCCTGTCGTCTGCTGCTGCCCGTATCCCTCCTTACTTCCTCAACACTGACCACCGTCAGCGTGTTCTCTCTCAGCTTCGTGGAAAACACAACGGTCTCGAAAAGTACATCTACCTCAATGGTCTCAAGGAACGCGACCCCAACCTCTTCTATGAGGTTTTGCTGGGGAACATGCTCGAGGTTATCCCCATCCTGTATACCCCCACTGTAAGACCCCCGCCTTTGGTCGCTGTCAGTTGACGGCTGGATCTAATTGTTGTCATCCTCCAGGTCGGTGATGCCTGCTCAAATTATTCCCATATCTGGCGGCGGCCAGAGGGTCTCTACATTAGCATAGAGCAAAAGGGCAACATCAAACAGGTTCTTCGGTCGTGGCCTAGCGGGCAAGCCGCCAGGATCGCGGTGGTCACAGACGGTGAGCTTATACCCGGGTCTTATTTAAAATTCTGCTTCATCCGAGCTTCATGGATCGTCAGGCTCTCGCATCTTAGGTCTCGGTGACCTTGGTGCCAATGGTCTCCCAATTGCCATCGGTAAACTGTAAGACCAAACCTTTTGGACCATGTCGTAATTCATGCTATTTCAAAAACATTGTTGACTTTCCCCGTGTTTAGGGATCTCTACATTGGTGGCGCCGGCATCAAGCCTTCCACGACTGTGCCTATTTGCCTGGACTTGGGCACCAACACCGAAAAATACCTCACCGACCCACTCTACCTTGGTGTTCGCCGCAAGAGGCCCGACACTGAAGAGGTAAGTTTTCGTCAAACCCCTGTCGACGATAATTTAACTCAAACATTGATGATAGATGGATGCATTCATGAACGAGTTTATGGAGGCAATGCAGGAAGTCTTCCCCCACCTTGTCGTGCAGTTCGAGGACTTCTCAACGGACAACGCTTTCCGCTACCTGGAGATGTTTAGGAACAAATACCGCGTCTTCAATGATGATGTAGGTCTTCCATTTTTAGCACTCCCCCGCGTTTGTTCTATTTCTGACAAACGGACCCACAGATTCAAGGCACAGGTTTGTACACCGCTTAGAACTTGGAGACTACAAGACCCGGTGCTGACTTGCGGATCTTGAAGGTTCTGTCGTACTCTCGGGTTTCTTGAACGCTGCTCGTCTGGCGTCTTCGGCTTCTGGCACTCCCCTCGCTGACCAGCGAATTCTCTTCTTTGGTGCCGGGTCGGCTGGTATTGGTGTAGCCAAGCAGCTTACCTCGTTCTTCACCCTTCAGGGACTGAGTGAAGAGGAAGCAAGGAGCCGCATTTATGTCAGTGCATTTTCCTGGACATCATTTCTGCAAACATTTCTGATGGATTTAATATTTGCAGACCGTTGATTCTAAGGGTCTGATCACCGCTGATAGGAAAGGCCTTCAAGAGCATAAAAAATGTAAGCCGTGTCATTGAAAGAATAAATGTAAATCATGGCTAACTCTCATGGCAGACTTTGCTCGTACGGACTACCAGGGCCCTCCATTGACATCCCTGATTGATATAATTGAATATGTCAAGCCTACCGCTCTCCTTGGCCTCAGCACTATTCAGGTATTATATTTCAGCCACTCTTTATGATCCTCTACTTAATTGGCTGTAAACAGAACGCATTCACAGAAGATGTTGTCCGTCTGATGGCCAGACTCAATACCCGTCCAATTATCTTCCCTCTGTCAAATCCCGTATCGCTTTGCGAGCTAGAATACCAAGATGCGATTCGCTGGACAAACGGTTCAGTCGTCTTTGCGTCTGGAAGCCCTTACAAACCTGTGGAATTTGAAGGCAATATCTACGAACCGGGTCAGGGAAACAACATGTACATCTTCCCTGGTATCGGAATGGGTGCTATTCTCTCCAAGTCGAAGCACATCACCGATTCCATGGTGGAACAGGCTGCTATTGCTCTAGCGGGATCCCTCACTGTTGAGGAAACTAAAGCCGAACTGGTCTATCCTCGTCTTACGCGCATTCGCGATATTAGTGCCCAAATTGCACTTGCAGTCATCCGTGCTGCACAAAAGGACGTAAGTTGGCTGATGTCTGCACGTCGCGTATTCAAAGTACTCACGTCTTCATTGTAGAACGTTGACGAAAACGCTCTTTTCCGAAATCTTTCCGACGATGCCCTCCTTGAATATATCAAGGCTAAGCAGTGGCAACCCACGAACACGAACTCCATTCCTCGCCTGTAATTTTGCTGCATCACCTGTAACAAGTTTTCGGTTCTTTTTTTGTCTACGCTGTGCTATGTATTAATATTACGACAATGACTGGTAAATCTAGATAATAATTCACAAGACTTGAGCTACATGTAGATCGTTTGTATGTGTACCGGTCTTATGCATCCGTTTTGGCATCAATCTCAATAGTCTTGTTCGAGAATTTGGCGTAATCACTGCCCAATTTCCACTGCATGATTGAGAAGCGATGATTAACGCCCTTAAGAGTTGGAAGACACGCGCTGCCCCCACACCCTCCGGTGAGAGGCATGGGATATAGATATACCACTTCCTTTACACGAGAGTGAAGTAAGGCCATACTGCACATTATGCATGGTTCGTGGGTAACAAAAAAGGTACGGTCGGTGAGGAGGTAGTTGGTTCCATTTTGCGGTTCTCCGAGCGAGGATTCGGAGGAGGCTGCATCTTTTTCGAGTCTGTCGTTTCGAGGGTCCTGAGATGCGCGGTAGTCTGCCAGGTATCGGATAGCGTTGATAGATGAGTGCCGAAGAGGGTGATGAGTCGATCGCCGCGTGTCAGATGCAAGGAACGACAACGCCGATGATTCGATCTCTGTAGCACCTGGAAAAACATAAGGAGTCGGAATATGGGCCGCCACGGGCAACTGAGGATGACGGTTAGATCTTCTTGACTGCGAGACGATATTTATACGAACCTCGTCATTTTCCGCTTGAGCATTAATTGCAGTATCGACAGTTTTTTTCATAGCATCCCATGCCCATCTTAATTTGTGCCGCGTCCAGGGTTCCGGCTCGTCCTTGCGACGGGGTGTATACATTGTTGGCCATAGTTCAGATTTTAGATTCAGAGATGGGAGTGTTAACGCGGAGGAACTCGGAACAGAAAGTAAGTAAGGGTCAGGGAGATTCAGGTCCTTCGGTAGTTGCGGAGGTTCCGGTGCCATGCTCAAGAGTAGGGTGGTAGTTCCCTCGTGTTTTCGGATGCGTTTAAGGTGCCCTAACTCAGGACCTTCTAGTCCTGCCTGCTTAATCCATCTTCGATAACTAAATTAGAAAGAGTTTCATTGACTCTTGAAATGTTGATACGTACTTCAACAGTGTTGTTATCAGCCGCGGATCTGCAACGTCGACAACCCACGCCTTCGCTGATCGTCATGAAAAGGTAAGTTTACGGCGAGAGCGATCTTATAGTTGATACTCACTGGTCCGAATGGTATGGGGTTCCTCTTCCTCTGGAGGTAACTTGAATCTGACGAATGGAAGATCTTCCTCAGGTATAATTTCTTCTGGATCTCCTTCGATATAAGGGTTCATAGTAGAAGGGTTTAATGAGGTAGATCCATCATTATCTTCAACGGCAGAGAGACCACCCCAGCCGTCATCAAGATCTGCCTCATTGTTCGATGGCAGTTGTCCTGCTGGGCTAAACCACAGATTCTGACCATAGAAGATACATAATTCTTCTCCTGCTTCTATATCGCGTGCGGCAACGTATTTGATAGATTCCGTGTTTGCGTCGCGAATGTAGGACACGTTTGGAGGGTCGGTGTGGTTGAACAGAGACCCTGAAAAAATTGGGGATCTATTTATTTTTTGAATACCAAGGGAGGCAATGTTAATCAGACGTACCGAGCCCTAGCGCCAACGCCATTCTACCCTCCGTCCAAATGAAGGTGTAATGATCAAGCAGGGTATATTTTCCTGCTCATAGTGAGCTCTATCCAAGTAAATTTCATGTTGGCATTTACCATGTGCTTCATACTCTTTCTTGGAGAACAACAAAACTGGGCTAATTTCTATGATCGTGTTTCTGGGTATAAAACGAGAGGCTGCACATGAGCTATTGCGACTGAATCCAACCAATGGAAAGACAAAAGCTGACCATAGACACCTCTGCCTCTATCGGTCGTACTTTTTACGAGACAACCTAAAGGGTTGAGACGCTCAGCGCCTGCCGATGTAGTTGCCTCTGGCTGCATGAAAAGATTACAGTTCAAGGAGTCGGACGGGACCGACCTTGGTGATTGGAAAAGAGTCCGGATCAAACGGGCCGCCACGAATTCAGAGTTGCTTTCGAACACGTCGTCGTTGGCTCTTCCTTCCACGACGACCAACCGTTTATTCTTTTTCTTGAATGGCCACTTAACCTCATTGGTTTCTCTCCACGAAAAATATGCCAGTAATTGGACCACGTCCGCTGTCGCGGCTTCTGCTCTTCAGTTTAGTGCCAGTCGCGTCTTGGTTCATCCTTCGGCCTCTGTTAGAGCCTCTTCCGTCAATCCCTGCACTCTATTCATCCATCGGATTCTCTCTTTTTGCGTTCTTAGCGACCATATACCTAGTTCCAGCTCTAGGACCAACATTTATTAAGGCTAGGTTAAGCGGGCGGGACTTGCTAAAGGTTTATGACAGTAAAATACCGAGAGAGGAAACTCTGATGTGCGTTTATTTATCTGTATGCGTTCAATATAAGAACAAGTTACCATCCGTCAAAGTGCAGACCAGAAAGTCTCGGACTTGTTTGCGCATCAATCTACATACTCTCATTGATACTGTTCATCCCATTCGCCTTCACCAAACCCATTTTGGAACAGGTTAATGGAAACAAAAGTCACCAAGGCATAACTGTTGTGGAGTTTCCACATTACCAGGTCTGAGAATATGGCTTTGTAGCTTATGTATATCAAGCTAACCCGGACCAGCTTTCTGTATACCTTTCCTCACTTCTCTCACTCCTCGTCGCAACCATACTTGGATTTCTCGATGATGTGTTCGATATTCGTTGGCGGCATAAGATTCCGATTCCGATAATTGCATCTATCCCTTTATTGATGGTTTACTATGCTGAACATGGGAATACCAACGTCGTTGTACCGATTCCTCTACGATTCATCTTTGGAACTTTGATAAATCTGGGTATGTGTATGATTATATGAAGGGATGTTATCGCCGACAGTTATTTCATTAGGTCCACTTTATTATATATATATGTCTTTGCTCTCAACTTTCTCAACAAACAGCATAAATATACTCGCGGGAATCAATGGTTCCGAAACTAGCCAAGCTCTCATCATTGCGATATCAGTTATCCTCAATGACCTACTATATCTGCCATGGCCTGTTGGATTTCGGATACCCCTTCACTTGTTGGGTAATCATACTGAAGTCGAATTTGGGGGCGTCTGGAGCGCAGGAATGGCACACGGAAGTCGTGAACTCGTGGAAAGGCATCTATTTAGCCTGTACTTTATGTTACCATTAGTGGCCGTCTGCCTGGGCTTCTTGTATCATAATTGGTGTGCTTTTCGTCTTCTAGTTTTGTGCCAAGTTATACTTATATTCTCCACCGCAGGTATCCAGCACGCGCGTTCCCGGGTGACACGCTGTGTTATGTAACTGGAATGGCTTTCGCGGTCGTTGGAATTCAAGCTCATTTTTCGAAGACTCTGTTACTGTTTTTCATCCCGCAGATATTTAATTTCCTTCTATCGTGTCCACAATTGTTTGGACTTGTTCCCTGCCCGCGACACAGGGTCCCAAGGTTGCGGTGTCATTTATTAAACTTTAAGCTTGCGACTGACATAGCCTCCGGACTGGCACTTAGATTCGACGGGGATACTAATTTATTGTATCCCTCAACGGCATCCGAAGTCGAGTTTCCCAAACCACCGACGAAGCTGACAACAATCGTTCTCAATGTTCTAGCGCTACTGGGGCTCACCAAATTGACGAAGGACCCGAGCACCGGCGTAATTACGAACGCTACAAATCTCACTATCCTGAACGTTTTCCTACTTCGACTCGGGCCGATGAATGAAAGGCATCTGGTGCAAGTTCTTATTTGTTCACAAGTAAGTTTTATGTCGTCATTGTTGATCTGTGCGTCGGTTGCTGAACCCGCTTGCTAGGTAGCCGGAAGTATGCTTGCGTTCTTTATTAGATACGGTCTTGCTGGACTTGTTTACGACGGGGACAGAAGATGACGAATGAGCCTGAGATCACATAATAACGGCAACGATAAGCGAATTGAATATTGTCAGAACGTGTTTTTTGACATAGAAGTCAATAATAGTCTACTAGTATAATCTGAAATAAACTGTCGTTTGTCGAATGTGAAATTCTTTTACGTACACGATCGGCGCATCGAATGTGGGTTACATAACCTGCGCCTAATCAGGCGCTTTTGGTAGCGCTTCCAAAATCGTCTCCTCCATGATGTCCCCCACATGGTCTCGGCCCTTTGAGACGGAACAGGAGAATCAGGGAGTATCCTCCGAATACACACACCTTGGCGCAGCGCTCACCAACAAGTCGAAAACCCGCCGAATGCCCGCATTCGTCCGTGTAAGTCCATGCTGAAAATGAGAGGTGCTGGGAATTGTGGGAGTCTAGTTCGAGATGTATGGAGATAAAGCGTGTTTACTGGCTAAGTTTTTTGGGGAAACTTTGCATGAGAGTCGTAGAACGCAAAGCACGGGCTTAAGTACATCCACTACTTTACCCCGCTGTACAAGGTCTAGGAGGTGGAGAGCCGACGGGTTTAAAATGTACGACCCCCCGCACGGCAAGGACCGAGTCAGGGAACGGAATCACATGTTCCGCCCACCCCACCGGTTATTATCAGGAGGAGAAAGAGATTCATATTCAAGGAAAGCGGGTGAATCACTTTTATACAACTACCCCATCTCCCACCTCTGAACCTATCCATATCATCATCCAGAATGGCCAGTGAGCAAGCACGTTTCGCCGAGGAAGTCGCACAAGTCGAGCAATGGTGGAAGGTATTTAGTTTTCTCAATATATTTACACGTTATTGAAGGATGTCTTCGTTCTTAGAGCCCCCGCTTTGCGCGAGTCACCCGCCCCTACACTGCCGCCGATGTTGTTGCAAAGAGGGGAACACTCCCAATCCAATATCCTTCCAATGTCCTAGGCAAAAAACTCTGGTCGACGCTCAGTGAGCACGCTAAGCGAGGGACACCATCGCACACCTACGGAGCGTAAGTGTGATGACCTCCGTCAATCTGCATTAGCTGAACGATTTTTCGCCAGTCTTGACCCCGTCCAGGTGACCCAGATGGCTAAATACCTTGAAACCGTCTACGTTTCCGGTTGGCAATCGTCAAGCACGGCGTCAAGCACAAACGAGCCTGGTCCTGATTTGGCTGGTAGGATGTTTCCCCGAATCCGGAGCTTGTAGTCACTGACGCTGTACTTCAGACTATCCATCAAACACTGTGCCCAATAAGGTTGAGCACCTGTTCATGGCTCAGCTCTTCCACGACCGAAAGCAACGCGAGGCCCGATCTCGCATGACTGAGGCAGAGCGTGCCAAGACCCCCGCCATCGACTATCTTCGACCCATCGTCGCGGACGCAGACACCGGTCACGGTGGATTGACTGCAGTCATGAAGCTGACCAAAATGTTTGTGGAGAAGGGTGCTGCTGGAATTCACGTTGAAGATCAGGCACCTGGAACCAAGAAATGCGGTCACATGGCTGGAAAAGTCCTGGTACCCATTCAAGAGCATATCAACCGACTCGTCGCTATTCGTCTCCAATATGACATCATGGGCGTAGAGAATTTGGCCATCGCCAGAACCGACTCTGAAGCCGCCACTCTCATCACCTCTAACATCGATGCTCGAGACCACCCCTTCATTCTGGGTTCTACAAACCCTTCCTTGCGACCATTGAACACCGTCATGGTCGAGGCAGAGGCGCAAGGCAAGAACGGGGACCAACTCCAGGCGATCGAAGATCAATGGATTGCCGCTGCCAACCTGCAACTTTTCTCGACCACTCTCGCCAACGCCCTCAGCAAACAGGGAGAAAGCAAAAGCAAAGTAGACAAATTTGTTTCCCGCGTCGCCAATGTCTCGTACCCAGATGCTGTCGCCATTGCCCAGAAAGAATTCGGTCTGAAGTCCGTGCCATTCTGGGATTGGGATAGCCCAAGAACTCGCGAAGGTTACTACCGCTACCAAGGTGGAACTCAGTGCGCTGTTCATCGTGCTATCGCTTTTGCTCCCTACGCCGACCTGCTGTGGATGGAGACCAAGAAACCTATCTTAGCGCAAGCGCGCGAATTCGCCCACGGTGTCCATGCTGCCCGCCCCGGTCACTGGCTGGCGTACAATCTAAGCCCTTCATTCAACTGGGAAGCCGCTGGCCTCACAGATAATGACATGAAGGACTACGTTTGGGAGTTGGGAAAACTCGGCTTTGTCTGGCAATTTATTACAGTGCGCCGAATTTTTCGTTCATAATTTCCTGTATCTGACATGTTGTTTTTAGCTTGGTGGACTCCACTCCAACGCCTACATCTCGGATATCTTCGCTCAAAATTTCGCCAAGACTGGTATGAAGGCATATGTAGAACTTGTACAAAGAAGAGAGCGAGAGATTGGTTGTGATGTTCTTACCCACCAGAAGGTATGCAGAGTGAATGTGCCGCGGTTGAGGAGTACGCTGACATTTGTATATAGTGGAGTGGCGCTGACTACGCCGACAACTTGATCAAGACTGTCACAGGGGGTGTTTCTTCGACTTCTGCGATGGGCGCTGGGGTAACAGAAGCTCAGTTCACTGCCAAACTGTAAAGCAGCATTACATTAATCAGTTAGATCCATTTGTAAAAGTATTCATTTCGCACGTACTACATACTATCAAGCATTGCAATTTATTCTGGAATCAAAAGAATTGATGTACTTTGATAAAAACTGGCCTTGGTGTAAACCACACTAAAATCGATGTTTCCATTTTTCGTCTTTTGAGTAGAGCGTTGTCGTCAAACGAGTTTACCTGTGCTGCGGCAGTTGGCATTTGGAAAAACGTGACGATCGGTCTTTGCCGATCATACACCTTGGTTTCAATTGCAAGAATCCAAGCTACTTCGTACATCGGATACCCCATCTTGTAATGGACGCTACAGATCGCATTAAAGCTGCTTCACAGTTTCTTCTTCAGTCACCACCTGGTGAAATCAATGATGTGTTGAATGGTGCTGTTCAGTCTCTTCAACCTTTACATGAAACTGGTATATTGATTATGAATGCAACCTCAGATATCCGTTACATTATATCGGACGACGATCTACTGCAGGAAGGAATACAACCTGCGCTAAGGGAATACAATATTGAACAATTCACTGTTGTTGATGTCCCCGAAACGAACCACCAAGTGTGTCTACATGAGAATCTCAGAGCGCGTCCATTGACACGCTGATTACCAGTCAATCATCAGCGAAGCCGCTCGTGTTGGACCTTCAGAATCCGATGGCGAGGAAAGGTTTTTGGACCCACGGTCTAAAACTGTCATTTGTTTTTGATCATTTGAGTCTTGTGAGTACAGATGATATCGTGGTTTCTCTACCTTACATTTATTCTCCTGACCTAGGAAGCCTCTGATCCTCGACCTATCGAAGTAGTTGAAGAACACGAACCGATTCGGTAGGTCATCCATGTTAATTTATGCTGTCTTACTTACTTGTCATCACCATAGTGCTGCCCTTGAAGCAGCTTCCTTGAACTATTTGAAGGCACACTTCACCGAAGGTGTAACGTCCGTGTTTGCGCCCAGGGAAGGGTCCGACCATTTCGTACTCCAGATCGTTGCAAATAAATACAACCCCAGCAATTTTTGGTTAGTGTTACCAATAGGAATGCTCGGTTGTACCCCTAACTCAGAGGCAGGTCTGGAAGATGGCGGTCAGAGTACACAATTGACCTAACATCAAAGCAAGTGTCTGGACGAATCTTAATCAACATCCATTATTACGAACAAGGAAACGTGAGTAGTTTGGTGGCCGTCGGTGCAATATCTAATACCTCCTTCAGGTGCAACTTGCTACTACTCATACCGTTACCTTCGAGCTCCCCCCTGCAGCTATTTCGGCCACTCCGAGTACTACTGCATCGAAAATCCTGGCACTAATTGAAGTTGAAGAAGGAAAGTATCAAATGTCATTGGGCGAGACATATCAAGAAATGGGTGAAAAAACGTTCAAGGGTCTGAGGCGCGCATTGCCTCTTACACGTCAAAAAATAGACTGGGACAAGGTGAAGTCAAATTTGAGTGATATAACCTCCATTTGTTGACTTATATCATACATCCAGGTCATGGGATACAAACTCGGAGCAGAGCTGTCAGGAAATAAGAACGCTCTTCCTAGTGGTCAGGCTGATGAGTGAACAGTCAACGTGAGCTAGGTAATACTTTGTACATTTTGTAGGTTATTGCAGTACATAAAAAAGATTAAAATCTATATATTTTCCACTGCTTTACTTGACTGAAAGTGATTAGATATAAACGGCAAAGTTATACAGGGTCCGTGCACACACCATAACGGATCTGAATTTGTGCTTACATCATCTTACCAATTCTTTCCTCGACCACTCATCACGACCAACTGACAGGATGAGTTTCCCTCCTCCTCCTCCAGGGTTTAGGCCGCCGCCGCCTCCAGGGATGGCTGCGCCGGCAAATGAAGCATCTGGGTCGCGTCTCCCAGCTGAAGGTCTGGGACTTACCCATTCTCATAAACGTGCATACTGACTTGGTGACAACATGTCTAGTCATTGCCCAAAAGTCGCAAAAATGGGTTCAAATGCAACGCAAAAGATACGGAGAGAAGAGGAAAGGTGGATATGTTGATATGGGAAAACAGGTGCGTCCACTTTGTATCATTTAACGTGTCTGTTCTTTTACCTTGCTTTTAGGACCTTCCTCCTGAACATGTTCGCAAAATCATTAAGGATCATGGAGACATGAGCAACCGGAAGTTTAGAAATGACAAGCGAGTTCACCTTGGTGCTTTGAAATATGTTCCACACGCCGTCATGAAACTTTTGGAAAACATTCCGTATCCTTGGGAGCAAGTTCGTGAAGTCCCCGTATTGTACCATATCACTGGTGCAATCACTTTCGTCAACGAGATCCCGCGCGTCATTGAACCTGTGTACCATGCGCAGTGGAGCACCATGTGGCTGGCTATGCGTAGGGAAAAAAGGGATCGAAGGCATTTCAAGCGTATGCGTTTCCCACCATTCGATGACGAGGAGCCGCCTCTAGATTATGGCGACAATGTATTGGATGTGGATCCTCTAGAGGCCATTCAGTTGGACCTCGACGAAGAGGAAGATTCTGCAATCATTGATTGGTTTTATGATCCCAAACCACTTATTGACACAGCTTCAGTGAATGGGCCTTCGTACAAGTACTGGTCACTGTCGCTTCCCGTCATGGCTAACTTGTACCGTCTAGGAAGAACCCTTCTTTCCGACCAAGCCGACAAAAACTCCACTTACTTATTCGACAAGAATGCCTTCTTTACTGCTAAGGCACTCAACATGGCGATTCCTGGTGGGCCGAAATTTGAACCTCTCTATCGTGACATGGATACGTTTGACGAAGACTGGAATGAATTCAACGATATCAATAAAGTCATCATTCGTCAACAAATTAGAACTGAATACAAGGTCGCATTCCCGCATCTATACAACTCGCTTCCTCGTTCTGTTCGCATTTCGCCTTACCACTATCCCAAGAATGTATACATTCGCACGGATGATCCAGATTTACCTGCATTCTATTTCGACCCTCTTATCAACCCAATTTCACTTCGTGGACATGTCCCAAAAAATGCACCACTCATCTCACATGAAGATAGCATTTTTGGGCCAAATGATCAAGATGAAGACAACTTTGTCTTGCCTGAACAAGTCGAACCTTTCCTTGCAAATAAGGATCTTGAAAACGACTTGACTGCTGATGGTATTGCCCTCTGGTGGGCCCCTGAACCATACGGTCGTCGATCTGGCCGCATGAGGAGGGCTCAGGATGTGCCACTTGTTAAGAATTGGTACCTCGAACACTGCCCCCCTGGCCAACCGGTCAAAGTTCGAGTTTCCTACCAGAAGCTCCTCAAGTGCTTCGTTCTAAATGAGTTGAGGACTCGACCGGAAAAGGCGATGTCGAAGAAGAACCTCTTCCGCCAGCTTAAAGCGACTAAATTCTTCCAGACGACCAAATTGGATTGGGTCGAAGCAGGTCTTCAAGTCTGTAGACAAGGTTATAACATGCTCAACCTTTTAATTCATCGCAAGAATTTGAACTACCTCCACCTGGATTACAACATGAACTTGAAACCCGTCAAGACCCTCACCACGAAGGAGCGCAAGAAATCTCGTTTCGGAAATGCTTTTCATTTGTGTCGAGAGATTCTTCGCCTTACGAAACTTGTTGTCGACGCCCATGTTCAATTCCGCCTTGGAAACGTGGATGCCTTTCAGTTGGCCGACGCCTTGCAGTACATTTTTGCGCATATCGGTGCCCTGACTGGCATGTACCGTTACAAGTACAAGCTTATGCGACAAGTGCGAATGACCAAGGATCTCAAACATTTGATATACTACCGTTTCAATACAGGGCCTGTCGGCAAAGGTCCTGGTTGTGGATTCTGGGCACCTGGATGGCGTGTATGGTTGTTCTTTATGCGTGGAATTGTGCCTCTTTTGGAGAGATGGCTAGGCAACTTGCTCGCTCGTCAATTCGAAGGCAGAAACAGTAAAGGTGTTGCAAAAACAGTCACGAAGCAGCGTGTCGAGTCCCATTATGATCTTGAGCTACGGGCGGCTGTCATGCACGATATTTTGGACATGATGCCAGAGTCTATCAAGCAAAATAAATCCAAGACCATTTTGCAGCATCTTTCAGAGGCTTGGCGGTGCTGGAAAGCTAACATACCTTGGAAAGTACCTGGTATGCCTACTGCTATCGAAAACATCATTCTTCGATACATTAAGAGCAAGGCCGACTGGTGGTGCTCTGTGGCTCACTATAATCGGGAACGTATTCGTCGTGGCGCTACCGTGGACAAGGCTGTCGTCAAGAAGAATCTTGGCCGTCTCACTCGTTTATATCTGAAGGCCGAGCAAGAGAGACAGCACGGTTATCTTAAAGATGGTCCATATATCAGTGCAGAGGAAGCAGTTGCTATTTACACAGCGACGGTCCACTGGCTTGAGAGCAGGAAATTCGCACCCATTCCCTTCCCGTATGTTGTTTTGTTGCTTTGTTGTGCCCGGTGTTAATCTGTTGTGATAGTCCTCTTTCCTACAAGCACGATACCAAACTTTTAGTTTTAGCACTGGAAAAATTGAAAGAAGCTTACTCCGTAAAAGGTAAGATACACATCTCACATTTTTTCATTTTCTCATTTTGGTATTTTTTCCCCAACAGGACGTCTCAATCAATCGCAGCGTGAGGAGCTGGCGCTCATCGAACAAGCCTATGATAATCCTCACGAGTGTAAGTGCCTTTGGTCATGCAATACAAACGTCTAACATTTATGCCACAGGTCTTTCTCGTATCAAACGTCTTTTGCTCACCCAACGAGCGTTCAAGGAAGCCGGAATTGAGTTCTTCGATACTTACGACAAACTCATCCCTTGTTACGATATTGAGCCAGTAGAAAAAATTACAGACGCCGTAAGTACATGCCTTTTTGCATCATGGATCAATCTGAATTATAATTTTAGTATCTCGATCAATTCCTCTTCTTCGAGTATGCTTCTTTTCGTATACCAACGTTCCATCACTAATTGTTCTCACAGGGCTGATAAACGAGGTCTTTTCCCGGCTTGGATCAAACCTGCTGTAAGTGATTCTCTGGAGTAACAGTGTCAAATTCTCACCAGGTTTGCAGGATACCGAGCCACCTCCATTGCTCGTGTACAAAGTATGAATTTGATTCCTTCATATTGCTCACTTAGCTGATAACATTTTTCAGTGGTGCCAAGGAATAAATAACTTAACTGACATCTGGGAAACAAGTGAGGGAGAGTGTAACGTGCTCATGGAAACTGTCCTTTCAAAGGTTTACGAGAAGATTGACCTTACCCTTCTCAATCGACTTCTACGGTTGATCCTCGACCACAATCTGGCGGACTACATTACGGCCAAAAACAATACCAGTAAGGCCAGTTTCAAATATAAAACCGGGCAATAAACTGATCTACTCTTCCTTTAGCTTTAACTTACAAGGGTAATTATCCTTTCAACGTCAGCAAATTTCCTTTTTCTCATATACATGCACACAGATATGGCCCACACTAATGCATTTGGTTTGATTCGTGGTCTCCAATTCTCCGCCTTTGTTTTCCAATACTACGGCTTGGTCCTTGATTTGCTCATCCTTGGCTTGCAACGCGCTAGTGAAATGGCGGGCCCACCTCAGATGCCCAACAATTTCTTACAGTACCGTGATTCGGCTACCGAAACCCGACACCCCATTCGACTCTACTCTCGCTATGTTGACCGCCTGCATATTTTGTTTAGGTTTACCGCTGACGAAGCGCGCGATCTAATTCAGCGCTACCTCTCTGCGAATCCCGATCCCACAAACAATAATGTCATCGGTTACAACAACAAACGATGCTGGCCTCGAGATTGCCGAATGCGGTTGATAAAGCACGATGTCAATCTTGGACGTGCAGTTTTCTGGAATATCAAACAGCGCTTGCCCCGGTCGTTGACCACCATTGAATGGGAAGATACTTTCGTCAGTGTTTACTCCCAGAACAATCCCCAACTCTTGTTCTCGATGTGTGGCTTTGAAATACGCATTCTACCTAAGATTAGAACCATGTCGGGAGAGCAGTTCTCGTTGAAGGATGCAGTATGGAACCTAACCAACGAGCAGTCGAAGGAACGGACCGCTCAAGCCTTCCTGAGGGTCTCAGATGAAGGTATATATGATTAGCAATAATCAATGCCATTAAACTAACCCCTTGTGTCGCAGGTGTTCAACAGTTCAACAATCGCATTAGGCAGGTTTTGATGAGCTCCGGTTCGACAACATTCTCGAAGATTGTCAACAAGTGGAACACAGCACTTATCGGTCTCATGACTTACTATCGCGAAGCCGTTATACACACCAATGAGCTCCTAGACTCTTTGGTCAAGGCTGAAAATAAGATCCAGACTCGCGTTAAAATTGGTCTCAATAGTAAAATGCCTTCTCGTTTCCCTCCCGTGGTTTTCTACACACCAAAGGTCAGATTTGCCTCTGTGCTATACATATAAGCTATTTACCTCTATTTCAGGAGCTGGGAGGTCTTGGAATGTTGTCAATGGGACATGTCCTGATTCCACAGAGCGACCTTCGATGGTCAAAGCAAACCGACGTCGCAGGTCGGTGACTTAACTTTTTGCCAACTTGATTATACTAAAAGGCCATCAGTTACTCACTTCCGTGCTGGCATGACTCACGAGGAAGATCAACTGATTCCCAATTTATATCGTTATCTCCAACCATGGGAGGCTGAATTTTTGGATTCCGCCCGTGTCTGGTCGGAGTACTCGATGAAGAGGAAGGAAGCCAACGCCCAAAACCGTCGCCTCACTCTGGAAGATTTGGAAGATAGTTGGGACAGAGGTATTCCTCGTATTAACACCTTGTTCCAGAAGGACAGACACACGTAAGTTGCACATACCAGTGTTTGTTTCCCAAGTTGATCTGTATACGGCTTAGTCTGGCTTACGATCGCGGTTGGCGTGTACGCACAGACTGGAAGCAATACCAGTTATTGAAACAGTACGTTTCCATTTGATTGTTCTAGCTTGCACATCTGACCTTTTTATTTTAAACGAAAAGTAATCCATTCTGGTGGACATCCCAGCGCCATGATGGTAAACTTTGGCAACTGAACAATTATCGAGTGGACGTTATCGCCGCCCTGGGTGGTGTAGAAGGTATCCTTGAACATACCTTGTTCAAAGGAACGTACTTCCCAACTTGGGAAGGTGCGTTAATTTCGAGTTTCCTTCGCATGAAAAATTCCTTAATCATGGTGTAGGTCTTTTCTGGGAGAAGGCGTCTGGATTTGAGGAGTCAATGCGATACAAAAAGTTGACCAATGCCCAGCGGTCAGGTCTTAATCAAATCCCCAATCGTCGCTTTACCCTATGGTGGAGTCCAACCATTAATCGTGCCAATGTGTATGTTGGTTTCCAAGTGCAACTTGATCTCACTGGTATTTTCATGTAAGGAATCTGAGAACCTTTGATGTTTCTGTTTTTTGACTCTTTTACTCAGGCATGGAAAAATTCCTACTCTTAAAATCAGTTTGATCCAAATTTTCCGTGCCCACTTATGGCAGAAAAGTAAGTTGAATTTTGTGCGATCTTAAGCTGTAAGATCCAAACTGACGGATTCTAGTTCATGAAAGTGTGGTTATGGACTTGGTGAGTTAATATTCCTTCGTAAGAGACGTTGGTGCTCATCCCGATTACAGTGTCAAGTGTTTGATCAGGAATTGGAGCCTCTCCAAATCGAGACCGTCCAAAAGGAAACAATCCACCCTCGTAAGAGTTACAAAATGAATTCATCATGTGCAGACATCCTTCTTTTCTCTGCCTATAAGGTATTGTATTCTTACATCTTTATTTTTGCACGATTTTGTTCTTATATTTGTATGATTAGTGGAACATTTCTCGCCCCTCACTTGTCACCGACGTAAGTTCTGTTTAGTCTCATCTTCCTTTGTTCCAAGGTAATTAAACTTTGTTCAGGTAAAAGATGTCCTTGACGGAACCACAAGTAACAAATTCTGGATCGATGTTCAGTTGAGATGGGGTGATTTCGATACCCATGATATCGAACGATACACTCGAGCCAAATTTTTGGATTATGTTTCCGATTCTATGAGTATTTATCCCTCCCCCACCGGCGTTATGATAGGCATGGACTTGGCTTATAATTTGTGGTCCGCATACGGAAACTGGTTCCCTGGAATGAAGCCCTTGATTCAACAGGCGATGGCGAAGATCATGAAAGCGAATCCAGCCTGCCACGTCCTGCGAGAGCGCATCCGAAAGGGTCTGCAGTTATATTCTTCGGAACCCACGGAACCGTACCTTAATAGTCAGGTAAGACTATTCGATGCTTAATATCAGTCAAGCATTCCATTGACATTTCTTCGAACAGAATTATTCGGAACTGTTCTCAAATCAAATCATCTGGTTTGTGGATGACACCAACGTTTATCGTGTAACTATGTTCGTAAAAGTCATTGTCAATGTTGTTGATTTAATACTGATATATGTATAACAGCCACAAGACTTTCGAGGGTAATTTGACTACTAAACCCATCAGTAAGCCTGGAGTAATTCTCAGAGTGGTCGAATACTGATTAATTATACAGATGGCGCTATCTTCATCTTCAATCCACGGTCTGGTCAATTATTCCTCAAAATTATTCACACCAGTGTATGGGCGGGACAGAAACGTCTTGGCCAATTAGCTAAATGGAAAACTGCTGAAGAAGTTGCGGCCTTGGTCCGTTCTCTTCCCGTGGAAGAACAACCCAAACAAGTGATTGTCACTCGAAAGGGAATGTTGGGTCAGTAATATCACACCGCTCATCTGTCCTGTTGTTCAACGCGCATTGTTTTTCAGATCCTTTGGAGGTCCATCTTCTTGATTTCCCTAACATCGTCATCAAGGGTAGCGAACTGCAGTTGCCATTCCAGGCATGTATGAAAATGGAGAAATTCGGTGATCTTATTTTGGTTTGTCTGCTTTTCTTTACTTCCCCCATCGCATTATTTAACTAGTACGCAACAGAGGGCCACACAGCCTCAAATGGTTCTGTTCAGTCTTTACGGTAATTTTTTTCTGAATCTTCGCACTACAGTCAATTTGACTATACTTCCACCCGCAGACGACTGGCTGAAGTCGATTTCAAGTTATACGGCATTTTCACGGTTAATTCTACTTCTTCGTGGCCTGCATGTCAACAATGAAAAGGCTAAAATCATCTTGCATCCTGATAAATCCACAATCACGGAGCCTCATTTCGTTTGGCCAACTCTCAGCGATGAAGAATGGATCAAAGTTGAAATTGCTATGAAAGAGCTCATCCTTGCTGTTCGTATATCTTGTATGATTCGTGAAAAATCCCTGACATCCCACTTAGGATTTCGGCAAACGCAACAGTGTCAACATCGCGTCATTGACTGTGAGCGAAGTTCGGGATATCATCTTAGGTCAAGAAATCGCGGCACCTTCAGTCCAGCGCCAGCAAATGGCCGAATTGGAAAAGAGTACTGAAGCGCAGAGCCAGATCACTGCTGTCCAAACGTAAGAAATCGAAAATCATCTTTGTAGATGAATACTTATATGTCACAGGAAAACTACGAATGTTCATGGAGACACGATACAAACAGTGACCAGTATGTCGGACATCTTTTGTCATGCTATTTATCTATTAACAACCTTTTTACAGCTACCAACTATGAACAACAGGTTTTCAGTAGTAAATCGGATTGGCGTGTGCGTGCTATTTCTGCCACACATCTTCCTCTGCGCCTGCAACACATCTATGTTTCGAACGACGATGTCAAAGACGATGCTGCTTCATTTACATACGTCTTGCCGAAGAATGTTCTCCGTGCTTTTATCACTGCTGCGGACCTCCGAACCCAAGTAGCAGCCTTTTTGTATGGAGTGTCGCCGCCAGATAATAAACAAGTCAAAGAGATCAAGGCATGTCTTTTATTTTGCCATTAGGTTCAGCCTCAGACTTTCTAAATTGACTTTCTTAATTAGGCCATTGCTTGGGTTCCTCAGAGAGGTAGTAATAACGATGTCGAGCTTCCCTCACAGCTGCCCAAGGACGATTTCCTTCTCAAGGATCTCGAACCTTTAGGATGGATTAAGACACAATCTCTCGAAATCCCTCACCTTTCACCGAAAGACGTCACCGCTCAAGCCAAACTGATGGCGGATCATCCTGAATGGGGCTCATCCTCCATCTGCTTGACAGCCTCTTTTACTCCAGGTTCCGTTTCTCTGTCAGCTCATTCTTTGACAGTTCCTGGCTTTGAATGGGGAAGAAAGAACCAAGATACATCCATGAATCCTCCGGTAATTTCATTTGCTTCGCTCTCGCTTTTTTTCTGCTGACATTTCCATAGGGTTTCAATCCGAATATGTCTGATCGCGTGCAACTACTTCTTTCTGACCGCATTCTTGGGATGACCCTCGTTCCCGAAGGACGAGTCTGGAACTATGGTATCGGTCTCACACAACTGTGGTCTCCCACCCTCAGCTATTCCATGACTCTTGATACTCCTTTGCTTTTCTGGGCTGAAGAACATCGACCAGCGGCTTTCCTCACAGTATGTCCTTATCTGTCTTATCGTGAAGTAAATGTTGACAGTGTAAATTTTAGTTTGCCAATCTTGAGCAAGGGGAGGACAGTGCCGATGTTGAAAATAGCTTTGCTTGATTGCTTCCCGATTGTCTTCTGTTGTAGCACTATACTTGCATCTTACTTTTTATTTCATTGTGTACTTTTTACAACCGTAATGCTTTTTTTTAGTGAACATTCATTCCTTGGTCTCCAAGAGTATGCATACAACATAAAGAATTGAAGTGAAGTGAGTAAAACTAAAAGCTGACCATAGAGATGAGTAGGAAGGTATATAATACACATACTAGTCAACAAAATGCCAGTGAGAAAATGGTAAACATTCATCTTCCCAATGAAATCATAGAACCTGGTCGAGAAAGAGATATCTGACATGATTCTATCGGCGACGGAAGCCTCTCCTGGAAAGGAGGTTGTTCTGGTGATATCTCCTCTCTCGGGCTTTCCCAATCTGCATCAATAGCTTCCTGTGAAAGACGACTACGAGTTGATATAATGGATCCCGGACGTGACAGTGAAAGGTGTCGAGGTGCATCTGTCGATGGTAGGTCATTTTGAATCTCCCCAGCTGAGGGAACAGATATCTTGAAAGACTCCATCTCAGTCTCTAGTAATTGCTTGGACCCCCGTCGTGGTGGTGGAGAAAGTGAAGTAACCTCAGCTATTTCTTCGTCTTCGACGGGAAGAGAAAGAAGAGCCTGAGGGATGAAAGGTGGTATCGTAGGGGTATGCATTTGAAGGAAACTAGGATCATTTTGAAACATTGTGATTTTCTCTCCAATGGGCGTAGGAGGGGGCGAGGTTGATACAATTGGCGATCCGGCAGAAATAGAAACGCTTGGGGGTCGTGTAAACTGTGCGCGAGCTGCTTGTTGTTGGTTTCCAGATCCAGATGGAGCACTGATTTTTCGTAGGCGTTCCTTAATAGATGTGGCACGTTTAGTCGTTACAATAGCTTGTGGTGTGTTATGTGATGAAGGTGGAATAGGTGGCGTTGGAGGTAATGGTCCGTTGGGAGGAGGGAATGGGTTAATAAGTTTAGCTGGGGGTATAGGTGATGCGGGAATGGTCTCTAGTTGTGGACTGTGCGTATGGATAACATTAATGCTGCTGCCGCCACTTGAAGAGCGTCGGCGCGATTGGAACTCGGGTTCATCAGGACGTGGAGGAAGGGTGGTAGATGGTGGGGGTTTAGGGGCTGCTATTGTCGATAATCTGAACCCACGATGGGCTACAGAGTTGCGGAAAGATGATTTGGAGGATATCGCTACATTTTCCAATGGCTTCAATATATCTTGTGAGGGTTCAACGGGAATAGGAGCTGGAGGAAGAGCAGATGTGGGTGCAGGGCGGGGTGGGGGCATAGATGCCCTGTGAGACGCTCCACGAGCAGTGATGGTACCCAAATTAAAATTGGAATTAGCAGTCGTCGAGCTGGGAGTAGAATGGGATGTCTTGTAAGAGACGAAACTGCGTACAGACGAACCCGACGCTCTCTTGTTGAACGTTGGTAAATTAGAGACAACACTCTTATCGCTGCTTTGAGCCGAACTCGGTGTATTCGCTCGTTCAGATGTGGATGAGGGCGTAACGGATGGAATAGACACAATGGGAATGGCTGGAGGAGGGTCACTTGGAGGAGTCAGTCGAGTTGGAAGGACGCCTTGTCGTGACCACCGTCGTGCACTTCTTGCACCAGAACTTCGCTTTGTGCTCAAACTTGATTGTTCCATGCTCATCGCATTATCTGCTGATGCATAAGTCGAAACTGATTGAAGGGATGGGGCCCGTGGGCGTTGTTCAGGGGTACCGATTTGGAAGGCTGACAAATGACCTGGACTCGATGGAGGCTCAGTTTCGGCTCGTTCAGTAGACATTACAGATTGTGTGAGGCTCGTCCGGCGAGATCTATCGTTTCCAATAGCTTCGGCCGTGGCATCCTGGTTGGCAATAGAAGAAGTCGTTGATGTCCAACGTTTTCGTGGAGGAGGCTGCAATGACATTGCACCTACAGAGAAACCCCTGGTGGTCCTGTTTACAGGTACAGATGACGACGGGTTTGGTTCAACACTAGCCCACTGAATAGGTGGATGTTCTGAGAGAATTTTCCTATCAATTCGACGGTCGAGTGGGCTAACTGGACCAGAGAACGGTAAACGCGTTATGGGCGTGCTTATGGTAGTGTTGATGGATTGTGTATCTGGAGTATTTGAACGGAGCATATTTAGAAGATTACTCCCCATGCTCGTAAACGATTCCTCGTAGCCCTCTCTTTCAGCTTGTCGTTCGGATTCGATGGATGCTGCCCTAGATGTAGACCGCGGGCGCGAATTCGAGAAAAGACCCTTTAATGTTGATACAGCACCGGTAGTAGGTGTTTTGGGGACAGTTGTTTGTGAGCGCAGGGAGTGAGATGAAATCGAGGACGCATATGTCCCTTTTGACTCAGTGAAGGAGGTATTTATAGGGGTAATCGGCGGTGGTGATCTTGTGTTGGGATTGGGTGATGTAATTAAATTTTGAGCCCGTATAGTAAGCATAACATCCATATCCCCTCGAGGTTCATTGTGGCCCAATGTATGTGCTGGTATTAATCCAGCTCTGACGGTACTATGACATTGTCAACATATAGATATTGCAGTAAGAGGGAAACCGTTCTTACCGTTGCCCAAGAATAGCGTTCTTGATGTCAGTAATCCATTTCTGTGCCTCAACTTGGTCAGGAATCTGCAACAACCACATAGTATGACCTCCTTCTTCATGGGTATATTCTTTCTTCATCGCACCAACGTCTGCACCTCCGACCTTGATGACATGTCTTTTGCCCCCGACTTCTTCCTCGGAAACAAAAACGACACTATCCTCATTGATCTCCAACCTTTCCAACTCCTTCTCTTCTAGACCTGAAGTCTTGAATAGGTGCAAGTAGGAAACCGCAGGGCCTTGTCCTCGTGTTACTAGTGTAGCGGGTGTTGACAAAATCAAATAACGGCTCTTCCAGTTCTTAGAAAGGGCAAATATGCGCAACGAAGAAGGTGGGTAATATTTTGGGAACACCCCATTACATTGCTTGAAGGACATAAGGGCGGATACCGTTGATGGGTATGGGGGTATCGGTGCTATAGTCATAGAATTCGATCGAGCGTGGGCCACTGAACCTGAGCGATACCTTCCTCCTTGTGGAGATTGCTGAGAAATGAGACCCACTGACAAACTGGATCCTTCTGGAGACCGCGCTTCGATATTTTGAACAGACTCAGATTTACTCGGATATCCTAGTCGCAATTCTGATGCAGGAGGTTGTCCGTCGTCATCTTCATCCGTAGTACTATCTTCACGCGACTGACTGTCTGGTGATACCAAAAATGGACCCAGTCCAATAGCTTGTGCAGCCATCTGTCGTAGATGGTTGCGCTCTTCATCCTCCTCGTCTCTACGTGCACTAATTTCGATTACGTCCGGAAGAATTATGGGACTGGAGGGTTGGCGAACAGATTGAGGTCTTCGCCGCCCAAATTTAAAGCCCAGTGCGTCTGAAGCAGCCACCAGTAGACTTCCTCGAAATTTGCTGCGTCCGTTAAGGGTACCATCCGCAGTGGAAGGCCTTGTCTTTCCGTGAGATGAATAAGGAGACGTTCCGCTGTACGCAGAGACATAGGTTTCTCTGCCTAGAGGTTCCATTCAGCGACCAGTCATAATTGACTCTAGCAACTAAAGTGGATTTTAGCTCGTACCAAAGTTAGACACAGTGTCTGTATGCCCCCCTCGAATAGGCTCTTTGCCTTTATCAGTTGGCTTTGGATGGGGAGGAGTCCTGGCCCCGATAGAACGTTCTGCATTCTTGGCAGTCTTCATGCCTCGTTGACCGTCCTGGGTGGCACCACGACGGAGTGGGAAAAGATCCAGAGCCGGTGAAGGCGTTCCGGGTAAAGTGGGTGAGGTTGGGGAGCCAGGGGCGGAGGTGCGAGTGATGAGCTGTAGAGGCAGAGAGTCAGAGAAACATTTATGATGAAATAGAGACCATCATATTCTGATAGGTTATCCTATGCCACCATGGATTCGAATGTGATCCAGCCGTCGCGGACTAACTATAACTGTTCTTTAAATAAGAAACTCACCACTGTTGTCCCATTGGACAGCAACTCTCCAGAAGACATTGACCTCACAGTAATAGAGCTAGATTAAACAACGCCGTTATTCCTAAAATGAACAAGTATTCATTTCTACAAAAAAAAGTCGAGCAGATCCTTTGAGCCCCGAATGTGACATATCATTGGCGTGCCTCAATCATTACTTCATTCTCGCTTGACAAACTAAAATTCTTGTTAATTCTCCCTTAAATACTTCCTTTGCAAATTTTGTTCCTTAGACTTGGCCCAGGGCCACTCTAGGGCCCCTATAGCGCCTACTTCCATGTCGTTTCCCGTCATTTCTGTCCAAAGCCTCTTTGTCCTATATCCGTGTTTCGTGTGCATTGAAGCTGTTGCGGCGTCTAGACAACTTGGCGACAGATCACGCATTTGACTCTCGACTTGAAGGGTTAAAATCACTGCCCAACGCGCCAAACCCCTCAGACAACAGAAAATCCCGAGGGAACGTACACGGCGGGACCTTCGCCACTGTTTTTTTGGCGTCGATCGGAGTTACAAATAAATACGTTTAGATTTACAAAATAAAACCAAATTTAATACTGAAAATTAGCATCCGTCGGCGATGTGTTTAGCCGCGTTAAAAATCACAAAATAACCAGTGCGTCAATGAGTCTCTGTTTTATAGCTTCAAATCCACTTCCTTACCACAGTCGTGTTCTGATTCTTTTTTTTTGTGGCAGCTAATTTGACGGCAGCCTAATAATGGTCTTCGGCATTGACCCTGCTGGTTAGTGACATCACTCTCGGTCCACCTTACTACTCGGCTGAATTAAGAATAGTCGTTCAACGACAAGTTGTACACGGTCAAACACTCTATTATTGCCGGGTCTGTCAAGATACAAAAGGTCGCCAAAAACACCACCTCAATGAGCACTTCAACACCACAAAACACCAAACAGCTCTGCAGGCATTTCATACCAAAGAGAAATCCTCTGCTTCTTCACAAACCTCGTTGCCACCGGTTAACAAGTCCCTTTTGTTAGAGGACGCCTTACGTGCAATTCTTGTGTCTGCATCTCGTCAACCACACCAGCCTTTGTATCCTGCCAATGACCCTCGCCTTTCTAGGGTCTCGGCTGCACCTTCTTCAACCACTTTGTCGACGGTCTCTCCACTCACCAGGATTGACTGGAATCTATTCAACGATGATGAAATTATGTCGGATCCATCTCCCATCGACTTTGCGTCTGCCCAAATATGTCAAGCTACTCTGGATTTTCTAAATTCTAATAACGAGAGTGATGGATCTGATGATGGTGGTGGCAGTCCTCCGCTTTCTGAGAGTAGCAATGAGCAAGCCAATTCAGGTGTGTAACGTCTAAATAGCGCATATTGTTTGAGTCCTTAACTTTTAATCAGACACTGAACAAGTTGATAATGAATCTTTGCCCCGAAAACGTATGCGCGGTATTCACACCGACCCGGCTGAAGCTCGAAAATGGTATCTGTGGATTGATAAAATTGTGAGTCTTTGCCTGCCATCGGTTAGATTTTCTGCTCAATCAATAAATCAGACTTGTTCTCTTGATGTTTTGATGCACCTTCCACGATCACTATTTTCACGTCGTCAGCTGGATTTATTTCTCTGGCTACTGCGTATCAATGGCGTCAACGATGTGCCTAGCGTTAAGGCTATGCAAGGCATTAACAAGGCATTGCAGAATTTGTGTGGAATTGAGACGAAGGAGTACAAGGGCAAGCTGGGCAATGTATACTTTGTAAATTCTCTGTCTCAAATTCTTGCCCAGGTATGAATCTATATGTTACAAATGAATACTTTTGATTTCTAACCAATCTGAATAGGAAATGTCTAATCCTCAAGTCCGACCGTTCCTTTACTTCTATCCTGAAGATACGGGCAAATCGATTAGCGAAACCTATCAAGCTTCGGGTTGGCTGCGTGAAATCAATCCTGAGGATGGTACTCCAATGATACGGCTCAATAATAATGATTTTTTCATCTTTGAACCAACTATGCTGATTGATGGACGTTGCTGCATTCCTATTCAATGGTTTCTCCGAGAAGGTGTATTTTATGCCAAAGCCTGGCTTATGGAAGATACTCCTAGTGGTTGGGTTGTGTCCGAAGATCGCGAAATCAAAATCACGCAAAGCCAATTGCTAAAGAATTTTATTCAGTTGTCAAAGGATCACTTGTTGTATAACTTGTCACACCCTTCACGAATATTTGGTATGGACTATATTTTATATATTTTATTCAATTTCTTATAAGTAAACAGGTGTGCGATCCATTCGGGGCCTGGGCTGTCGAAATGGACACGTACAGATCCTACTATTGGCAATCGTTGGCGTGTATTAGCAAAGGGATACCGAGTCTATTCTCTGCCGCTATGGATGTACTGTGACGATACGTCGGGAAACCAGTCCAAGAAGTGGAATAAGCACAACAGCTACCTATTTATTCTAGCTGGTCTTCCTCGCAAAAAGAGTTCACAAGAATACAATATCCATTTTCTATGCACTTCAGATATTGCGCCACCTCTAGAAATGCTTGATGGTGTGGTTGATCAACTTCAGTAAGTTGTCACTATCTTATATTTGCTGCACATATTCTAATCATTTTAACTTTAGATTGGCTCAAAAACATGGTATTTGGGTATGGGACTGTATACACAAAGAGGCCGTTATGATTTTTCCACCTGTATTTGCACTTCTGGGTGACAACCCTATGCATAGCGAGTTTGCTTGTCATATTGGAATGCAAGGGAAATATTTTTGCCAGATTTGCTGGGCCAAAGGAGTTGACAGTCAAGAATGCCCACACAAAAATCTTCCACATGACAGTTGTGCTCGACCCAACTTTCCTACCCTTTCAATCCATAGTGATGTTGATTCTGAAGATACCTTCACACGGCCTTCTCACAAACGGCGGAGGTACAAGGAGTCTATGGAGTCAATGCTTCGAAGGGTTAGTGATTTTATAAAGGTGCGTAAAAGTTGTTTTATAACAATTTATATTTTAATCACCTTTGATTCTAAGATTGGCAAACCGCGTCGCAAGAAAGAGACTATGGCTACTCTTGACTCTTTTTTGGAGCAAGCTAAGATGATTGGCACAAAATCAAAACTTAGAGCTGCAAAAACGGAAACTGGCATCAAGGATGTTTTCCAGGACTTCTTTATTGAAAAGCTTTTCAAATCTTATAAGGGAAAAGTTTCTACTCAGGCAAAGGAAAAAGCTCTTAAAGCGGCTGTCGATAAGCTTCCTGGAGACATCAAAAGTCCCGTATGGAAACTTGGTGCGATTGAAATATTTTGCTTTAATTTACTAGCTAAATCTATATTCCAGGCTTGGATCCTCATCAGGACACTCCCGTCAAAATTCTGCATGTTGTATTGCTGGGTTTCGTTAAATATTTTTGGAGAGACCTAGTTCAAAATCAGGTTACTCCTGCTAAAAAGCAAACTTTGATTATTCGTTTAAACAGCCTCAGTGTGGCAGGTCTAGGTATACCCACATTAAATGGCTCCACACTAGTGAACTATGCCGGGTCACTAACTGGTCGCGATTTCCGAATTATTGCTCAAGTAGCGCCATTTGTCATCTACAACATGGTTTCTCAGGAGGTTTATGATGCATGGGTGTCCCTATCTACGTTAGTTCCAGTTATTTGGCAGCCAGCAATCTCTAACATTGATGAGTACCTGGTGCGTCTTCATTGTGTCTTTCTTTAAATTGTTTTATTAAATTAAATCATGTTTTAGCCCAGATTAGAGGCCGACATCAAATACTTTTTGTTGAAAACGGCAACATGGACCTGCGCGTGGTTTAACAAAACCAAATTTCACATTATTCTTCATCTTCCAGAACATGTCCGTCGGTTTGGGCCAGCAATATTGTTTGCCACGGAATCGTTTGAGTCATTCAATGCTATTATCCGTGCAAAAAGCATTCACAGTAATCACCAAGCACCTTCACATGATATTGCCCGTGGCTTTGCGCAAGGCAATCGGATTCGCCATCTTCTTAGTGGTGGTTTTTTTCTTCCACAAGAGCTTTATCAGTCTTGGAAAAAGGATCCAACAAATGTGGCTAATTCAGAGTGGCGCACTGCTGGACCTGGAGGTCTTCACCTTATTGATGCTCCAGACTCAACACCAGCTAGCTATTTGGGACTGCAGAAACCTGCTGCCAGTAAGGCTGGTAAGTTATATTTACAAATCTATACTACTAGTGAGCGGTCTAATGCAATGGCCTAGGTTCATGCAAATCTAATGGCACAGATCCTCAACCATTTCATCGCACATTATGTGGCCAAAAGCTTCCCAACATTGTGCTCAATACTGCAGCCAGCCAACAACTGTATGTAACCAATTCCCAGGTCTATCTGAGAAACGAGGATCTATGCACCATAGGACAGTTTGTCATTGCCCAAATTCATCCATCCCAGCCGCCTCTGATAGGGTGTGTTCGAGAGATCTTGCAGCAGGTTGGCTCTCCAAACCATCTTCAAAACCGGCCCGATGGTATTCTTATTCAAACAGCTTTACACCAACCGCCGTCGCACATATTGCCTGCTGGACAACTGCAGCCAGTTTTTATGCTCCGTCTGATTCTTCAGCAGGAATGGTCCTTCATTCCGTGGAGTTGCCTTCTTTGCACCGTAAATACTCAACATGACTGTCAACGTCATGGATGCCAGGCAAATGGGCTACAATACATCTATCAAGAGCAAATACAAACTGATCAGACTAAGGCAACAATACTGCATCAAAACTCATTGGATGATATGCTCCTCCTCAATATGTGTCAAATGCGCGATGCTGCTCATCTCCAAAGTTTTCACCTCCACTCTGCCCCGTTAAACGAAGATGCTATAATTCAAAGAAGTGTGGCTCAAGCCATTGTTCAACGGAAGGTAGGAGAAGCCTCCCAATCAAGTACTTCCAAACCAACCAAAACACCAACAGCCGCCTTGAGACAACATGCCCAGAGCCCCTTGGGCACCCCTACTCTAGCAGCCACACCTTCTGGGGGTGTCAGTTTGCCTCAACATGCTTCAGCAGGAACATCTTCTGGAGGTGTTAGTTCACCTCGACGTAGCAGGCAAGCATCTGTGGTATATCCAGGTCAAATAACATTGGACTTTCGATAGAAGTAAAACCATACTGTATTTATTTACTAGAATTCTACAAGAAGAATAGCAGATCAAACTTGTCCAGAGACCTCAAACGCAGCTTTTGAAATAAGATCTTGTAAGGTGCACAACATGCCCAACCCCCTCTTCCATCGTGTTGGCCTAAGCTCCATTTGCTCTTGATAAAGCTTGGGGTTTGTACGTTTTAACTCCTTCTCGGTGCGGTAGCCATAATCAACCCATCTAAACAGGCCACCTGAAGCATACTGAGTAAAGGAAGCACGCTCCTCTCCGTGTTCAATGCTGGTGTTTGAATGTTCTAGGACGGCGGACAGCATAAGGATGGTAGATCCTGCAGGGAACTCAATGGCCACTTTCAGGCCCCACACCACAAAGTGACCACCCTTTTTGGCATTGAATTTCCCTAAAGACTGGATGGCGCACCAGCCATATGGACAGTTTTTGATATCAAAATGCGGGATGGTGCAAACCACAGACCCTAGGTTGAAGGTGGCCGCCGGAAATATGCTGCGGCGAAACAGTCGGACTAGCGTGGAGTCATTGGCGAATATCTTATCCATGTACAACTTATAGTGGTTGTACACTTTAGGGCTCCATGTAGCAAATGCACCTGTGGATGTGTTTAAAAACAGGTTCACAAAACAGGCATAGGAGTCACTTACTGCTGGCAAAACTGGCCATTTGTTGAATGCTTTCCGACTGCAAGAGCTTGGCAGTGATTTTGGGATGGCGCTGGACGCGGTTGAGTGGAGAGTGTGTCCCTACACCGTGTGTAACGCCGATGTTGAGTGCGGGATAATGACCACGATTTTCTGAATAGTCTTTGTGTGTAAACACTGTGGTGTGTCCGGCCTCCCTCAGTAGATCAAATGCTTCCTCCGTGGCACGTTCGTATGCAGGGTCCTTAGGACGGCCTGCCAGAACCATAAAAATACGTCCGTCTTCAGAAACAAACGGGACGGGGGTGCTATAGTGCATTAGCTTTAACTCCATCAAACTGAACAGATCAGAAGAGTTGTAACTCACCATCTATCCCAAGGTATAATGCGGAACCCAAGGGCCTTGATGGCATCCAAGCTATATAGGTGACTTTTGTGGGGTTTTGTTGGTTTAGCACCATAGGCGCCTTGCGTGGCAGGCAAAGTGTCAAGCTTGACGTTGAGAGCCTCTGGCTGGCAGCTGGGAAGCATGCTTAAAAGACTGGGTTTTGGTGTGTGTCCGTGCTTATTGTATTGTAACGTCCGCTGATACTTGCGGCTGCGATGACTGTTGGAAAGCCCATTGTATGGCCTTTTCAGGCTGGCGGTTTGCACGGATGGGTCTCGCTGAGGTAACGAAAGCGAAAGCTTGGTCGACGATTGCGAAGGTACAATCGGCGGTGTCAACATATTGTCAACCGATGGTGTCAACGCATCGTGGGCTGACAGCATCGACTCGCGGGTTGACGGGGTCGACGCGTTGTGGGCTGACGTCGTCGATTCGCGGGTTGACGGGATCGACACATCGTGGGCTGACGTCGTCGATTCGCGGGTTGACGGGGTCGACGCGTTATGGACTGACAGCATCGACTCGCGGGTTGACGGGGTCGACGCGTTGTGGGCTGACGTCGTCGATTCACGGGTTGACGGGATCGACACGTCGTGGGCTGACGTCGTCGATTCGCGGGTTGATGGGGTCGACGCGTTATAGACTGACAGCATCGACTCGCGGGTTGACAGGGTCGACGCGTTGTGGGCTGACAGCATCGACTCGCAGGTTGACGGGGTCGATGCGTTGTGGGCTGACGTCGTCGATTCGCGGGTTGACGGCGTTGACACGTCGTGGATCGACGTCATCGATTCACGGGTTGACGGGGTCGACACGTCGTGGATCAACGCCGTCGGCGTCGACGTATTGTTCGTAAACTGCATCCAGGTATCGTCCGTCGACCGATTCTTTGACGCATCGTGGATCGACGGCGTCCAGATGTTGTGAACGGATGGCGTCGACGTATCGTCGGTCGATGGAATCAAGACATCTATTGACAAGTACGTGAATGGGCAGATGACGAGTAGGCAAACATGGTGACTCACCTTGATCTAGATCTAACAAGTCTGTGTCCTCCCTTGCATCTGCTGCCCGCCAGGCAGAGATCAAGTCAAAAGCCAACGGATCCTCCCATACCTCAGGCTGACACTGGGCATACACCCTCCCAGATCATGTCTGCTTGAACAGATTTCCGATTTAAAACTTGGTATATGCATAGAAAAGTTTCCAAGGACGTACCGTATAGCGCGCCTATTGGCAGGCCGACATCTGTGCATGCAAAAACCAACGGTGAGCAGGGTTCTTGCAATCATGACACGCCCCAGCTCCTGCGTTGGCTGGCAGTTTGACAGACCCGGTCCAGGGGTGATCCCTCGCCTGGCAAGCCTCTAACCAACGCGAGAGCTGGGCCCTGTCGCGTTTCTGATATACGAACGTTTGCTTACCGGTGGGACGGGTATTTATACGAACGCGAATGAGGGGAATGTTGAACCTCATTAAACAGATCAGGGGTCAGGTGATAGGGGTCAGGTGATAGGGGTCAGGTGACGTAGGTGGACGCGTTGCACCCGCGACACACTTCAACTGCTTTGACCTCAGAACACCTGGTAATACGTCAGTCCGCTACAAACACAAACACCGCAGAGTAATGCAGGTCTCAGGAATACTACCCAGGTGCGTTATATTTCATGCATCCCTTTTGTAAGGCCAAATTGACAATATAGTATTGAAAGTGCTGCAGATTCTATTTCACAAACCGTCTAAACAATAGCAATGGGATTGTCAGACTGCAAAGGCTGAGGAGGAATGTAAACCGGTACGTTAATGCCATGGGACGTCAACGCTGCTTTCAGCTGTTGGCTCCAATGCCTCTCTTCTACCAGCATAATTGCTGTGTTGTGTTCCTGTCTGACATATGTCCTCAACTGCTCTTCTAGACCCTCCACCACCAACGTCAGGTATGCAGAGCGTTGTTTGGAATTCTTCACAGACCTAACCAAGTTTTTTACCGCCTTTTTAGTTGACTGGGCCTCCTGGCGTGCTGCGGCAAGGTCCAACCATGCCGTTCAAAGCTGATTCTTATAGGCCACAGCTTCTCTTGTTGCCTCGATGGCTATTTCACGCCAAACAGTAATCTCTGCCTCCAGATCGCGTCGGGAACGTGGATAGGCCCTGTTCAAGCTGATTGTGGTTTTGTTGCGGGGAACCTTGGAGGAATGGTCTAATAAAGTGGATGTGAGTGGTCTCAACCTTTCACAGCAATACTGTCAACTTATGAAACGCACCATTCTTTTCAGGCATTTTGGATACAACCGGCTGGTCTTCGAGATCGCTTTGGCACGTTGATCCAGGGGTATCACCTAGTTGAGTTTGGATGGTGTAAGTTCAAGTGCATTCGTGATAAGATTCTATTTACCAAGGCCGTAAAAACTGTAGTTGGGCAGACCATCAGTAACGTCAAGCCCTACGGGTGGGAGGTCAGGGTAGGTTATGCTGAGGTTTAACAAGGTTTGTTTACTGACCTGCATTCAGAGTTGACAGGTACTTTTTAGGTGCCTCATCGTCTTCATCTTGGTTGTGCTTCCTGAAACTTTTTTTTGGCGATGGAGTCTTAGGCGACAGCAGGCGGGATGGTAGACAATTGTCAAGAGTGTTGGTAGACATGTTGAGCGGTTCAAGATAACGAAACCACACAAATATCAGACTGATGGTTAAGGGAGTGAGAGAGTGAGACAAAAGGTGAGCAAACCTTTGGAATAACTTTGACGCCTCCTTTTTATGTGACGCATAGGTTTGTTGTTGTTGATGTGACACGACGCGAATTGTTGATTGACCTCGAACGCGACGCGAATTGTTGATTGACCTCAAACGCGATGTGATTCGTTTGTTGTGGCAAACATGGCAAATCAAACTTGGGGTATAAAAGCAAGGTAAGAGATGTTTGCTTGATTCTGAATCCACAATGTCTCATTCTTCGATTGACCCAGCTTTTGCATCACAGCCTGTTTCTCGTGACGTGGACCGCCCAACTGGTACATAGCTGTTTATTGACAACCTGGTTCACCGATTCAACCTCACAAGCAACCACAGTGCAGATCTCACTTTTCTTTATCAGGTAAACTTGTTTTTTACATAACGCCTACATCAAACTGCTTCTAACTCGTAAACCCGCAGATCTGTACAGCCGTGCCTGAAGAGCAACCTCCTTAGACCGAAGTGATAAGTCGAATCATGATGTTGGCCTGCCAGTTTGGGGCCGAAGTTCGTCTGCATAAAGCACTGACTGCCACGCAAACACATCTACAAGGACTCGGGCAGCTGAGCAGTTTTTTGGCTGATTATGAGCTGCAAAAAGATGAGAACTTTGTGTTATCAAATGCACAAAAGGTGAGTCATTGTTTGCCTTTATGAACACGGTGGTCTGAGCCAGCTTTTAGATGGCCATTAAATCAACCTGTATCAAAGAGCTTCTAAAGCCCTCTAGACAGTCCTTTAAGACGCTTCACATCGATGTTGAGGTGCGTTCTTTTCACTTTAATTGGCGGTCTAAAACAAATGCATTTGCAGGCAAAGATGAAAAAAAAGCCCGCAGACAATTACCTTGACAACATCCTGAATCGGCTGGGACGTGAGGCCAAATGGATGGCGCATATACAAACCGTTTGTACAATTCAGAGAAACACGCTTCGAAAAGAGGTGTGTGGTTGTCCGGTTTACCATATGCCGTGTACTGATGTGTGAAATTAAAGATCATACAAAGCATAACTCCAGGCCCAAAGTTTACTTCTGTGCAAGAATTTGCGGCGGGCCTCATTGTGAAATATTGTCTGCCTACGTCAGAGTCTGGTGCAAATTCCAATACAGCTTACCTCTCAAAACATGTGTTATTGGTGTGTCTTCAATATTTCTGATTCAAAAAGTTTCACTAACGTGGCAATGTAAAGTGGCGGTTTTTCTGGGACCATTCATCTATGTTTTCGGCCTTTGAACTTGAGAAGGATGACAACAACTCAGAAGAGGAGAACAATGACCAGGATTTTGGAACACCAAGCACCGACAACTCTAGCGATTCGGGTCATTCTGCTACCAAAAACGTAAATTGCAAAAAACAAACATTCCCGCTGGGAAAACTCGCGGTCGGGTGGCTGATGGCGAAGACTATTGGTCCAAAGTTGATCAATGGCTCAAGAGGCTTGACGATGAGCTGGGAGATAATACAGCTGAGTTGAAACAGTCCGAGTTTTCTCTTGTATTCTCAATGAGTTATGCTAAGCTTGTGAATAGATTTATTGCTGAATGTCTGGAGATGGACTCTCTCAGGACCAATAAAGGCTTAGATTTCTCAAGCCACCCTTCCGAGCGCTCTTTTACCAGCCCTAGCGATGTCACATCCGACCCACAACCCACCACTATACAGTCCTTTCCTTCCAATTCTTCTTCGAGGCTGCCTGAACCTCATTTAAATTTTGGTAATGCAATTGCTCAATTATTTAGTGGTCCTTCAACAGGTAGACCTTTTTAGCCACTAGACTCCACTACAATATAGTTATTAATTATGCGGAAATGTATGTGTAAACGCAACTAAATCTGAAGTTGATGTTGAGAACATGTAGCCCCTAATATTCAGTTTGCTAGTGTTTGGCACCGGTGATCATTTGATCAACAGCAACGAGTTATCGCTTTCATCTTTTCCTCCATGATCTCGCACAGCGGCACCGTGTTTTCCGCCGTGCATTGTTAAGAGATCCAGCCCTTTCATGTACTAAAAGCCATGCACTGGAAAGATCCAGATTCCCAATATGTGGGAACGCGTTGAGCGGCATGGTTGGGCATAGTTTTTTTTTGGTGACTGACATTTGATTTGTAGATCGCACACTGGTGCAAGAACCTGCTTATTGCTGAGTATTTTTAGACAGCTATCCATGGCGAAAATTACTTATTTTAACACCACAGGTTCAAGAATATGTGCTTTGAAGTTTGACAAGGTCCAAGAACACCATTGCCGGAATCGATAGCCATCGTTGACACCATAGTTTGGCTCTGGAGAATGGGTGATAGTTGGATGCGCAACACAACATCGTCAACGCCATAGCCGGAATCGATCGCCATTGTCGACACCATAGTTTGGCTCTGTGGAATGGGTATTTGTGGATGCAATAACCCAGTGAGTACTTTATAGGATAGACGTTAGATTAGTAGTTATTTAGCTTCAGCTTCATGCTCAATATATGGTGTTTTATTATAACCTAATCTTGTATGAAAGACCAAAAATAAAATTTCACAATGATATTATACTGTGAATACATATGAAAAGCCTACAAAAAAATATGTATTTGCTAGAATGTGGCTGACACAAACGGTGCTTGGCACTTATGTGGCAGCCACATGAATTTCGGCCTGTTGTGTCACCCACTGATATCGGATGGAGGTGGCAGACACATGTTTATTTGTGTCTGACATACATCGGCCAAACACATCCAAAAATGTGTCCAGCGGCCGCCTGTGTATATGTTTGATGCAAATCAACAAATAGAGTAACATCATGCATGTGTTTTGATTGGGAATTTGCATTCAATTTTACCCACATACAATTCGCTGCACAATAGTACGCGTACCTACGGACTGGTAACAAGGTATTACAGCTACACATCTAGTGGAATCCAGCAGAACTAAGCCGCAGAACATCGCAGATGGTCCAGTCAGGCGGGTAGAACAGCGTACAAGTCCGGGGCATGTACACACATCCGTTCATCAATTGATGCTTCTTCAGAAGTGCTTTTCTTCTAATTGAAACCAATCCAACTATCTGCACGGCCCTCCCAACTTTTTTTTCGTCGGTGTCAGTTGTACTCCGGTCGGAGATAATTCTCGTTGCATGAGGCATGCCTAGTCATTGAGTACAACAATCTCACAATCCTGAGAAAGAGTGGATTTTCAGTAACTATGAACAACCAAGTTTTTCAGTAACAGTAAATGATAAATAACTTGATTTCCTACATTGGACTGGGTTTCCCGCTGGCTCCTGGGCCTACTTTTTGCATACTGGGAAGGCGCATGGGATGCGGGGCTTCAAAGATTGGCCGAAAATCTGATCCACTATCTTTTCTGGGATATGAAGGAAGCAGGCCCATGAGCCTTCGTAATTCTTCGTTTTCTTTTTCAAGCCGGGCAAGTTCAATATCTCGTTCTAATGCGTATTCGGAAGCCGCTGCTGCCGTCCATGGTTCACGGTCTTCAACGTCATCCGTCCGGGTAACAGGAGAGTCGGCGTCTTCTCCATTTTGCGATCGAAGCACTTGCCTAAGGAGATGTGACAGTCGGACAAGTGAATTGGATATGGCAGTACTTGAGTCAAGACTTGACTCTGCGTTTTCTTCTTCTCGTGCCAGCAATTTAGCCTCATATTCACGTATCAAGGATAGTTCACGTTCTTGCACGTGTTGCTGAAAGCAAGTATAAGTATATATCAGATAATGTACTCTGGACAATACGCACTGCTCGCGTTCGAAATGCACCTATTTCATTGTGGTCAGAAAATATCAATTTAACAGTGAAAGGGCTCAACTCATAAGGGTTTCCAGGGTTTGTTCGTACTCCTTTATCAGGGTATTCAATTGCTTATTGTCGTGCTGCAGGCTTTGATTCTCCGACGTCATGGCGTTATTCATACTCTCTAACTCGGCATCGTATTCCTCTACCCAGAAAAGCCATTAAAACGGCGCTCTCAGACGAAGAAAGTACCAATCCCATACCCTTCGACTTGTCCATGTTAAACCTGGCGTCTCTCTTTAGTATGTGGGAAGAAGACTGAGCAACAAACGTACCGACGTAGCACGAAGCCCGTTTGTGAATTTATTGCTTGAGTCTGATGACAAGGCTATTAATGAACGATTTCTGCTCTAATAAACAGTAGAATTTGCCTTCAATTTTCCGGCTAGTCCATATAATGAGACCGACATGCTGCGGTTCTGGCTAAGCTGCTCCCCAAGCTCAGTGATAACTGTCCATAGCTGCTGCATAAGGTCGTGATCGTTAGTGGTGTTTGCGTCCAAGATAGCCATGATGATTCGTTCGTAAGAAACGCGATATGCAAAAGTCTTTAAGTACAAATTAGTTTGAGAGGCCTGATATGCTTGAGGATTATTTGGCCTATACAGTCTGTGTTGGGGTATTCCAAGGGTATTCAGATGTCAGACTTTGGAATTACAAGACTGAGGGGGGATCCTTGATCAAAGCGTGACCCCAGGATAGCCAATCCAGTCACGTGAATTATTTTTCTTGAAAGAGGCTCCGTTGTGCTTTAGGCGCGGAATTCAGCTTAACATTGGATCTGTACAGTGGATTCAACTCTGTTGAATCTCTTCACTTGTCTCTTTTCATTATCTCAAGGAAATTCTGCCCCTAAAATACGAGTCAAATTTTTATTGGACAATGTCGGACTATGTTATGACCATAGATTCTGATCCTGAGGATATACCCATCCCCTCGACCTCAAAACCGTCAAAATCAAAATCAAAAAATGCAAACGTACCTGCCGATGATGCAAATCTCGATCCTGACTTTGTGTTTGACGTTGCCGGCGATCCATATATCGACCTCACCAATGAGGCCATGGGGTTGCAAGACTTTGTGAAAACAGGAAGCAAGCCGGTACGTATGTTCTGTTGGTATCACCTATCCAATCAATTAAAAGTTATTTTACAGCAACCAATATCTGTTGACGAAATTATTGCTCGGAGACGCCTGAATCGCAAGCGTAAACGCGTAGAGGAGCGAAGTGAAAGTGAAGACGAAGACGAAGACGAAGACGAAGGGGATGCCCTCGATTCAGATGAAAAGGATACAGACACAGAATCTATTCAAGGAGAAGATGAGGAAGATGAAGACCCCCTTGCAACTTCTGATGAGGAGGTCGAGAATGAAAACGAATCAGACTCAGAAAATGATTTGGAATATGGATCCTCAGACGAGGATTCCGACTCGGAAGAGGAAACACAAGCACAAAAGGAGAGAAAAGCAGCTTTCTTCGACTCAGAATCAGGACCAACTGAATCACACGACTCTTTCTTGTCGATGAATCTTTCTAGACCTTTGCTGAAGGCTATTGCAACTCTGGGATTCACCAAACCTACACCTATCCAGGCTGCAACAATTCCTGTCGCCCTTTTAGGAAAAGATGTTGTTGGAAATGCTGTTACGGGCTCCGGGAAAACTGCTGCTTTTATGATTCCTATGCTTGAACGTCTACTTTTCCGTGAGAAGGGGAAAAAAGCTGCTGCGACTCGCTGTGTTGTCTTGGTGCCAACAAGAGAGCTCGGCGTCCAATGTTTCGACGTTGGTACCAAACTGGCAATGCACACAGACGTTCAACTGGCCTTGCTCGTTGGTGCGTAATGACTTTTGCAAAGTTAAAAGCTTATTTATTGTCTGCGCCAGGTGGTCTATCCCTTAAGTCTCAGGAAATTGCTCTCCGAGCTCGACCAGACATCGTGATCGCAACCCCAGGTCGACTCATTGATCATATCCGAAATTCACCATCCTTTAATCTTGACGCCGTTGATATCCTAGTTCTTGACGAAGCCGACAGAATGTTGTCCGATGGTTTTGCTGACGAACTGTCTGAAATTATCAAATCTTGCCCCAACTCGCGTCAAACCATGCTTTTCTCCGCCACCATGACCGATTCCGTCGATGAACTGGTCAAGATGTCCTTGAACAAACCAGTCAGGCTCTTTGTTGATCCAAAACGAACAACAGCAACCGGTCTTGTCCAGGAATTTGTCCGCGTGAGGGCAGGAAAAGAAAACGAACGTTCAGCTTTGCTTGCAGCGCTTTGCAAACGAACATTTCGTAGTAAAGTTATTATTTTCTTGCGAAGCAAAAAGTTGGCGCATCAGATGCGGATTGTCTTCGGCTTACTGGGGATGAAGTGTGAAGAGCTGCATGGCGACTTAACTCAAGAACAGGTTTGTTCCATCCCTATGCTTAGCCTACTCCTTTTGACAACTTTTCTAGCGTCTCAACGCCCTTCACGCGTTCCGCGAGGGTAATGTAGATTACTTAATGGCAACAGACCTTGCTTCGCGTGGTTTAGATATCAAAGGGGTTGAGACAGTTATTAATTACGATATGCCGTCCCAATTGGCCCAATACCTTCATCGGGTTGGCAGAACTGCTCGTGCTGGAAAAAAGGGGCGGTAAGTGTCTGAGAAAAGTATTGTTGTACCGCTGACTGGATATAAGGTTTTAGATCTGTCACATTGGTTGGAGAAGCAGACCGTAAAATGCTCAAGGCTGCCATCAAGCGAAGCACCGGAGAAGATCAAGTTCGCCATCGCATAGTTCCTGCTGAAACTGTACAAGTTTGGGTCGAAAAACTTGCAGCTTTGAAATCAGAAATTGCAGAAATCTTGGAAGAAGAAAAGGAGGAAAAGCAGGTGTGTTTTCTATCTGTTCTCTTACAGAACTTGCTCTGAGCTTGAGGATAGATTCGAAAGGCGGAGATGGAATTGAAAAAGGGACAGAATATGATTGAGCACGAAGCTGAAATATACTCCCGGCCTGCTCGAACATGGTTTCAATCTGCAAAGGACAAACAAAAGGCTGAAGGTATGTTAGGGGAAGTGTTTATGAACACATACTTATATATATCTTTGACAAGATCTAAGTAAACTTGTCCACGAAAATGGTAACAAGCTAAAAGCTGCCCAAAAGGCTGTAGACGAGAACAAGGCAAGTACACACTCTTCAATGCTTTTTCGTGCTTGTAGAATAACCTTTTTTCTTCTTTTAGCCAAAACGAGACAAAATGTCGGGTCTTTCGCGTAAAGCGAAACGACGAAAATTGATCGCTGAAGAAGACAAAGAATTCAACGACTCTAAAGCAATTAATGCATCCATTCGCTCCGCTAAAAAGGCGAACCGCCCCGCGAAGATTGGCCTTCCTGAGCAAAAACTCGCACGGCCCTCCAAGAAGAAAAACAAGTCTGCTGCCAAAATATCCAAAGGCAAAGGCATTTTCGAAAGTGACTTCGGTCAAAAATTCAAATCGACCAATGAAGGCATTCGTGCCAAAAGAGACGACGCTATCAAAACAAGTAAGAAAATCGGAAAGGGTGGAAAACTGAAGAACAAAGGGCCTCATAAGCGCAAGTAAAACGTTGATTTTTCTCATTTATTCTTATTTTCTTTCTTAGTCAATATCTCTACAAATTAAGACGTCCCGTCGATGTGCATTTGATCAATTCTATCCATACCAAAGCAATCCCTTCCTCCTCACATCCAACTTGCATACCGTTGTCTTTCAAAATGAAATACTCCCTTGCAGGAGTTTGTACCACAGCTAATGCAGGATGAAGTGGTTCACCGTATGTCGTTGTAAAATGGACACTTTCGACGTGGTGGTGTCTGTTTGACATTTAGTAATGAACAAATTTGCTGTCGACGATAGAGCTACACACGCTGGTAAGAACAGATTTAGATTTTGGGCTCCATATTTCCGTGTATCGCTTATGGATGGTCGACCATCAAATTCTTGCATCATTTCACTTACTGTGCGCCATGGTCCACTAATGCTGTAAGTGACTCGATCGTTTAGCACATTACGCTTTATTCCGTGAGTTTTCCCTCACCTATTACTTGTAACACAAGCAAGAACATAACGGTTGGCAACGCTAAGCTTTTCCAGACCGATTTGCCCTTCCCCTTGAATTCTCTTCAACCAGGCTTTGCTTATTCCTTGTTCGTACTCCTCATGGTTAGTCCAGCGTAATCGTTTAGACAGCCCAATATGTCCAACGTCATCGCTCCTGTCGGAAATTTTTCTAATATATGCTCCCCAATCTATTCGAAGTTTGTTCTGTTGCATTGGAGACGAAACAGGCGCCATTGACCCTCCAATTACTTCGCAAGTTTCTTGAATGACATAAAATGTCTCGACCGATGTTGAGGAGCAGTATGTAACTTTCCAGATTTCGTCTTCAATTATCTCCTGTGCATCGACGACTTTTCCTAATATGTTACCTGCGCCTTTAAATCCATCGGTGCAGTTGCCGACGGAGACCACGAAATAGAGTTTTGTGATTAAAAACCTAGACCATTCAGTAAGGAATTCAAAAATAAATTTATAGCTCACAACCACCTCAGCGCAACGGTAAGCTGCTTTTCGTGATCGGGGCTCGACCACAAACGTTCATCAATGTCAAAACCGTCTTTCAAAGCGCTTGGTAGAAATGACTGTTCATATATACGTTTTCTTAACTCCATTTCCTTTTCACGGAAATGAAGGTATGGCCAGAAGTTGGTCATATTAACGGAATAACGACTGAGAACGGTTTGCAGCCTTTTACCAGGAAATTTGCGCAATAATTGATGAAACGCAGAAAGATATGCTATCAGCGCGTCAATAGGAAGCAAAAATCATTTTATGAGGGAATCCACCAGAGTAACGAAACACTCGTGAAACCAGAGAGCAAGACTTGAGGTCATCAAAAGATATCGCGCTCAAGACTAATGAAAGCCGAGCAACTTGTTTCCTTTGAGATACCGTAGGAGGAAGTGAAATAGAAGGCAGAGAAGGCAGATCTCCAGACCAGTAGAAGTCCAGATATCGTGAACCATTGGCCAGATAAGAAGCAATATTTTTTGAAGTTGGCAGTGTGTTCGAGTTTGACATTATTGTGCGGCTTGCGCAGATAGTAGAATTCATCGCTTGCTTCGGTAGTGGCGCTTTGAAGCGTTTTGCGATTGGTCTAGGTAAATCCAAAGGATCATGCTTCTGCTGTCTGAATCCCGAGCCCCCTTCATCTGTTGCCTCGCATATATTCTGAGATTCTTCTGCTTTTTGTTGTTCCCGACCCCGTGTCAATGATGATGCCTTGGAGATTGAATCAAATCGGTGATGATCATCTTCCTCATGGTTATATGATACTGGGAGCTGAATGACATTAAGCTTTGTCTTCTTATGTATATGTTCCAGGAGAGACGCCTCGGTTCTAGGTCGTTTTAGAGGGCTGAGATCATCATCATCATGCATCATAGATCCTTCTAAGCCAAAGCTTTTGTTAGAGATATGGTCAGAGATCGGCTTTTCCAGGACGGTGTCGACCATGGGCGAAGTTTTTGCATAACGCACAACTGTTCCTGGAATCGAGATAGGATTCGTGGTCGGCACTTCGGTAATTGCAACAGTGCTTACAACGCCCGCTGAAGGAGCATCGAGCGACGTTTCAGTAGAAGTAACAAGTTTGTTCAAACTCGTGCCAGCTGAGCTACCGGATGATTTCTGCCATTCCAAGTACTTTGCTATTATTCCGCCTTTGGTCAGCTTAGAATAACCATTTATGCGTTTTTCTTTGCACATAAGCTTCAATTGCGGAACTGTGAGTTCTCTCAGATCCGACTCAATATAAAACGACGTCATTTATGCACTAAAGACGAATGACAGGGTGTTCAAATACTAAGCCATGATTACGTACCTTTGGGACCCTGGTTGAACTGTTTCTTGCGTCTTTGTCCAACCTTTGCTGACCGTCTGATGAGAACGCTAAATAGCTTGTATATTAGTCAAATATATGGCCTAGAGTTCAAAGGCTTTGGGTTTTGTTGATGAAGTAGAATTGAGTTCAGATCGTGTGATCTAGGACCCAATCGATGAAGACTAAGCAAGCTTGAAGATGAAAATTCCTTGTCACCGCTGTTTTTGAGGCTTACCTAAAGTGCGAATCATAATTGTATACATGGTGGCACCAGACAGCCAAAGCAAACATTTTTTTACTATTAATTATGAACTTCCTCAGCATTATGCATAAGAGTATGATAACGTGTGAATGAAAAGATCCGATTTTCACGAATAGAACTGGCGTAAACATTGGTAGTGCTACAAACTATACTGGTACATAAAATATGCTTTGTTGTGTACAGGGTCTCAAAGTTAAAAAGCAACCTGATTTAAGTCCGTATTGTCAAAAATAGTCCATACTAGAACCTGAATAAATTATAGACCAAGATACCGAATCGCTGATGTCGTTCCCATACCAAGCAAAAAGATTCGGTTTAGTTATAGATGGGTAAAGGAAGGAGCCTGGGGAAAGGCACGTTAATATAGCGTCTTGATATCAGAAGAAAGGGGAAGATGAAAAACCTGTCGGCGTTGAAGAGAAAATTATTCGCAATGTCTTCACCCTCCAAAAATCGATTTGAATAAACCACTGGACAAATTACAATTATGCTGAGGATGAAAAAATATATGGTTCGTGCAGCTGTACTCACCAAGTTGACCATTAATCTGTCGAAGTAATTTCTCCATTTCTTCCCGTTCCCATTTCTCAAATGGTTCCGAACCTTTTGCAGGTCGGCGGGGTTTAGGAGGTTCTTCATTTACGACAGTGTAAGATGGTGTTGGCGGAGCATCTTCAGTTTCATCTTTGCTCGCCTGTGAAGCGCCGTCTACCGTATCAGAGGTTTGTGATTCATGAGTATTTTCATCTCCCGATTCAGACGGGACACGAGCCACCGGTTCTCCAGTTGAACTTCCCCGGGTCTGACGTTTACAAGGGGTTTGTTAGCGAAACCAGTTAATCAGTTGGCAACCATTTTAGCTTACAGGCTTCTTGAGCCGGTCGTGATGAGCCACAAATTCCTTATATTGCTTCCAAGTCGTAACGAGATCGTCTGGTACAGCATGAAAAACTTTTCTGTAGATTTCCGTCTAAAAAATAGATAGTAGTCATTTGATGCAGCATGAGCTAAGAATATTAACTCAAAGATGAAGAACCACTGACATTGTGCACCGCGCTGGCGACCCACTTATCCTTCCAAAAAGAATCGGAAATAGGATCTTCAAAGTCCTGTGGGTCTACGTGGGGTTTAGTGGTGGGTACAGTCCAAGGACGCCTTCGGGTGGATTTTCCTCCCAAGTTTTCTCTAATTATTGCCCTAGCACCGGGAGCCGCCTGTTCTTCGTCATCCAAGTCGCTTTTCAAAGACCGGGAAGGTGGCTCATCGTCACTAGCAGGAAACTTTGCATTGGCTGGTGCTCCGTATAAAGTGTTGTCATCTGCATGCAGGTCAGACGAGCTATCACTGGGTGCTGCGCGACCATTCGACGTGCTCTTGCCCCGTGATTGGAAGCTTTCTCCAGTGCCATCCGTGATGCTACTTCCATCTGTATGTGTCATTCCAGCGCGCTGCTCTGCCACAACCTTTTCTTCAAGTGTTGGAACGACAGAGCTTGCGAATCCTGTCTCTTTCTGACCCTCGCGGTTGTAATCCTTACGTTCTTCATTTATTGTATCATCTCCGACGTTGTGTCCTGCCTGTTTTTCCACGAGGCTCATCGCTCGAAGAACATTGGCAACTTTAGTCGATGTGGCCTCTGCACCAGCATCCGCAGCTGAGATATAAATGTTAGTCAGCTTTAAATATCCGCAAGTATGAATTTCCCAACCTTGATTAATGCTATCCTTTACATCAGAGGCGAGAGCACCTGTTCGTGTCTTCTGTTTAGATTTTTTGATATGGGTCACGCCACCTTCCTCTCCATAGGCCTGTTCTTTATCTGGATCCCAGACCTCCTGTTCATGTTCGGGTTTGACTGGATCGTTCATCATGAGATCTTCCTCGTCCAGAGCATCGACATCGATCCCAAGATGCTCTCGCATCAACCGAACCCTCAAAGTATGAGCAAAACGACCAACTTTGAAAGGTTTACCAGCCATTGTGCTATGCGATAAATGGTCAGTATAAGGAGCATCAGGAACACATTCAGAAATAGATTTGCCCGTGTTGAGCCCAGGAATCAATCCTCAATAATGACCCACCTGTCTATCATATCCGTATCTCGTATCACAGCCGCTAACTCCGAATCTCTGTCTCCTCTTTGAGACCTCTCATTGATATTTGCACTTCCAATAATGGCCAGCCGGTCGTCCACAATGCAGACCTTGCCGTGAATATAAACCTTGCACAATCATTGAGTCAGAGAGAAAGGGATGTCACGGTCAGGACGTGTAATAGCCTCACCTGTTCTGTGGTGAGGACATCTCCTCGCATCTTTGCCCAGTTGCGCAAAGAGAATACAGCGATATAGTCATCAGGCTAGGAGACACATCAATTACAGGCTCTTGCAAGTAGATATTGGCATACGTTGATCCCTTCTTTTCGGAGTCGAGAAAAGATAGAGTTCGGTCCTCGTGCAATCGTTCTGTTCTGGCACTCGAGGATTATCCGAATCTAAGATTAATTGGTAATGGTGAGCTACGCTGGAATCGGAGAAACATAACGGGACGGGACAGACTGCACTAGCGTCACTGTGGTCGACAGGAAAGGTGAAGCCAGGTAGAGCGGGTATCAAAATACAGCATTTCCATGGGACCCCATCCTTGTGCGCACGAAGTATGCGGTGAACAATAGCATCGCCGATGTTATTTTCGACCTTCACATCGTTCACCACGGTTCTAAATGGTGGAACGAATTCAGAGAAACATCATTGTCAGTTAAGACGTCAAGCATTGAAAGCCACCAATCAAGTCAGAATACTAACGATGTGATAAAGAATTGGTTTTCGATGTAAACGAAGTGTTCGGACATTTGAATCGCTGCATGATCAAGTGTCAGATCCAGCACAGAAAATAGAATAGATACATTGAACATAATATAAGTAGATGCCAAGTTCATGTTTCAGGAATGACAGACCTTTCAGATATGCGTTCTGGATCGAATGCTCAATCCTTCCTGGTGTGCCGAGAGACCACGGCCCTGCGGATCGACATATTTGCAGTTCACAGGTCCCGGTCAGGCCCATTTGTGTCAGCTCTCCTGGCCTGAACTCGGGCGGGGGCAATAGGAAAGGCATGACCCGAGAGTGGTTCTGTTCATTAAGCAAAACAATCATTCCTATGAGGATCCGACCAATCCGGTGAAAGGTCATAACGAATGCGGACCTTGATTCTCAGCAGGTAATTCCATCTTTAGCCATTTGAGAAAGGGAGGTAGAATGACAGTTATCACGAGCTTGAGAAATGCGCAGTTTATGATGCGAAATAAGGTTAAAAACGTACCTCTGCACAAAATGACGTGCCAAGTCGCGAGCAGGCTGCCCCACTATTTGCATCGCGACATCATGCCTGTTGCGGTGTGTTGTGGTCAGAAAAGGTGTGTCGTGATAATGAAACTTCCGGAGAAAAAACTGGGAAACATACTAACCAAGGCATCCTTGGCACCTTCGTACGGTCGTACATATCTTCTTCAGGCTTATTCAGATTGTAAAAATCTGACAGCCGAGGATTACTGTAGTCTTTACCTGAGAATTAAAATTATTTTAGTCTAACTCTTCAACTAGAACAACACAATTATCCCACATACCAGGCCAAATTTCCTCCCTGTCTGTATCAGCTGTGTCGTCAGTAAGGACATGCTGAGGAGTGTCCCATCTATCAGGACCGTCAGCTTTGGTCTATAAATTTGCGACACAATGTTAAACTGTAACTACCTCCCAAAACAGAGATCCAATCCGCCCATGAAGGCGATGGTTTGGTCGATGACACACATCTTCTCATGCTGAGTGTAATATCCGAGGAAATGAAAGAAGAATGTAAAATTGCAATCAGGCATTTAGATGGAAAATGACCAACAAATGATAACTCACATGCGCCCAGTAGAAGGTGCCCGTCTGGAAGTGCGAGGGAGATCTTTGCACCATTACGTTTGGGTGAAGACCAATCAACCGTTGCTTGGCATAGCTAAAATTATGAGACGAAAGAGATAGGATTAGAAAAGAAGGTTCACATGTTTATCTTTTCGACAGTCAACGAGACGGAAAGTATATCACGAGGGATAACAAATGGTTAAAGTAAATACTTACTTGCTGTCTGTTGGAGTCGTTCGATTTGAAACTTCTTGGCTGAGAAAATGATCAAGGTCAGGGGGAAGCCACGAAAAAAAAATAACTGGACGCACTAGAGAATAATGTATATCTTTACGCCTTCCTTGGCCTTTCTTTCCAATAGGTGATCAAGTCGGTACCTTTCTTTATTTGGACGACGCATCTGTAACTCTAAGGATGTCGTGTGTTTATGAGAAAAAAATGAATTCAACGGCGAAATGAGTTAGAAAAGAAATAATGAGATGGAACACACGTCAATTCACGGAGATTCTAAAATGAGTGCCTCAAGCCCGAGGTGAAACCAAACTCACCCGGAGAAAGCCACCAGTCATGAATGTAAATGCTCTCCTTGGCAAGGAGCATCGCACGGGATAGGTTCCAGAAATAATCTCGCTGTTAACGTCCGAGAAAGGGTTTGATAACGAAGAGAACGGATTTAAGTCGAAAACCGCATGTCAAAAGATTTTGACTCACCCCGTCAACTAGCCATTGGGCGGCTACATTAAGGCGAATGGGAGCGAAACTGTCAAATCGATTACTTCCAGTGTAATGCGACGTAGAGGCAGTCTTTTCCAGTGCAGTGATAAACTGTAGCATTTGACGCTAAAACAACCAATATGAAATTTAATTGTTGAGTGAAACGAAAGAGAAATAGGGCCGTACCTCATTCCGGGCAGTTAGTTTCAGCCTCATTTGTGAATTTACAACGTAAAATATGTGTTTGGAGACGTCGCCTGAAACCTTTTTAGCGCCTGACTTGATTTTCTTCACTGCTCCGTCCGCATCTCCCTGATCGTGGCCATCGTCAGCACCCTGTAATGGGTTTGTGTTCGTCGAGGGGTCAAGCATAGGAGTAGGCGGCCTCGAATGGTCCGAAGAGCCCACGGAGCCTGAGCTAACGCTTCGATCATCATCAGTGTCCCCGCTTTGTCTATTGGCATGACCGTTGGTATGACCGTTGGCCGACAGATTGTCTGAGTGGAATATTTTTGAGACATGCGACTTGATGGACGACATGATTGATTTTCTTTCCGTGTCAAGATGCGTCGAGGTGTGGCTCTGCAGGTGTGAATGTGCTGATGAATGTGCTTTTTCTCCGTTGGTTGTATCATGGTGATGATTACGCTGCTGAGCTGGATGTTCTGCATCTGGTTTGTCGACATGAAGCAGGTTCCCTAAACCTTGCCTATAGTATCTTTTTGGACGTTCTATTCTGAAGTCAGAATCAAGTAGAAAAACATCCCAGACATCAAGCTAGTATACATGTCAATACTAAACATGGTAGTTTTTCAGAGAGAGATGAACTCACTTCTCCTGGTTGGCAGAGTACTACCAAATAGCTCTCGCGCACAGCGCACCATCTTGATTCCTTCTTCTCCTTCCAGCCCACAGATTTTCTCCCGAAACCACCTCCACCGTTGTTGATGGCTTCAATTCGCAGGAATCCAGCTTTATATTGAGAACCTCCTGACTGGGCCAACGTTAACGATAAAGCACTAATCTCGAGAAAACCAGCCAGTCGGTTCGAGGAAGGATGGAACATCTATGGCGATATGATCAATGATGCGCGTATGACAATACAAAGCAACATGGACGTACAACAGCTCTAATGAGACTGATGAGATAATTCTCCAACGCTTCCCTCTGAAGGCGAGCGAAGTCTGCTCTATCCACCTTGCTACCTTTCTCCCTGCCTTCTTTCTTCAAGAACTTGAAGTAAGGAAGACTGGTGGTAGGAAACTCAGGCATCTTGTCAACGTTTCGATTATAGACATTCGAAACCGTGTAGTGAGCATGTAATGAAAGAAAATCTCTTAATTCGCGATAGATAACCCAGCGAGCAGCTCCATTTGCGTATTCACATTCTATGCGGAATACAGAACCATGACGGTGCATGGGGTGTAAGCTATCACTGACTCGGATTCGGAGACGATGGAACAGAATCGGTATCCTTCGATTGCCCCTTTCGTCTCTCTCTATCCATAGACGAAGCATGAGGGTCGAAAGACCGCCAGTGATCAGCTCATCGGTGATGTTGACTGCCTGGGATGTCACCATCGACGGGCCCGGGAGGATGTTCTCTTGCGGGTGCACGATGTGGGGCAGAAGTGACCGCAACTTGGCCCACTTTACATTGCCAATTGTAGGTTCCTTGTCTTGTGTTTTTTCATTTTCTTTGTTGGCCGTATCGGCGTTTTCACGGGAGTAAGGCACCGAAAAAGCACGGCGAAGAGCACCAGTCTTGGCGGCGGGAGAGCTGGGCGACGCTGGATCGTTGACTGAGAGACCGCGTTTGGGTCTTCGTAGAAATGTCAACGGTGGGTCTTCAGATTCGTCTGTTTCTGAGGCGGCGGCAGTGCGTTCGGCTTCAGGGGAATCATGAGTGGGAGCGGTAGGTGTAACGGAGGGGAAATCCATGGCCGGTTTCTCGTCTTTGGGCGATTCTTGGAACCACTTCATGGGGTTGATATTCCAGCCATCGTCTGAATTACTTCGGTCTCGTTGTCGTCGTTTCCCTTTGCGGTCTTCTAAGAAAGAGGGATGCTCCAAGGCACCGCGAAACTCTGTGTCAACGTCTGCAAAGCTATAATCTGTTTCTATTACTGAAGTATCCGGGGGTTGTTCGCTAAGAGTTGGAAAATATCCTGCATGATTTGCAGGGGTATGTGATCCGGCTATAACATAGGCAAAAGAAAGGGAGCGTGGAGGACCTGTCCTTGCTGAAGGGGTATCTGGTGCAGCGGACAGTCTGGAAAGAGATTTGGAGGTTTGCTCTGGCCGTAATCTGGGTTCAGCATCCGAAACGTCATTGGGAATTGGATGGTCTGTATCAAAGTGTGCATTAAACTGTGAGGGTTTAGGGGTAGGGGTATTGGGTGTAATGGTATGTTCCGAGTCTTGTGTGGACTGCCGAATAGCTTCACGCTGAGCGATGGCGTCGTCAAAGACGTCGGCCAAAGGCATGGAGAAGGTATAGTAAGTATAGTATAGTTTCAAGGCAAGTTTTGATATTGGATATATATAGAGTATTACGAAATCTACTCTCGCCTGACGTCACACCTCTGTCCAGCGCCACGGCCAGCTTTTCGCCCAAAGACAGCACCAGCGGTCAATCCAGAGCCACCTGGGTAGTTTCCATAGAACAGCCCTCCAACCATCTCTCCTGTGCAGAACAGTCCCCGAATAGCCTCATTTGTTTTCGCAGACACCACCTGCGCTGTCTCCGCCTCAATGGCTACCCCTCCAAATGTGAATGTGATGCCGCAGGCTACCTTAACAGCCATCAATGGTCCCTTTTCTATCACAAGCGCCCAGTTGCTTTTTGGAATAGCAAGTCTGATGTTTTTTGACTGGGTTGTCAGTCCGTCCTTCACAGCGGGGTTCCACGGGCCTTCGCTCTCTTTCCCCCTTGCCCGGACGGCCTCGTTGAACTCTCGAATCGTCTTCACAAACTGTGTCTTGTCCTTCAAGCCCCAGTGTGCACCACTCAATATGTCAGCCAGCTCTTCAACGCTTTGTGCCCATGCCTTTTGTACCACATCGTCTCCATACTCTTCTTTCCTGAGGTAATTTAGCACCTGGCTGTCCCATATCTGGAATGCGCAGCCATCTGGTTGCTGCAGAATGGCTCGTCCAAATTTTGCGTATGTGTAATTGCGGAAGTCTTCGCCTTCATCGACAAAGCGCAACCCATTCAAGTTTACCATAATTCCCAGTGGATATCCCGACTTGGTGTATTGATTCGTCATCTCTCGTTGGCCACCGTCGGGGGAAGCGTTTGCATCCCATGCGGTGCTGTGACACCCTGCCCAATCTCCGGTAAACTTCGCGCCAACCGCACTTGCAAGCTCAAAGCCATCACCCGTGTTGTACGGGGTTCCTCGCACCTTAATTTTTGGTGTTAATGATATATGCCATATAATTCCAGCAATAACCTACGCGGGCATTAAACCATTCGGGCCCAAGATATTCAGCTCTTTTCTCGGGGCTGGCTTCGAACCCTCCTGCAGCCAACACCACAGACCGAGCTTTGAGCCTGAGATAGTCCTCTTTCTTTTGGACAACAATTCCTACAACCTCCGATCCATTGTCGTTCACTAACAGCTCAATGGCTCGTGTTTCAAACCATATCTCTACTTGCGCTTTTTTCAAAGCGTTCTGATGCGCCTTCATTAACCCCTTTCCACCATCTTCTACACTTAAAGCCATACCACCCCAAAATTTATTCCTTCCGTCAACCTTGTAGGCTTGCCGATTAAATGAAAGCGTGAATTGCACCCCAATACTCTCCCTTAGCCACTGCAATGTGCCTCTAGAATCGTGCACAAGCGCATGCACAATATCCTCGTCTGCCCGGCCGGAGCCAAGCCGTTGAATATCTCTGGCAAATTCTTCTTCTGTGTAGGGTGCAATGTCTATCTGTTCCATTTCATTGGCCGATGGAGGGCATGCGAGAAGCGACATCAAGTCTAGCAGCCCTGCATGCGCCGTGCGATGTGCACCTGCTGTGAAATATCCATTTCCCCCTCTCCATTCCTCGGGGCATTTATCGACCATCAGAACTTCGGAACCGTAATAAACCACAATCCATGTGTATGCAATCGATGGATAAAATATTTTTTTTTGAGTTGGCGCGCTCGACGATGGGGGATGGCCGTCGTTTATCGGAGTGCCGATGGATTTTGCGGGGAGGCCCAGATTCAAAAATCAATGAGTTGCCCAATAACCCAATAACAGATATGGGGTCAATGCATACGAAATCAAGGAAGGTATATCTCCACCGCGGGGTAACATGGGGCATGTTTTCAATAAATATCCATATGGAAATGCCGCGTAGGCAAACAGCAAGAATAGAGGGAACAGGAGGGAACGCGCGGTGCCAATAAGTTGAAAGTTGCACCGCAAACCGTAGCGAGTATCGCGACCGACAAAGCAATAAGGAAGTTCGAACCGCCCAGCGTCAGTAGGATCCATACCCAAATTATACCACGGCATCCAAAGCGGGATTTCAGTCACAAAAGGAGATGGGGCAAGAGTGTCGATTGTAATGTTTTTCAATTGAAAGAGGAAATGTTAGGGTTAAAAGTCAGTATCAAGATAACTCGATAAAAATATAGTCAAATGAACTTGAAGAAAGCCACAATGACCAGTCCACCCTTGCCAATCACTTTGCTTGTACAAGCATATGCGTCCGCTGAACTTCCAACAGCTTCCAACCTTCAACAGATAGAGACCGAGCCGCACCAATGCTGTCCAATGAGAGGTCCAATGTCAAATCCGCAAAAACCCCGTTACTCAAGTAGCCAAGTTGACGCCTAAACGTTAAATATGAACGCTGATAATCATGATCTACTCATACAACTTCTTGCCCAGCACCAGCTGGCTGAAAAACCACCGAGCCCAGAGCCTCTGCACTCCTGCCTGAGTTAGCTCTATATATTTTTACCCCAGGATATTCGATCAAGCAATGTTACAAGATCCGGCAAACGCTAAGAATCGAAGTAGCTCCTTCTGATTTACGGCGATAGGCTAACAGAACAACAGCGACGTCGGTTGAGACCCCGCCCCCGACCAACGTTAAGGTACAAAGTGCAACGAGGACAAGATGCTGAGTTGACAAGCACTAACCTTTTTTGCATCCAAAGTCGATAGCAGCAAGAGCAGCACAACTCCCTGCATGTCCAGATCCAACGACGATGCAATCGTATTCGGCGTCAATATGAAAGGCAGACATTGTTACTGCTGTAGGAGGCTTTCTGAGTCCGCTTTTGCTATTGTCACAAAATGCATCCATTTCATGCAGATCTCGACCTGTTATTCGTTGGTCACTGCAATTCGATTACAATTTGCAAGGGCAATGGATTAGCTGGCGGTCATCGTGGAATGTAGAACATGTGTCCTTACGTAGCTTCGCTTATAGGGGCTGGCACGGTACTGAGGATACCGACGTCGTACACGAGAAAATCAGAACTTCCTCGGAACAGCAGCGTATGTGCTGGATTATCGGTCAGGAGGTGGGATAGGAGTGGAGCCAACGACACTTGAAGGTCCTTATTATCGAATTTGTTGATATGAGTTGTCGTCAGTTATCGACGAGTGGCGGGAAACCCACGCGCCAGCTGATTGTATTTTAATGGTCTATTTTTAATTATGAGCACAGGACAACGAGCACGGGGGCCGATAGTCGTAACTCCTATCCAGTGCTCTCCACATTTGAGAAGTCTACTCTAGCCCATTCAAGTCATGTGTACGCAGAAAATGCACGATTTGCCCTTGTGCTCAATTCTTTTCTGCTAGGATCTCTGGGACGTTTACGAAAAGATGATAGCTGAAAATGTACAAGGCATTTGCTATATCTATCAAAAATTTTGAAAGTTATGTGTCAAGCAGCGTTGAACGCTTCCCTCTGGTAACTGGTTCATTGAGATTACAAAGTTCACTCCTGTGCGTCTTGGCACTAAGTTTGCTTGCTGCACATTGAAAAATAGATTCCAAAAAAATTACATGGTTCAAAATTAGACTCTGGCAGTGACGACTTAATTAATATTGGAGCATGGTGACAACTTTAAGGTATGGGCGCATGTGCACTAGATTTTTTGGTCTGTTCCTCAGGTTATGATGGTAATCCAAACATTTGCCATTTTTTGCAATAATCACGTTCTCTCCCAGGACGGTGGAAGAAAGATGTAAGGGTACCATTAACATCCGAGGTGAACAGATTTTCTGCAGTGTGGTTGATTATAGTAGCATTCGACTGTCTCACGCTGAAGCATCGTAAATCATTGCCGCCGCCGAACTTTTTCCAGACACCAAAGAAAATAATTGATTTTTCCTGTGAATCTCACCGTTGAAGTTCGTGTTGTCAAGTCGTAGACAGATATCCAACATTCCAACTTCACTGACAAAATAGAAACTGAAAGATGTGGTCTATATTCCTTGTATGTAGCCACACCTATTAACCCCTATATTGAACCTGGACACAGTCAGTTGAACATAAGAAATCACATTGATACCAACTTGTGGCACTCCGCATCTGGCGGCGTCAGCGCTCAGATCCGTCTGTATCGACCCGTACCACATGCCAAGCCCTTTCCCCACATTCCGGTCCCGCGCCATGATCCAATTTAGCCATATACCTGGTGGTTTCCTACACCAGCCAAATTGCAGTGAGCAAGTCTGAACACTGGTTTTAGTGCTGTTCGGTTTAAGGATAGAATGACTTGTGGGATATTGCTGGATAAAATGAATAACAGGTGCGAAACAAAAGTTGGGATGTGTGGGGCAATAAGCCTCCTCCACAGATATTGGTCAACCCAACATCAGCAAAGAAACAAACTCAATCTGTAACTTCAGTGCGGGAACATCGATGGTCGGTTATTTCTGGGCTTACTTGTAGGGAAAAAGACTTTGAAAAAGTCTATCGAATCACCCGATGCAGCTCGTCAAGTTCACCAGATAGTTGAGTTGCTTGATCGATCTTCAGAACATGTTAACCTGCAAATGATCATCCTTGTGAGGAGGAAAGTTTAAGAGATCGGCAAAATGTATCGGGATACATCCCGTGATCTTGGAAAACAAAATATTAGAAGAAGTATTTTCACTGAATTCATTCGGAAAAAGTACGGGGATCCTGAAGAAGGTGTCTTCGGGTATCTGTGTGCTAGCTAGTCAGGAAGTTACGCTGATTTGAGCTCCATCTGTGGCGAGGAAATACGGGGTCGAGAGATGGCATTGCCAGTGTTCCAGATCAAAGTCAAAGACCCTCCTGGAAACTCTAGATTTATTGTGGAGGCCCGGTGTTTCGATATTTGCAATACCAATGACCAACGAAAGACCATAGTCGACGAATAAAATATGACCGCGATCACAGTTCACCTTCAAGATTTTCAATATGGCCGATTTGTTAATATGTCAAGTGTACGACCGTTTTGATAAAGGACCGGCTTTAGGAGCGAGCGCCTTATGTCAGACCATACGTGGGATATGTCACATCTACAAGGTTGGTTGCCCCGACTTCGAAGTTCAAAAAGTTTCAGCGGGTGCATTCGGAGAAATAGACATATGATTGACGTGAAGCGAGTTAGAATATGACGGTGAATAAGTGGCTTCGTCTAGGGCGGATGTCAACATAGTTTCTTAGTCTAAACACGAACGTACCTGCGGCATACCATTTGCCACCCAGACGATGAGGTTTATTCATCCCTTGCATATTCCCATATTGGGTGTCAGCTCCGGGGCGCATAAAGGCTACTTCACATATCCTGAAAGTAGGTATACTAAAATATATAAGTCCAGCACAACAAAAAAAAAAGATTTTTCAAGGGATATTTAACCGACAAACCGTGCCGCCTCCAGTGCTGCCATCGAATAAAAAGAAATTGGCGATAGGGGGGTCACGCCCTCCGAGTGCCTTTAAAATATCCTGAGCCAGAACCCCACCAACTATCGCACACACAGGAGAGAATTCGTGGCTTGCAGTTATTGACAATGATCTTTAAATATTGTTTTATCAATCTCTTAGTATCCAAAACAAGACTAAAAGGCACCTACTCGATAACGCTCCGAGGTTCGGTTGGAAGAATCTGCTTGTTCACATCCGCTTCGGAAATAAATTTATTGGCAAGAGCCTCCAGTTCTTCTGTTTGGTTGATTTCTGTGGGCAAATGGCCATGCACAGCCTGAAATTGCCAAATAGCTACAACATGTTTAGTACACCCAGGATAACTAGAGAAAAAAAATTACCGAGTATCGCGAAAAAAAGAGCTGGATTCACTTCTTTTGTCTGTCGTTTACTAAGGCCGCTCCATCGGTAGCCAATGGCCGAAGAAAGTGGGGTATAAACAGTAGTCGCCTTCACACTTCTTGGTTGCTCCTTTGGAGCAGAACGATCCCTGGTCAAATTTGAGTTGGATTTTCGGCTATTCAAAAAATATCTCTCACGGAGCCAAGTAATCATGACTGAGAAGGTCGCAAAATATATAGCCATTTAGCCCATAAGTGCCACCAGCGTAGAAAGGTTTTGAATGCTTTCGACAGAGTTCATTCAATTTGATCTGAGGAAGAGAGCAGACTTTTCAGAAAACATGGAAAAGTAGGATTGCAATTGACTCACAAGATTATCTCTATCCCAATCAGCTACGCACACAAGGTCAACATCTTTTACAAGGGACTCAAGACGTTCGCCTTCCGCAAATGCTTTGTCTGTTACAATCTCCACGGTCACAAGGGGGTTAAGACTTTCAATCCTAGATTTGGCAACGTCGAGTCTCTGTGCAAGCGTTGTAACCGAGAAATTACCACTGTATATCCGCCCTGACGTTGGAAAAACCTTACATTGAGACCCACGTCTCCATCTCTGAAGAAGAAACCAGCACCAAGGTCCTCTTCGCTGACATTTTCTCCATCTACTATTATCAGTTTCCCAATGCCTGCCAGAACCATATTTTTGATAGCTTCTGTGGTTACACCTCGAAGGTTTAACACCAAGATGGTGGCATTTCTCATTCTAAACGTATAACCATTAGCGAAATATAAAATTCACACAGGTTTATCATACCTTTGCTGAGCTTCGATACCCCAAAGCCTCATTTGCCTATCATATCGAGTAGCTTCTTCTTCCGTCAAATCCAGGGATGGATTGGGTTGCGTGTTGTCTGTTTCTGAATTTTGAAGAACACTCATTGTGGTGTTGAATTACTGTATAAGAATGGTTGAATGCACAGATTTCTCAGGAAACAATTAGACCTCGGAAAAACTGCAAAAGAGACGATTTGGATTTGGGGAGATGACACCGAATGACAGGAAAGGTAAACGCGTTTAAGTAATATAATTGTCCAAACGCGTATTAAAGAGCCACCGTCGGCCTTTGCCGGCAAATCATTCAAGACAGGAACAGGTAGAACTTGAAATTGTTTTCATTTTCATGTTCACGTTCAATATCCGTGAAATTGGTGAAGGTCGTACAGTAGTAAGTGATCAGTAAATACGTGGATGCTACAATGTTTTATAAGTCGACGTCGAAGAATACATGATGATGTGGTAGAGGTGGGTATACTATGCAGAGGCATTAAAGCTGAGATTCGCAAGCCTGAGATTCAGTAACGAAATGTACAAAACAAATATAGAAATAAAAAGTTAATAATATTGTATCACACCATCATACCATCGCCACTGGAGTTGCCGTCTCTGTCATCGTCCAATCTACAGAATCACAAAGCAATGAGCATAACCTTCGACTTGAAAAAATGAGAGAGCAACTTACAAATAATTCCTTTCGATTTCAGAAAGAATGCTTAAAAAGTCCCCTGCGGTAGTTCCCTCAGCTATGTATAATGATATTTGTAAATTTAAGACTCACATAAATAAGCATGTGCACGAGCTGCAGATGCAGGCGCCGTTTCAGCCTTCCGCACAGCATCCAACAACGTTGATGCAACAAATCTGACTTTGTGCACCTAGAAGGAACATTAGGATCAGATTAACCTAAGCAGGAAATGAAAACCTACCAAACTGGGACCATTGGTTGCAATTGACTGGATGGGTATGCTGCAATGCGAACTGATTAATATCTGGACAGACAAAGCTGAAATCTTCTCACCTATGCAAGATGTTCAAAAGGTCGCTGGCAACGGCTTCTCTGTCTTCCGCTACTTGATGCTCATCAAGATTTCCTTGTAGTGCCATGATAAGTTCGTCACGATATTGTTCGATAACAAATCGAACAAGTTGCTTTAATAAGAAAAAGATCAGTACATCATTTACAATGCATAAATAGAGTGTTCGGCTCGTACTTGAGTGACATAGAGATTAGCTTGCATCACAAGGAAAGGGTTGAGGGCATTAGCCCGCGAGGCATTGGGATTGTCGAAAAAGTCTTTGACCTCGGCGAAAGTAGCCTGGCGGAAACCGGCGCCGCCATACTCAGGCGGTACGTTCGGTTGGCTGGGTGTTTGTTTCAGTCGCAAAGGCTCCGGAGTATGGCTGAGGGCGGTCAATATTCTCGCCTGTAGTGACTGGACCTCTTCAAGCCTGGCTGTTGCAAATTGCCCTTGAGGCGGTGACCGCTTGTCAACTCGGATACGGACAAGTATTTCTCCCAAAAGAGCAAATATCCTTGACGTGTAGTTGAGACCGGAGACAATGGCGGTTTTTCCGTGGGGCTGCGGTAAATATGCACTGGGAGTGATACTAGAATGGCAGTTACATCATTAGAGCGGAGATTCATCGGTATGTAGTTAAATGACATACTATTCATCGTCCAACTCTTTTGGGAAGTGGACTGTACAATCTTCGTCTCGTAGACATATCGGGCGACCCAGGAGAATAGACATTGATTTGTCAGCTACACCGTAATGTCAATACTTCTGCTTCGTAGAGTGAGGAAAAGATAGGTATGTACCTCCAAAGAGAAGCCAGAAAGTTCGCCTACGAACTTCACACTCGATGGGATCTAGTTGGTCGTAGGAAGCCTCTTCGTGCATCCGAAGTGTCACTGCGATGTGAGCTGCCTCGCCGAAAGCAGCGTGCTGTGTGGCATCGTGTCCTTCACAGAAGTGATATACGCAGTCACTGAAAGAAGATGTGAGAAAATAAAAGAGGTTCAAGAGAGAAATCTACTAACAAGTAACGGATTACTACGTGCATTGACGTGGGGGGATCATAAGATGCTATTGTAATATGACGACTGGCCTCATGGGCGGTCTTGACAAAACAAGTCAGAAGGAGAAAGACGAACGCAAAAAATAAAACATACCTGAGCTAGTTTCCTAACCACGGGACGTTCCATGGGCAGGTAAGACCGAGGCACCTGGACTAAAGTAGATGCTACTGTAGACATGACCAAAGCAAAGAAAAGGGGGTCTCTTTCTTCTCGTCGTGAATGTAGGTCTGCCATAAAAGAGGGTTTGTGGACACATGGAGTCAAAGGATATACAAAATCGAAAAACAGAGCAATAATCAAAGATATAGTGTCTCTGGGTGCAATTTCTTCAAGTCGCCGTGGCCTGTAATAATATGATAGCGGGGGAACAGTGGTAGGAACGGGAACGGGCAGAACTTGATGTTGTTTATAGGACCAGTTGTAGAGTGGATAAGTACTGAACGAATCCGAAGGAGACGGGGCATAAGGTTGCTCTTCAGATTTCGGCTGAGCCTGATTATGTGGATGCAGAACTCCATGGCCGTTTGATTCAGAGGATCTGGGGCCGTTATAAGACGAAGATGGCACGCTATTCTGCTGCTGTGAGTAATGGGAGTGATAGGTGTCGGCGGCAATTGGGTATCGTGACGGAGGCATCGGAACGGAGGGGATGGAGGGGTGTTGATTCAGAGATGGCTCCAAGAAACTCCTCGGCGGACTCTTCGATCCTATACTGGGCGATACCATACTCTGAGGCGGGCTTGCAATGGTAGAAATGGGTGACGAAGCGATCTCTGCGTCGGGAACATTGTCTTGCGCGGTAGGACCTCCGGCTGCGGCTGCGGCTGCTTCTTGGAGCCGTCGGAGGTATCTAGAGGATATGTCAAGACACGCTGGCAGAAAACTGTCTGTAGAGCACGCACAGATTGGGCGGACCCCGCTTTTTCGGTTGATAGTCATAGGTGCATGGAATGCCTAGAGTGATACAGTGTTTGCAAGACTGTTTCGGGTCATCAGGATTCTCCCTGGCGCATCGAACTTTGCGCGCTCGACAGGCATCGCAGCCTGGATGAAAAATTCAGTTTTTTTATCTGACAGGAGAGAAATGGACGCGAACTTTGTGATTGTCTCCTAAGCGCAGGGGAAAAGAAAAGTCAGCACTGGAGTGAAAATTGAAAATGAAAGGAAATAACATGGAGAACAGTAAGATAAATGTCGAGAATGATAGAATGGAAGACAAATGCGGGGGAGAAGCTACGTGGGGGAGTGCGGGGTGAAGAAGGGCGAGAGGGCGGTTGAAAGGGGTGCGGTGAAAAGTCGGAGAATCAGGACATACTTTCTCTTGCTCTTGCTGTTTTCGGAGAGTGATTCCTTGAGATGGCCATCGTCGGAAGGGGGCGTGGCTGAAATATTCTCTTTCTTTGGTCGAGCAGCAGGCATGATCGTGTGGAGGACCGTATTTTAGAACGAGAGAGATGTGGGGTAGAGAAAGCTTGGTTTTCTCTTGAGCCGCGTACTTTTGAACTGATTGTCTGTTTGTTGTCCCGTGGCAACTTGTTTGCAGTTCGGGCGCTTTCGAAACTCAAAACTTCTTTCAATAATTTATATCAGGATGACCGCACTTTTGAAGAGACTGCACAGTGTCGGCTTTGCGCATGGCGGCCCAACATGAAGAGACATCACGAGAACACCCAGGTTCACACTCCGTCCACATTCGGCAAAATCCCGGACTCAATCTTGACCCGGCCAGCTGGCGACTTCTCCTCACAGATCTCCGGTATTTTTTGTCATGTCCTTGGGGTCTGTTCCGCGGATCCTCTTTCTCCATACCACCCACGTGAACGACACTCTTTGCTAAATATAACCACTCAAAGTCCGATGTTAGTTGCTCAACTTCTGACGTGGGTCGCGTTGTGTGATATGATCATCCGATATGGTACACCGTCTGTCTCGGGCTGGTCTCTCGAGTCAAAAATGTCAACAGCGTCATTGCATATGTCTTCCGGTGCAGGAATGTCGTTGCCAGTTACGACTCCATCATAAAGACTCCTCTGGAATGACGCCGCAGGTTTTCCATGCTTGTGAATACCGTTTGGTTCAGAGGCATTGCAGCTTCTGGTCAATGTATTTTTAGGAATGCGTACTGTTTAACGAAATTCTGGAATAGCAATTAGAGTGCAACAAAGCGGCAGCTAACAAGGTCTCTTGCCTGATAGCATATGACTCAGTCAGGTGCAGACGAACAGTCAAACAACTATGGCCCCCGACTTTGCTACAAAAACCATCAGCCAAGTTGTCGAAAGCAAAGAAACGATCGATCAGCAATACACCAACAAGCCAGGTACATATTCTCTGCAATCTTCGCAGTACCTTTTGTCGATAGCTTCGCTCGCTAGGTGTTGGTGCGAGCGGTCTGTTGTCTTCCTGTCAAATGAAAGAAATTTAATGCTGATACCTTCTGCTAAAGAGGATTCATCTATATCAAAAGACAGGCATCCGTCGCTTTTTACTCTGCGAGGTGAATGGATAGTTGTCGTCTATTCTTCGGAAACCTAGTAGATATGGTAATGAAATCCATTATACTCCGCGTCTGATCACAAGCAAAGATCGAACTCGGCGACATAATTAGTTTTTCCCCATCTTTCTAAATTGCACTGCTCTATTTTTCATCTTCGAGGATGTTTACTATATCTAAATAAATAGATAAAAGACATGCTGTGTAGTACGGTCGTAAGAATTTCAACCAGCGACAAGTTTCTTCGAAACACTAATCGGGTAAGAGTAAGAATTGTCAGTATAATACCACATTAACAGTCATTCGCATAGTATACGAGACACAGCGTTGCTGCTACAGACCGAGACTTTCAGATTATCTGGGCAAAGTCGAAAACATGATAGAGTTCCAAAGTTGGGTCTTGACAAAAGGTGACGGACCATTAATTTCCTCTTTAGGACGACGCGACAACAAGCAAAGCCAAACAAAGGTCGTCGTGTTATTGCACCCGCGCAACCATCAACTGGGCTATGATCAGCAAACCGTGACCTTCGTGCATCCCTCTCTAAATCCCAAGTTGAACACATTCTACACTTTCTTGAATTTATACCTTCACCTTTTCAAATGGGCGCTGGACAGTCTACTTCTCAATCACACGTACCGACACGCGGTCTCCACGTACTCAGAGTTACCCCTTCCTCTCCAGCCTTCCACTCAAACATTGAACCCTTTTTCGATTTTGTAGTCGGGTTCGAAGGGGACTCACTATCAGAAGAAAATGCTATCGATGCCTCAGAGCTGGAGAGAATCGTCGAAAGTCACGAAAACCGGACTTTGAATCTGCTCGTCTGGAACAGCAAGAGTCAACTTACAAGAGGTAGATCGCGTCGTTTCCAAAGAGCTTGCACCAAGAAGGCTGATTTTTTGTAGTCGTGCCTATAACTCCTTCTAGAGTATGGTCTCAGCAACAAATCAACCCGAACGAGTCGCAAAATTCTGAATCTCTCTCTCAACCATCGCTTTTAGGCCTCAGTATGCGCCTATGCCAACCAGAGACGGCATCTGACAATGTATGGCACGTACTAGACGTCATAGAAGGAAGTCCAGCGGAAAGTGCTGGCCTTGTGCCAATGGGCGATTGGATACTTGGCTGGTCTGGAGGTGTATTGACCGCTGAAAATGACTTCTATGATCTTGTTGAAGCCGTATGATTTTCCTTTTCCGAGTGCTGCTCTGCATCTAATTTTCTTTCACAGCACATCGACAAACCCCTTCGAGTTTACGTCTACTCGTACGATTTTGAGTTCGTTAATCCATTACTTGCTTGAATAAGCGGATCACTCACAAGGCGTTATAGCACACTTAGAGAGGTTGTCCTTATACCCAATCGACATTGGGGTGGAGATGGTCTCTTGGGTTGTGTGTTCGGGTGCGCAATTATCATATAGACAAAATTGTTTGTGCTTTCGGCCACTTCTAACCTTTCAATGTAGATTCGGACTTTTACACAGGATACCACCTCAACCTGAAGATCGCGTCCCTGGCACAATACCCCCAGAGCTCCAAGAAATGGGGGATGAATACGGCCACCAGGATCTGTTCGTGCCCGCGGATATTGACGAAAGTCAGCACACGCAGGGCCGCATTGCAAATCGGCAACACAATTCATGGTACCAAGATTCTATACCCAAGTCAAACGATGCCCATGGAGAAACTCGGGCTGTTCACAAGCAACACTCTCATGATCATGGAGGCTCCAGCCTTCAATAGCTTGTCATCGTCTCAGACATGGACGTAAAACATAGTTCATTGCTCTCCCTAGCCCTTTCTCTGTACCCCTTTCCCTGTCGCTGGATAACCTCCCATTCTTTGACAGATAAAGATGTCATTCACAGCCAGATCTAAACGGACCTACCAAGATCGCTTTGCTCCATCACAGCGATATCATCACACTCCGCATGCGCGCTCAAAGCTGAACCAAAGGTTTAACTTTGTTGCGTCGTAATGTTTTGTGACTGTATCAAGGGAATATTGCAAGTAATGACGAGCAAACCGATCTTCGGATATAATCAAAAAGACATTTTCAGCGGTTTATTGAATCGCATGTCAAATGACTTCACCTTCCATTGGCCAAAGTATTTAACCTTGCGGCTTCTATCATTTGAAATGTGCATTTGATTCATTGTCATGCTGAGGTACAAGGGACTATAGTGGGCAACGTATATGCCTCAATGAACGATAAAAAGGCTACCAATTCTTCTCAATGATCAGCCCATTCCGGGTAGACCGCTAAGTTCTTCGCGCACAAGGACAAAATTTGTTTTTCGTCTGTTACATTTGCGATAGCGGATTCGCGGGTCCAGTGGAAGTTAGTGTTTGCATGTTTTGCTTCCAGTTCCACGTGTTATTCATGAATATGATGAACACTTGATGAAGTCACAAGAATCCTTTCTTTTGTTTAAGACCAAAGTTAGGACGCCGGGTTCTATGAACGAACAACGTAAACTGCGAACTCTAACGTCCAATAGCTACTTCTACACTGTATACCCTATACGGAGGATACGTGGAACTATTTCCAGGTGGAACTTCCAAGATTCATCTTCATTCATTGCTAATAATTCTATCAGGTTGACCTTAAGATCACTTCTCTCTACATTTGTGTTCCAGCGAAGTTGCGCTAAAGCCAAGGGTTTCGAGGACACTCTCTTCAGATATGATTGGGTATTCTAGTATTTTCCATCGAATATTGGAGCGCGAATGGCATCCTGTGACATACATGAAAGACTCATGGAACGTTGAACTGGAAGAGCTCATCCGACATATTGAGATTAATCTGCGTCTCAAATCTAATCAACTCTATGTTTTCTTCTTGTCTTCGGCTGTTGTGAACTTTGGCGTGAAAACTTTAGAGTCTAGCTTGTTGATTGATTCTGGGGTGCCAATGATTTTCAATGGAATACAACTACATGAGTTTCCCAAAAATCGACTCTCCTCTACCTCCCAGGATTGATATCAATTACTATCAACGTCGTGGGCGGTATTTCTGGAGATAATTTTCTGGGTTCAAATTATATTTACGACTCTGTTCAACTGTTCCAAACCACTTTGACAGACGCAGTGAAAGTAGCTCAGATAATTGGGGAACACTTTTACACGTAACGAGGAAGTGACAAGTTGGATTAATAAAGTATATCACATAGCCGACACTAGGTGTCTATGGCTTTAGGAGATGTTGAGGTCCCAGAACCAGTACTGGGATTAAACTCTAAGCTTTGAGCAATCAAAGGCCATACTGATCAATGACGCCAATGAGATATTGTCGGCAAGATGAAGAACAAAGAACTCAAACCTTCTTCGAAACCAGGATGCCTTCCATTCCTAATTTGCAGCCATACATTTTTCATGGTCTCGGAGGCACGAATTTCATGCCAGTGAGACAGAAAAAATTCTACCTCCACCTGTTCTTTGTAAGATGTTTGAAGCTCAGAAAGTTTGAATGAGATCATTAACCTTGCGTATTGCTTCAAATGCTGCGGCAAAAGGCGAAAAGACTTCATATCCGATGTTGTCAACAGTTAAAGACTTCAGGATATGCTTGAAAGAAAAGGTCAGCATTTTCAACCATATTCACGGTTGACATACTTGAGCAGCGCGTTCTTTTAAGTCGCTCATATCAAGTCCTATACTCCGTTGAGTAGTCAGCCCAAAATGATAGGCGTAATTACATACTATCAGCAATTCTGTACATAGATTTAGCTGAACATGGAGCTGGCCTTCCAGGATTTGCAGCCATCCACTCTTTGATCCATTCGGCTCGCGAAGATGATTGATCCCTAGAAGATATGCGCTTTGCTCCAGGAACTTGGCATCCCTCTGACGGTGTAGAAGGAATGCTTTCAGATGGGGGAAGGGTGCCATCTTGCGGCATTGCGAGAAATGATGAAGACAAAGGGGCAAAAACAATGTTATTTGTATAGATCTATCTCATGATTAATGAGTTTAGCTGGAAAGAAAGACGATTACTCACGTAATACAGCATGGCACGATAGGTGTTGTAAGCAGCATCACGAACAACGATTGTCATCTTGGGAGGTACGCTGGCAATGGTCTCTTGAATTGATTTGACAGGTTCGGAAAATGGCTCGGTCGGAGGGCTAGCGAAATGAGCTTCAGATATGGTGGATTGTGTCTCTGATCTATCGCCATCCTCCGTGTTAGAGTCGGGCAGAGACAGAGCGAAGTCGTCTGTCCCGTCTGAACTTGATAACCGACGGCTCCTGGACTCCGAAAATTCTTCGTCATCGTTATCAGAGTCCTCAAATTCATCAAGAATCATATTGAGCCGCCGATGGCTTCGCCTTGATGTATGTGAGATTGTTTGCGGTGTTCCAATTGATTGCTCCAGGGGATCGGAAACGCCTTCAGCGAAGTTGGAATTAAACACTTGTAATTGTCATTAATGGCTTCCGGTCGACGTGGTATAGTCACAGAACCTACTGGTTTCGAAATATTCAGACCGTTGAAGTAACTTCTTGGAAGCCCAAATTTTTCGGGCATTGCTGAGGCTCTGGTGTCGGTTCGGAATAATAAATTGAACATCCGAATAGAGAGGATCATCTAGCAATGATCCGACTGTGTCCAATAGAGCCTTAGGAACAGGTTGACGGGGTAAAGTTTGGCTAGGTGCGGCGGGCGATGAAGTAATGGTGCAAATTATCACAAAAGCGTCTTGGGCCTTTACTGGCAATGACTGGTAGTATACACTGTCTCTCCGAGCAAATTGTGCCCTGTGGGATGAGCCGTCAGAATTAATACTTTAATACATTGAAAATGGGTAAGTCACCATCCCCAGTTGGCGGTCTGTGGAAAGTATGTTATCTGACCAAAGCAAAACATATAGATTGAATACTTACTTTGTACGTAAAGGAATGATTATGTGCTTCTTTAGCATTGTACAGCACATTCTTACCCACACTGAAACAAATAACAATCAGACTGGTGTCGCGAGCATAGCTCCTTTACGACATTACTTCCTAAGCTCAAAACTGAATTTATAGACTCCTTCGCGGACCCATCTAAGGTTTCTCTTGTGAATAGAGTAAAGATAATGGCAAATTCTTCACGTGCCTTCCAGAATCTGACAGTGAAGCCTCCTTTTCTTCGACAGTGGGCTGTACGAATGGCATATCAATCACAAACGAATCTGGCAGAAAGCAGGAGGGAGCTTTCACTCACTTCGCATGAGAGATATAGGCTCACAAATCCTCCTCCCTCTGTTCCATCCTTTGTTGGCCCAGCGTTAGCGTAAAAGAGAATCTGTCATCGATGTAGAGCTCCAATGGGTGATAGTATGTATAATATAGTGTCGGTAGTATATACCTGCCACCTATTATTTCCAAAGCGTATGGATTTAGTGACTTTTGATTTCTTATCGCCTTTCGTTGAATCGAAAAGACTTTTGAGCCCACTAAGGGTCCACTCGAATGTAATTGAAGAGGATTCTGAATACTCCGAGTTGATGTCGATGTTATCCATAAAGACGAGATGATAAGTAATTCAATGCCTTATTAGATCAGATGAGGGAGGCCGACTACATGCATGATGTGGAGTAAAACCTGACTGTAGTCTGCAGTCAGTGAGGACTGAGGAGAATTAGAACTATAATAAACAGGGGTGAGCCGGAACCAATAGTTAGGTGCCAACTTCACGTGACCTATCATATAACGATGAAGGCCCGGGGACTGGCATCCGAAATGTAGGTATCATTTGTCTCTTATATTGGGCCTTCTCAACCCTTCATCTAATGAAAATCGATTTGAAGAGGTGGAGGGAGATAATTTGCTGATAACCTCATGTACATGTACATTTGATATACATGTTCCGCTAGTAATAAAACTATTTCTTCGCAAGCATCTTGCGGAAATCGTCCTGACCTTTACTGCTAACATTAGGCGCAGAAGACGACGCGACAGGAGACTTTTCCTCTGCATGGGACTTTGAGGTGGGAAGAGGCTTTTTGAATCCAAGCCCGGCTTTGGGCTTTGATGGTCCGAGCTTTCTTGGCTTGAACAAAGCATTTACCCCCTCTTGTTTCGTCGTTCCCGAGACTCGTGGGGTAGGGATATCTTCAGTGAATTCCAATGTATTGCCTCCAAATTCTATGGGTTCCGTCATGAGGATGAGCCTTCCTGCATCCTAGAGAATATTGGTTTGAGAGGTACGCAAGAAAAGCGATTCGGGAAAACCTACTGCAGGGTTTTCCAATTCAAGCAACGCTTCTCGTTTATCCAAGAAAACTTCGAGTCTTTTGACAGGGACGATCTTTTCCAGGACTTGCTGCAAGAGACCTTCTTGCACAGCAGGAGGAAGGTTCTTGATGCGAACAGATCTATTACGAATTTCCGCGACTTTACTAATCCCAATGTCTGACCTGTAGGCCATGACATAAGTGCACACAAAGAACGTTAAGTACAAAGCCTACCTGTGTTTTGCGCGAACGCGAGTGTCAGCTAGTGTCACTGCTAGTCGGCGTTTCTTTAGCTCATGATTATTTGCGGATAAAGCATTCTGAGCATCTTTCTAAGCAGGAAATGACCGTCAGAACAACCGGAGAGATACAAAGGGTTGACTAACCGCTTCTTCAAACTCAACAAAAGCGAATCCTCTAGCATGTCCATTGTCATCAAGTGCTATTCTGACGTCTTTCACGGTACCATACTGCATCAAAACAGTGAGCTGCTGCATTGACATGGTGGCACAGTGCTCTTACAGTAGCAAAAAGTTTTTCAAGATCATTTTTATTCGTGAACCTGCTTAAGCCAGCAACATAAACCTCCTTTTCATTTGCGTCTTGATCAGTCCTTTCTTTTTTCCGTTCTGGGTTTGAAATATAGACATTAAGAGGAAGGTTTGGCTCGAGTTCACGTCCATGCAGTTCCAGACATTTCTGGGCTGCATCCTACAAGATTTCAATCAGGGTGCGTTCACTTTGATTTGGAAAAAAACCAACAGGAGAAGTAAATTGAACATAGCAGAATCTTCGAGTATTCTTGAACTTTTTGCTCGGCCAGCGAACGTCAAATATGGTCCCATACTAAAAATGCGCAATGAATAGGTTGTCATCCAATTGTTTATCCAAGAGATTCCGCGCTTACTTTGCCAAACAAGTCTCTAATGAAAGCATCATCCGTAGATTCAGGGAAATTAGTGACATATAGTGTCGACTTCCAAGCAAGATGAACGGAAATTTCTTGACCGAGTATCTTTTTCTTATCCTTTGTTAATGCTGCCGGTACGCTTTCCTGAAGTTTGTATTAGCAAACTAGTAAAAGGTGTAGTAGTAGTGAGGTATTACCCTGTCAGAAAATTCTACCGTGGCAACAAGAGCAGCTGGAAGTCGTGTTATCTTTACTTCGCGAACATCACCACACTGCAGATTCCCTATGAGGTAAAGGTTTGCCAAGAAGGCAGAAGAAACATACGTCTTTGAAAAGGTTATGAAGATCATCTTCTACGGTATCTGCGGGGAGGTCCGCCACAAAAACCGTCGAGTTTTCCCGGTCTCTGGAATAGCAGACTGTCAGTCAATGTCCTTGAAATCGTAACTTTGAGTGCACACCTTTTCAGGGGTCCAGATTTTGGTTCTGGAAGATACTTTAGGATACAGAATCAAAGCATTTCCACACAGAGGGTGCTTACCAGTGCGTGGTTTCTTGTGTGCATCTGAAGAAGGTTCTTCTTCAGCTGCTCGCTTTGTGCCTCTTTCTTGTGCCGGTTGATCAACGTCCATAGGTGTATCAGTTACCGGTCTTGTGCTGTCTGATACTGTCACTGCCGTCGGCGCAATAGCTGTCTCCAGAAAAGCTTCCGCAGCCACTATCTGTGCTTTCGCAGCTTCCTGAAGATATGTGTAGATGGCCATGTGTTGAGAATATTTTGAAAAAGGCTCTTACCTTTGCCCGCCTCATATTTGTCTGATATTGTGCCGTCTCTATTTTGTCCAAACATGTCTCAATGTCAGAGATGGATCCATGTAGATGTTCAAACGATATCCAAGCCTCCCATATGGCTTCTGGCCAATCTAACTGTTTAGAATGTATGTCCAAAAATGTCTTGCGAACTTCATCGAACATCTGATGTTTTCTGGTGAAATGTTGTCAGAAAGTATTCCAAAAATCAAGTAATAAAAGCCTACATCATGGCATCAGTATAATTCAGCCAAACTGAATAACTTGATTTGGAATGTTTTGCAGCAGCTTTCCAAACATCAAAAACACTGTCGACCAGTCCAACACTTTCATACTGGCTGTTGTCAAAACTTATTCCAATTATCTGAAAGAAAATTCTCACAATCGACACCAAGAACTTTTCTAATCGCAACTTGGAGTCAATTGACTTTGATGCTGAGTTTAAATCAATGACCGTAGTTTAAAAATTGAGAAAATTATATACCTCGACGAGATAGTTCAAGGCCGCTTTCTACTACTCCAATTAAAGTTGGTAGGATATTTTCGTCTTAACAAGACTTTGTTATTAAAGTGTTATCTTGTGAAAAAAGTTAAAACGAACCTTCACTTCCAGCCTCAAGGGTTCGTCTTTCATGAGCTCCTCGAGCTAGAACGAGGGGAATAAGTTGTTCGAGATCAGATTGCACAAGTTTCGCATCAATGGCTCGATTGTAGATTTCTATGTAATGTGAGCTACCTCCAAGAATACAGGATCGCCAAGCCAAACCTGAAATAGTCTCCGGCTCTTCAGATATCTCTTCTGAAGCACGTTCCTAGAAACCGGTCAGCTTGAAGAAATACCTCCTCAAGATATTAGGAGTTACCAAGAATCGAATGTATCTCGCCCAAACCTCGCCTGAACCTGGAACGCTCCTTACAGCCCGCTTGTATATCTCCAACTCTTGCTCAACTTCAACATCCAATATACGCTGTAAATCATAAAAATAAGGGCGTATAATGAGATGTTAAAAATGCGACACAAACAAGAGTGTCACAGAAGTTGACCCAAAACATCTGAAGTGCCCCTTCCGCTGCCTGATTTCCTGCAAATCTCAATTTTGCTGCTTCCGCAATGGCTCGTTCAAAAACCCCTTTAGTGACAAATAAATCTGGGTGTTTGGCGCGTCTTTCATACCCGATGTATTGATGGTATGATTCCAGTGAGCCTTCTGTGGTTTTCTGCTCGATAGAATTTGTAAGAAAACAAGAACAGAAAGAACGTAGACATTACAATGGCGGTCTCCAAACGATCACGGCGGTCAAAGTTCCGTACACTTTGGCTTCGTATCTTCGTGGCTGCCACCAGAATAGATTCATATTCGTGAGGAGGAAGATAATTTGTTGTAAAAGATGAATATGATTGAAGGGTGTCCTCAATATCTAGTAGAAGAATAAATTTAGGGATAAAGCCACTGTTGCATGGATGGAATATAAACAGACTTGAATGTGGTTGATGAAGACGCTCCAAATGCAAATTCTGGACGTATTCAATGAGCTCCGATCTAATGAGGATAAGTTAGCTGCTGTTTCTACAACTGAAAATACCACACCTTTCGTCTTTCGGGGTTTCCTCGAGCATTCCCAGCTCCCAGTCTCGTTGCAAATCCCATAGCTTGTAACTCTAAGCAATATTATTATGAGTGCCACACAGAATAAACAGTGGTTGAGCATGCCTCTGTCAGATGTATCACACCCTTCTGTACGACAACGTTGACAGCTTTGCGTGTCCAGGAAGTCGTAAATATCTCTCCAAGTGTTTCGGGCTTAATCACCTCGCCAGAATTATATAGTGTGTGTCGTTCTATGAGAAATTTGACGTGTTTTTCAAGTATTGGGATAGCTATGTGTCATTTGAGTATACTATACAGGTCACTCGTGTTGACGTCTCACACAGATAATCATTCTCGGCACGAGCATAGAGAGCAAGCAGTTCCTCAACACCTTCTTCCGTATTGAGATCAACAGACCGTTCTTTTGCTAGAATTAACGGCAACCAGACTTCATCTCCGACGGCAAGAAACTGGGTCGCCATTTCCATAGCAGACTGAACCTCTGCATCCAATCCTCGTGATTGAGCCACTCGTATGTGCTGAACATGTCGTGAGATATCGTACGGGGATTCTGCGACAGAATTGAGCGCGTTGCCGAGAGCGTCCAAAGACTCTGATTCGTCCATAGTCGCGGTTCGAGAAGGACAGTGTGCGCGTCAGTGACATAAGCGACAATGAATAGAGGATGACGTTAGCACTGCCACTGGACTACCTGTCTTCCTCGACTGCAATTGTCGGCAGAGATCCTGTTGGACTCGGTTCGTTCCCTTGTCCCCTTCTCTCTCGCATGTCTATCAAAATGGAACTCTCCTGACCACATACTGCCCGGAATATACGCCTTGTTCCTTTTGTCTCTCTTGTACTTTCCAGGGCCCCCGCCGAGCTAACGCAGGCATTGCCTTACATTTCGGTGAACCCTGGCTCATTCTCTCCGATGCTGTTTGCTCCGATGTTTCGCTTGCTTTCCATTCCAAACATCTATGGGATTTTCGCGCACAAGTATATAATGGCAGTGATATTATGACGGAATGTGTTGCTTCATCCCTACCTTGTTCATGTAACATATGCCTCCCCCACATCTGCCCAAATCTCGTCGACCGGAAACATCTATCACTCGCTCGTTGATCAACGCTCTGAAGACCACATTAAGTTTCTCGCCGTGTGTCAACGATGTAATTTGCTTGGGGGATAACTGATAACTTATTACTGCCCTAGTTCCTCTCTGGAACATACCTCTACCCAAGTGCATGATCGTTCAAAGGATACCCGCTCCAAATGCAAACGTATTAGCCGCCCCCGACAGCTTAAACCCGCACCCTCAAAAAGTACTTCTATCTCGGAACCTCATTTCATTCACCGATTTCCATTCGAAATATTATGTTTGATATTTATTGCTGGCTCCGAGGAAGACACCTTCTTTCCAATTACGATTTCCCATGTATGCAGTTCCTGGCGACAAATAGCACTACGCACGCCTGAATTATGGAGACGCATTTCCCTCTCCTCCCCGCAGTCAATGTGGCGCGAACGTATTCGTCGTGCGCGAGTTTGTTCCATAGATGTCGAGCTCTCATCCGCAAGGCTTCAGGATCTTGATCCATATATGGTCCATTGGTACATGCAAATTGTCCTTCCTCACGTACGACGTTGGCGATCTCTCGATGTCAACTTCGCACACCAAGCACATAATCTTGGGAAGGCAACCCTGCTGGGTTTGTCTTCTCCAGCACCCTTGCTAGAAGAATTATCACTTAGATATAGGGACATTGACGATACTCAAGAATTTCTTCTCTTTGCTGCATTCACCCCACGTTTGCGTCGGTTGACGGTAGATGGAATACGGCTTGTATGGATGCCTTCTCTGTTTGGAAATCTAAATTTCCTCGATTACACGCACCACGGATTCACCAGCGGACATCAAGCAGTTCAAGATATGATTTCTGTACTTGCGGTTACCACCAGGATAACCGAACTGCACGTTCTATTTCCTCGAGGACACCTTGCCTGCCTCCCCTCTCGCCGTCAAATCGTCACTCAACATGTAGTGTTACCCTACTTGAAACAACTTGTCCTCAAAGTCGATGGCTCCGATATTCCGTTCGAAATTGCACATCTGGTTACACTCATCTCGTCACCCAATATTTCCATCCTTCGACTGATTGATCTAAAACGCGCACACCAGTCATATCAAAGTTTAAAATCCTTTTTCTACGTATACTCCCTACCACAGAGTCTGCGTTCCATTTACATTGGACACGCTTGGTACGACCCAAGCATGGTTAACGCCATGATCAATTCACTCCCTCACTTGTGCAAAATTTCTATCAGAAGATCGCGTTCTCCAGCACAGGCTTTGGAAATGCATCCTCGAGCAACAGCAATGTTTGGTCCTGCTAATCATACCAACAGAAGAATCTTTTACCCAGCTCGTTTTGACGACTTTGACATTCAATGTTTCCAACCTAGCAAGTAACACTGCTATTAGCCAAAAACACTCTCGATTTGGTTAATCCTTTGTATCCATTAGTCCATGTATTTTTTAGCTTTTTGCATTTTGTATATCTACAACTTGACTCTCACAATCATCCTTTGGCCACTTTGAACATTGTTGAAGAGGTTTCCCCTGTTTCTCAAGCCAGAAGGATTAGTTCGACACTGTACAGCCAATCATGTACTTTTCCGGTATAACTCCGCACTGCATGTGACGCGTGACTGACAATGACATGGCATATATGCGTTCACTCTATCACCGAGTACATCGCAGCTATCAACAGTTATCTACCGTTGGGTTCTCTCTGATTCTCTCTTTAATACACAGGTCATTCGTGTTATAGGCAACTGCTGGTCACATTTGATACACGGCCGGACTTGCACAGAATTGAATTCAGAGTGGTCACGATCCGCATGCCTTGCGCTTGCCGGACAAAGAAACCTCCAAACCTGCTTTCGGAATTCTCAACGATTTATTAATACAAGAAAACCTATATCAAAAACACTTCGACCGAAACTTTGGGATGCATAATGATATGCAGTGGATGTATGATGCATTGAGGTAAAGCTGGGGTCTACGCTTCATTGTCAACCGTTGTTATCCATTTTTGTCTATTTACTTAGAGTGCTGCCCACGGGGTGCGCATGGCTTGTTCAAAACACGATATCTCAGTCCTCGCGATCTTCAATAGGGGTCTATATAGCATGGTCATGAGATCTACCGGGCCGATAATCACTTCTCATTCTGCGTCCAGTCTCAAGCGATTCCACCATTTATAAACGCGGAGAAAAGTTTGAGGGAGAGAAACATTTCTGCTCCCACCTTTCTTAATACCTGGTCATATATCAAGCAATTATCATGTCTGGACCGCAATCTTATCGTCCCCAAACGGCCAATGATCTTTCCGGAAGAGTTGCCCTTGTCACTGGCGGAGGAACTGGAATCGGTTTAATGATTTCACAAGGATTGGCCGCAGCTGGCGCAAAGGTTTACATAACTGGGCGCCGTGTCGAAGTCCTCGATAAAGTTGTAGCTTCTTGGGATCGACAAATTGGAGGGGAGATTTTATCGTAGGCCCAGGTTATCGTCGTAATTTCATCGAATTAAAAACTGAATCCTGTTCTTGCTTGCGCTTTCAGATTGCAAATGGACGTCACCGACAAGGCTAGTATCGAAGCCGCGAAGAAGATTATTGAAGAAAAGGAAGGAAAACTACATATCCTTGTAAACAAGTCGGCACTATTTTCTCGAGCTAGTTTGGATCTTGTCGTAATGTGGTTTTTAGTGCTGGCCAAGTTGGACCAACCTCAAACTTTCTGAACAATACTTCAGGCCCCCAGCATAAAGATGCGGAGACCCTTGGAACAGCTTTGTTCAACAACGAGACATTTCAGGGATGGTCCGATTTATATTCAATCAATGCGGCTTCTATTTTCTTCGTCTCGACAGCCTTCCTCGGTCTGCTTGCCAAAGGATCAGAAGACGTTACCGGATTCTGGTCATGCATCATCAACATCACCAGTATCAGTGGCCTTACAAAGGTGGCCCAAGAACATGTAAGTAGGGATGTGATAACTCCTGGCTTGCCTATTAACCTTTGCATTTATGCACTAGTTTTGCTACAACAGCGCAAAAGCAGCTGCCTCGCATTTAACAAGGATGCTTTCGACAGAATTGTCCCTAAAAGGTATTCCTGTGCGGGTGAATGCGATTGCTCCGGGCGTGTATGCTTCGGAGATGACAGTAGACGTTGTTACCGAAGATTTGGTCGATAAGATTGGAAAGGGTGTCCAGCCTGTGCCCGCTAAACGAGCAGGAACGTGAGTTCAATTTCGTACACTTATCAAATAGGTGGATTCAAATTTAATGCCTCTCATAGCGGTCAGGAAATGGCAGGAACCGCTGTCTACTTGGCTTCACGAGCGGGTGGATATGTTCACGGTCAAGAAATTGTCATCGATGGGGGTTATTTGGCTGTTAACCCCTCAATTGTTTAACCTGAGTCTTGATGGTGTGAATTTAAAGATTCTCAATATTATATCCAGTTGTTCTACGTTGGGATAAGTTATTTACCTTGGAATTCTGTGGATTTTGCGTAAAAATTCGAGCACTTTCGAGGTTACTGCCGGCAACTGTACATAATTCTACCCAATTTCAAGCAAGGCTTCTATCAGTTAAGTACGTCTTGCGATGGGCTTGTTCTGTTGGAGGTAGTTTTCGTCAATTGCTTTTTTCCAATGTTTCATGTGCATCCTTCGGTGTTAGCCAGCCATCTGAGGCAGGGTACCAGTGTACAGTTGCAGCACAGTCTTCTTGCCTCGAGGCAGGCCGCCTTGCATTTGCCACATCACACTCAGTGACGTGGTCTTTGATACACATACTAAAAGTTGCCCAGCTGAGAGCAATCAAATTTTGGAAACCGTTTTCATCTGAGTTGAGTATTTAGATTAGCCAGCAGTGATATGTATACGTCAATGTCATGAGAAACGTACTGCTTTTAGTGAGTGTCGTAAACCCATTAAGTGTCATTATCATTGTTGATAAAATCTATTCCAACTCGCGATGTCACGTGGACAAATGCAGCGTGCCCGCGTCTTTAACGTGTTGAACACCCCTAGAGCCTCCGTAGTAGCCTTAGTTAATGTTTGCACGCGTTTTTAAACTAGTTGATATCAGAGATGGGTACTTGACTGATAGCAAGAGATAATAAAGATTAAATCGCTCCAATTACTATCTAAAGTCAGAGCACTCAGAGTACTGTTAATTGTGTACAAGTTATTTCGGGCGTGAGAAGCAGGCAGGCTAAGCCGTCTACAGCGGTCAGTATCCCAAGTTGGAGCCTGCAGCCAGGAAGTTCGACGGCGTTCCATCTTTCCTTCTACCTCCACTCTATGTCTCGTCCGACTCGCAGGCAAGTCCAACAACCTGTTCCTCAATACGCTTCTGTACCGCAACAGAGTCCATCGCGGGCCAACTCTTATTCACGCACATCCTATCAGCAACAACCTACGGTATCTCAAGTTAGCGGACCTAGACCTGTAAGGTCAACATCTGCAAGTAGCACCCGTCGGAGCAGTCGACAACAACATGGCCGCAATGTCATTGCAAGAAATGTGGCAAATGGAAACATTGGAGCAGGATATGGCCCATACTCTGTCTGTCGTTTTCTTTTGTACTGCAGTAACTTCAACGACTTAATCATATTCAACACAGTATCACCCAGAGACGGCACAAGAATCCGGAGTCTATAACAGCAATCGTTTTAGTGCTACACCTTCAGAAACATCTCTAACCACAGCTCCTCCCCCAAGAGAAAAAGTTCAGCCTACAGTCATGCCTACAACAACAACCGTCCCGCAGTATATGTGGGATAAGGATCCGGACATCGATGATGCTCTCCATAATCCTGATCCTCGTGGAGATTCCCAATTTACTTTATTCTCTCTTAGAGGATGGGTGAACGCGATCGCAATTTTTCTGATTATTGTGGGATTGATTATATTATTTGCCGGATACCCTGTGATATACCATTATACCCATCTTCCACCTCCTATTATTGGATTCAACGCTGGAGGTATCAACGGCAGTGGACAGATACCTGTGCTTCCAAACCTTCCTGGCCTCATTGATCCCGAGACGCCTCAGTCTGCAATGACGCGCATTGGTTCTGACGGCAAAACCTATGATCTCGCCTTCAGTGACGAGTTCAACACTGACGGGCGAACATTCTATCCCGGAGAAGATGCTTTCTGGGAAGCTGTAGACTTGAATTATTGGTGCGCGCTCTCCATTTTGTGAATATACAGAACACGGGTTAATTAAGTTTAGGCCGACAAACAATGTTGAGTGGTATGATCCATCGGTACAATTTATGACTGCTTTATTCATTTTCAAATCTCTTGCTGATTTTGGGAATGTAGGCAGTCACGACTGAAAACGGAAAATTGGTTATAACCATGACAGAGCAACAAGTGCACGGCCTCAACTTTCAAAGTGGTGCGTGATATTCAGCTCACTGGTATCTTAAAACAGTGGAGTTCATCTCGAATATCTAGGCATGGTAACATCGTGGAATAAGATATGCTTTAATACCGGTTACATTGAGGTTTCTATAAGTTTACCTGGAAGCCCATCGGCTCCTGGATTGTGGCCTGGGGCGTGGACCTTAGGGAATTTGGTGTGTATTACTTTATGCTTTAACACTTATTCTATGATAATCATGTTCTTTAGGGAAGAGCTGGATATGGCGCAACGACTGAAGGCACATGGCCTTATAGCTACGATAGTTGCGATGTCGGTACTTATCCGGGTCAGGTTGGGAAAGACGGTGTTCCTGGTGTGGCGACTACCTCTGGGAATGGAGGAGGGATTTTAAGCCTGCAGCCAGGACAAAAACTATCCGCTTGCACGTGTCCAGGAAGTGACCACCCTGGCCCTAGTGTAAATGTTGGAAGGGGTGTTCCAGAAATTGACATCATCGAGGCACAGATCGACACCAGCAGAATGCAAGGACAAGCATCGCAAAGTTTCCAGGTTGCCCCTTACGATGTTGGCTACAAATGGAATAGCAATCCTCCAGCAGCGACCATCGTTGATCCCAGTCAAACGTTCTTTAACAGTTATAGTGGAGGCCCTTATCAGCAAGCTATGTCAGGGCTGACATACGTCGATAGTCAATTCTACAACGGCACTGCTTATGCACCTTACGGGTTTGAGGTATGGTCTGATCCCAAAAATCGGGACGATGGGTATATCACCTTTTATTACAATGGTAAAGAGACCTGGAGGGCCACTCCAGCTACCGTGGGACCGGACTCTGAAGCCCAAATTTCTCAAAGACTGATTTCTGAGGAACCTATGGTACTTACTTTTTACATTTTCTCCTGCTTGTTTACCGATTTATCTTCTCCAGTATGTTATCCTGAACTTAGGCATGTCCCCCGATTTCCAGAAACCAGACTTCAAGCATATGCAATTCCCTACTAAGATGTATGTCGACTATGTGCGCATATATCAACGACGTGGAACCAAGAACGGCATAACATGTAATCCTCCTAATAGACCCACGACAGACTATATTAATAGGCAAGTGTATTTTACTTTTTCGTTTTACACCCTCTGACAATGATATGAAGACATATCGTTGCCTACACGAATGCGAATCTTACGACTTGGGCGATGGCTAATGCGACATTCCCTCGCAATTCAAAATACGACGGCTGCTAACGGCCGCACTGAACCACTCACGACATCATTTACGCTCACCGTCTACATCTATCCAACTAGCCACCAGGCTACACTTCACATTACGACCGCAATGACCCTGTGTTATTAATCAGTAGCTCACAAAGTTTGTACTTATCTTGTACAGCTGTACTCTCTATGCTTGCATATCATTGTCCCGCACAATTACTACCTCCAGTGTTGCGACCTTTTTCCATTGACCCTACAACACTTATTTATTTTCCTTTTTTGCGGCTTTTTGGGCGGTACGAATGGTAAACGAGTAGTCATAGTTTGGCTTAGACGCCGTGTCTCATGTATATAACAAATCGATAACTGGCTTAACGCGACTGTTGGATTCTTCTGACGATAGTACATACAGTTCCACGCGATGTAAAGCCAATGATATGTGCAACGAATTTGACGCAGTCATCGGATAAGACCAGGGCGTGTGCTGAGCGCTGAACGGTGAACGAGTCCTTTTGCGAATGTGAAGTAACATTGATCGGGGTTTCCCAAGCTGACCTTCAATTTGTATAACACCTACCTCATTTCAAAGCGCTGTACAGTGTTCTTACTCCATTCGATAAATACATGATTCCTCGCGCTTTCACTCTTATGATAAGGCCCTCATGACAACAGCTGACGAACGAAAGCAAATAGGCAGCTTAACAGGCTTGAGGTAAGCAATGCGATCTTGGTATACTTTCGTGGTCTTCCCTAATGCCCTCTCCGCAAAGCCCCTCCGAGCTCAAGAAGAGAACACCTATTCCGATACATGTTCCCACAAATGTGCTTTCTGTTGTCATAACCTGAACCACCCATCATAAATTAACGGTTTCATCTCGCAGAGACCGTCCGGTCAAAATTTCAAGTCACAAACATCTGGCCAAAACCCATTTACGACACAGTATAGCAAGAAACGTACCGTTAATGAAGATGTGGGCAACCCTACTTCTAAACGAATCCTCACGAATCGATCGCATGCACAAGAACAAGGACCTCCTAGTAAGCGGCGGAAGATCTCTAACTCAGCATCTTCCATGTTCGAGCAAGGAAGCTCGAAGGGCCGTATATGTGAGTGCTCCAGACTTCATAAACTATGTCAATAATCGTCACACTTTCCCCATAGTTAAACCACCACCGCCTCCCCTTGCTCCAGACGACGAAGAACCTACATACGACGTTGATTCCGATGATGCTCATGCTATGGGAAAGCAATCCTCTCCAGATCCATTGAACTCTTTATTTCAAGAGTCAGGTCCTTCCCGCATATCCACCAAACACCGATCCAGTATCAATAGTAGATCAAACAAGGCTAAGCCCATAACTTTCGACGAAACAGATTTTGATATCAGTATCATTCGTGGTCCAGATGAGGAAGAACACGAAACTTTCGACGAAGCAGATTATGATCTAAGTACCATTCGTGGCACTAGTACGTACGTCCCGATCATCATCCCCGACGGAAATGATACGGCGTGGGCTCGTAAACGTTTTCAAACTGCCGAAGACCCCATTGAGGACTCAAGCGACAGTAGTTTTTCTAAATTCCCTGGTACAACCGCTAGTGAACAAAACAATCTCATCGATCCACCATTGAAGATCGACCTGGCGAGCAAATTGAAGAAAACACCAGGTGTGGCAAGAAGCATGAAAGGGAAGGTGAGGTATCTTGATTTTATAAAGGTAGTTCTTGATTTATAACACACATAACATTTCTATGCACAAATAAATCTTCTCAGAACCAACGTGTCCCATTACCATTTGAACCTATTGGACGGCTCACGTCAAATACAGACCGAAGACAAGAGGGTTTTGCTATAGAAGAGGCTTATGTCGGTGAACAATTACACAAAGCTAGTCCTGGACAGAAACTTGATATGTATTTGGATCAACAAGCTCTGCGTATCATAGCCAACGACACTACACTGCTTGATATCCCCCTGACCCCCCCGGAACATTGTAAAGAAATTATATTTACTGTAAGTCTGTCTGTCGCAACCCTCCTATAGTTTTTGTCTAATCTTAGGACCAAGGATTCATATTCAGCACATTTCCCCCCTGTGATACAGCTGAAGAAGAACGACACTGTGCTGACTACAATACGTTTGGATAAAAAGTGGGATCAATTGAGGTATAACCAACTAAGATCTACCCTGCGAGTGAAAAAAGAACAAGTCATGTAGGTTTCATTCACAAGGTTTCTTGTTTTAATTTTGAACGTGAACTACTCCAGATCAACTGGAATAAATCCGCTCTGGCAATATGCCACGGCAGGTGCTCCGCCTCAGAATGCTCTCTTAAACCTCACCTACAAGGAGCAACAAGAAGAACGTATTAGGAGGAGTTTAAGCCTCACCTACGCAGAGCGAGAACAAGAACGTATTAAGAGGAATGCTGCAAAGCTCGCCGGGTGGAGAACAGCACGGAATGGGCATGGGGGAGATGTTCCGTATTCTGGAAATATTCTCACCATAGGAAGTCGGGGCAAAGAAACCTCATCCACGAGGCAGGAAGAAGTCTTAAAATCTCCTGTCAAGCCCAGGTAAATATGGAATTCGATTTGTATGAAAAATTCTTATACACCACAGGCCTATCGCTCGACCGGAGCCACGCCGATCTATGCGCAATACCCCTTCGAAAGAGCAGCCAGACGAATTGTATGTGGACTTATCAGTAGACTGTCACTCATACTTATATTGCGGCAGGATATTGGTGTACCCTCCTGGGCCAGGTGCCGTAAATATCAATATAAGTGACCTTAATCGTTTAGAGCCCGGGGAATATTTGAACGACACGCTTATAGAGTTCGGTTTAAAGTTAGTTGCCTAGATTGCAGATATACAGCATTCTTACCAAATTTAGGCTATGGCTCAATAAGCTTGAAACAAAAAATCCGCAACTTGCGCATCAAATACACATTTTCAACTCTTTTTTCTATAAAAAGTTGAATCAGGGTAAAGAGTAAGTTTTTATTGTGTTGTCGGGCCATATTATTCATTTCAGTTTTCTTAGCATTCAACAAACCTTTGAAAATATTCGTAAATGGACCTCCAAAATCGACATATTCGAAAAGAAGTATATCATTGTTCCCATTAACGAGAAGTAAGTTAATTAAATTTGATATTTCTTGCCTCAGTCTTATTGCTGTTAGTTTGCACTGGTATTTGGCCATAATATGCGAGCCTAAATATATTCTATATCCAAAGACACCCAAATCCTCTGCTTCACGCAAGCAAACTAGGTCAACCGTACAGCCTTCTGTAGTGGCGAATACTCCTGCGGCATCAGAGGACAAAGATGACCAAACTGTCACCTCGAGCGAGGCTGAAGTTGAGCGTAATCTCAACAATGAATTTCAGAGCTCGTGCGTAATAAATGGCGAGGGCGTCGTTGATTCAAATTTACCTATACGAACCGCGGTCGACGAACATGACGCAAATTCACTGACTTCGACAGTTTCTGCAGCAAATAAAGTGGAAGATGGTGTGTTTTCGAGTTCAAGCCATGCCAGTCGTCCTGTATTCGAGCGAAATGAATTGCAGTCGCTCGAGAGATCACCGTCTGCATCTGAATCCCGAATGTCTGTTGATAGTATAGAGGAGATTGATGAAGATCTCAATCGCAGACCTATAAGCACCGAACAGTTCTACCAATCTCACCGGACTGACAGGCATTGGAGGGAACGAGCACCACGGGAACCTGACATACTAGTGTTGGACGACTCAGTCAACGAAGTCGTCAATGACGAGCCTGTAGAAGAGTGAGTTTGTTCATTTACTAATTTCCACCAAGTCCAATTCAAAACTTTGTGCCAGGACTTTTATATTCATCATGGATTCTCTTGGAACTAAGCACCGCCAAGCTGTCAACAAGCTGACCGCGTATCTAAAGCTGGAAGCAAAGGACAAGAAAGGTGTTTCGGATGCAGGCACGGCTAAATCTAAGTTGGCTTCAGTATGTCCTTTTCCTCCTCCTCGTAACAGTTCTAACAAGTAGGTCAGGTGCCTGTTCAACCTAACTTCTGTGATTGTGGGGTATATTTACTGCACTTTGCTCAGACGTTTATGAGCAACCCTGTCAAATACTCTCAGAGCATTCTGGTGAGTTTGTGAACTGTGTACAACCTTACAACTTCCTTATTGCTACAACCAGACTCAAAAAAGCAATAATATTCCAAATCATGAGAGACAAAAGATATGGAATGATTCCGAAGTGGCTGGAATGCGTGTGACTCTTGCAGAACAAATTCGTCGTCTCGCTGATGAATGGAAAAAAGCCAAGTCTCACGAAATGCAGAATGACGAAGGAAAACAGGACAATGACGACGACGACGAAGTTAAGATCGTCCATGTTCAAGTCGAAGGAAAGAACAAAGGTGCCAAACTCCTCAAAACCCCTGCCAGACGTCTGCGATGATTATATCAATTTAAACATCGGCCACGACCTGTCGGACACACCACCACCACCACGATTGTTACTAAATTACACGTATATACATTAGAAAATTATAATAAGCATCATAGTCGAAAAAACCACTTCATCATTTCCACAACAATATCAAGTATGTGTATTGACATTGTGGAATATATAACGGCAAGATTTGCATTGAGAAAATGTCTACTTTTTCTTAACGCTTTTAATCCGTATCGTTTCATTGCCAACGAAAACACCCTGTACCACGAATTAGAAAAGAAAACTGGCAGGTAAACATTAACTTACTTTGCCCTTGTATGGCTCAGGTTTTCTATAACCGCGTATTTTGGCGGCGAACAACCCTAGCAGGTGTTTGTCGGTGCAGGACAAGACTATCTTAGTAGCTGACGGCACTTCTGCTTTAATGTGGGCGGGAATGGGGACCAACACTGAGTGAGAATAACCCAGCTTCATGTTTAAACGTCTTCCGTTTCCACCGTCGGTGGTTCCTCTTGGGTCCTCTTCCAACGCTACTCTGTAACCGACTCCGACCAGATAGATAGGCACGGTGAAGCCCTCCGTCATTCCAATGATAGCATTTGAAATAAGAGTACGCGTTGTACCCCACATTTGCCTCTGAAGTTTCTCAGCAGAGTTCTCTACAGTGATTTTCATTGTGTCTTGGACAGGGAATTCGACCTTCATGTACTCCTTCAAAGGGATCGCGGTGGTTCCTAATGGCCCCGTTATTGTGACCTGGGTTGGCGACGGTAAGATTGTAACAGACGGGGGATATTTTATGGGCTCGCGCCCGATGATAGAGACATTCCTGTATACAGCAGCGGAGGAGCTGAAGCAGCGAGTATAATGAGAGATTGAAGGGCGAATTATCATGATTTATGTCCCATGAAGGTTAAGGAAGGCTTAGGTTGGAAAATATAGGTGTTGTTAGGAAAATCTGTATTGGCCAAATTACGCGCACAGCCACAGACTAGAGCCAACCAATAACGAGAGTCATAGTTCGATTTGTACTATTCGATCGATGGCATCAGTCACGTGAAATGATCTTGTCCCAAATTGAGGAAGATAAGATGCTGATCTTGTCTTTTATCTCCGGTCCTCACCGGCGACGTACATGGTTATAGGTCTCCGCAATATTTCAAGGCAGTCCATGATGTATCCCCTTGACAAAGTGTTAGTATATAGAAATACAACTTATTGTAACTCTCGAACTTGCTCTAATCTTCGTGTAAGAGCTGGATAGACAAATTACACCACAAACTATCAAACAGATTTTGAAGAAAGAATGAATTCAATTCATTGATTTACATCACGCCCCAGCACTTCCGAATGTTAAAGAAACAGATTTCTTCGTCTAAGACCGATTTTCTTAATATGTAGCTTTTTACTAATTAAAAAGTGATGCCAAAGCGTCAGTCAGTAAGAGTACTACTACATTCGTAAGTATAATCATCCTGTACGGACTTCAAATTGGACTTCGGCACTGCCTGGCAAGTAAGTCTAATGCCTGTCTTACAGGCTTACAACAGTGTGTTACACATTGGTTAAAAATTGGTTAAAAATTCCCTGTTAAAGCCCCGGCGAGATAACGGAGACTGGCCACCAAGTCCTCCATTTGGGCGTGGAAATTATCCAAATGCGGATATGTGGCCGCCCTGAATCGAATAGTACAAATCGAACGTTTCCTCCAATAACGACGCGACTTGGACGCGACATCTCAGTAAATTTACAGGCAACATGCTTTTCTTCCAACAATTACAAAATACTGCTATTGATCATCTTTCTAGAATATCCTCAAACTACTCCCGACAAATAGAGACCTACGAAATAACTAGGATAATGAGGCACCGATTAATGTCGGGGCGACACAAACTCCCTTTGCAGTGCGGATTTTGTGTACAGATTTCGTTGTTGGGTTGACCCATGCAGCTTCTTTGGTGTCTAAAGTGATGAACCCTATCGACAGAGTTAAGACAACATCATACTTAATCCTGACAGCAACGTACCTGGTTGTACAGTTTCAAAGATCTTTTTCTTGGGATTGAGTTGAGAAAGTGGGGTGGCATCTACGCAAGCGAATTTGGGTTAGAAATGAGTGGTGTTTGTTGTTTGGGAACTGACTTTCGTATTCTGAGCCTTCGAAGTAAACTCGATCACCGGGTTTAGATCCTACTGGAGGTTGGATCAATTCAATTCCAGCATCTTTGCCGTCCTTGGAGGTTGCCTGTAGAGGCATGTCAAGCAAACGTACGAAATATATATATCAAAGAAGCTTACACAAAGAACCATGGCAAAACTTTTGACCCCACGCATATTGGCAGGCTTCAAGTTGCACTACAGTATGTCAACATTGTGTAAAACGGACAAAATGTGAATTAACGTACAACGGCTACAAGGTACTTATCCCGCATCTGTTCAATTGGGATATAATTGACAAGACCTGATACAACTGTACGAGGACCAGTTTCTTCCCCAAGGTCAATTTGCTAGACAAGGACTAATGAGCATTACAGTGACACGGGAAAATACCGATACTGACCTCGACGTACAATCCGTCAGCATCAGGATGCTTGACGACTGGATATTTAAGACCAATCATCAACACAATCAAATAACAAACATATTAAGCCTCACCGTCGACGATATGTCCTACTCGGAGGTCAATCATGGATGGCGATGGTTCCGCGTCTTCTGCAGGCTGGGTTTTCGCGACACCGCCTTTCTTCCCTTCCTTGCTTCCACCTGCCTCGGATACGGCTCCCTTCTTTTTCTCTTTTTTCTCTTTCTGTTTTTCGACGGAAGGGGTAGAGGTGGATGTGGACGATTCTTCAGCATTGGGAGTAGAAACCTTGTGCGAAGTACTGTCTACAGGAGGTTTGGGCGCTTTGTCTTTCTTCTTGGAAGGTTCAGCCTTTCTCTCCAATTGAGGTGCGTTATCAAGATCGAAGGATATTTTCTTGAAAGCATCATTCAAGGATGCTGCAGATGCGCGAACGGCAGCACCTGATTGGATGTGATCGAAGTAGCGAGTCAAAGATGGAACCGCATAGTACTCAGAGGGTTGTAGTTTGGCCTGCAGAAAAAAGTTCAAAACTGTATGTTCCGCTTTTACAAGGTACGACATACAACAAATGGATGTAGCTCTCCATATAGAGCAATATCAGCTGCAGTGAGGTAGTTGGTGGCAATGTATGTTTTCGGCACAAGTAAAGCATCGAGATCCTAATGAAAAATTTCGTTTAACCAATTGGGCACAAACACGGAGTTTAACCGCACACCTTGAGATTGTTTTCGTTCACCAATGTTCCTTGGCTTGTTTTTTCAATCCATCCTACAACTTCTTTCTCGTCAGCCTCGTTTTGCCCACCAAGCTCTTGCCCTTCGCGAGTGACGGCATTGACCAAATCCCGAACGGGAGATCGCAGCTTAGAGATGGCGGACTGGATGGACATGCTTCGAACACCGGTTGATACCAAATATCTGAAGGTAAATCGATGAAGAGCTATTTGTGTTCTGAATCGAGTCAAGAAGACCATGGACAAAGATATGGTTCACGTGACAAGGAGCTGGCGGCCTGGAATAAGTCGCGTAGGACGTAGCAGGTAGGAAGACGAGCAAACGAAAGGCTCACATAAACACTATAAATACTGCTTCTCACAAAGAAACACCAAGATTGACAGAGTAATTTGGCACAGTTCCTTATCCAAAAGATTTCCACCATGCATTCAAGTTAAAGATTAAGCGGCTAAGCCATACCCCACAGTTGTAGCCATCCACTCGCACCAAAGACTTCACATGAAAATTAAACAAGAGCATTCCCTAACCACAACACTAGAAAACTAAACCACATCTCTCACTGAAAGTATCGCAATGGCGAAGAAGCTTTTGTGTAGCCTTGTCGGGGAGTTCACAGGACGGCTTCTGATGCTTTAAGTCGTGTCAGAAGATCCTCGCGGCCTGGAATACTGCATTGGGCTAGTTCCAACTGCGACGTAGAGTCAAAGCTGTCCCAGGGCTATACGGAAGCCAAACGAGGGAAATTATTGGACGGCATACCAGTGCATACTTGTGCTTGATTTACCACAGCGCTCCTCGCTCCTCGACATCTCTGACAGTTGACTCTCAATTAACCATGATCGGTGTGCGGATTCAAGTTGACACAGTCTGACCCAACTTTGCCAAACTGCCACACGATGATGTTGACATAGCTCGGTAGCAGCGCTACAATGAGGGTTCAAATATCGGATGTACACCATTGCTATCCTGCAAAAGAATGGGTGAATGGAGACGAAGTTGAAGGAACAAGTACTGTGGGTAAGTGCGATCAGCGGAGTTTGAATCCTTGAGAACCGCGGAGAATGCGTTCTTAACTTTTGAGCTTGATCTACAACCAGGTAAGTTGACAAATCGGAGGATTTGCCTAGCTTATATCTTCATACCTTTTCTTATCCCTTTGAGAAGTCATTCTGTTCTCTTTCTATGATGGACAGCAGACGGCGGGGCGTGCCAACACGACCCGCATCCGTTGAAGGCAAGTTATATGGCTATGACTTCATTCATAGCTGGCGCTTAATTTCGCGCGACACGGTTTTCAGAAATGGCATGCTGGGGCCACGCTGCAGACTCTTTGAAACATCTATCGAGCATATACACCAAATCCAGTACTTCTGACGTTGTCTCACGCGTAAATCGATTAATAAATGCCTGGCCTGCTGACGATACATCAACCGGAGAGGGTCTGGGAACACTGAAATCGTTGCAAACCAAGCTGATTACAGGGTTGACTGACATTTCTACCGCTTCTCATAGCGAAGTGAGGTCGGGAAATACGCATTTCTTTCAGATGTGAAAACTAATGATAGATATTTTGCCATAACTCATAGAGCTATTGACGATGCTTTGGAAAGTATCGGCGTACTCATAGCTTTGAGAAAAGCACCCGAGTCGGCTTTGCCCCCAGGTATTTCCCCCAGGCTAAAAATATATGTGTGTATGTGCTTATATTATTTCCAGCAGAGAAGAGGAAGAGACCAAGAGCATCTTCGCCTTCCGGGACGCCGGCTCCCACCCCCGCAACAGGTGTCCGCTCAATGTCCATTACTGTGCCTCCAAGGACTAGCTCTGTTGGTCCCACAGCACCACGTGACGCAAGGGCGAAAAAGGACTCAACACCTAAAAGCCAAGCTCTTTTGCCAGGACGTAAAGTTGCTTACCGTCCTCCCAAAGGCACAGAGACAGAAGAAGGCACTTGGATAGTGGCTATTGTCAGGCGTTGCCTCAGCCATGATAAACAAGGCGCAAGATACGAAGTTCAAGATGCCGAACCACAAGAAAATGGACAGCCCGGACTGTATGTCTGCTGCTTTTTTGTTGTTATTTTTTGCTATATCAACACAAATTAGGAAATATATTGCCAACCCAAAAGCTATGGTACCCCTTCCCGACCCAGAAGCGGCCCCAGGAAGTCCAGGTCATCTAGGTGCTCACCCTACCTTCTCCGTTGGAGATCCTGTGTTGGCACTGTATCCAGACACCAGTTGTTTCTATCGAGCTGAGGTTATTTCAGTGCCCACTCCAGATCGAGTGAGTCATGGTCAAATCCACAATTCCTCGACATATCTCTCACAAATGATGGTTTGCAGTCGTCTCCCTCAACGAAATATGTTCCTGCATACAATGTAAAATTCGAAGACGACGATGACATGATTCATTCGGTATCGGCCTATTGGGTTGTCCAGTTTCCTCAACACCTACTATGAAAGGTTGGGATTTCCTTACTTGCAAATGATCTGGAAAGTACCAGAATGCGACATGGAGTTTTTCGTGATATTTCCTTTTTTGTTTATTTATGTCTCACTATCTGTAACAGAATATCTCGGATTGTATCTTCCTTATCAGTTACTACGATGGAAATGAATGTAATACCCTAGTAAAACTTGACGTGGGAGATACAGATTGTACTAAACACGCAGAAAAACCAGCTTGTTACTGCTTGTCGATGGTAAGCTTCCTGTTTGTTGCCAGAAGGATTTCCATATCTCAACCGCGAATGTTCCAGAGACTACGTCATGCTACACATGACGGGTAGCCGTTTCTGGAATCGACAGTCTCTCCATGGTAAACAGTGCAAAGGTATATAAAAAGGCCAGTTTTTTACTTCAGCCGTTCCCCAATAGTTGTCACAAGAAACCACATACAATGTCTATCGCTCGCCAGCTCTTGCGCGAAATGCGCCCCCTATTCCGCGTACTTGACGAACCATTCTCACGGCCCTCTGTCTTCCATGGCAATATCCCAGCATTGTCACGAATTGATCCTTTTCAGGAGATGTTCACTCGACCTGCCATTGACGTCTCAGATGAGGGCGAGAAGTACAAAGTAGAGGCTGACCTTCCCGGCGTACCAAAAGAGAACGTGGAGGTCCGCATTGGAGACAATGGCCGGAGTATAACCATCGAAGGGAAGGTGGTAGAAAAAGAGGAGTCTCATGCAAACAAATCATCTGCGAAGACGGGTGCTTCTGGTGAGTGTGCTTTTAACATATCAGATTTGCTTTCTAACGCAGTGCTGCAGGTACCGACTCTAAAGCTGTTGTCAAACCTGATGAAAGTTCGACTACTCAAATTTCAACGGAGCGACCTTTCACCCGGAATGTGTCCTTTACTCGTACTGTGTGGCTGCCAAAGCCTGTGGACACCAAACATGTTTCGGCCAAAATGGAACATGGTGTGTTGACAATCACCGTTAACAAAACCCACGACAAAGCTAGCACGGTAGTCGCCATTGATTGATACAAGTGTACTTTCTGTATAGTAATTTAATGTATCTGTAGTCTTCCCCTGTAATCAAATTGAATTCGTGACAAGATGGCGTAGTGTGAGGTTTGTGAGGTCACTATCTAAATCATAAACTAGCCTATGTATGGCGCGTCTTCTTCAACAACTTGACAATGACACTTGACCCCATTACGCAACGTGACCGTGAAGCGCTGTCAAAAATCACAACAACTCGGAACGCTCATAACCTTTAGAATCGAGCCCGCTCTTTCTTCTTGTTCAGTTGAGACCGCATTGCTTCTTCCACCTAGCACAGCTCGACTCTAACTACCATGTCCTCGAACCTCAACGGACTCTCACTATTTGCTAACATGGGAGCGAATCACGATGATGACACCGACGTTGAAGCTGAACTTGAGGTCGACCAACTCGACTCCGATACAGATCCAGATGAGCCAGCGGATAGCGCTAAATCGCGCAAGCCCAAGAACGGTACTCATCGACCGGGGGAGCGTGTACCAGGACACACCTTACTCCCAGCTCAGAAATTAGAGAATATGATACAAGCAGAAGGTTTATCCAATTCAATCTATTATTTCCCTTATATTGAACAAACCGATAGGTGTGACTGGCAATATGACATTGTCGAAGGAAGGGCTTTTCGTTCTATCCATAGCCACAGTATGAAGCTTCTCATTTGGTCTTTGCCATTAGTATCCGACTCATCATTCAATAGGAGGAGTTCATCAAGAGATTGGTACAAGCCGGTCATAGAGAAGCGATTGCACATTGTCGAAACCAGATCAATTACACTGATATGGGTAGGCTCATTTGACTTTTTTTGAAGTCGTTGGTTCATGTTCAGTTGCTTTCAGCGGCAACAACAGGTCAATATCAAGAATTTATGTGTCTGTCAGGTATGTGATGCCCATGTCAGTCTTCTATCTTTCTCATTGTTCATTGCTAGATACGATACCTCCTCCAATCTCGTTGGCTGACGCGTTGGCATTACGGGAACAAAAAGAAAGAGATTTAATTGAGGATAATCCTGCCCTGTCTACTCCTTTTGTCCCATCAGCGATTCCATCGCCAGAACCTGAAATGAGAAATGGTGTAGGAAGCGCAACGACAAATATTTCAAATAGTGCAAGTCGATCTAGGAATGGGAAGCCCTCGGTAGCAGAGCCGCTACTTCCGACTGATAGTGTCGAGTCTGCTAGTTCAAGTCGTGCCAAAGCCAAGAAGCACCCTGTACCCGAGCCAGAGCCTGTCCATTCCAGAGACTCAGAAAATATATCTGCAAGTACCAGCCGACTTAGGCACAAAAAAACGCAACCAGGAATGGAGCCGGAGCCAGCAAACGTATCTGCAACTTCTAACCGAGGCAAGAACAGAAGGCCGCCTTTGGCCTCTGAATCTGACTCGCCCCCTGTCAAGGAGGCAATAAGCATGCCTTCCAGTACAAATCGCTCAAAAAACAAAAGACCACCTTCCAATAGCCATGGACCCGATAATGCAATGAATGTTGATATGATAGACGATTCACGGGAAATGGACTATCACGGGTCTGCTCGGAATGGCTCATATGCTGCATCTTCTCTGCCAACCCTTTCAGCTAGCGATCATCTGCCCACTGGTCTTTCTCCATCCCATTCTCCGCCATATTACTCACCGACCTATTCACGTGAAGAATCCGTGGAGCCCGCTTCTATACCGTCGCGCGACCCAAAATCTCTGTCGCATTCACCGCCTTATGATCCTGTCTGGACAGGTCAGTTTACAGGTCCTGCCAGTGGATTTCTTCAAGGGCCCTCTCCTTCTTCCTTTGGCCGTCCGACTCAAAATCCGGGGCGTACTATTTACTCCCAAAGTCATCGATCAGACTAAAGCTTTCTTGCGTTATTTTTGTGTACTGGTTTATCTTGTGTTGTAATAGCATCCTCGGTGTAATTTATTCATTTGGCTGCAGCCTATCTAATAACTCGTGTAATAGCTGTAAATGCAGCTAGATCATGCAAATGTCACTGGACGAAGGATATCAAGTGCATTTAATTCCAATTCCGATCTTATCATTGACCTTTGTTTTGAACCATCATCTCCATCTTGAGAACGACCATATTTGTCCACTGAATACTAGTTCTTGATATTTTGCTGTGATAGACGCTGTGATGTCTGCGCCAGGAACATTGGAAAGACTTCCTATCATAGATATCGCACCATTGCTCAACGATGACCCTGCCAATTCTGGTAAACGGGCAGAAACTGCAGCAGCATTACACGCTGCCTGCGTGGATTACGGCTTTTTCTATTTGGATATTCGAGCATATGTCGATCCTGCAGAGCCAGAGGAACTGGCACGTTTGGCTAAGCAGTTTTTCGATCTTCCACCAGAGGTGAAAGATCAGCTTTCCCTTAGAAACCAAGACAATGCAAGAGGTATGCCTGTTTATAAGGATTCTAGCTCTAGATCACAAGATTCAGTTGATAACTACACACAGGTTATGCTAGGCTGAACCAGAATGTAACTAATGGCAAAGCGGATAACCACGAAGGCTTGGATTTCTACAAGCCAGTTGAGCATCCAGACAAAACAAAGCCTGTGTGGGGAGAGAATCAATGGCCGACCAGTATTCCGGACTTTAGGACGAAGTACGAAGCATGGGTGGAGAAGATGAAAACCCTTGGTTTGATTCTTATGGAAGCGTGAGTGATTCCATTCTGTCCACTCTAAAACTTGGTCAATATAGTCGTTTAATTGACGGCGCTACACACCCTTCCATAGCATGTCAATGGGACTTGGTATGACATCACAAGAATGGCAAGACCTTCGTTCGCAGGTTGATGACAGTTTCTGGGTTATGAGAGTGATAGGTTTGTGGATACTCAGAATACTATGGTTCATCATCATCCATTTTCAAGGCTTTTCGTGAATAGGATACCCACCCCTTCCCAATGATCATGAAGGGTTTTCATGTGGCGCCCATAAGTACGACTTCACAACTTTTTTAAATGAAACTGAACAAACATGGAATCGTTTCAGAGACTACGGATGCCTGACGTGTGTAAATGTCCGGTAGATTTAAGATCTACCGCTCTAATGTATTCTGCCAGATTTCTCTATGCGGATCCCACTCCATCAGCATTACAAGTTTTCCTCCGAAGGCCCAATTCAATTGACCAAAGTAAAGATGGTCTTCCCTCTGAACAGGGAGAGGAAGAGGGAGTCTGGATTAACGCAGATCCTATTCCTGGGTGTGTCGTTTGCAACATCGGTGAAAGTAAGTATATATTCTGTCCGATTTTCTTCAAACTCCACTAAGTGGCCATCCCAGTGTGGGAAATTTGGACAGACGGGCTATATCGTTCGACGCTTCATCGAGTAGTGCATAGGGGGTCCAATTTTCGGTAAGTGAATGTTATGATTGGCCATAACGATTCCATTACATTTTACTGATTTACATTGGACGTATTAGAGTTTCGTAAGTTTTTGGTTCGCTTTTGCCATTATTTTGCATCATCTGAAAGCGACGCTGTAGAATCCCGTTCTTTTTTGAACCGAATTTTGATGCTCTCATCAAATCATTACCTGTAATGGAACGAATTAGAAGCGAAGGTGGTCCCGTCGCAGCCAAGGCACAATTGACGAGCAAGATGTCAGTTGTTTACGGGGATTTTTTAGTGAGAAAAGTTGGAAATAATTTTGCGGCAGATGGGAAGGGCAAATACGACTAGAATTTACCTGAGTGAATGTTTTTAGCTACAACAGACGCATCATTTTCACCTACAGTATCCATTTCAAGATTCTTTTTTACGAACAAAGATATTAATCATGAGGTACAGATATTATGTGCGCTTCAAGGGTTCTCAACTGTTTTGGGAGGGGGAACTGATGTCAATTTCCTCAATGAAACATCATAGACAACTAAGAATAAAATTACTAAAGAGAGCTGATGTCGTTACAGAGATATACTCACCTTCTTCGATTTTTTTGATGTCGTACTTGAGGCTGTCAAACCTTCGGCGTAGTGCATCATTTTTCAAGTTAAGCTATTTGGCAGCAAATCTTAAGATGCTTTTTGACAAAAAAATGGTAAGACGTTTATTACCATCGAGAATCCAGCAAATAGCTCTTTCACAAACGTTGAAATTTTGATTGGCTCTTCGAAGTTACCCAAGGTCACCGCATTTACAGCCAATCGAGACTAAAATTCCGTATCAGAATTGCGTACGTTCACATAGAGAGGTACGCACAAGTTCATTGACCAAGCTAATCAATGCATGAAGATAATCCTCCGCAGGCAGCGCCATTCTATCGCTGCATTCCGCTGTAACTGTGATAGGGAAGTTAGTCCTTCATCTCTACCGACAATATTAAAATATATGATTACTTCCAAGCATTTCTGCGGTTTGAGCGATGGTAAGTAGTGTCCTCTTGGATAGATACTCAATCAGTACGGCAGCATAGACTGCAGTCCGTAGGGAATTTGACCACATGTCTTTCCATCTCCAAAATTGATTTTCAGGGATGATTTCGGACAACTTGGAGGTCACATCCCGACAACTGAACAGAATAGGGCGCACAGATTCTAGCAATGCAGGCACTGCGTACAACGAGAACGAAATATCAGTTAAAGTATGCACAATTGCAACACAAAGAACTGACTTGCATCTGATGGCGTGGAATGAATTTTGTTGAGAAGGCCAGCCATAATTCGTGTTTTCTTATCGAGTTCATTGACTTGTTCCTTTATTTTCTTTGATTTACATGATCAGTATAAGCTCAAGATTCTCACCCAAGGAAAACTGTAGCGGCGGACCTCACGCAACTCAATATCACTATCAAGTAGCTTGTTAATGTGCTCCAATTCGTTGGATTCCATTATCGTTAGTAAATTGTGTGCTTTTAATCTGTATGGCTTGTGACAATTTTGAACAGAATTAGGTTGAAACTGGGACTGACAACCTGTGCACAGGAACGGAAGAGAAGTTAAATCTTATCTTAAAGGTTTGATCAGGGTGTTTGTCCTGCTCTGACGCCAAGACTTCGCGTGACAGTAATTTAGGGAAAATGTATCACGTGAATGGATCGCGTCTTGTGGCCACGGTCACCTTTGGGTCGCCTTGAAGGAGTCTTGTTTCCAATTTCCAAGGTTTGACTCTGAGTCCAGAACTTCTTTACATACTCACCGCTACAATGCAAACTATGGGACCTCCACCTGCTAAGTCTCCAGAGAAACCTCTTCTTATAACACCCTCTGCTTCTCCGCCTCCTACGAGATTATCAAGTCGAATATCTGATGGTGCCTCGCCGACGAAAAAGCCACGTTTCAATTCAATAGCGCGTCTAACACCCTCCGATGCTTCATCTTATGCATCACGTACGATTAATCCCGAAGATGTACAAAAGGAACGCGCAGCTTCAAAAATGCGCCTGTTTGACGTATGGTCCAGTTTAGCAGAGCGCTATACCGTTCCAGTGGAAGAGGACGACATCATCAATATTCAAACGGGGGAAATTACAAGGGACAATGGCTATTTGCGAAGGTCCAAAAAGCTGGAATTCGGTAGTATTGCTCTAGGGGATGTACCAGCAGAAGATTATGACAGCCCAGAGGAAGAAGAGGATGAGTATGACATTGATGAACTTGACGCGTTTGCAGATGACGCGTCCGAAATCAGCTATCAAGATATGGAGGGCCATCCTGACGATGAACACATAGAAAGAGACGTGCCACCCTCAACGATTCTTACTGCTGCAGATGCAGAAGATTTACGAGAGTTCATGAACGCAGAGCGCTTACGAAGGGAACTTTGTGGAAGCGACTTAGAAGACGAGGAAGTGGAAGGCTACACTAGTCCAGAAGAGGAGAGGACTGACAGTGTTGAACAAGCAGAACACTCTACTTTCCCGAAGTCTATCATATCTGAAGAACCTGAGCTTTCCATTGGCGACGAAGAGGACGTGGCTTCACAGGAAGAACGAAAAACAACCGACGGAAATACTCTAGAAAATCTTAATCGACCTTCTACCGAAACTGTTTCTGAAGACGAACTTGACAATTGGAATATAGACGACGCCAATGTTGTCTACCCTATAGCGAAAGAGGAACAATTTAATGACCATGGCCGCAGCAACACCGATAGTGAGATCGAAATAATTGAACATTTCAACCCCAGCTCCTCCATACAAAAGTCGACTTCGAGGTCTCAACAGCGTATATTTACCGATGAAACGCCCGCTATACTACGCTCTCGTCGTCAAGTACACGAACCTTTACACCAACTATATACACCTCCAGAGTCCAGCTCTTCGTCACGCCCCTCCGCAACCCCATCAAGGAATGTTATTGATTTATCTCACTCATCATCTTCCAGTTCTAGTCCTTCTAAAACTCGTTCTGACACACCGCGCAATGTCAACGATCTGAATTACATTTCTAATACTGCACCAGATACTCCTGTGCCTCATATAAACCTTGCTTATCTAAAGAAAGGAAAAAAATCACGTTCGCCATCGAAGTTGTCGTCTGGGATGTCATCAAAGTCACCTACAAATACGTCCACAAAACTCCCTACTGCCCAACCGTTTGTATTAATTACACCGAGACAATATTCTACGCAGCTTAAGTCCGAGACGAGACATCCAACCGCACCAGTTCGCAGATTTGGGGAGACTGGAACATCTATACAGAAAGACGAGGACCCGAAGCTAAGTCGAACGTCGAAAGGCAAAAACAAAGCGGTTGACTTATCCGAGGATTCTCAACAACAACAATCTCGCACGCAATGTCTTCCTTCATCTATCAAACAGGGCAAAGTGCAACAACAATCACTGCAGGATTCAATACCTTCCAGCGATGAAAGCGAAGCTCCTATCGAATCTTCTCCCATAACACCGCTACGTTTTGGTGTACCCAAACGCAAACAAAATACCGTCAGAGTATCTCCAAAATCCAAAAATATTAAAGCAACCATGGTGAAAGATCATAATGGACGCAAAGAAACTTATCGCCAATTTCAGTCCGATAATTCTCAATCATCACCATTTAAGAAGCGAAAACGCGCATCGTCCGATGTCAATTCTGACTTTTCGGATTATGCTGTCCAAGAGCGCGAGAGTGAAAGCAGCCCGCTTAAATCCATCAGAGCTCCAAGTAGGCCGTCATCGTCATCATCTTTTCACGCACCTGCAAGTAAGTTCAAATCCCTTGGTCGGTCGATGTTCGTGAACTAACGACGATGATAGATAATGAGCATCACCGTCAGAAGCCCCGAAGTAGAACACGGGCTGGGGGAAGACGTGCAAATGAATATTCTGCTTCGGAAGATAACTATGATAGTGAATCCAGTGAATCTGAATCTGGGGATCGACATCAACGTAGAAAATCTGATTCCGGCGGTGTTCCAATGCCAGTTCCACACCATGGTTATCACCATATACCTTATGCATCGTCTCACTATGCCCCACAACCCTTACCAGACCCGCGGGCCCAACTTATCATATCTCAGGCTATGCAGCAACTCTCGGCATTGGTAGGAGCGACCTGGACACCTTTGCAACAGTATATGGAAGGGTCGGTGCCTAATACACCTCATCGTCGCCACGATGTTCGGTTGCCGAACGGTCCCTTCATTACGCCCACCCATCATCCTCATCCGTATTCTTATATGTACGACCCTGCCCTTTCGAATGCAACTCTCCCACCTGAATCTTCGGAGTGTGATTCCTCCCCCACCAAATTGAGCTCTGGACGCCGCAAGTCGCTTGTGAAGAGAAGTCGGTCACGAGGGAGACGCGTTTCATTTAATCTAGACGCAGATGCAAGGCAAAGAATGGTAGATGAAGTTGACGGGTACTCCAGTCCTCCTGTCTCAATGTCGTCGAAAAATCTATCGACGGATGTTCGACAGGCTTCGTCGTCTCGGGGCGATAAAAGCGTTAATACAAAACAAGTTGGACAGAAACATAAAAGAGAGAAAACACCAGGACGACGGCAAGAGTTGACAGACAACGATGAATCCGACGTTGAGCTAAAGAGGAGAGGCCGAACACCAGGACCCAGTATAGAATCTTGTAGTGCCAGGAAGGGTTCGAAAAAGCGTCCTTGATCACTCTTGCTTCAAATTGTACTACTTAATTAGTTTCTCTGACGTCATATTATCCGGGCCGCAGAGGTTGATGCGTTGAAACTCCGCTAACTAAATTTCAATCATGTACTATGTAGTAGCTCAAAACGTTTCTACAAATACTACATTTACGCGATCTTCATTTTTGTCTGGCAGTTAACTGGAAAAAATGGGTCCTGGTCCAGTTCGAAGAGAAGCTTACAACTCCAAGGGGCGCCAATCAACAGCTGGCTCAAGAAAGAAAGGGAAAGCCAGGAAGAAAGATAAATCAGACCTGCCCCCGGAGGAGCCTCAGCATGATGCAAATGCCGCCATTTTGACGCCCAAAACACCGGAAGAGAAGGAGGCGGAACGAAAGGAAAAGTTACTTCAGGAAGTATGTGTTTTGTCAACCGTCGACGGCCGTTAGATCTCATGGTATGCGTTTAGCTTGCTGCTCAATCCGAATCCAAGTGGACAAGCAAGAAGAAGAAAAGATTGGAGAAATACATTGTGCGCGCATATGGAATACAGTTGGATACATTAACAAATTTGCGTTTATTTGCAGGATAAAAAACTCAAGAAAGAGGAACGAGTGTTACTCTTTGAAAAACTTTCGTATGTTCTGAACACATCACCGGAAAGTGTTTCTAATTGTTCCAAGTAAGTCACAGGCAGCACTTTCATCAACAGCACTTCAGTCCTCTGCGACTTTGGGGACGGGAAAGGTTGTTACCCACCATGAACAGCAAGCAAAGGCAGAGAATGTTCTCGTTAAGAAGGCTTTGCTTGGGAAAACTGGAAAACGTAAACGACATCAAGATATATATGCCGTTTACGATTACGATTCAGGAGAGGATGAAGACGAAGAGCACGACCAGCCATGTGTAGGAGAGGACGGAGAGCCAGTGGCGAAGCGAAGACGGGCGGCCTCTCCTCGGCCCCAGCCTTCGAACGAAGTAGATGTGATCGACAGCTCTGCAAATGATCCATCGCCGATTTCAGTAAAAAGCTTACCCGTTGTGGGTAGTGCGTTGCAGCGGAATCCTGATGGAAGCGTTATTGCACCAAAAATTCGAGTGAGATCTAAAACCAAGCAAGTACGTACTCAATAATGATATTGCCATGTCTGTTGATAACATGATGTTGCGACAGTCAATAAAAAGAGGCTGGGGTCGTATGAAGGCTGTTGAGGTGCAGCCTGAATCCGATACTTCATTTGACAGTTCCGATTCTGAAAACGACGAATCAGTACCAATGAACGACAATGAAATAGAGTCCCATTCAAGGGACAGTCATGACTCCTCTGAACTGGAAGACGGGCATGAGGATACCGGTGGTGAAGGGGAAGACTCAGAACTGGAACCAGAGCCAGTAACATCGAAGAAGTCCCTTGGGTTCAAAGAATGGGCCATGAAACAGCTTGGAGCTGCGAAAGGATTTGAACCAACACGAGAAGTATCCTCCGAGCCTATCTACCCTCCACCTTCATCCCAGCGTATTGAAAAGAAAAGAAGACTTGAAGGAAATAACGAACATCCTGAATTCCGAGGTCCTCTAGGCGAAGAACTACACCTTCCTTCTACGTCCTTTGCTAAAGAACTTCTGAGCTCTGGTCCATCACTCAAATCAAGTTCTTACGTGAAGGTTGTTGACGTTAAAAGGCCTTTGGAAGTAGAAGAGGCTCGAGTTTTGCTTCCTATCGTCACAGAGGAACAGCCTATCATGGAAGCTATCCTCCTGAATCCTGTTGTGGTCATTTGCGGTGAGACTGGCAGTGGAAAAACTACACAAGTTCCTCAGTTCCTCTATGAGGCCGGCTTTGGAACCCCTGGTAGCGGTATGTTTGCTCTTACCCATATCTCATGCACATATTCTTACTTGCACTGTAGATAATCCTGGAATGATTGGCATCACACAACCTCGCCGTGTAGCAGCAATGTCTATGGCTGCTCGTGTTGGGCACGAATTGTCTCTGACTTCTTCCCGAGTATCCTACCAAATCCGTTACGATGCAACTGTTTCTCCATCTACTTCCATCAAGTTTATGACGGACGGCGTCTTGCTGAGGGAGTTGGCTACAGACTTTTTGTTGACTAAATATTCTGTCATTATAGTGGACGAAGCCCACGAGCGCAGTATCAATACTGATATCTTGATTGGTGTCCTAAGTCGCGTCGTTCGACTTCGTGAAGACATGTGGAAAGGAGGAAAAGATGGCATCAAGGTAAGAAATTTTAGGAATGTTACAAACCAATTTCACATTTTCGGTCTACAGCCTTTGCGTCTGATAATCATGTCTGCCACTTTACGTGTTGCCGATTTTGCTGACAATAAAGCACTCTTCTCTGCACCTCCCCCGGTCATCAATGTTGCTGCTCGTCAACATCCGGTTACTATTCACTTCAGTCGCCGAACATATCCAGACTATGTTACACAAGCCATCAAAAAAACAGCTAAGATTCACACACGTTTACCTCCAGGAGGTATACTTATTTTCCTCACTGGGCAATCAGAGATTGCCGGAGTCTGTCGTAAATTGGAAGCCAAGTTTGGGAAGCAGGCTCTTGATGCGAGGAAACAAAGAGGACTTCAGTCCCAGCTTGCTTTTATGGACAGGCCAGAAACCGCCCAATTAAAGGTCGTAAACCCAGCGCAAGGTATTATTTTTAAACAAACACACGTTGTCAAATACAACTAATCTTGACATCTTCAGCTGATGTTGAGGTTGAAGACATGGACCTCGGTAGTTCTGTGAATGAGGCCCTTGCTTTTGACGTGGATGAACACTTGGGAGACGCAATCGACGATGAAGCTTTGGAAAGCGACGATGAAGATCGGCTTAATGAAGAGGTTGGGCTTGATGTGGACGTTGACGGTAGGAATATTTTTTTTCTAGAATATATGGTATTCTGAAAGTCCCTTCAGTGCCTATGCATGTTGTGCCTTTGTATTCATTACTTCCCAGTGACAAACAAATGCTTGTCTTCAAACCCCCGCCTCCAGGTCATCGTCTCGTTGTGGTGTCCACCAACATTGCAGAAACGTCTCTTACAATCCCAGGAATTCGTTATGTCGTAGACTGTGGTAGGGCAAAAGAAGTATGTAAATATTTGTCTCCTTGTAAACAGGTCACTTATTCTATTCCAGCGACATTATGATATCTCCAGCGGTATACAATCTTTCCAAGTGCAGTGGATCTCGAAGGCTTCCGCTTCTCAACGCGCTGGACGAGCAGGACGCACTGGCCCTGGTCATTGTTACCGACTTTATTCTTCTGCTCTTTTCGAGCATCATTTTGAAAGGTTTGCCACCCCTGAGATACGGCGTATGCCTATCGAGGGCGTCGTATTGCAGATGAAGAGCATGCACATCGATGCCGTCATAAATTTTCCTTTCCCAACCCCTCCTGATAAGAGCACGCTCCAGAAGGCAGAAAATACATTGACCTATCTCGGTGCCCTTCAGCCACCTAGCAAGCTAATCAAAGGTTTCAAGGGAAACGAGGCACAGATAACAGATCTTGGTAGAGTTATGGCTTTGTTCCCGCTATCTCCTCGGTTTTCGAGAATGCTTGTCAGTGGGCAGCAACACGGCTGCCTCCCATATGTGATTGCGATTATATCTGCTCTCTCAGTTGGAGATCCTTTCGTATATGAAGACACTGTCGGTCAAGATGACGACGCAGAAATTCCCGCTGAAGATGCCGCAGCTTTGTCCGGCATAGAAAAGGAGGCTGTTAGAGAAAAAGAAAGACGTCAAGTTCTCCGAAAGGCGTTCTTTCAATCGCAATATGTATGCCTCATGCATTTCCACCAAACGTTTAATTGTTGAATCTTCTTATACAGATACATTCATCTCTAGGTGATCATTCAAGTGATCTGTTCAAAATGCTCTCTGTAGTGGGGGCGTACGAATATGCTGGAGGTGGACAAAGGTTTTGTGCTGAACATTTCGTGCGTCCTAAAGTAAGCCATTCCTTCGTATATGCACAACGCTGTGCTCAATTTTATCTAGGCTATGGAAGAAATCCATAAACTGAGAGCTCAAATTAGCTCTATAGTCCACACAAATTTTCCAAGCACTGATCCCGGGTTTACTCCGCATCTTCCACCGCCAAGTAGCCAGCAGGTATGACTTGAAAATGTCAACTATAAAACTACACCCTTATCAACCTACGTCAGATCAAGGTTTTGAGGCAACTTTTAACAGCAGGTTTCATCGATCAAGTAGCCGTAAGGAAGGACGTTGTCGACAAGGTTGAAACATCAGGCACGCAATATTCTAACTCCAGAAATATCCCATATCGCGCTCTTGGGATCCAAGAAGACGTCTACATCCACCCATCATCTTTGCTCATCAATGTGGTACCTCCTGAATATATTGTTTATCATGAAGTTGTCCGCACTTCCAGGGTGTTCCTCAAAGGTATATAAACTGTTAAATCTCCTTATACGTGCATTCAAAACATTTTCTCCCATAGGGTTAACAAAAATCAACCCTGTTTGGTTATCCACTCTGGCTAAAGATACCCTCTGCACCTTTTCAAAGCCAGTCAGGAATAACGCTAATGTCCTCATGACAATACCTCGGTTTGGTCCAGATGGGTGGGAGTTGCCTGCTATTAAAGCGCCAGCATCGAACTAGCGTAACGATGACAATCTGTGATCAAGAAAGTTTATTAAGATTAAGTCATACCGTAGGGATAATAACGTGTGTCGTGTCAGTAATAATACAGTACATAATATACAATCTTGTATCAAGTTCGTTTCTTGGGTATAAACATCGTTTGTTGCTTGGGCTTTTTACGAGGGAGTGGCGGCTTAGAAGTATTCGATGATCCTGAATCAGATATATCTGGGCGTAATGGCCTTTTGATGCCCTGTGGCAGCGGTCGTGGAGTAGACGATGAGGATGAGATATTTGAGTCAGCAGTGCCCTGCATTGAGACATCTGGCGTCGCAACAAGACTAGTTCCCGACAGTCGCTGAAGTTTAGATGAAGCAGGAGGGACTGCATCAATGTCTAAAGGCCTTTTAATCCCATGGCCAGGCACCAAGTGTACTTCTGAAGGAACAGTATTGCTTCCAATAGACGAAGAAGGTAAAGCATCAACGACTTGGCCACTTGTTCGAACTGTTTGACTGGCTTCAACAGAGGCCTTTAATTGCTGAGGTGTCACAAGATCTGGAGGTGGTATGGGGGTCTGAGAAGGTTTCGCTACTGGGCGTGTCTTTTTCTTTGACGGTGCATCTTTGATTTCTTCAGAGGTCGATGCCCTTGAAAAGTAGTTTTGATCAATCTGTAAAGTTTTATAAGTATCTTACTCATGGCAAACATGTCCATCAGCTCACAGTCACCAAAGCAGACCTAGTACGAGCATCTTCAATAATTTTCTTCCATGTTGGGTCACTCCTTTCAAGAGTGGGAGTATGCCCCAGGACAAAAAGAGACGATTTAGCTCTGGTAAGGGCTACATTCATTCGTCGAATATCTAAAGCATTACTTGGTGAGTAGATGACTGGAGGGATGACCTTATTAATTACCCGATAAGAATCCTACAGTTTGCAAACCAGGTCCTGCCCTAACACAAGAGAGAATGATGATATCCTTTTCTTGACCTTGAAATCCATCGACTGTGTTGAAATCGACCTTTGAAAGGACGTCATTTCCGAAGCGATCCACAAACATTCTGCGAAGAGCATTTATCTGGGCTTTGTACATGGAAACAACGCCAATACGCAAAGTAAAATCGACTGAAGAGAAATCTCGACGGAGACGATTGTACAAGTCGGCAGCGGTATTACATTCTGCGGAATTTTTAATAGAGTGCCCACTGGATTCTTCTATCCCCCATGATACATTCAAAAATTTATATGTGCCAAACATCGGATGTGAGTGCCATGGTTGTTTAGTTTTTGTTGCCATATTAGGTCCATCGAGTAACTTCTTGTCGTAAAATATTTGGCTGGGAAGACTGCTTATATCAGGGTGCATACGATATTGGATGCTAAATATTGATAAAGAGTAAGTCCCAGAGAAAGAACACTGTTCAATGCCGTACTTGCCTTAGTAGGTTAATGGCATCTTTGTTACTTTGCTGGAGGCGAACAAAGAGGGATTGGTTGTATCCAAAACGGGAAGCCTGAAGTTATAGAGTGTGAGATACAAATCCACAAAAATTAATGTATGTGATAATGCTCTTACCTCTTGAGATAAAACCGTTGGAGGGAGTTGCTGGGGATCTCCGACCATTACGCAACGTGTGCATGCATATTTGAGCGGAATTAATGAACTGAGTTCGATTGCTTGAGCAGCTTCATCAATGATGATCATGTCGAACTCCAGGTTTTCAAGAATTTCATGGCCTGCGCCAGATAAAGTGCTGCAAATGACATCGGCTTGAGTTATTATATCACGTCGAGTGTTGCGCCGAAGAGTATCAAGAGTTCGGGAGTCTGACTTTTGTTTGTCTTTTTGTGCATCCAGTTTAGTAATGAGGGCCTGCCTTCTGGAGTTGAGAACTTTGACTTCATTCTCCAGTGATGTTTTGCGTAACGAGCCTCCCGCCAAGTTCGTCAATTCAGCTAGCTTGACGATTCGGTTCTGTTTGACAGATTCAAGTTCCTGACGAATAGACCGAATCTCATCTCCCAGATCGTTCGACGATTTGGGGGTGTTGTCAAGTCTCTGTTCAACAAGATAATCAAGGGAAATGTCTCGGACAGTAGCACTAATAGCCTGATCTGCGCCTATTCGGACGATATTCAGGGGACGAGAGTTGGAGTTCTTCTGAGAACCAACGAAGCCGTCTTTGATTCTCTGACCCAACTCATCAATAGCAGCGTTACTGGGCGCACAAACTAGAATTCTGGAAGTCGGCGCAACCACCTGAGACGCGTTACTTTCGGGTGCGGATCTTCCGACTACAATGGGCACTGCAGCTCGCGGTCGTTGCGACAAAAAGCGAGCGATGAGGCCGCATATAGTCGACGTTTTACCCGTCCCGGGGGGACTAAGATATACCTATATCAGATAGAAACAGTGATGAACAATATGTGCCATACCCTTGTATAAGGGAGAACCCCTTGGTTTGCATTGCTTTGAGAATAGCAGTAGCTTGCGGTTGGTTAACTTTGTAGGTTTCCATAGTTTCTTCAAGGTCCTGAAGATTAACGTTGGAAGTAGTCGGAAGCGATGGTTTCAAAATGAAGTCGCACATGTCATTGTATTTTAATGACACCAGTGCGCCATATTCTCTGTGCAAAGTACTCAAGCTACAAAATGTCAACATGGGTAAATAAATAAAAGACATTTACTACCTTAGAACCTTGCTGATTTGCCATAGAGTTGATATCTGGAGTCCCGGGTCACCCATTTCGCCTTGAATATAACAACGAACCACAGCAAATATCCCTGTCGGTAGAGCCCTGTAGCTTTTGACTTTGGCCATTAAACATCTATCAATTCCAGGCTTTCGCAGGAGAATGACATCCGTTTCAGCCAAATACCAATCTTTTTTGACACTTTCAGATATTGTAATGTCTATGTCGAGCCAGTCATCAACATATTGGCGAGATTCCACTTTACATTCGTATGATTCCTGCTTTTCTTCTTTCGACTGTTGAAGTTGTGCCCAACATTCCATGAGAAGGAGGGGCCGAAAAACACGAACGTAGTACTCGTAATTATCGAAGCGAGAAGGGACGGTCAAGAGGTTGTACGGTTTTCCAGGTGGGATGGGTCCGAGATGCGTATAATCCCATGATAGAATTACTTTGTGCAAATCAGTGATATCGGGTCTCATGCGCATAGCATTATAATGTGCCTGCCTATTCCGCATGAGCCTTTCTTCTGCAAAGGTGGCTTTAACCGGTATCTCCAGGGTCTTGATTTGACGTCGTTCGACTGGTTTGGGTTTCTTAGGAGATTTCGGTTTGGAGTCTCTGAATGCTTCAACTCCAGGACCATCGTCCGAGTCCGAGCCCGAATCACTAGAACTGGATTCTTCTGAGGAGTGGACACGGGCAGAAAGAGCTTCGTTTTTTGGCCCTGTCTTTGTGAGAGGCCTTCGGGTATCTACAGTTGCTTTAGAAGAACTAGTCACTATGGAACTCGAACCGTATTTTCGGAAAGATGGAATGGTCACTGTGGCGTCAAGCTGCCTCTGATCCTTTTCGCTAAAGGTCTTAGAACCCGATACACGGGCAGTAGAAAAAGGAATTGTTGCTTGTGTGGTTCGATTCGCCGCTTTCGAGGTGTGTGATTTTCCCTGAATGTATGGGCGAGTGACTGTTTCATTTTTTATGGCAGGCTTCTCAACTACAGGTCTCTGAGTTGGTTTCGTATGGGATATCACTACGACTTCTTCATCATCATCCTTTTTATCGGGTTTAAAGTGGGAAAGGAGTTCCGATAATTGAAGCAGGCGGCCACGATCAAGGCGGGTTTTTAGTTCCCTAGCCTCCTTTGGCACATTACGGGCACTGTCAACATATTTGCCAAGTTTTTCAAGCGTAGAATCCAATGGGTGTACATGCGTTTCCTTCATCAGACTGAAAACACTTTGTAAAAGTGAAAATGATTGGTGAAGGAGCTCTTCATCGGTCAGCCGAAGCCACCTTATCAGCTCAGGGAGGAAATCTTGGAGTGCACCAATCATTTGAAGTCCAATTGGAGATGTCTCCCCGCGTTTTGTTGACTTCAAAGAAGCCTCCACAGATGCATTCGCTGCCTTTTCTATTACTCTCCACTGAGTCACGGCATCCTTGGCCAGAATAAGTGCGTCTCTCATCCAAAGAACCATATCGGGAGTGTCGATATGCTGTGCCCACATCGAGGCACGAGCATAAATAAGGCAAAGGGACTTGGTCAACAGACTCCAGAATTTAAGCATGCGATGAGCGGGTCCAGTAGGGTCATTCGGGCGTAAAAAATGAGCGTTGTGAAGCAGACCGTCTGGACTGGCACACAGAACATCTAAAATGTCTGCAAAACATCGAACAAGCGCAGCAGACAAGGAACTTGCTTCCGGCATTTTTGATGCGTAAGTGTGGAAATTGGTTAAAAATACAAAAACACCATCTAATGCTTCATTTGGAAGATTTGCTAGTAGCGACCGAAAACAGTCCATTCGACCATCGACGTCGAATGCTAAACCCGCCAAAGTCTTCCCTGCTGTCTGATAGTCTTCAACAGGAGAAAGAAGTAATAATGTAACAGCTTTTCCGACACCGGGGAGCTGTATTATATCGAAGGCGGCTTGACTGGACATGTTATAGTCTGCAAAACGCGATATCGAATCCGAGAACCCATCTTGAATTGTCTGGATGGCTTGATTGACAGTTTTGATAGTGTTGTCTCCGTCGGGAAAATTCCACTGTTTCGAAAAGATGGACTCTTTAATAAAGTCTATATGGGCGACTTCCGAAACAATGCCAACAGCTGTTGCGATAGCATTCGTGCTTCGTATTGAAGAGTAATATATCCGCCATATGGACGAGTGGAGGGACAATGCTGGCAATTCATCACATTTAATTTGCCTTTTCTTCTGTGACAAAATTTGACAAAGAGTTACGATGGCTCTCTCGAGAGAACGCACATCGTTCTTGAGGTAATCTTCGAGAAAGGCTTGCGCTGAAGCCGTAGCTGCCTTTATTGTATCATCACCATCTACAGTATAGTCAATGGAAGCGACGGTAGCCATGTGAGTTTTTAGTGTCCTCGTTACAAGGTCAGTGTTAGCTGGGCTTTTGTCAACAAAAGATTTCTGAAGTTCTTTGTGGAGAATCTGGATATACATAGAGTTGAGCATCATTGTGTTCCCGAGGACAAAAGAAGATAAGCTACCTGTATGACAATCATCAACAAAGGATACTGACAATTTTGGAAACGCTCCTGCTGGCTATCTTCAAAGAGACAGTTGATGGTCCTTTCGAACACGATACCATAATAACTGTAATCACGTATAGTAGATACGTATTCCTGGATCCAGGCGAGATGTGATGAAATTGACTCTGACGACGAAAGATGATTGGCATAGAATGGGTTGCCTCTGATAGCGTCAAAAACATTTGCAGGGTATTCCGGTCCTTCGCCACTCCACATATTTTTAGAGAGGCGCTTTAGCAAGAGATTGAAACATTTGAACACAACGGTAAAATCTGTGTGAATTAATAAGACCACTAGGGAAAGCAGGTATCAATTAAATGCGTACAAATGTCTTGATCTCTAAGGTGGCTTATCACTTTGCGTTTAAATTCGAGGGGCAAAGTAGAGTTTGATTTAAACCAGTCCGGTGGCACCAATCTCAGAAGAAGATACACCCCAGACCACAAGTCTATACCCTTTGCGAAAGGAAGGGACTTTATAACTTGCTCATTCTCCGCCGTTAACGGGAATTGCTGTGATTCACCTGCTCGGGGGTCGCGAGACGTGTCGATGGCAAATATTACCAGCTCCATGGCCTTGAGGTAAGAAGCTGAGAATAGCGAGAGGTCGATGATTCTGCTTCTAGATGCATAGTTTGTTGCCCACAGTCGTAGATCGCTATGGTTGGATATTAACAGAATTAAAAGGCCAGAGGGTAAAGGATGATCGGGCCATTCTTCCGTATATTTAGCCGGAGTATGAGTTTTGAGGTAGGATAATACTTCAGAGTTGCAAAAAATGGCCCAATTGGATATCATTCGGTACAGTGTGGCTGTTGGTGCGTTGTTTGATGCTTGCCCAGCGCCTGTGAGTTTATGTAAATCCCTGACAACTTCATTGGCCTCCCACTTATCGAACTCGACAAAAAATGCCCTCAATATGTCTTGGCTAAATGCAGCAAGATATCTGGAAGATATTCCAATTAGCAGGGGATTGGGAAAAAAATGGGCACGGTCTAGTGTCGTCACCAAACGTACGTAGTCCGCGAAGTCACTTTCGCGATTTCGAGTCCACGGGCACAAAAAGCACACGAGGACAAGCAATGATGCAGTCTCTTCTTCCACTCAACAACCTGAGGGCTATTATATGCCATCAATCGAATCAAAAAGGTTGCTGCATCGACAGTTGTAGCTTCCGCTTTGTCACAAAACCAGTGAAGACCCCCATCGGGATTCGGAGGGATACTCATTAGAAATGAGTAGATTCCCTCAAGGATAGAGTCTGTCGCAGCGGCAGTATCTGCCGGCTTTTCTCGAAGTAGCTCAAGCGTCTTTTTGACATTAAGAACATCACTGCCGACGGGCATAGAATGTGTCGGTTAGGTCGAATGTAAATGCAGTTCTAGGCGTTGAACGGGACAGTTTGTGCGACAGGACAGAAAAATGAGCCACCGAGATCACGCAGCAGAAGGGCCTGAGGCACAGACGTTTTGCAAATGTTTAACGAGACAATGGTTGGTGAAAGGTCAAGGAAAGGTTACTTTTGTATAATTAAATCGGCCGCCAGCAACTTGACGCGCTCCCTTCAAGTCACGTGAATCACACTTATCACTTCCTCGTGTTCAAGATATAGTAAGTATAAAATCGACTTCATCAAGAACTTTATGGACCTAATATGTCTTTTGGATACATAATGCCAGATTTGTTCTTCGTATCCAATGCGGTATCCTCAAATTGACCTTGAAAGCATATAAATATTCCTTTTGGAAACTTTACTATCTATCTTGGTCAATTTCTTCTATAGCGCGGCCTTCCTGGACCTAACAAAATATGCTTCCATACATTCGAGCGACACAGGCCTTACATTTCAAAGATTTTCCGTTACACTGTAGACCTAAAGTGCAATCGTAAAAGTAGGGAGTTTCTGGATCAGGCAACGCGTTATGAAGTTTGTTTTTTACTTACGCGTTCAAAAACTGCCAGTGGTTTCAGACTCATAAGGTCCTGGGAGTACTAATTGGACCAATTGCATTCGTTATGATGGCGACTTTCATCATTATGACATATTTTACAATTACATATCGGCGTGTAAATCATCTAACGGTCTAACTGGAATGGGGGCATAAACATTTCGGCAAGAATTGCTGGGGTTTGGTGTATCCACGCATCGTTCACGCACCACGACCCTAATTTGTCGGCCCGACTTTATTGGACTAAACTCATCAATTTCGAGCGATGTATCTATCAAACTCGTAAGAAATTTAGATATGCATTGCGACCCGCAAACTTGATGGCAAAAACCTTTAAGTATTTTACTTTCGTGTGTCCAACATAGCCATGCAATTTATTACCGGATATCCCGAGAGTCTACTTGAGCAGACGTGATAAAGAATTTTGCAGGCGATAAAATATCAGGATCAACACAACCTTCGAATTTTGGCTGATGTGCCCTACAGAGTGGTTTGAGCCCTTCATGACTTTACTGAAGGATGGTTTTAAGGTCAAGTAACACTTTTTCGTAATTGTCATAAAAGAGCGAAGGCGAGGCGCGACCTGTGCGTGAGGTAACTGAAAATTCACAAATTGATTCTTGTGATGAAGCATTCGAGCTGATCAAATGCAGCAGCTTGATTCACATTGTGATTGAGACGCAACCAAAGCATATTTGGTTAACTGGGAAAAGACATTCATCCCAGCAACGGAAGACATCAACAAACGACCTGTTTGTATAGATATGGGATACACGATATATTAGAGGTTAAAATCTTATCGAGGATATATCTGACAAACAAGTACCCGGCGAGAACTGATCCAGTCCCATTAGATGCCAATGGAGTTTTGAAGTGAGGAAGGGCCCAGTGCATCCCTCTATGGACTACAAGGCAACATATCTCCCCCCGGGTTGGCATCAAACTAGCGTTTCGCCATACCTTGATGTCACTACAGCCATGAGATGTATTGGAATGACCTTGCAGTGAAGAAAATGGAAACATATCCACTAGATTATCCTTGGATGGTTTCCTCGGTGTCGGCGGGGTTCGACTGCTGGTTATCAAGCAGTAAAAGTTTCTCCTCTGCGGGTGAAAGGGTGAAGAAAGAATTTATCTTTCTCCGAGCCCATCTTCTTGGCTGCAAACAAGCAATACAAAGGTCAGAAAAAGTAATTGGACAAAAATGTTTCAATGAACTGACAGCCTGAAATACATGCTCTTGGTCCCCGAAATCATAAAGGAATACGGAGTAAAGAACAATGCCTTATAAAAGGTGAGATAAAAGAATAGACTGCAGTAAGATTTATTTGCACACCCGGAATAACAGCCCAGGAAACCAGACCGGACCCGACATAAACCCATGGTGGCCTAAAATCTTCGCCAGGTCCTTCCATTTTTTTTGGTGTAGGATGGATATTCGTAGACATAGGTCTATGCAATCGTGATGAATATGTACGCAATATTCTTGTAAAGGACATGCTTCGCATAGTGTAGGAGGCGCTGAGTATACGTTGTTCAAAGACTCAACCAGGTGAAGTTCGTGCATCAAATGCCCGGCAAAATCACGAGTGCAGAATACAGCGCTTGCGGACCGTACGGCCCGTGTCCATCAAAACACGTTGTTTACCCCTGAGCAAGAGAGAAATTGCGACGCGACTTTCGACACGAATAATTAGTAAATGAGCACGGTATATGGAAGATAGCTATTAGGTAAAGTTCAGAGAAAACCTCCCGACATCTTTTTATGCTGAAGGTCGAATTATCGATTTCAATATTGTATGCTTCAATGAAGTGGAGTCAAATGATATAAATAGGTGGTCATGCTCCAGCTCAAGACTCTGTGAGAGGATGGAACATAAACTCGTTTCATTCTTTCTTGTTTCTCATCTATCGCAAGAATTGCCATGTCACCGGAGAACATTTACACCCGCCCCCATAACCTTTTCGCCACACCAGACATAAGTCCAGACGCAAATAAGGATGAGTGGAGGCAGCCTGGAGATGTACAAATTCTCCTATACCCTTACTATTCCAAGTTCGACGCACACGAGTTAATCAAGATAGCCAGAGCTTTAGTGAACCCCCGTGGTAAGGGAATTTACGCGACAGATGAAGCACCTTATGCAATGGATGACCTGCTCGCTTCATTGGATGAGGATCCCAAATTGAACAAAACCCGTAGTGAAGAAGATAAAAGGGAGCGCCGAAAGAAATGGAGAGTGTGCATGTACAGTGCCGCTCCGACTGGTAAACTTTTCCAAGAAGCTACGTATCCTAATGGTGCTGAAAGAATGCTTAGATTATATCTCTGGAGTGATTCTTCACGACGAGACACTCCGCGATTTTAAGCTAGCCGAGATTCTATCTGAGAAGGGAATCATACCAGGCGTCCGCGCCAACTTAGAACTGACACCGATACCCCGATCGGAAGATGAGTTCATAGTACAAGGACTCGACGACCTTCTGTCCAAGATGCAAGCAGCCCGTGCCGAAGGCGCGCGGTTCTCCAAGTGGCGGGCACCGATAGCTTGTAGTTCTGTTGAGGGTGGCTTCCCTTCACGCATTTCTCTCGAGACTCAGGCCGAAACGTTGGCTCAGTTTGCAGCGATTAGCCAGCAAGCCGGTTTGGTCCCCATCGTTGAACCCGATGTCGATTTTTCGAGGGACGCAGATCTTACGAGAAGTGCAGAGATCCACGAGCAAGCAATTGCCATGATCTACGAGCGCATGAGAGCCCACGGCGTCTTGTTAGAAGGTGATTAATTCTAATCGATACATCGGTTTTGGAAATTTTCTGAGACTTGGGATATATCATAGGATCCCTCATCAAGCCCTCGTTCCCCCAACCTGGGCTGCGACACCCTTCCAGGTCTAATGTCACCCCTGAAGAAATAGCTGTCGCCACTGCCACAGTTTTATCTCGTGCTGTGCCAGCAGCTGTTCCAGGAATCTTATTCTTATCTGGCAAGTGTATTCCCAATATTTTCGATCTTTCTTCTAACATGATTACAGGAGGATTGCCATCTTCACAAGCGACGCAATGGCTGGCGGCGATAAATGCGCTAGTACTAGCGTCTCCGCCGACATCTCCTTTCACGAGATTGCCACCTCTGACGTTTTCCTATGGACGGGCATTGCAGGGAGAGCCGATGAAACATTGGGTTAAGGGTGACGAAGAGGCTGCAAAAGCTGCCCTTGTGAAATGGTCGAAGGCATGTTGGCATGCAGCGAGAGGAGAGGTTTTGTAATCACAACGACGTTACGCGATTCCGATATTTGCAAAGTTGACGTTGATACGAATAATGATTATCTCTGGAAAACAAAATCGTGTTACTTGGTTGCCAGCTTAGATCTACGGTGACAATCTTTCAATCTTCCAGGTAGGATGTTCATCCGATATCTCTCCCGTTCTCAGATAGCGAATGCGGTCGTGTAATCGAGAGGGCTTTCCACTCCAAAATTCAACTTCACTAAAACAGAGTCAGCAAATTTCTCATGCAACAAGGCGTAGAAGATGTACTCTGGAATCACTCTCCAACCGCCCCAGAATTCGGGGGTAGGGACCTCAGCGCCGTCCTTCTCGTCCTGAATCCCAAACTTGGACTTGACTTTTGCCAGTCGAGCATCAAGTTCACCTTCCTGTATCACTGTACTTTGCTTACTTGCCCAAGCGCCTAGGCGGCTACCAACAGGACGACTCTGGAAGTACTCTGCGTTTTCTTCTGGAGTGAGTTTCTCAACCCGTCCGACCACTCTAACTGATCTATGAATCTCCCGCCAATATATGGCAATAGCAGCATGAGGATTGACTGAGAGTTCTTGAGATTTTCGAGAGGTGTAGTTGGTGAAAAAGACGAAACCCTTTGAGTCGACTTGTTTCAGGAGAACGACGCGTGCGGATGGGATACCATTGGGGGTCGCAGTTGAGAGTGTCATGGCTTCCGGTTCTTGCACTTTGTCGCCTTCAACAGCCTCTTTGAACCATGATCGAAACTGATCTAGAGGAGACGATGCGGCGTTGCTGGGGGTGAGATGATCCTTGGTCACGTATTGAAGGTGAGGGAGGACTTTGAGTTTATCGGCAGCAGGTTGTGCGATGACTTTGTCCATTGCGAATCGAGAGGCGCCAAACTTTTTCAGAAAGTTTCTCCGGGGGACAGATGGCTTTGGAAAGGAGCACTGAAGAGATAAGTTGAAGACATTTTTTGCTAAGGAGTGCATTCCAGATTAGATGACGCGATGAACGGCTTACGACCGGAAATAGCCGACGCAAACCAGGGATCGACACCGAGTGAAGGCACACCAACGTATCAGTCGGATTTTTGTTCGCCTTGTCCAAAGGCACTTTTGCGCCGAGTTCAGGTTGACCGCATCGCCCACGTTGTATTCCGTACCTTTTGTAATCATAGAGGCTGCTTGAGAAGCATGGTTTTGGCAGCCTAAATTATCTACTTAAAATTACTCACCGACCCTTTTCATTTGTAAATCATTCTGCTACGTTGAAAACGTTAGTTATGAAGCTACATACCTCCAAATTCCCTTCCCTTTATTGCCTCAAAAAAGCAGCAGTTCAAGTCATAAAGCTAGCTGATAATATGGATGTAAATGCAAAACCCCTGTTATTTGTGGGGTTTACCTCTGGGGCCGTAAAAAGGCTAAAAGAGGCTATGTCAACGGCGTGTCGGCAGCCGGTGACGGGTGCCTGCCTGCTTGATCGAACATTGTTGGGAGAATAATTGCTCTGTTCGTTGTCCATTCCAGTCTCTTCACTCTTCCCTTTTCTCCCAAGCCCTACAGCGCCCACGAGCGCCTAATCCTACCATGCTGCACTCCATTTACGATCTCACCACATTCTGCAGGAAGACTACTGGCGATGTCCCTGCTAAACTTGTTGTATGTGTCCTCGTTTATTCTCAGTTCCACTTTTTCCAGTTACACATGACTTTCTTCGTTCACAGGGCGCATCAACGACCGTCGTGGGCTCCAAAATGTATCTCTTTGTGAGTTGTAAGACTCTTTATTGACCACCATGTCATTGACCTTCTGACAGGGTGGAAGATTGGTAACGGAACGTAGGATGGTATCCGACCTCTATGTTTTTGATTTGGAGACCTTCGTTTGGGAGCAAATCCCCATGTATCCGGACGACGATGTCCCAAGAGCGCGATATTTCCATAGTGCAGATACATGTACGCTTTGATCCCATTAACTTTTACTTAACTTACAGTTGATCCAGGGAATAATCACCTCGTTGTCTTCGGTGGTATGAGCAATCAGCTCGATTCCTCAAATCCCGATGAGCTGTGTGTTCTTAACGATGTACGGCTCTACAATCTCTCTACGAGACGGTGGTTACCGTCTCCTCCCCCACCCCCTGAACCCGACCCGCTACTCCCTCGTGCTCGTTATGCCCACCTTTCTTCAGTAACGGCAGATCGCCTATTTGTCATCGGAGGCCAGGACTTCTACAATACGTGGTTGGATGATGTATGTGTATTCGATCTCGTTACCAAGACCTGGGTGCAGAAACGCGACTATCCAAGACATTGCGGCACCTATCGAAGTGTAGCCGTATCTTCAAATACTACCGTTCGATTCCCTCAGGAAGAAATGCAAGCTTCTCTCTCATCTTCTTTGGAGGCCTCTGGAAGAAGATTCAAACCGTCTAAAAGTACTGCAAGTCCATCCGACGATGTGACCCCTCCTGAAGCCATGACACATCTCGCTTATTCCGTTGAACCCACTGAAGATCATCCCAGTGATATTTACCTCTACAGCAACTATAACGTATGTCCTTCAAGTTGTTCATGTCAAGCGCATTTAATAACTGCTTGTCATAGTTTACCGACGTTAAGCGAGAGCTTGAGGTTTTTTCACCCCTCCCAGATACGGACTTTACAATCCAAGACCGGTCTTCTTCCATGACAGGAACTACTAGTCCACCGGGTCTTCGATTCCCTACTGGCGCTATTCTCGGTACACATCTTATTATTGCAGGGACGTACCTTGCCCATAGTTACCAGTCGTTCTCTATCTGGGTTCTCGACTTGACCTCTATGACCTGGTCGCGTATAGATCCTGGGAAAGCCATTGAAACCGGTTCTTGGTTCCGAGGATGCTTGTGGGCGGATGCTAACAAATTTCTAATATTTGGGAATCGACATGGCAATCTTGTAGATGACTACAACCGACGATTGTTGAGCTGGGATCACGTCGCAGTTGTTGACCTAGAAGCCTTCGGAATATATCAGCCTCCTCCACTCAAACTGGACGTTAGAATGCAGGAGCTGGGCCTCGCAGCTCTAGAAGAGCGAGTGCTGACAGATTTTGAAGTCGTCTGTGACGACGGCGTCAGAATACCGTGCTCAAGACGCATCCTGGAAGATCGTTGGCCATGGTTCAAAGAACAACGAAAGCAGTTTTTGCGAAAGGCAACAACAACACTGGAATCGCTCCCAACATCATCGATGCATCTCCCTCTACCCGAGGTCGCAGGTGATGGAGTGCTGGATGAACCACGCGTTGACCCACGGCTGACGCCTCGAGCGTTCCATCTCTCGGAACCATATGCCGTTACAATGGCATTGCTACAATATTTTTACTCTCTCGCATTGATTACTCCGCTACAGCATACACCAGCAGTGCTGAGTCAACTATTAATTCTGGCTACTAATTACCGGATACCACATCTGGAATCACTTGTAAAACATGCCATGCACCGGTCATTGTCGAACTCGACTTCTGTGGGGGTTTATGAAGTGGCAACTTTATGCAGCTGTAGGAGTCTCCAAATTCGGTAAGATCATATGTTTTTTTCCCAACCATCAACTGACCTTATCAATCATCAGAGCTTTAAAGACTGTTATGGTAAGTTCAATGGTTTATTATACACGTAACAATTTTGATGTGTTTGTCCCATTACATTCAGTCGTACACACAAAAGCGACCATCAAGACGAACTGAAAAAGAAAACGGGGGAAGTAGCCGACCGTCTGATAGCGGCGGCGATGGTGGTAATGGCTCGTCTAGTAAATACGTATCCCGGCCACGGGGCACTTCAGATGCCAAGTGGTCCACCATAGCCGACAGAGGAGGGGGCAGCAGTAGTTCATATAGTAAGTAGGATTTCTAAAAAAATCCTCTTGAAACTATGCCAAACGTGGAAACAAACGAAAAAAATATTAACAAAAACTATGAAGATACTATGCAAGAACTGCCAACCAATGAACAAGCGCCGTCCACGATCGTGGTAAACATGAATGTCAATGTTGGCACTTCCCCGGCCGATCTGCAACCCTTACGACACCATTCTTCCCGCCCAAGGCTATCATCCGTCGCCGACGCCACTTCTACCGCTCCGGGTCATCATCACAGACCCTCCGTCAGCTATATAAATAGATCTTCTTCCCTTCCCAACGAAGCTTCTTCACCCCTAACTCCCAAGACATCTTCGAACAGCATTGGTCGTTCCTACATCGATTACCAAAATTCAGCAACTTCAGACAGTGATGCGAACAACACCACCGATGACGAATATCATATCAACCGGAAAAGCAGCACTCCCAAACTTCATGGCATGACCCCAGTCGTCTGGCCAAAAAAGGCGCCTAACGTTCGCTGGATTGCACCAGCTGAGCTTAATGGCCAGACAGCGCCACCGCCACACTTCGAACCTGCGCCTAACTCACAACTATCAATCTCTACATCCTCTGTTTCCAACACAGCGTCGCCTTCTAGTACAACGTCCACCAGCTCTGCATTTGCGAGATTTTTGGGCCACCACGAAATCACAAGGAAAAAATCGCAGACCGACGACTCGCAGGTACCGAACGCGTTCAGTACCGGTCAGCGATCTCAATCGGCGCTTGATCAGCTCAAAAGCCAAATTTTAGAAATGGAAGAAGAACGGAAGCGCTCCAAAAAGGAGTCACATATCCATGCTCTTGTCGACCAAGCAGGAAAACCTCTTACACTTTCGGGGGCGATGACTATGTAATTCAAACCTAATTTTCTCTATTCGTATTCGTATGGTCTGTATATTCACCCTTTCGTATCCTTTACCAAATATTTTACTACTTAACAACAATCTATAAAAGTCGGTATCTTCCTCTTCGTATTCATATGTCTTTCCTCTCTGAATATTGCTGTTACAGTTTAGTTTAAGTTCTAAATGATGGCCTCCCGGTGAATTATAAATGAACTGCTGTATAAACATAATATTACATGATTGCATGCTGTCGTAGAGGCCCTTGGAATGAGTACAGTTCTGGGGTTGCGTTCGTCTGATATGTTGGAGGGTATTGTAGCATCATCTTCTTTGTGCTGTTGACCTTTTCGATGCATGTAAAGTCAATCAGTGTTGCATGCGTCTGATACAGGGGGATGGAAAGGCGGCGGTGACATCATTTCTACATCTTCACCAACTTCGTTGAGAAGGAATTGCAATGCAAGGGAAGATTGGGACGAGGAAGCTTCGTTGGGAATTGATGGTAAACTTGGTGAGGATATCCCAAGCATAGGTTGTACAGGCGGATCTTCAACGTTGGCGGGATGAGAGTTGTCGGCACCTGTAACATCTACGACTTCAGGCGCAGGGACTTGGTTTTGCTCGTCTTCTGAATCAGGAGCGGAAAAAATGTGGTTATCTAAAGATAAGTGGGGTGGACCTGTGAGTTGTGTGATAATGAAAAGGTATAATATAAAATCTAACATTCTTTGGCGTGAGCTAAGGCGAAATGCATACTAAATTCAGTTTCATAAGATTCGCGAAAATAAGAATAAACATACCAAGGTCATTCTTTTGACGAACACATCGTGCGGCGTCAGGGCAATCTTTACGATTCATGATAGATTGATCGAGACATCCCTTCTTTCTTTCTCTAACCCACCATTCCCTGAGGCCCCAGAGAAATATTTCAGCTGCACACAGACGGCATGCTTTCGTTCGCGGAGAATCAGCACTGGGCTCTGGGCCAGGAGCAACTGAATGGATATCAGTGAATAACTCGAGTTCTAATAATGGTGCAAATCCGCGGGGCTGTTTCTGTATGTGTTGTACAATCTATGGTTGTTTATAAACTTCCAAGTCCAAGGTGTTAAAAAAATAGCTCACTTCGCGGTATATATGCCTTGGGCTGATGCCTTGAGTGTCCAGATATTCTAACATTATTTCGACCTCAACGGTATTGCCATCGAAGCATTCGTACACTTCGGCCGATTGTATTAGATCAGAATGCGTAGACATATTGTGCGGATGCTGAGAGAGAAGCGGCAGCGCCATGCACCGATCCTGCACTCCTATCCCGCAAAACGACACAAGACAAAGATCACATTTTGTCGTAGTGGGTGCTCGAAGAGCAAGTAAATTCTCACTATATTTTCCCGGGAAAAATGAATACAAACCCAGGAAAACAAGAACGAGACTGACCAATTCCCGCAGTTACCATGGCCCGGTGGCACACCGTCGTCGATATGCCACGCATGATCGATATCACTGCTGGGATCAACAATAGGCTGAGGGCATCTCCAGTCGTACGGATTGTTGGGCAAACAGTGTGGACAAGGATGAACATATTCAGTGCTTCTATTCACGTCGGGCGGAGGTGATGCTTCCCTTGGAGGAGGGATCTGTAGAAAAATGAATGCAACTTCCTCAGCCCTGGCATGATATAAAGGGTCAAATAAATTTACACGGAGCGGTGTCCCAGCCTTGTAAATTTCGTCAGCTTGATCCTTTTCACGCTGTGTACGCGCCCTTTCAGGTGCGTTCCGAAGTAATCTCTCAATTATTGGTTGAAGGGCGCGGAATGGCATCGCTATTGTCGCGCCGCCGCGGCATGCAGGGCAGCTTGTGCCACCATTCTAATAAAACTCAGTGGTCAGCTTATGTCTGCGACAGGTGTAAATTCCAGAGGGGTGATTCGATGGAAAACATCCTTGCTCCGCATTATCATGTCCCCCAACCCGAGAGCTCACAAAAGTCACCAGAACCGCTTAGGAGACGCATTTACTTGAAGAAAAATACTCACACGAATCCAAAGGGTGCAACAGCTGTCAAAAGAAAATGACAATTAGCAATCTAGAAGCCGAAACGCGTTTCGGGGAATGAGGCGATTGAAGAGGGGTTTACCTCCCACAGAAAAAGTGTTGACAAGGCACGACGAGGACAGGGTTATAGACGAGCCCAGAGCAACATCCACATTGGAGTTCCTCGAGGAGGTCGTCGATGAAGGTCGCCGAGTTCTCACTTGAAATGCGGTCTGTTTGATGGATGTTATCTGCCACGCCTTCCTTCATCTTCTTGCGACTGTTATCGTCAGGGCACTCAAAAGATGGGGAAGCTCTGCGCTTCAGGGAAGATGTTGAGGCTACTTGAGATGGAGATTGGTTGATGTCTGCGTGTCTATGTGGACTGCTGTGGGGCGACAATCGTTGACTCATGTCGATATGATGTTGCGTAGATGTGGTACTAGTCAAGGAGTGCAGGATCGCTGCCGAAGCTCCTGCTAATTGACGATGCCTCATTTCCGCTTTTGGTAAACAAGGTCTTGGGGCTCCCCCTGGCACTTCGCAGTCACTCTCACCAGTGTATCCGCAATTAGGGTTGACTTTGTTCTTGTGCTTATAGTAAAAGTACGGATGGTTCGGGTACGATCCGGAACAATTGCGTATGCAATTTTCAGTTGCATTTTAGTACTTTGAGTTCTTGAATTTTTTGACAAAACAATTAATCTTGGCATATTGAATGAAATCGCCCGTAATGGGTAATACTAGTATTTAGTACTGCAAATGTATCTTCACAGTTAACAATATCCTTGAGTTACCATGAAACTTGACTAGTACCTGCTAATCCGCTGAGAGGACATGCGCAGGGGGAGATATTCTACTACGCAGCCGCTGATCATCTGAGAGTTTCTACTCTATCTCATATAACGACTTAGATTAAGAAACGGCGCCTTCAACAGGTCATTACTATAATAATCTCTCTTATGAGATTCGAGAAAGTAGAGCTGCTAAGTGCTCTCCGCTGGGCGGGCATGGGGTTTAGTCACATCTTAGTCGATCTACAAACGGTCAGTAATTTATTGAAGGATATAAGATATAGTCCAGTAAGCAATCTCAGGCTCGAGGACTTGTATACCAATAGCATTGATAATCAAATCAGAATCAAGTTGGTCAACACTGTCTCTAAGCAATTCCAAGTATCGTTGGCCAACTCTCGAGTTTCTCCAAATACCAGATCCTTGAAAAAGTCACTTCGCATGTTGTACCGGAAATATACCAATATACCGATATAACCTCGAAGTAAGCTGTTTATGACTGCCATCACCAGGAGGCATTTGCACAATGACATGTGCCACATGTCTAGACGCGCCGGCAGTAAATGAGCGAAATAAATACGCAAAAATATGTAATACTGAGGGTTATATGAAAATATCCTGATTTGAGTTTGTTAGAGGGTGTATTGAAGACGAGGGAGGCGCGACGCGATGACCGAAAAAGGAAGGAGCCTAATTAAGTGTGGGTCTGGACGCGTCGGACGGATCAGCTTACCAATGATGACGTATAGGCCGGTATGTGGTTATGGAGGCCTGCAGGTTTCTGACAATAAAAGGTCAGACCAGAGTGTCCGAGCAATTTTATGTACTTAAGCCAAAGAATCCGTATACGATTTCACACCCAACGGTACTGAGTTGCTTCTCCCTGGCCTCTACCATGCCCCTCAACAGCCCACCATCCCGCATCGCGTCCTTCATCGATTTTTGCGTCCTGATGGCCCATACACCTTTGGTTGAGTCGGATTCCTACAAGGGTCCCTCACCAATCCAGTTGAAAACATTCTCATCAACTACCGGTCCTTCATTTGAATACCCTAGCCGCTCAGAATCTATCAGTAATGTATGCCTTTTTCTCCATCTTCTTGGATTCTCTGGTTCTCATGCGATCGTCTCCAGTCATCGCGTAGACACAGTCGCCAGTCCAGTTTATCATCCCTCGATAGCACAACCTCCTCCCAAGATGAAGAAATCCGTTCACAATGAATCTATCACCCTCGACACATGCTCATCAACCACCAATAGCGCTCGCATATCTACGGCCTTCATCTGAAGCACGACTTTAACGTCCTTTACGTCTCACGTTTTCATTAGTAGTGTAATTGTTTTTTGCATTTGTATTTTCCATATTTTACATGTTCATTGTGTATATTGATCGACATACCTTTAGCACCTAATTCTAGTGATCTTGTTTGTAATTTCTGTTTTATTTGTGATTATTTCAAAAAATTAATTCAACGCGCAACTCTTTCTCGATATCTCATTCAGATGCTGGTAAAGCGCTCCTCGACACATTCTCATTTAGGGTGGACCTAGGTGGACCAAGTTGTTTGAAATCTACCCTGACCACTTCACTCGGATTCGCTCTCCTTCGCTTCAAGCCGGCCGGTGCTTATGTTTTCAACTACAGCCCTGTCAATTTCCAACAGCTACACGCTTCTCTTCTAGACCATGTCGCGCCCCCTCTGGTATCCACGAATCGCAACTCATAGTCCATTCAAACGCACTTCGACACGGTTTGTATTGAAAGGGAAGCGTTTCTATGAATCAGGATCAGCACCACCTCCGGATGCGCCTGCCATTCCATACGGGCCAGGAATACCTCCTCCGTTGAAGGGTGTTAGAGTTCTAGACCTCACTCGTGTGCTCGCGGGTCCAACGGCGACTATGCTATTGGCAGATCTCGGCGCAGATGTCATAAAGGTCGAGGAAGTTTCTCGGGGAGATGACACCCGTACGTGCGCATTTGTATTGTTTCATTTTCGCAGTATCTATGCACCGCTGGGGCACAGACATTCAATGCGAATTTTGTTTCATTCAATTTCTGAATTATCTCTGCACATCATTGCTTTCTGTATACCACCTCAACAGGCTCTTGGAATCCTCCATCCGCCCCGTTGTTAGCTTCAGCTCCTGACGCGTCAAAGCACCTACCACCTGAATCGGCCTATTTTCTTGCGGTAAATCGAAATAAGCGCTCTATTACTGTCAATCTGAAAACACCAGAAGGCTTGGAAATAGTGCGGAAACTTGTGGAGAAGTCGGACGTTCTAGTTGAAAACTTTGTCGCCGGCAAGTTGGCCTCGCTGGGACTTGGATGGGAAGATTGCCAAAAGATCAATGAACGTTTGATTTATGCGTCTATAACTGGTAGGCAACGTAACGTTTATTACCTGTCTTGCACTTACAGACACCGATGTTAAATCAAGGTTATGGACAAACGGGGCCCTATAGGACGGCGGCTGGGTATGACGTTATAATTGAAGCTGAAGCTGGCTTGATGCATATGTATGTAATATTTTGCAACTTGCTCAAGAAAATTGGTTTTCTGAATTACTATTTTGCTACCAGCACTGGTGAACCAGACCGACCACCATCCAAGGTTGGCGTGGCGGCAACTGATATCGCCACTGGACTTTACGCCCATGGAGCGATCATGGCCGCTCTTCTATCGCGGCAGCAGACTGGGAAAGGAGTTTGGATTGACTGTAACCTTTTTGAGTCACAGGTGAACTTTCTATTTCTGTGTATCGAAATATTATTCATGGATCTATCAGGTTGCTGGACTGGCCAATATTGCGTCGAACTATCTGATAGCAGGCAAAGAAGCTTCAAGACACGGTACTGCTCATCCATCTATTGTGCCATACCAGGTTTTCCCTTGCAAAGATGGATTTTTGATGATTGGTGCTGGAAATAATAAACAGGTATGCCAAATCACCTTCGACGTCCTTTACCGTTCAGCGCAGTCTTTGGCTCTTGCTCAATTATAGTTCTTCAATATGTCTGTCAATCTCGGCCATCGCCGTCATCCAATATGTTTGCTGCGACCATGAACCACGGCGGCAGTTCAAAACGCTCGCTGAGAAGATTCTGGAAGATCCGTCATTGGCTACAAATCCGAAGTTTGCAACAAATGACGCTCGTGTTGCTAACCGGGCCGAGCTGCTTGAGATTATTACTGGAGTCCTTGCGAAGCACACGAAAGACCATTGGCTGCAGCGGTTTACTGGTCTAGGGTATGACAAGTTGCCCATTGTTATATTGTGTTTTTGGCTTACAAGCTTGTTGACCAGAGTGCCATTTGGACCAATCAATAATATCGAGCAAACGTTCAATCATCCCCAGGTGATCCAATCGTCCTGTTCATACCTCTTACGTCTCGGCTGAAATGGGATGCTTTCCTGCTCTAGGCTCTAGCGAGGAAAGTGACGGTTGAAGTTAGCGTGAGTGGTTCTGAACTGGTTGCTACGATTCAGCAGAAACCTAAATTGGAGCTTCAGCATGCTCGTGCGGGGAAAATTAAATTAGTTGCACCTGCTGTTGCATACAATGGGCAGAAAATGGCGATACGGCTCCCACCACCGTGGCTCTCAGAGCATACGGATGAGGTAGATTTATTTTCTCGCGATAACACGGCAGGAGATCTGACTAGGTGATACAGGTAATGGAAGAATTGGGGTATAGCCTAGAACAAATCGCAGACCTTCGAAAGAGGGCAGTGATCTGAATGGCACCGTTCAAGTGACAATGCAAGCTTGACGGTGCAGTGGCCAGTTCTATGAGACCTAGACTGTGGACGAAAGGGTCACGTGGATTGGCTTATTATGAGGTCACCGATCTCCGGAAAGGGCTGTGACGGGACGATAGATGAGAAGAGAGTGTGACTGATTATTGGTGCCAGTCGATAAATCTCCACTAAAGTACTTACCTATTGCAATACAACTGCTTTACAATTCATCCATATCGCCGCTGCCAGGTAGTCTCTCTCCCTACCTTTTCTTCGTTTTTATTCGCCTACCCCTCCTGTCGATTCCATCTCTCCGAATCATGTCTGCGACCGAGCACGCTCCACTGCCACGGCCCCTCCCCACTTCAGCACCCAAGGATCCATCTCCTTCCCCTCGGATCTCACATCAGGAGCCCCTGCGACCTATCCAACCCAGGAGCTTAGATGTCGAGCCCGAGCAGAAAGAGCCTCCTTCAGTGAGGAGCCCTGTGCCTCCCACCAGCCCTCTTCCCGAACCCACTCCACTTGATGATAAGCCGGAGCCACCATCCCAACCAAAGCCCGAGGAACCGACAAAGGAAGCCGAGGTACGCACCTTTTCATTGGAGGGCGCGCCTATTGTGTAGAAACATTTTGGCTGATCTGCATCCCATAGGATAAGGATAACGACGACAACGATGACGATGACAATGCGTCTAAAGATGTCGTGCATATGGAAACCTTTGAACAAATATTGGAACTCGACGAGGATGACACCCATGATTTCTCTCAGCCTATGGTCTGGGAGTATTTTGAGCAGGCTGAAAAGACATTTAATGATATGAATGAAGCACAGTCAGTGATCCTATTCTTCTTTTCCGACCCGCACATTCTCATCAGCCACATTATTATTTGACAGTGAAAATAAGGATCTGCCTGCACTCTCACGGCTTGGTCATTATCTCAAAGGATCGTCAGCGGCTCTTGGTCTTGCAAGGGTGCAAAACTCATGTGAAAAGATCCAACATTACGGACAGCTTCGTGATGAGGTTGCCAACAGAGACCTAACCCCAGCAGAGGCGTTAGAAAAGACATCAAAGCTGCTCAGACGCGTCAGAAAGGAATACAACGAAGCCCAGGATTGGTTAAAGAAATTTTACGGTCCCCAGGAGGGAGCCTGATGATGGGTCGAGATCAATCGGATTACCGAACAAGCTGTAACGGGGTGGAGAACAAACAGCAGCTAGAGTATACCTCAGTGCGCGTGTCTATCTGACTGGCGGTGACGGGGGCGGGTATCGTCGACCTATTTCCCATTGACGGCAGATGGACTCTGAATCTACTTACAGAATGAAGGGCCGTGGAAGCCTGACCCGGTGTATAGTTATAATGCCCTCATCCTCGGGAACAGGAGCCTAGTGAAATTCGTTTTTGATAATTATGCTAGCGACAAGTTACTTATTTGCTTGGAGTTTGAATTGTAGTCACTTCGTGATGTGATACTTCCCCTGGCTTACAATTGAAAGCTTCTTCAGAACATTTGACGTCATGGCTTGGTACCCCTAAACGCGTGTCACGTGTATTAATTTTGTTGTTCCAGGCAGGCCTTGTACGCGATCAAACAAAGGTCATTTTCCTTCTTTTCCTGCCATCGCCTTTTTCGATGGATTTACATCTTCCGACCCCTACACATTTCCCTGCATTTCCATATTCACCTCCATATGATATTCAGACATCTCTTATGCGCCATCTATACCAATCTATTGAAGATAAAAAGGTGACCATAATCGAAAGTCCAACTGGCACAGTGAGTGGTTACGAACAGGGTAAAAGAAACGATTTATGTGTTAAAAAAACAGGGAAAAACGCTAAGTCTGCTATGCGCAGCTCTAACTTGGCTTGCAGATGAAAGAGAACGCGCCAAAAAGGGAAAATTGAAGGAAGTTATTGGGGACGATGGGGTTAAAGGTTGGTCGGCCTTTACTATCCTCAATTTTATATGACATGAATTTATGTTTGTAGCAAAGGATTGGGTAGTTGAGCAGACCATTGATAGAATGAGACGCGAAATGGAGGCAGACGAACAAGAGTATGAGCAAAGGCTGATGAGGGCGAGGAAGCGTGAAGAAGCCATGCGACGTGCAGCAAAAGGGCGAGTCATTAAGAGAACTGTAAGTTGAAACATAACTTAAAACTTACATTCCTCACAAAACTTGCGTAGAAAATCACACAACCAGCAAACGAAGAAAAAGACGACGATGACAACCTGCGGATGTTCCTTCCAGAAACAGACCGAGAGCCAGATGACGGGGCGATGCACATATCTCCAGCTTTAAAAGCGTTGATGGAAAAGTCAGGTACTATGCTCATCTTAGCAACAAGAATATTAACGTGTTAGTGCAGGGTGGATAAAGTCACGAAAGCTAGCACTGGTCCTTCCGCCGGCGAAGAAGAGGAACTCACATGTACAAAGATTTACTATGCCTCTCGCACGCACTCGCAGCTCTCACAAGTCCTTCCGGAAATGAGTAAATTGAAGCTCCCAGCCAAGATAAAACTCACTGATCACCATACTTCGACTTCTCTTCCTCTGAAGCGCGGAATCGATTCCATTGAGGAACAGTGCAGCTCTGGACCGTCGACGAGAGCAGTCTCTTTGGGGTCTAGAAGGCAACTTTGCATTAATGATGCTCTCCGAGCTAGTGCTCTTGATCTGGATGAGGCATGTAGAGAGCGTCTAGGAGGTTAGGTTTAATGAAGCTCTTCTATATTTAATTAACATCTAACACAACTTCTCAGAAAAAGAAGGTAAACGATGTCAATATCTTCCACCGATTGGGGAGGAACATAGAATGCTGGATTTTCGAGATCAAATCTTGGTAGGTCCGCTGACGCTAGACATTATGGTATTAGTTCACATATCAATCTGTCATTTGCAGGCATCGCCAAAGGACATTGAAGATCTTGCAGAAGCGGGACGCCTTGCCCATACATGTCCGTACTTTGGATCAAGACGAGCGATACCACAAGCTGAGGTATGTCTACTGACATTACCAATGTTGTCGTCACCGGTCTCATTGACAACCACCCTTAGTTAGTGACTCTACCATATAACCTCCTGCTCCAAAAGTCTGCGCGAGAAGCCTTGGGAATTGATCTGAAAAACCAAGTTGTCCTTATTGATGAAGCGCATAGTATGTTTAGTTTTAGAATATCAGACCCAGACGTTTTTGAAAGAACATTTTGCATAGATCTTATACCTACGCTCCTGTCTCTTTCGACGACTCGACTATCATATGCGACGCTTTTGACTTCCTTTCAGCAAGTCTGTGTTTATGTTTCAAAGTTCAAGACGCGCCTTTCTCCGACAAATATGATTCATTTGAAGAAACTTGTGTTGATTCTCGACTCATTGAAGAAATACGTGGAAGAATGGAAGATCTCAAAGGCAAGAGAAAAGGACAAGTCTGAGATCATGACATCCGGGCAACTCATGGAGAGGTTGGGAAGGAGAGTTGCTGGTATTAACCTTCTGGAAATTGGTGCTTATTTGAAGGAAAGCAAGGTCGGTAACAAATCCTCCAAAGATGGATAATCAGACTCTTATATTTCTACAGGTTGCCAGAAAGATTGCAGGCTATTCAGATAAAGTAGAAGAATCCAATAAAGGTATATACCTGTTTTTTACTACTTGAGTAGTGTGATTTAATGATTCGCCTGTCTAGATCCAGCTGTTAAACATCACACTCGGCGTGGCGCAATTCCACCATTGCATACAGTAGAAGAGTTTCTACTCTCGTTAACGAATATGAGCACAGGTTCAAACTCTGCTGACGCCTTGTTTAATCGATTTCATTACTTACTTTGAATTCAGACGGACGGATCACATTCACTCTAATAGAATCGCCTGGACGCGAAAACACCGTGGAGATGAGGTACCAGTTATTGAACCCTTCTCCACACTTCCAAGAAGTTGTTGAAGAAGCCAGATCAGTCGTTCTCGCTGGTGGTACGATGTCACCTGTTCGTGTCCCTTTTAGCGGAATAGTTTATCGGTATACGCCTAACGCCCTCAAATACTAACCTGTTTTGGCAGATATCAGATGTTATCAACCAACTGTTTTCGTATCTCCCTTCCGAGAAGGTTACAACTTTCTCCTGCGGGCATATTATTCCAGAGACGAACCTACAGACTTTGGTAATTAGCAAAGGTCCTACTGGCGGCGAGTTGGATTTCAGAGCAGATAAACAAGCGGACCCGACCACTGTAAGTATTTTGATGGTTTTGAGTTTGTGCGCTACTTATAGTACTGGTAGATTGGGCAATTGGGCCAAGTCCTGCTCAACTTTGCGAATATAATTCCAGCTGGCATGATTGTATTCTTTCCGTCATATAAATTCCTAAGGACGGCGAATGCCCAATGGAAAAAGAGTACAATGTTGGAGAAATTTGCAACAAAGAAGGAGGTACATGAAATATTTCGCGTTATTGACCTATCACTAATATTGTTGAACAGGTTTTTTTCGAGCCCGAAGAAAGCAGTCAAGTGGAGAAAGTGTTGCAAGACTACGCATTAGCCATAAAAAACGTGGGTGCAGTATCTACGATATGATATTGTAAGCTCACAACCTTTTGTCTAGCCTGCAGAAGGGAAAAAGGGTGCCCTTCTATTCGCCGTAATTGGCGCAAAATTGTCAGAAGGCTTGAATTTCGCTGACGACCTTGCTCGCGGGGTCGTGATTGTCGGACTGCCATTTGCCAACCTTGGCTCTCCCGAGCTGCGCGAACGCATGAAATATGTGAAATCACTGGAAGAGCAGAAAGACGGCGCCTCCAAGCAAAAAGGTCAGAAAGACGCTGCTGCGGAGCTATACGAAAACATGTGCATGAATGCCGTAAATCAAAGTATAGGTATAATGGAATGGCTTCGTTTTTACATGTTGGTCTGTTGACACCTCAACTTTCAAGGACGTGCCATAAGGCATCGCAACGATTGGGCGTCACTTCTGTTGTTAGACCGAAGGTATACCACCAATTCAACCCAAAACAAGCTACCGAAATGGATAGGAAGCAAGTTAACGGTCACCGAAACGTTTGGACAGACTGTCAAGGAGATGGGTGCCTTTTATAAAGGGAAAAGAGTTTGATGGTAGAGTAATGAATGATGCTTTTATTCGTTAGGGGTGCTGGTGAGGCTTTGATTCAGCCAGCAGATTACGCCAAACTTCGCCAGCTTTATCAGTCCTTGGTCGCCTATTCGCTTCAGGCCATCAACCATCAAGAATCAGAATCAGAACTTATGATCAGATCAACTTGAACGTTGATAGTTAGGACAGGGGTTTTAACATCGTCGCCCATTGTTCCGAGTCTTTCATTGGCAAACTCTGCCAGATGCCATTTGGGTATGGTTAACTCCTGTATCAAGGTTTAGGTTATTGTCTATTGGGTTGAGCTGTTATGACAAGTACATCTTCCGGAAGTTTTTCTAGCACGGGAAGGTTTTTTAATTACGGGCTTGCCCCAACTGCAAATTTATTCATTGCAGGCTAGCTTATCTAAATAGTCCACTTTAATAGTGGCAATGGTACGAACAGTTTGCGAAAAGTCAAGGCCAACCATATAAGCATAGATGATAATTGACAGGTCTGGTTACTTTTCTGCAGGATAATTGGTAGGTATTTGATGGTTATGAATTAGAAGGACGCGATGTGCCTCATTTTGGCGGCGCGTGATTTGAATATAGACTCAACGCGGACATTGTGCTTCCCCCTCACGACCAATCTATTTCGACCGCATCGGAGTTGGGCTGCTCAGCGGGGTCCCTCTTAGCTTGTCTCTGTGCACTGGTACTGTGGTAGTATGCGGATATGGGCTTTTTTTCGTCCAGAAAAGCAGAGGACAACGACAGCTACCAGGTTGCCATCGGCTTAGGAGGAACCACTACTGAGAAGGCCTCCGTAGTTCAGGTCATCCGTTCACGTTTCGTATGTGGATCATTTCTTTTCTGAGGGGCTTCTACTTACCTCAAAGCGTGTTATTTTTCTTCTGTTGTCTTCCCCATTCCGCCAACTTCGTTTTTAATATCATTTCACGTTCATTTCCTCAATTATACATTCATCGCGTGTTTAGTACGGGAAGAAGGGAAAAGAACGAGAAGATCAGCCTATTTCATATCTGAGTGGCGTTGCTGCAGCGCAAGCACTCTCCCCGCCACATATACCAGTCGCCTCAACCCCACTACCCAGTAGCCCTCTTCGCCGAGAGGCGGCGCCAGAGAGATCTCGTGCTTATGAAGACCGCGCGCTACCCCCTACGCCTTCTTCAACAAAGAATCGGTCAAATGGCAAGACGGTCTCAACCCTTGGTATTCGGACGGATGATAGCATAGCATCTTCCTCGCATAAGCAGGCGGAGAACAGCGGTTCCCCTACCTCGCTTTCGCCTCGCAAAAATACCGACCCTGTCACGTATGTCGCGAATGCTACCTTTTTGCGACTTTTCTTCATATAATTTTTTAGAGCGACATTGGCACAGCGTCTGAATGAACTTGCTCTAGCAAACTCCGAGGGGTTACTAAAGTGTGTATATTAAAATTTTGGTCTGTCTATGTACTAAACGTATGAAAGTGACGACGAATACCGCCTTCTCCGACAGAATCTGTTTGAACGGTTTGCCAGTAGCACTGCTGTTCCCATCGAGACACCAGTGGTTCCCGTTTCTCCCGCACGTCCACGTCTTAAGAAGAATGGGACAGCTCGTATGCATATCCTCCGCTTCTAATCATATGTCTACTTAAAAACAAATTTTCAGCATCCGTCCGCCCTTTGTCCAATTTCCAAGTGGAGACTCGACCGGCTTCCATAAGCTCAAAAACATCTGCGACATCTGGCGTCGGTAGCCTGTTTAGACGGGCTACAGGCCGACGCTCCAACGATACCAGCGATGCTGCCAGCGTTTGGTCGGCATCGTCCAACACCTCCTTTTTCAAACTTCCCCGAGCGCTATCCAAAAAGTCCAGCAATTCATCCTTACAAACAAATACGTCTCGTATGCAATCCGACTCAATATCTATTTCATCACCTCGTCGAAATGGCTCTGTTAGGGATCATCAAATGTCAACAGCACCAAGGTCGGCTGCAGGGAGCATACGAAGGATGGCCGCTCCCCCATCTTCATTCAACAACCGCGCCGTAGGGCAGGACAATCGAATAACCAACTCTATCTATAATGTTTTTGATGAGGAACACCTCACGACAGTGAAAGATATAATGCAGGAAATCTTAAACGTGGAAGCAGAATGTAAACGACTTATGGACGCCTTCAATGGATTGGAAGTAACCACCTTAGCTAAGTCACAACGACGCCAACACCCTGTGCGACCGGCTCTTAAGCCAGATTCAGGGAGTAATGGGAATGCCGAATCTCATTGGGGCGTTGAATCGGACAGCAGATCTCAGAGGCGAATTAATATTGCGGATGATACCATATCTATGCGATCCGGAACATCATCGGTAGCCCCCTCACTTGCGCGCTCAGCCTATTCGAATAGGAAAGCAAGAACTAAAGTAACCCCAATGAATTCTCCAATTGGAGTGATCACTACCAATTCCAGGCCAGGATCCTTGCACAGGAAGAACTCTGCATCGAGCGTGTCATCTGAACGAAGAGCCGGGAAAGCAGGAGCAGCACCACCAATGCCTGCGCTTCCTAGTTCGATGTCCCATGGGCATTTCAAAGGAGCTAACAACTCCAACATCAGCTTGGTTAGGAGTACAGGAAACCCTCCGATGAATACGGTTCATGAAGACGACAAATCATCGACGGGGCATACACTAAGAATGGATGCTGAGGAGTATGAGACGGAGCTGGAGGATATCCGTGCGCGAAGAGAGGAAGTGAGTCAACGATATGAGGCACGGTTGGAGTACTTGCGGGCCAAGTTAAAGGGGGCGCAGCTGCACGAAAAGCTGATGCGCAAGTAGATTAGATTAGATGTTGTATACCCCGGCATTTGCCGATGCCATATTAGCTCAGTTTGGAGTAATTGACCAACTTGGTTTACTTCTGTTGCGCTGGTCGACGACATCGACGACGACCAAAGTCGCGATTTACCCCTGTATTTTACAGTCATGTCAAATATACCCTCTTCGAACAACGATGACGGAGACTCTTTTGGACTTTCCTCAACTCCTACCCCACAGCCAACATTTCCAGGCCTCCACAGAACGCTAAGCCGCAGTTCCCAGTGGTCAGCGAGCGACACGCCTGCACACCACAACCAGGGCACTTCCTACTTCCCCACCCAGCCTTCTTCGCCTACTGCACAATTTCACCCTTCTCCTATTCTCAGAAACAGTTCTGTGCATTCCAATAGGCGGCCAGCTAGGAGCACCAGCGTCAGCAGTTCGCAGGCTACAAATCGAGGGTATCGTGATGACGACGTTCTGAGTGAGGCCAATGAAGACGAGGACGAAGTTGATGATGAAAATGAAGACAATCGGCCTCATGTAAATCGGCGTGGCAAAGCTCCAGCAGCGCCTGAAGAAGAAGAAGAAGGCGATGAAGACGAAAGCGATCCTATCACGACCCTAAAGGAGCGACAGTCCTTGATTAATGTACAACATCCTTTCGGTCTTCCTATCTGGAAACCAGCTTTGTACAAGAAAAGTCGCTCGGTGACGCGTCATGCCGACGAGGCTCTCCACTCAATCCCCTCAGCGCAGGCTGAACGACACCTCCTTCCAGGGAACTTGTTTTGGGCAGCGTTTTTCGGCTGGTGGCTTGGCCTTATCTGTATTTTTATTTCAATCATCCTTTATCTTATTCCTCAAGGTGGACAACAATATTCAAACCTTGTATACGGCCTAGGATGGTATCTGTTTTGGCCGTTCGGAAAATACGTTGAAGGCGACCTTAACGTTGTTGATGACACTAAGGACGATGATGATGAAAGCCCTCACAGTGCAAGGCGTTGGAGTGACAGCAATAACACAGTGCGGGGAGTTTCGCCTCCTAGAGAAGACACCGACACTGTTAGACGCCCTGTATTCTCTGCCACTTCTACTATAACGCCTGGTACTGTTAACGTACCCAATGTTTCATTCCGTGCCGAAACTCCAGGAGAGACCACAAATCTTCTCGGTCGTAGAACATCACAAGCACCACTTCCAATCAAGTCCTATGGTACAGCAATGGTACCTACACTAACCGCTTCGTCAGGAACTGCGGTCGACACGTTTGGAGAAGAAGCTGAGAATGGCACTCTGATTGGTAAAATATGTTTCTGGCTGGCCTTGATATCCCTCATTGCACCTCTCATGCTTCTCGTTTGTATAATCTGCTGGGCACTCGTGATCACTGTCCCAATGGCTAAGCTCAATTGGGCACTTATCAAACATTTATTTACGCAGCCAACCCACATCCGATTTTGCTCGGCGCCACCTGTTGTTGTGGTTTCGACCAGCTCAACGCCAGAGGACAATGTCGAGTCAAATGGCGATGCAAATCTCCCTACAGCTGCGCAATTTTCAATCAAACACCCCAGATTGTCCGAAGGTCAACAAGCTCCATCCGGTTCACCTACATCGACAGTTTTGCTCTGTACATATCGAGCAGTTGGATTACAATATTACAAATATACAGTAGGCGGAGTCAACATCCTTTTTGTCAATCTCTTGCCCGTTGTATTTTTCGTCATTTTCGATGGTTTTGTTCTGCTACCGATTGTCGAGAAAAAACACCATCATGGCGAACATGTTCCAGGGTTTTTAGCTTTTCTAGCATCGCAAGCTGTTATTTTTTTCCTCTCTCTCACTAGTGTGATACCTCTATCGTACTTCATTGGTATGGCTGTTGCTTCTATCTCGGCCCAGTCATCCATCGGAATGGGCGCTGTCATCAATGCAACATTCGGCTCCATCATCGAAATTATCCTATACAGCATTGCTTTGGTGCAAGGGAAAGGACATCTGGTGGAGGGATCTATCGTTGGCAGTTTATTGGCAGGAGTATTGCTCATGCCTGGAATGAGCATGTGCAGTGGTGCCTTGCGCAGGAAAGAACAGAAATTCAACGCAAAGAGTGCAGGTGTAACTAGCATGATGCTGATCATGGCCATCATCGGTGCACTCGCTCCTACTTTATTCTATCAGACGTACGGCAATGTCAGTCATTTCTCCTTTTTGAATTTACTATCAAATTTACCGTTCTTCCTAGTTCCAACTTGTTTGCAGCGGTTGTCCGTCTTCTCCTGGAAATCCTGGAGATGCACCATGGATTTGCGATCATTGTTATTACAAACATCCAGACCCTGTTGACGATCCCTTTTACCAATCCACTGTGAAGAGCCTGATGTACTTCTGTGCGGCTGTGCTACTATTTGTAAGTTCTGCAATTTTCTGGATACTTTTCATGTTCATAATGTTGGCCTATAGTCTTATCTGATTGGTCTTTGGTTCTCCCTCCGCACGCATGCATCCCAAATTTGGCAAAATCCACAACAATTGTTACAACCAATGGAACTGCCTACTCACAGGATGTCGTTGTATAACAAGATCTTACACCCAGGACATACCAATGCACCCTCTGGGTCTCAGCCTCCCGCCCCACTGCATCGAAAGCCAAGCAATACGAATCAGACAGGCGCCGGCGCTTCTTCCCGTATCGGAACATCTTTACCTCGAGAGGGTTCCAGTTCAGGAATCAACCCACCTCTGACACCTGGAGGTCGCTACGCAAGTGCATCTCCCACTTTCCAACGTAAAGCATCATATCCACCAGTTCAACCAGCACAACCGCCAAATTTTCTGCCCGTCTTGGAAAGCGTTGATCACGCAGTTAAAAATGCTGATCTGCGTACTATGCATTTGCCAGAACCGTTGACCACTGATGACTTTACGCGCGCGGTGGCAGTGGCCACTGTTAGCGCACTTCGCCACCAACAAACTCAGTCTCATCAACGAATTCGGTCTGCAGAACATGAAGGTGGTCATGGACATGATGCTCCATCCTGGAGTCGAACGACCAGCGCAAGCGTGTTGCTCGCATGCACTGCGTTGTATGCAGTTATTGCAGGTGCATAATTTGCTTTTTCTATTCTACATCGTTCTAAATATGCTATCTAGAATTGTTGGTCGACGTCGTGGATGTTGTCTTGAAAGATTCAGGTATCGACGAAAAATTCTTGGGTATCACTCTGTTTGCTCTTGTGCCAAACACAACCGAATTCATGAATGCTATCTCTTTTGCTCTAAACGGAAATATCGCACTAAGGTATAAAGTTAATGTAATTCAATTACACAGAGTTGCTAACAACGCATACAGCATGGAGATCGGGTCTGCATATGCACTCCAAGTTTGCCTACTTCAAATTCCTGCAATGGTAGCATTCTCTGCATGGTACGATCCCGTAAATATGGGCGAGGTCGCTAAAACTTTCTCGTACGTCCTACACTTGGTAGTGTTCATACAACGAACTAATTGGTTCCTTATCAGGCTTATCTTCCCAAGATGGGATGTAATTGCCATCATCTTGTCGATGTTTTTAATGACATATACCTACATCGAAGCTAAGAGCAATTACCATCGTGGTAGCATCTTGATTCTCAGGTTTGTGGCATACCGTTGTATATTCGCTGCTCGTACCGACGGACAAATGAACAGCTACCTGGTTCTGATTTCGGGTTTCTATTTCGCTCCTGCCACGGCTCTTGATATTGACCAAGGCCATTTCGTACAAACCTCGGGACTCCAGGAGTTCCCCGGTGTTTCCATCTTGCAGACCGTTCGATGGTACTTGCATTCTCTGTTCTGAACATCATTCCTATTCTTTGCATTCCTGACCCATTGGACACTTGCACATATCAGCTCCCTCCATAACACACTCTCCTCATTGTTTGCTTTTTGGACCTATTCTTTTTGCTATCTTTATTCGCAGGCTTAGTTCGATCAACGTCAAATGCTTCGTTCATTTCCAACTTTTAGAAACCAAGCAAGCTTTGTCAACTGGAATCCTTCTGTTTCCTTCTGATTCTACATAAGTATCTTACACCCCAAGGCACGTAATTCTATATTTGAAGGAATAGATGTGTCTATGTTGCATCCGGAAAGGAAACATCAATGCAAGCTTTGAAGTTGCTGTAAGATCTTTATAATCTCGTCTGACGTCAATTTTAGCTTCTCTGGTGCACTTCCTCCCTTCATGACTTTCTCCAGGATGTCGGGGGAGTCAAGCACACCAAGGAATTCTTCCAGGAAATCACCATCCACAAAACCATATGCTGCAGTGTCAGAGTCACTAAGTCCTCGGGTGTTCTTAGGTGCCCTGAATCTGGTGTGGCTTTGGTTACCAACACCTGGTAAGGCTGAAGCCAGGTTCCTCTGCAACTCGGTGAGATGTAACGACAAAGTGTGATCTTCGACATCGGAGATAACTCCAATCTTCCCAGAGGCAGTGAAGAAGATGACCTCAGGCTTAATCATAGACTCCCTGCTTTGTTCTGTTGTTGAAAGTGAACCTAAAAAATGTTGTTAAATTTTCGTTGCCAATTCAAGATTGAATTTATCCATACCGCGGATAAACTTCGACACCATATCACCAACATGATACAACCCAACAGTCTCCAACATCTTACCTCGAAGGCTATCTACCAATTTGAACAAAACAAAATTAAGGGTATCCTGAGCAAAGAAGTCAAAAGATGATACGGTTACAGTGTATATGTACTCACATTTGAAGCAATTACATTCGATTCATCCAAAGCTTCCACGCATAGTGGATAAAGAGGTCCATAATCTCTAGCTTCAGATAATAGCTTGTTGTCTTCAACCTTCAACATAGAGACAGAGCTGATATGATCTCCTGCGACAACACGGTTGTTGAATGTACCCAAACTTGTTACCAAGTAATTGTGATTCCATTCCGCGAGTTTCTTCAAACTGTATGTTGGTACTGTAACATCTTCTGTGGTAACATCCACGTGATACATAACAATCTGAGGAAAGAGAAAAGGGGACCGTCGGAATAAGGCGATGTGACAATGGAGAAAGACCTACAGAAGAATTCACTGCAGCTACTAACTTCCCGTTGACTATAGAAAGTGCATAAACACATCCTTCGACTTTGGTTGAGGCAAGTAACGACAGCTCTAAAGTCGAGGTTTTGGTTGAATTTGAGGGCGTGTATGCTGTGAACACGAGGAGTCGGCCAACCGAGGGTTCGTTTTCTTCAGATTTGTAGATCATAGTTCCGAGGCAGAAGAGGGGTTTCTCTTCTCCTTGAACTTGTATTCTGAGAGAGGCAACGGAAGTAATTTCTTCGTCAGTATCACAATTGTACCGCCCAAGCTCTAGAATCGGTTAAATATTTGATGAGATTGCAGCCAACGATTATTTTCAAATGAGATACAAACCGGAAAGAGTGGTATCATCATATAAGTGGAAAGAGCTTTCATTCGGCTCAATGTTTCCGAGCCTATATGGAACCGTGCGAGTGCAAGCTACCCCAAACGCTTTCAGGGAAGACTCATGCGTGATTCGGCGGGGATTATATAGACCAAGAGGGAACTATGCGAATGGTAATTAATTCCTGAAGATCGATGGTGATCATGGTACACTCACACTTCTAATATGCAATTTGTCGAGATCTTTGATGCATCCTATGAATAATCCAGTAGGAGCAGCAAGAACCAAAGCCTTTCCAAATGTACCGGTATTAAAGCTAGAGGCCGCAGAAATTGCCTGAAATGTATAATATTAAGTAGATGGTCTTCGCCAAATGAAATTCAGAGTACCTTTAGCATAATTGCAGAATTGGTTAAACGGTTCTTATCACAAAAGAACACGGTGGCTTGATTTCCAGCAGCAAACACCGTTTTCTTTCCATCCACTTCGCATGGCGTCAGGTTAACAGGTGCGTTCCCCAGAGAAATGACCTTCAAATCTTGTAAAACGCCTCCTTTCCAATGTAAAGTTGCCACCGACCCATTACCAAGACCAGCAAGAAGGTATGGATGATAGTCGGCCCCTTTTGCACTGGTATCGGTACCAAAGTTGTACAAAAGCAAGGAACGAACAACTGCCGGTAAAGGAGGTGATCTCAGAGGCTGGTCAGTGACCAGACGTCCTTCGCGTAAAGCAAATACTTGAATGACGTTGGAGCCCCAGTACGCCACCGTCAGATAAGTCGAAAATTTCTTTGTTGGATCCAGTGGCAAGAATGTAATGGCGGAAATTTCAGAGTGCGTTACATGATCCCTAATGAAGCCAACAGGATTATGAACTATCATTCTTATAGTGAAAGAGGGCTTACATGAGTTTCCGGAATCGCAAGGCACCAGTCTCTATACAAAGAATCACCAATTTGCCGCCGCTCAACGCTAGTCCAACCTGGCTGGAATTGACACTGGCTGATACAATTTCAAGGGGCCTGTTGTCCACTGTGACGATATTTTTGACTTCCCATGAATCCTTTTCGATAAAGGTTTCCACGGATGGGTCCCATTCAAATAGGAAAGCACCAGTCGGCACAACCTGGACAAATAGACCACTGTCTATATATCCGCCGTTATTGCGCTTGGAAAAGTTGGCAAACGCTAATGTTGGTAAATTACGTTTGAGACAGAGTGTCGTTTCCTCTTCAAATTTGAGACTCAAGTTTGGTGAATTGTGTATAGAGAACCAGTGTGTCTCATTCACCGTCGAGGCTAGCAAATGCGTATCATATCTGCAAAACATGATACGTAAGAAAAATGTAAAGAGGTTAAATATAAGAACTAACTGTTGAGCACGATCGGTACGAGCCGACCAGATACGCGTGATGTTGAGCACTCCTGGGACAAAACCAAGCGCCTTGAAGTCAGCACCATTTCTGACAATATTTATGGCTCCCGTGTTGGCGAGGCCACTGCATGTTACGATTTGATTCTGTGATTACCAGACGTAAACCGCTCCATTCAACGAAAGAAAACAAACAAAAAGGTATATTACCTGGCCAATACCATCAGTATCCACTGAAATAGCATCCAAGATTGGTGAAATGTTCTTGTAAGTCTCCAAGATCTTAATAAAGGAACCTTGGGGCGCTACAACACGTCCTTTCGCATAATCGGGCGCAGAGACACTTTGCTCATCATCTACATCCATCGCACTGTCGTCTGGAAGAGCCTTTTGTTTACCCTTTTTTGAAGATATTTTGGTTAGATTATCCGGTGTTGTTTTTGCAATTTCAGGAGGAGTAACTAGTGTCGATTGTGGGTTCGAAGTTGTGGGTGTTTCAGAGATGCATAGCAGTTGCGAATCGCCAGCATGTGACCCTACGTAGACACTCTGATTAGTTAGGTAGGTCAACGTCGTCGCTTGTGATGTCTGGAGGTACGAGTGAGTAAAAAACTCTGTTATGTATACTAGTTTTTACCTCTCCAAGTGGGATTAGAATCATCCCCCATTCCTTGATGTTGTCCAAAGAAAGCATGGAAAGCCTGCCGAAATAATCTCCGATAAGAAAACGAGAAGTGCCATCAACATTGCACCAGCTTTAATGAAGGATTTTATTAGCACAAACCAATCGACGAGCTGTTCAAACGCTTACGCGGTGATCTCACTCCAAGGCCAATCGACCATGGCTGTGGCCTTTCTTCTGCGATTTGCGCGTTCCATCTCTTTTGTTCTGGCCTTTGAGACTTCAACAGCATCGTTACTTTTTTTCTTGGAGTCAAGCCGTTTCAGCTTTCCTCTTTCTTTTTCTTGGCTTTCTTTAGAAGCCAACTCATATAATGCTATTTGTTTGCCCCCAACTACCAATATACCTCCAAGAAAAGCGTCCTCTGGAATGTCGCCATCCTCTGTTGTGGTGGGTGGTACTGGGATTAGACGAGGGGGAGAATCCAACGGGGAGGGTACAACTTTATCAGAAATCACTGTTGGTTGCAGTAAAATCGAGAACTGGGCAGAGAGTTCAAAAGCATCGAGATCTATGTCGCGTGCACAGAGCTGTAAACGTTCCTGGAAATCAAAATGGAGGATTGCAAGCGCGTATTCATCGTCCAGAGTTGGTAAGAAGGCGTAGGAAAAGACATTGATTTCGGGTAAACTGTATTACTATTGTTGTCAAAGATACACCATATTGCAAAACCAAGCAGCTACGCACGAAACATCAAAATCTTGCTGGTAATTCCCTCCCTTGAAGGTGACGATCTTGAGCTTACTTGCATAGCAGCTGACGACCACCAACCTGCCCGACGGATGTACCAGAAAGTCTGTGAAGAACTCGGCAACCCGAGGCAATCGCTCATACAGAGATATCTGTTTGTTGACAACTAGTTTTCCTTCTCCATTTTCATCTTCTCTGTAGGCTAAGATTATAAGCTCAGGCTCAGGATGAGTAATCATTAGTGCGATATTGGAACGCGTATCGTAACCCGAATCCTGTTTGTTGGATATTCAGAAGTCGCGCAATCTGTCTAGAGAAATGCAGCTACTTACAGAAAGCGGAAGTGCTTTCACAGAGCAGATCTTCCCCCATATGTTGAGGGTGCATTCGTGTTGGAGGCCATGGGGCCTCAGGGAGTAGACACTGAGTTGATTAAGTTTGGCAACTACCAGGTACTCGAGATCTCTGGAAGCTAGACGGCATTTTACAGATGATACGACGGATGAAGATTGAAGAAAGGTAGAGACGACCTTCATAGCATGTATACCCAGAATGCAGGGGATGGGAGTGAATGCGCAAGAAAGGATAGGCTGTCCTTGGACCAAGCCGATGAGACAATCAGACCCCAGGTCCCGGTCCGGGTAGCCGCGTCATAATATCACAATTCGTATTCAACCGCTGCATTTGCGGCGTACATAGTTCCATCCTCGTTCATAATTACTTCTTCTTCTTCCCCATCCTCATCTGCATCTTTCGTAACAAATTTATCTAACATAGTAGTCTTTCCACCAACAGTCGTCTTTGGCTTGGTTCGCTTAGCAGGCGCGTCGGCTGATGTCCACAGCATTATTTCTGCAATGCTCTGTGAGATTTCGAATCGCGGTGTAAAATGCAGCTTCCTCACCTTCGAGAAAGAGGAATTCGTCTGCTCTACGTGCAACAGTTGCTATTTTGACCGCGTTGGTAAATCCCGCAGATCGAATATCCGATAACATTTTCCTTACCGAGGTCTTTATGTTGCACCGTAGACCGCTTTTCCCGGTGGGCAACATGCTGACTCGCTTCGCATAAACGCTTGATAAATTCTTCCGTGGCAAGCGCAATCAAGAAGGTGGCTTCCTTTGCGACAATTGGGATTTCCTACTCACAGAGTTCATATCAGAGAGCAGCGTTGAAAACCAGGTGGAAATAAGTGCGTACAAACCTTGTCAGCCTTGATTATCTTTTGTACCCTTGAAAATGGGAGGAGGGTTTTCCCTGGTTCTCTTTCTAACTCAACAGCTTCCCTTTTTTCGCGTTTCTTTGGTTGAACTTCAGTGACTGCAACTGGTAATTCTGTGTCCGATTCTTGTGCCTCTATCTCTTCTTCCTCATCGTATACCAGTTCAGGTTCGGTAGTTTCAATATCTTCCGTTTGAAGTTGCGTTTCTTCTTTGGCCAAGCTGGACATCTATGGCTGGTTCAATCGAGGAGCACCGTGAACGGTGGTAAAGAAACGCGATGATTTGGCGATGACGGTTGTGACCAATTTGTGACAGGTCGCGTTGAATGACTTAAAATGTCACGCATCATAACACTGACCCAACAGACGTGAGTTTGATATTTGTATGCTTAGCTTGCAAAAAACCATCTTAAAACCCAAATTGTCATAACCTTGTGTATAGCAATATCACCAAATATATCATATACATATTGTATTTGAATGATACTATCCGTCCTGAAGATTTGAATAAATACAAAGCCACCCCTCCTTACATTCTACCCGAAGTATTCTGTCGGGAAAGTCGGCCAACCCTTCGGCGGACGAATAAAACAAGTTGAATCTACCCCAAGTTAACCAGAGCATCCTCCGAATTTCTCGGTCGCCATCGGACAGAACATGTGGTCGAGGCTACGTATAACGCGAAAGATCGACATAAAGGTTGATGCGTGAACTGAGTAAGACCGCATTGAGGCCGCACAAGGACCGCATGCATCCGTGTCGAAAAAATCCTACTAGGTTTGAGTGGTATGAAGAGCAAAATGAACTAAACATACAGACATTCACAGACGCGCACGAATACCCTTCAAAAGATCTTTTGCGTCATCTTCATCGAGTTCTTCACGGGCCTCAAATTCCTTTTGGTGCATTTCTCGATGAGTTAGGGGTGCTTTGCCGCCAACTGCTTCATCGGTTGCCTCCACTCCACGTCCAGACGAATTAAGTCTCGGTGCTGGAATAATATGGTAGTGTACCTACAAAGAAAATGTTAGCTATATGGAATTATGATAAAATACGTTCGCGTACTCACATGAGGAACCGCTTGTGCGTATTCCTGGTTGCATACGACGTTCAACGCAGTGTTATCCAGTGCTGTTCAACACTAACTTAGGCCCTTTCATGGAATTTGGAGTCACGGAACCTTTTCATACTCACCTTGTGTAAGTGCGTATGCAACTTTCGAGACAGCCTCACCGACAGACGAGGCCAGTTCTGAAGGTAGTTCTGACAGACGTGAAATATGAGCCTTAGGAATAACAAGGGTATGGCCTTTTCTCAAAGGCATGATATCTATGTATTGTGGCAGACCCTTGTCAACATTTGAATCATCGGAGGGTACAACAGAACTCACCAAGGATTGCTATAACCTTATCATTCTCGTAGACTTTGGATGCAGGCAATTCGCCCCTAATTATGCGACAGAAAGCACACTCGGGATCTTCTTTCCATGTTGAATGAGGAGGTCGGTCTTCATGGGCTTTGATTATGAACGAGGTCATATTGACGTGGTTTTGCAAGAAGAAGAGCCAATTTCACGCGCAATGAAGCCATGGTGGCCGTGAGGAGAAATTCAGTGAGCCTGCATAACGGCAAATACCGCATGACGGTATCTGTTTGTATAGTTTAAGTATAGTCCCAAGTTCAGCCGACTGCACTTGGCTTTACAACTAAGAGTTGATATAATAATTAACTCGAATTCTGATACATAGCCATACATTATTTCATTAATAGATTCAGCGTCAAGCTGCTTAGAATGCCTAGTGCGAAAGCTCCAGCGCCAACAGCGGCGACCTCCAATTGCCGCCTGGTAAGCGGAAGGTATTCAAGGCCAACGAAAGGACGCGTCTCCAAGTCGCTCGTGTTTGATTCTCTTTCCATTGTTGTCGGTATTGACGGTTTCTCTACAGGCTCTGACAAGGGTAGCTGTGATAACTCGTCTTTCAGCGACCCAATTAAGTTCACTTGCTGCTCGATTTGTTGAGCAATTGACAACACAGCCGCGTCCACCTTAGCCGCATTCTCTTCACTGAGCTCTTCGATCTTCCGTTCGAACGTCTGTGCCAACCGCCGACGCTTCCATGGCTCAACAACAACAATAGCCATAATGAAAACGAGCATATTCAATCCGAGCGCTGCAAGTGACCCGTACGTCGACGCACTGCGGATTTTGTCGGACCACACTTGTTCTTCGTGGTACCGTGCAAGGATTGTGCGCAATAGGTTGCTGAATTCACGGTCCACTACATTTTCTGTCTCTTCTACCGCTGCCTTGGCGCGTGCTTCTTCTTGCTCGTATAGGTGATCCTGCTTCACGAGTGTCGTAAAGTGGCCAACGTCGCTATCTTTCCATGTAGATTTCCTCTGTAACAGGTCATTCACTTCGCGTTGAGAGTTTGTTCTTTGAACGACGGCTTCTTCATAGGCAAGCTTTGCCTTTCGAGCAGACTCCCGAGCAACGTGTATTCGTTCCTCTACACAATTAGTTCAGCCAACAAATCCAAAAATCACAAATAAATAAGACAAATTCTTACCATGCTCAACAACACTCCGTTTCAAAGCTTCAATTTCTTCATAGCCAGTGACCCTATTGATTTCCGACCCAAGCTGGGAGAACCTGGTTTTTGTGTGTGCGGTGAAGTCATCCGCTCGATTACGGAGAGCGATCGCAGCCTGCTCCGACCACTCCCGGATGCGCGTTTTAACTAGCTCTAAGTCATACTTTGACAAAGTCGAATCTGTCGTTGTAGTTTTGGTTTGAGAGGACTCAAATGCTTCAGAGGCCTTGGCGTCCGATGGGATTTGCAATGGTGTATGTTCCCTCCTCAAAGTCTGTGCCGATTGAGAAGGTCCAGGTTCCGGGACATTCGCGTCTGCTTGTGCTTTCGCATCCTGAGGTTGTGGCAGGTGGTCTATTATCGGCCTTTGGGCATTCCGGAGAGCAGAGGAAGTGGAGAACTGGCGTCTCAAGGTAAAAGATGACCTCAACATAGCAAATGAGGCAACACACGAGCAAATTGCAGTTGTGGGAACTTCCGGGGACGCGGGCGTGCACTTGCTTATTGACGAGAGCATAAGCCATGCCGAAATCCGAGAGGGTTGTGCAAGCCTCAAAAAATGTGGATTGTTCAGATAATTTGATTCAAGTACTATAGAATGTATTGAATGTATATAATGCTGCAGTCGTCAATAGCACAAGAGAATTCCCGAGATAAAAGATATAAGGAAACATCGCGGCGGGAGGGATGAGGAGGGTAAGGGAAAGGACATTACAGAGAGAGTAAAAATTCTAATGGGGTCTAAACAGATTAACTCCAGACATCCAACATGAGCCTTGATCTCTCCTTCAATAGCTTAACTTCAGCGACACCCTCAACAGGGCCAGATCCACCCTTGGCCTCTCCCAAGATTTTGGCTAACACCTCCTCGACCTGCTTGCTCATGCTCTTCGCCTCACCACAGATATACACGTAACCTTTGCCATTGAGAATAGCGTCAGCAATGTGCTCCCTGTCTTCCCAAATGAGATCCTGGACGTAAATCTTGCTTCCATCAGGCTTGTAGTTCTGTCGAGAGAAGGCGCAGTGAAGTTTGAATTTGCCCTTGAGTTCAGCCTCGTATTGTGGCCATTCGTCCTTGTACAAGAAATCTTCATCCGATCGGCGGCAACCGTAGAACAGAGAGATGCGACCCCAGTCAGCAAGTGAATCAGGTCCGTTCTTCTCAATGGAGCGGCGGGCAAGGGCAACACGTTCTTGCACAAATCCACGGAAAGGAGCAACTCCCTGAGAAAGAGGCATTAATAAAAGCGAAAAAAATGTCAAGGCAAACACATTAACTTACAGTTCCAGGACCGATCATGATAACAGGGCTCTTGGGGTTAGTGGGAAGTCTGAAGGTCGAGCGCCTAACATGGATGGGGGCCTTGTAGAAAGTCTCAGTCTTGTACGAGCCACGAGGTCCTGCAATAAGGTATTCCGGAACGCCAACACGTTGTTCACCGTTCTGAGTGATGTAAGGTACGGGCTCCTTGTTGACGGCATACTTGAGGTTAAGTAAGAAGTTGGATCCAACACCGTATACCCATTTACGAGGAATTGGCTCGGTGGGAACGTTCTCGTACTTGAGGACAACAACGGTAGCGTGGATAGTGTTGGGGTGGATTTTGGGGCTCGAGGAAATGGAGTAGTACCGGGGTTGAAGACGGGGAATGGCAGAGACGATGATATCAAAGGGTATAGGCCACTTGGTGGTATTGGCAGTAGTAGGTGGGACAGTGATATCGTTACCAGTAGCGATTTGGAGAATTTCGCCCAACTTGAGGCATCCATTAGCGACAACGTTGTGGTATTCTTCCTTGTTGGTATTGAGATTCCTGAGGAAAGCCTCGGCCTCCGGAGTAGGAGCGAACTTCGACAATGTCCCAAGAATTTGACGACCAGCAACAGCGCTGATGTCGATGTAGTGGCGAAGGACAGCACCGTAGGTAGTAGGGACAGGGAATGGTACCTTGGCCAGAGCGGGATCGAGAGATTCGATGCTGATAACAGCGTCGCGCTTTTCGGTCAATCCCAGAACGCACAGGAGACGCTCCACTTCGACATCCGGGTTCAAGGGCCAAAGACCGACGTGGTCACCATGTTGGTACGTAATGCCAGAGCCTTCAATGTTGAATTCGACATGGACACAGTTCCTGTCGACAACAGACTGGAAAAGTTCACGGGCGACAGTGATAGGTGCAGCGAAGGGGTTCTTGGCGTCATGGATTCCTTTGGTCTTTGTAAGAGCGCGAGCCGAGAATTCACCTGTTGTCGTCCCATCACATTAGAAATACTTTGGATTGAAAATACAAGATGACTTGCCTTGGTAAACCTTCTCGGGAGGATGAGACTCGAGTTCCGAAACAACGAAGTCGGCAGAGTCGCCGCCCTGTCCCTCTTCGACACCCATGGCAGTAGCGAAAGCCTCCCACATACCGTCCTTCCATTCAAGGTAATCCTCCTCCATGCTCTTATCATCGTCACCTTCACCGCGTTCGCCGATACGGATAGCTCCCATCTTGGCGAGTTGAGCGTCAACAGTGCGTCCAATAAGATTGTAGTGCTCGTAAGTTTTGTTCCCAAGACCAAAGACGACATATTTGAGGCCACTCAATTTGCGCTCTCCACTGCTGAACTCGAAAGACTCGTCTTGCAAGTTCTGCAAAAGCTGGACGGCGTTGTCGGTAGGTTCTCCCTCACCATAGGTGGCAACGACGAAGAAAGCGATGGAGTCCTCTGGCAGTTGGTCAAGTTTCTCAAAGTCGTATTCCTCTGGATCGCACACAAGGGACGCCAAACCAAACTTCTGCTTAGCCTCCTTTGCGAGACGAATGGCATACTCTTCTGCAGTACCCGTCTGAGAACCGTAAAAAATGACAATGCGCTTTTTCTGAAGAGCGGGAGTTAAAAGACTGATATTTGGCAAGGAAATCTACGGTAACTTACACCCTGCTTCATCTTTGCGATGAAGTCGCGAGGGTTGGCAGAGCCATTGGCGGGTTTGGTGGTGGATACTGGGGCGACCTTTGGTTTGGACGCAGCGAAAAGCTGGTCGCGGAATATATAAAGGGCAGCGAGGACGACACCCAAGCCCAAGACGAAAACGTCTGAGGAAGAGGAGGCCATTGAGACCACAGCTAGAGGATGTAGTGCTGAAGAGAAGGTGGTACGATTAGGGTCGGTCATTAGGTAGAAATTAAGTGGGGAAAGAATACCTAAAGGCGAAACCGACTAGCTTGCTTTATACAAGACTAGGTGGCAGAGTATAACCTTGACCGACGGGTGAAGGAAAGAGAGGTAGAAGGGGTGGTGATGGGAATAGAGAAGTTGGACGTGGCTACTCGGAACCCAATCGGGCTCGGTTCCTCTTTTTCACTCACCGCCACATGTTTGGCCCCCGAGAAATTAGCTCTCATCCGACTCTGAAGGACCGAGGTTGTCGACATCTTCCCAGCAGCGATTCCCTTTGTAATACACATTACAAGTCTTCAAGGACTACTAATCTTACCCAGCTTTGTACTTTAACAATCTTTCGTATGTAGGATATTTCTCTCATACAACATCGCACGACAATTCTACTCCGATATTATTCTAGAACCTCTTGTCTGTACATAAGCAGCTAACATCCCAGAGTAAATGAGCATGATGATTTCATTGTTGCGGTAACCTGAGTAGAACTTGAAACGCAAAGAATCACATAAATGGTATACGCCATATTTGTGCCAATATCACCTGCTCCTCCATAGAATTTTCTGTACCATACATGTTCAAGCCACTGGAAAAGAGCGTCCTATTGACATCATCCCATGAGCGACGGAGTCGAACGCCGTCAATAAACGGACGTCCCGCGATTGACATTTGCATCTAATACTGGCAACTCATCCTCCTAACGTTCAAGGAATGTAATGCTGACAAGGTTCGGCTGACCTTGGTTCCATTCGCCGTTTATCCAGTTACTTACTATCAGATATGCCCACACGCACCAGGGAAGAGACGCTCAGGATATAAAAAGGGGCTGGATGAGCCCGAAAGACCCTGATAGACCTACTCGGGCTCGCTTAGTATTTTGGCCCGCCAACCTCGAGTTTCTCTCTAGTGCCCCAAGCATTATGCGATTGTGGTCGATCCCCGACTGTGATCAGCGATCGCACTTGTGGGGTGTCCGCCCCAATCTCGTAGGTAAACCACTCCGCAGCTTTGAGGGCCCACGCCTGCGCCGCACTCGCACTACAAATATGGCATCAGTGATATTGCGCGATACTCTCTTGTCAGTCTATGTTGATGCTCACTCGGAATGCGACGCCGCTACCCATGCTGCATCCGCTGCCAACTGTCCACGCTCACTCCAGTAGCCTTCCTCATCCTCGATTTCCCAGATTTCCCGTACGTAGTTGATGGCTTGAATACCGTCGATATCCATATTCCCCCATGTCGCAAACTTGCGATAGAGCTCAGATATTTTGGACAATCTTCTGTCCGAAGCTTGTGATAACCCATCTGGAAGCGCACAGACGTCACAGGTACATTTGAATCCGTATTGCTGAGTAAGATAGGCTCTGTCTTCCGGGATGAGCTTCCTGTGCTATAATTAAGACATTTCGACGAACCTTCTTTCCTCCCTAGGCCTTTTGGTATCAGTATAAGTTGTCAACAGTTCCTATATGACATCAGTGATTTAATAAACGATTGTCGAGAAAGGGACAAGAATGCTGACCTGTCCTTTCTTGATGTCTTTTAAAGCATGGACGAATAGGCCTTCGTGTTCGTTTCTCCAACTGTAGACAACATTAAACGCGCTGGAACAACCGTGATTTAGGCGCGCCATCGTTGGAAAAATGCCAACAGTATCTTTGCCAGCAGATACTGCGTTAGTTTCAAATATTGCGAGAGCAAGACGGTCTACATGTTCCTTGGGGTCCAGGTTCTCCGGAAAATGAACATAAGATAAATTGAAAAATGCTTCTTTCTGTACTGATGAAAGCTTTTGTAAGCGTTCAGCTATCAAAGCAGACGGCGACGATTGAACTAATATATCGACAAATAAAGTTAGAATATGTCGCGTAACCATTATTGCAAGAACCTTACTGTGCAAGGGAACAGTAAAAAGAGGATATTCTTGAAGGACGAGCTCTCCTTGCTATAAGTTATATGGTTACATTACGACGCGTCACATATTCCTTGCGTAAAGCCGCAAACCTTGATGTCGCGTGCAGCTAACACACCCTTCCCTTTCCCAGGAATATCAGAAACGTGGAACATAGGTTCACTTTGCCCATATTCCTTCTCCTTTGTATTCGACGAAGAACCCCCTGAGATATTTCGGTAATACAGGGCACATGCAATGGCAACCAAGAAGCTTAACACTGCACCCTTGTTTATCGTCAATTTCGCGTCAATAATAGGCAAAGGTGTTCATACCCATCCCTGCCAGTATGTGTTCTGATATATGGATTTTCGAGCACCTTGGCTTTTCGTACTCTTTGCCTTTACTCCGCCCTTTCCTCCACTGCGTCGCTGTGAAGGCATCCTACACGGCCTGTTCAAATAACACGATGAGCCTGCCCAACGTAGATAGTCTGTTTGAAGGAGTGGATAAAGGGCCAGAAGGTGATGATCGTCAAGTTGGATGCGCTAGAAACGGCAAGTAAGTTGTGACCATTCTCAATGTTGTTTGCACCGTTCCAAGCCAATATACGGCCAGCACATGGTCACGACGTGGGAACGTATCACATATATATGATGTTTGGCCAGGACTTTGATTGATGTTGTAGCTTTGAAGTACTGCGAATCGATCACCACTTATTTTAGACTATAGGAAGACTCGTTTTTTTTGAGTTGTTGTTCAAGGTGAAGGGTTTGGGCATTCAGGCAAGATTTCGACTCTGGTCAACAAAGCAAAACAAAAGCAAGCACACTTGAAACAGGAACTCGAAGTTTTTTTTTAGAATCTGTTTATTCTCTTGCAACAAGCAACCGAAGCTTGAAGCTTGCTGTACCTCGACGCGTCATACTATCATTCAAGACGCGTCTTAAGTCCTTCTCTCGCTGCTCGAATCAAATGTACACGCAAGAACTGTCTTCGACGATCTCGCTTACCTCTCTAAATGGAGATGTCCTGTTTATTATCTTCTCTTTCATGGATCCCTTAGATATCCTTCGTCTTCGACAGGCATGTTTTCTATTTGTCTACACAAGGAACACTTCTGACTTCATTTAAAGACATGTAAAGTTATGAAAGCTGCAACTATGCAGCCAACTATCTGGATTGCAAGATTAGCGAAGATCGTACAAGAAAACAGGCTCTTTGGTCCAACTTACCAATTTGATGATATGTCTGTTTTTGACCTTGAGCGTGCAGTCTTTTTGCCACCCAAATTGCTAGAGCATGCCAAAGAATCCGAAGAAAACCTAATTCCACCTTTCTCTTGCCGTGTTATTACAAACCTTTTGGAGGAGGACGAAGTGATAAGTAAAGGAATGTATTCCACATACAGGGAAGGTAGTGATGTTAACGACATCATCATGATTCCTGGTGGTCGATTCCTGTTCACAATGTCTGAAAAACACGGAGATGGGGTAACTTACACCAAGCTTTGGGACCTTGGGCAACCAAATACCCAACCATCGCGCATAACTCTTCTTTCTCGACTTGCTGGTCAGGAGCGGATATGCACTACAGCGCCTACACCTGATGGTTTGGGCATCCGTGTCATTACCGCCACGACGGCCAAAGAAGACTAGTGAGTCATGATCAATGTTTTTTAGTCATTCATAGGGAACTAATTTAAACCAGTCAGATCAAAGTATATCATATATTTCCGCTTTCTCCAAAACCGCGTTTCGAACAAACCGCGAGCATAAAATTGTCTGAATATATCAGATCGGTTAACATTTCTGGAAACCGTATAATTTGCTCCACGAGCCGTCCTCCCCAACCCGATCTCTTTGGAATGACCCCTCAACCGGAGCTCATGATGGGATTTATTCTCATCTGGGACTTTATCAATAATACCTCTGCCGTACTCCGACCAACTTACCCACTACCTCAGGAAGTGCGTTTTCCTCTTTGAAAACGCGGTTTATGCGTTATATTGACAGAACAACAGTTATACCTCTGGGGGAAACACGTCATAACGTTCCATTCCAATACACTTTCTTTGTGGTCAATACCACCCCTCACCCCGGGCACCCCACAATTTATACGCAGCATGCCCGCGAGCGCTCCTAAATGGACAAGTGTACTATCTGCCTGGAGCGTAGATCGTGCTGGGGCAAAAAATAATATGCTTCTCCCGCAGACCGGTTGGATCCCTGCAGACTCCTGTTCACAATACCTCATCGCTGAAAGTATTCCAATTGAGCCCAGTGATGACCTCCCACAATATGCTGTGTATCGAATTGACAGCTCTTGGGCCAAAATTTCTTCAATTTCTTCCACCGATACCCACTCCGAAACAGAAGAAAAGCAGCAACCACAGCCTCAACATATAGTGGATTTCGATCCCAATTTATTCGGAGAAGATTTCAGGATGTATCGCTCTCCTGCACCACCACAAATATTCAAAAAGGATATCTTTTTGACTTTTGATGCTAGTGGGAGCATCGTCATGGCTGCGATACCTCTACCCAATGTAGAAAATAACGAAGTTACACAGGGATGGAAATTTTGTTGCCTAGCTATAGGGAGGCTTAGTAGTACTACATACCTACAATTTTGTCCTGCAACAGGTAGAGGGTGCTCTTTGTGGGGTGGTGAAGTTAGGGTCTTTGACTACATGTTGCTATAATACATTACAACCTGTATTTGCCTTGCGCCGCCATGTCTGTCAATACAGAAAAATAACTTCAAGTTCCTTAATTGTATAGGAGGAGAACCCCGATTCGTTGGACATAAACCAGTATATAAAATTGTCCAATAGCCATGATGCAAACCCAGTATAATACTACTACAGTATGTCGTAAGCAATGAAGTTATGACACTTCCTTAGTCGTATACCGTGTACCGGGCGTGCTCATGATAATTGCTCAATTCGACGATCTTTGGGATCATCGAGGTGGCTTAACGTTTAGGTCACTCGCTCTGCGTGTAACACATTTGCCTTGACATGTCACCAGGTTCTGGTGTTAACGAACTCGGCTAGTGACTGTTGTGTCGTCTTTGGTAATTGAACCTCAGGCTACTGTAAGACAGCGCAAAGTGGAAGTTCAGAGAGCAGAATGCTGATGCCTCTTTATATCCAATATTCTCTCAGGTGAGGTGTGAAGAATAGTGTAAGACCTCAAAGAGAGATTGTGTTTTGGATTTGACCTAATTCAACATGAGTTGAGTACTGTGATTAAGGAGTTCGAGACCACAGTCATACAGTTCTTTGACTGTCCAGACACTATCACTCGCATATCAATGTGCTGTTTGGAAGGCTGCAGATCAGGGCAATAAATGGCCAAACCATTTAATTGATGTATAGATGGTATCTACTTCTTGTAGGAAGTTGGACCAGGGTTCACGACAATGGAGCCGGAGACTTGACGCTAAGCGAAGACACAAACGACACGATGAAAAGGCCGATGCAGGCCTTCTTCAATCGAGACCTGTTCAAGGTCGCCTGGAATCCAGTTTACCGGCCAGCATTATTGCAAAGGTCACAGTTACTAACGCAGTTAACACGATAGCAATGAAACTCGTTGCAATACGGGCAACAGGGAAATATCCTTTTGTCAAAGCACTCTGGACTGTAAAATATCTCGTGACCCCTGCAAATGACCATCAGTTGACAAGAAATGGAACATAATATATGATGAACTATACCAATGAAAAGAACAAGTATCCCGATAAAGACTGTTGATGCTCCTAGAGGGCGGATATAAGCTTGAAGTCGATATGGGGGCCCCTGAGTAGGTAAAGTGGATGTAACAGAAAACAACTGAACCAAAGCTGCAAGACGTTTGTATCAAGCATCGGTCAGTCTCTCCAAACATCCCAGGGAAAAACATTAACGAATAGAAAGGCTTACCTACGCCAGAGGATGCAATTGCAAGGCTCGTGCGCATATATGCCAGGAATGTTCGCTCAGATGCCAAGTGATCGCGCGCCACACTTCCTGAGTTCTCCAAACGTAAAGATACGCTCTCCAGGACGCGAAACGGCAACTTCGAAGAAATTTGAGCGTCCCCAGTACTTTGAAAAGTTTCAGTGTCGTCGCCGATGTTGGTGCGCGACCATTTGTGCTGCGATGAACGTTGCGCCAAACACTTGTCCTTCTGGATCGAGATTCTAGATATACTCTGAATGTTGTCTTCATCGCTGTCCCTATCTGGATCTGGACTACACTGGGCGATAGAGGATCGAAGAGACGACCCATCGTAAGTTCGAGCATACGATGGGCCTATACCACATTGATATTCACTACCCGAATTGAGCAAAGGTGTACTCTCATTTACGGCCTTTCCTGTCCTAGCGGACCCACCATCTACGCTAGAGGAAGTTGTTTGCATTGAGGAAGCTGGTATAGATGGTGGGTGTAAATTGGAAGGCGGGGTAGACTGGCTTGCGGAACCCAAGAGAACTGGCTATAGAAACCCCGAGGGGCGAGCTTGAGTATCGGTATATAAACATCATTCTGGAGAACAAAACAGAGATCCTCAATTTTAGGCTGAGTTCTTCTGCCCTGAGATCAGATATCTGTGACAAATTGTGACCCTCTTGATGCGCGGCTCATCCGGTGCCTCGGACGTTCCAACTCTTTTCCAACCAATTTCCAACTCAACTCGCTCATTCTTTCCACCATCCCTCAACCCCGCAGCATCATACACCGAAAGCCACGGACAGTATAGGATATTGTTACTTTTTTGTGGTGAACAAAAAACTGAAAGCAGACCTGATTCCGCCGCGAACGCAATCATATCGGAGGTTACTCAATTCCCAGTCAAAGCAAGTCGATAGACGGAGAGGAGTGACGATTGGTGACGTTTGCGCTATCCAAAATGTTTTCATTCCTTCTTGATTTTATCAGAATTTAGAGTGTACATGAAGCTGCCAAAGAAGACCATAAAGGCTCCGATACCCAGTTGCGCGTTCCAATCAGTCCCAAACCACCACACGCTAAAGCATAGACTCAAAGCTTTGCGTACAGTGAGTGCAATGTTTGTGGAAACGGAGGAAACTTGCTGTTCAAACTTATGAGCACAAGCAAACGAAAAGAAACAGTCAACGTACCGAGCTTAGTCGATTCACCCCAGAGACACAAATCAATTGGGTCAATAAATTACCAGCAAGAATTCCAAAAGCTTGGAATGCTGGGATGTTCGACGGTGAATTGTAAAGACTAACAATTCCTTGTTGTATATCGTGGCCAAGGAAGATATATATAGGCAGCGAGAGTGCATGCTACACCGATGTCAATCAACCTTATCATTGGAATCTCTAACCGATTTGCTTACAGTATAAAACATGCCTTCTTGCCAGCATGGCCCATATTTTGTGTAGGTCTGCTCTTGAAGCATACCCAGAAGTCCTCCGCAAAAGAGAGAAACAGTTAGCATAGAAATACCAATAAAATATTTGCTGAAGTCGTCTGAAGATAGTTTGTGGGTCTGAGTTTCGGTGCTGGACGTTGCCCTTGAAAGAGTGACGACTATCACTCCTGCAGTGACCATTATTATGGATATCTAGATGGAACTATCAGACGGAGGATATAAATGCGACCAGCTATACTCACCAACTGTCGAACAGAATACCGTTTCTTTAAGATAAGGAAGCCGAAAAGCATAGACACAGGAAGGCCTATACAAAATTGTTTATTGTCTGCGTCCATGGTTGGGTAAAAGCACTTGCCTGCAGAGCGAAAGACAATGAAAATAGTGATGGGGACATTGTAAGCAAAAGCCCAGTTATTGAGTAAAGACCCTGTCGTAAGAACAAGAACTTGAATCGCCCATAGTTGCAATGGAACTTGTCGCGGCTTGAGCCGAGGGAGAAATCCAGAGCCAGAAAATGTCAGAAACGACGGCAGTGATTGCGTTGCGATAAACAAGGTCTGGCAAAAAGTCATAGCTGAACCTAAATGTGTAAAGAATTAGTGATACCAGATAGAAAGATGATAACTATAGACGAATACCGACCAAAGCGAGGGTTCATGTTGAGCAATTGCTCGTACGAAATGACATTGCTGATTATAATAACTCAGAACAAAATGGGAGTAATTTCAAGGCAGATGACGAACGAGCAGCAGCCTCCAAATAGCATAGTAAGTGCCTACATTTAATGAGATCAAGATGAATTGTGCGTGATGGGGTTCATACCGTATAGAAATCCAGCAGGGCCGGCGCTACCTCGGATACGCCCACTGTGGACGATTGCTCTGGTTTGGACCCATTGCTCCCTTTAGCCTGTAAGGTACTGGGCGCCGGGACAGTTTCCGTCGCATTCCTGCGTCGCACAGCCATGCCAGTAGCGATTCACGAAACTTGGTGTAAGAAAGAAAGGTAGGAAATACTACGTGACCCAAGAATACCACATTCCACGAACCCAACCAGAGTTCACGTCGGAGAGGCTGTGGTGCGAAACTTCGAAAGAGCTATGGATGTCGTTGACATCACATGTGCTAGCGGCTGCTCAGTGCTCACGGTGTCGGTAGCGTGGAAAGCTTTTGTAGGGTATTTCATTTGCCAGTCGGCTGTCGGCGGCAACATTTGATCCCAACCACAACAACCAAATAATTCGTCCTATATTCATACTCTTCTTCCTTGTACCCATACACCGCGACGCGTTGTTGACGTGATTACTGCAGCTTCATTTTATCCTTTGCTCATTTCTGGACAATAAATCTAGAAAGTCGCGTCGATGTATCGTCAGCGACCATCGGAAATGCTTTGGTAGGCACCTCGGGTATGGTACCTTCAATGGCCGAGCATGGCCTCACAGTCGACTCTACTCAAACTCTTCCGACGGATTTCCTTTCCAAAGCGACTGCATATTACGATGATCTTGTACTAGCTTTACTATTCTTACAAACGCTATAGCTTCTTCCGAACGGATACATCGGAGGTAGAAGGAGGAAATACTGATTCGCAACCTCGGGCGCATGACTATTGACTGGATCCAATATCTGACTGCCAAATCTGCACTGGCTTTCGACTCGGTCATTGATTCAGCATCTCATCTGGCTTCAGGACAGCAGTGAATCGAAGTCGGGTGTACATCATCGCCCACTTGCCGCTGGCATCCCGACAGTCCCCGCGGCATCTATCCTCGACATCCCTCATGATCTCGCGTGCTTCCTCGTCCGTGAAGTCTCGCAGAAAAGAGTTGCGAGCGAACAGATCGAGCCAGTCGTACAGCCCTGTGGGCAGCGGGGTGATTCGCGGAGTCAGAGATATGTGGGTCGGTTCAAAGCCTGCTGTGACTAGGAGCTGTATTTTGTTCATGTCAGTTTTGTTACTTGTTAAAATATCTCGGTGTGGAAAAGACAGACCTTGACATAGTCTTCCATGGATGGGAAATACCAGGGATCTAACTCTTCAGGATCCCGACCCTTTGATCGTACAACATCATGCAATGCGGATCTCACGCCTTGGAGAATTATGAGCAAGCGGTGATGAAATCCGGAAAAGAGATACTTACCTATCGCGTTCATAAAACCCCCCATCTCGACGGCAACTCTACCCCCGGGTTTGAGAACCTTGCGAATACCGGTGAGGACACCAAGCGGATCTCTCTTACACCAATGCAAAGCCGCGTTGCTGAACACCGCGTCAAACTTTTCTGGAAACCCAGGCTCGTCTCGTGGATATTCCAAATCTTGTGCGTCTGCAATAAACGCATGCTTGATGCCGTTTTCCTTCGCTTTCGTGATCTAAACCGTACCAACCGCAATCAATGCCAACACTTATTTACAGGTTATCTGAATCACCATGCTTTCGCTGAGATCAGTGCCCACTACAACACCTCCATCGCCTCGTTCGACGACTTCCTGGATGATCTTTGTTACCTCTCCACTGCCGCACCCAACGTCCAGAATTCGTTCCCCTGGCTGAGCCGCCAAGAGTTCGAGAACAGGGGTGGTGAACGCTAATGAGTAGACAAACGATGCTGTTTTGTTGTAGTGCGAAGCCGACCACCCAGAGGCATCACGTCTATTTGTCTGGTCGTTCGCTGTTGAAGCCATGCTTTGTGGCACTCGAGGAATGTATGTGAGTGTTCAGCAACCAAACAGTATAGTATACTTATATATGTTATCCTAACTCAAGTATATGCTGTAATAGCTGTCGACGTTAAACCTGGCCACACCTTCGGCCGACGTACAAAAATCCAGTCGGGTTAATGGTTGGAAACTTGTTCACAGCACATACCCAGTCATGACCGTCCTCAGTGACGATATCAAGTTTGTCTTCGGCCGACAACCCAATTTCATCCCCTGCTCAGATAAACTTAGATGACACCATCCAAACGTATAGCGGAGCTTAGGGTACTAATTTCTCCCAGTGCCATGGCCCATGATAAGATAGAAGGCAGAAAATCTACGAGATAAATAGACATTTTGGAAATTTAATCACGAATTGATGTTGATACTTCTTTGATTTGTCGAAGGGAAGGCCTTGGCAATTAGTGATGAATGTCTATAGACAGAGGTTTTGCCGACGATTGAAGAGGAATCAAGACGTAAAGAGTTCAAGTGAAGTGCCTTCAATTACTAGAACAACGAAGTCCCACATAATTTCGTAATTTAAACATTTACAACGTTAAAAGGATACAAATGACTTCATGGATATCTGACACACTTCTGTACTCGATTAGCCATGCTCCTTGGGGTCTAACGCATTGCTTACAATCAATTAACGACGGGAGTAGAATGGGCCTTGGAATCGGAGCCAGCAGCAGATGCTGCCTGAGCTTTCTCTTGATCGGCAATCCGGCGAGCTTCTTCATGGATATCGAGAACTTGTTTTGACGTTTGGGTATAAAAGGCTTTGACCTTCTGGCCAAAGGGCGACGTTATGGCTCTTTGGTAGTACTGTGAAAAATAGACTTGGTCGGCTATGATGTAATTTAATGACGAGAAAGGATCATACGTCATGGGCGGCTTTGGAGATTCCCCTCTGCTCGTCAACAGCTCTTGCCTGCTGAGCAGCACTGTCAACAGTTGCTTGAAGCTTGGCTGTTACAGTTTGATCTGGGCCTAATGCGCGTTCGCCAACCGACTTGTCCAAAGAATGGAAGTAATTTAAGAAGTTGGACGAAATGCCTTGCTTCTCTGAGAAAGGTAGGTGAGTGGAAAGAGTAGAATAAGTATATAAAATTAGATACCGTCGATTTCAATAGCTCGTTGGAGAATATGGTCAGATAGTTTATATCCCCTTGCAAGATACTCAGCGGCAACTAGGAAGATTGATTAGCATATATCAAATGAAAAGAAGAGTATTTGGAACGTACTGCCGGCACGAGGTTTGTCTGATTGTTCGACGTGGGGGCCAGAAGATGTGTGATCTTCATCATGGTGGGCCACATCGGAAGTAACGGTCAGAGTAGCGCCATCGAGGGCACCTCCGTTGAGCTGGATGGGTTAGATTAGTCACGATAGACATATTTGATGTAGAAAAAGTACCATCAAGGCCGTTTTAGCAGCATTGGGCTTCTCGAACGAGATTATGGCAGTATTCCCCTTTTCTTCATAGTCAATTGAACTAATCCTATAAACCAGAGTTAAAGCGACAGCTAGGCGCAGATTCAGAAGGTTGCCTACTTTCCACAGAAGCTGCGGAAGATATCTCAGTATTCGAGGATGGAGTGATATGGTTGGAAATGCCTACGTGAAGAAGTCGTTTAACTGAGCCTTGGTTGTGGTGGGAGCGATGCCGGAGACCTAGGAAAGTTAGTTTCGTCCCGATATGAAAAAAAGGACTACGAACATTGACAGAGGATGGAGACATGGTGGTGTTGAAGAGAAGAGGGAATTTGTAAATAGGGACTGCTTATGTCCAAGTGGGTTGGGAATGATGTCATCAACGCCCCTAATCGAGCACTGCATTTCAAATTGTAATCATACTGCCTCGACAGAGCCCAGACCAAATCAATTCGGAAATCTGACTTCTTTTTGCAGTCTTGTGCATTGTCCTCCGTGTACCTTCAACGATGGTCTTTGAGACTTGTCTTCAATCAGTCTGACTGACCTCAAAATACTCTCGTGAGCCTTTTCTTTTTTACAGCCAATTAGCAAAAACCATGCACCAGCACCGCATCAGTCAAACCGGAATAAGGAAGAAACTGGCAGAAACGGCCAGAGTCTTGGCCCATTCAAGTTCACCGGAGCTCCGGAGCACGTGATCTGCGGGGCAAATTGAAACGGAATTAAATTTCATTTCCATTTATAGTGCATACTAGCGATGCCTTTGTCTATCTTTCGTTTCTTCCTCTTCCTCGTCCTTTACTCCCCCCCGCTCTCTTAATTCTCCTCCAAGCTCTCACAATCTCCGTATCGTCTCTCAATACCCCTCTCGTATTGGCGAGATTTCCCTTAGTCGCTCCATTGTCCAGCCTTCTGGCCGCAGCTCTTTCTACCCCAGGTTTCTACCACTGAGCCGCTAGACCTTCAATTCAAGCATCATCAAACTTGTGAAAATTTTACAGGACTAGCCCATGACCAGTATGTTTACTTGTTCTATCACTTTATCCTTTTCTCAGACCGATTTTTCTGTTTTTTCAAGCCCAGTAAGGTGCATTACACCTCGATTGAATTGAAGGAGCTACTTTGAGTAGTACAAGACAGTAGTTTGTAAAGTTGTGGGAGTTTAGGGTCTCTGCAGTCGATGAATGATGGTTAGTTTCCTGTAATCCGTCTCAAGTGTCGAATCGAGCATGTTGCCTCCTAGACTCGTTTCATGTCCCAAAGTCCAGAACGTATCTCTCATCATCTGCGTTCCAAGCCTTCGACACCCATAGAGATTCCTAAAAGGTCCAGGACTTCTCGTTCGCATAAAGCTTTCGGAGACCAACTTTCCTCGCCCGACCTTCTGTTTGAAATGTCTCCTTGTTCTGCTGAACAACCATCGGCGTCCAAGGGACCTCCATCCCCATCTTCTTCCAGTCGCGAGAGTGATCCTTTTATGTATCGCGCAGCACCTTTTCCGATTCATTCTCCTGTGGTTAATCGCCAGCTGCGGTCAAAAATGTCTTGTCAACGTCTTACGCCGACAAGTAAGCCGAGTCTCGTTCAGGTCGGATCCGAATTCCAAAATTTCGCCCAAGCGGACTCATCATTATCTGACGGCCCACAAGCACTCAGTACTAACAACGTCCACATTGGCAGGAAGACTAAAACTACCACAAAAGTTACGGGCTTCATTCCCATAATCGAACATCAGCCTATGGGTGATGATAACCTCGTTCCCAAGAAGTTAGTTTTGCCGCCGCCGCCGCGCCGATCTTCATACTCTTCTTCCCCGTGGATTTTACCTGGAAGAGGTGATCATCGTGAAGAGGATATTTCATACTCCCAAACCGATCCTAGCATGTTCGAATTCCACAATCATTTACTCCAGCGACTTGAAAATCGGGATTCATCGCGACTCAAGCCACAGCATACCTGTCTTTAACGTATTTACATCATTTCATGCATAAACATTCTTCGGTTCGTGTCAGTTTCTGCTCCTACTCGCTGTGCCGTTTAATCAAAATCTACCAGGTGCCCGTGGCTCCGTTATGACCCCTTTTCCAACATGGACGACCTCAAAATTATCTTAAATGTTCATTATCTTAATATTTGAACCTTCTGTTCTCATACGATATGCCAGCTGTGCATCTTTATCCTCAATTTCCTAACATCTGGAGTCATGACCTTTTCATAGATACAATTAGCATACCATTCTGTTCGATCCACCCATACACATTCGTACATATTAACTAGACAATACAACCTTCCGTGCATTTCATACATACATATTTTCACCCACCATTTCTGCCCTGTTCTCACTGAGAAGAACTCCGTGCATCTTAAGTTACAATGAAAATAGATTTGAAGAATCAATGACTTTCCAAAGTTCCGCGGCCTAGTACAGTCATGAAGGACCCGTTGTCGGTTTCGAATTTGACAAGATAAAGGGGTTGAGCGTGGTGCTTACCGTTGACCGACTTGACAAGTGGTGCGAAATAAATATAAAATAGGATCGATTCTTCTTCACATCATGATGAAACGAATTCAGTGTAAGTAGCCATAGGCTTTTACTCCTTGTTTTCATGGGTTCATGGGAAAGCCAGCTCGGCGATGTGGTATTCTTAGGACTTTACTGCTGTTTAATTTATGGTTAGGAACGTATTGACGATCAGTCACTAATGTAGACTTGGATGTCACCCCTTTAGAAAAAATGCCATTGTTGTATCATGATCATCAATTACTTCGGCGGATCAATGACACATCCTATTGAACGAATTGTCGTCGCAAATGGGAGAAATTGGTGCGTCCTTGTGGGTCGTTTCAACGCCGGCACTTTAGAGAGTTACCGGGGTGATCACAGCCTTGAATCGGCGCCTGAGTGTAGGTCCTCATCATAAGGAGTGACTCTCCAGTGGAGTCATGATACGTCGCAATAATTTGTTAGATACATATAGTAATAGTCGGGAGCGCCATACTTGGAAACCGCGACTTTGGTGCTTTCAAAAGTAAAATTAGGGTGGCTGTTGACGATAATAGGAAACTTTACACACCCAATTGATCCTTCGTGTTTGGGATTAGCTTTGAGCCAGCGTTATGCATCTGTTGTAATCGCCGTTCGAGGCCCGCAATAGATTGTCTATGATGAGTACTATGGGCCAGATTAATAGCATGCATGTACTAAGGGGGACCAACAAAATGGCAATGATAATCACTGAGTGTGAATTTTGGGGGTGCCGGATGATCTACTTGAACGAGTCCATGTGGAACATCCTGTCGATACAAGCCATAAATTCCCATCTATCCGACTCCCAAGTTCCTTCAGATATGTTGCACGCATGTCTTCCAGACTCCAAATGAATCATGAGTGTAACCACTATGTCATGAGCATTATTGACTGCAAGATCCTGGAGCTTCGAGCTTTAGGACTTGTTTTCGCAGATCGCTAGGGGCTATGCTTAGGTCTCCTAGCTAACCATCATCCAAAGTGCCAGCTTCTTGATGGGAGTGGCTATTAAAGGCATCTCTCGAGGCAGAATGCGTAAATCAACGCCCACAATCTATATTGCAAAGGCAAAACCATCACACTTCTTAGACAGGGCTGTGCCCGTCTAGCTGTCTAGCTGTTGTCTTGACTGCAAAGACCTTGATTACTGTAAGCTTGTAAAAAGAGATGGTGGTGTTCACATGAGCTTCGCGATGAAACTGTTCGACCGTCATTGATTCCTACTCCAAATTATTACGATGGAAAGGATGACTATGAGCTTATTATCTTTTCAAACGATGATGATGATAGATTACTGAGATTTTAACCAGTAAGTCCATAGATAGAAGTGAACCACCCAGTATTCCGTCTAGGTACCAGATTTTACAAAGTCGACCGGTCCTTTAAGGCGCATGTTCCTGGCATAAAGTACATTGACATCGCTAAGAAGCAATAGCAGATAAGAATAGCCTCGCTGTGATCCAGAGTTCAGAAGAACTATGAAAGTGTTCTCACAAACATCCAGAGGTTGGGCTCAGAAGATAAGATTTAAGGTCCAAGAAGAAGGTCGGTACCTTTTCACTGGATAGTGGGAAAGAATGAGCAAAGTCGACAGAAGATGACATTCGAGGAGCAGAGCTGACGATGTATGATACAGGAGAAACCGCTTGTTCCCGGGAAAACCTTTCTACTGGCGCACTGAATGATGGATTATGGCGAGGAAAAAGTCATCTCAAAGGCCAGACCAGTTCGTACCGATACCAGATGTTCCGGAAAAGAGCGCCTGAGTAGAAGTGGCACAGAGCGGGTAGGATCACTAAAAAAACATTGCAAAGATAATGAATTTTGATGCCACGGTCTGCAGAGCGAGATCCAATAATCGAAAACTAGGCGGGGGAGGAGATTAATGAATATTGATGCCGCCCAGTATATAGCACTTTAGAATTTGACGGAGGAGATTGCATTGGCGTGAGTTGCTGCGAAGTGTACGGTGAGCGGCAAAGTTAAATTTATGCGCCTTTGTCAGTTAGGCAGAAAGACTATCCATAGTGCGGTTCGACACATAGTAGGTTTGGCTGGCAGAAAAAGCCATGCTGCTGTAAGGACATGATGTATATCGGCATTGAGAATGAAGTCTCTAGACCTGATGTATAGCGTCGCAGATACGAGGTGATAAAGATATAGATAGCGGTTCATATATCAGTTGACCTCCGAGTTTTAGAGTCATGAGGAGAACAAGTTGATGACTATCTGGAGAAGTTGGACGAAGCGAGCAAAAGAAACCGATACGTAGGAAATCAGGTACTGCGAGATGTCGACAGTTGGGCCTTGAGAAATGAATATCGTAACTTGGAGCACAAGCATCGGCATAACCGCAGCATCATAATTAAAAATTGGGTGTATGGGGAATACGACGCCGTTGAAGATGGTGGATTGCCAGGGCGCTTTGAATTTGTAAAAAGCGAACAATGATCAGCTGTCAACGACTTTATCTTTCGGCTACAAAGATCGGCGGTGGTATATGTAGATGTGGTTCAAGTTATCCCAGTTAAAAGCGTTGGGACGAACGACTCGTTGGGAGGGTGTCAAATGCGGACCTCGGTGAACGGCGCGGCTCTGTCACTGGAGCGCACCAGCTCGGATCCCCATGTTTGTTGATGCTCTGATTGCCAAATAGTAAATGTCTCACGACCTGCGCGGTCACATGATTCCGCTACTTGTTCAACAACGATCAACAACGAATGCCTCGAACCGGAGGCGTGCCATTAACGGCGAATTCTCAACAAACGCGCGTCTCTGCTGTTAACCATGTCCAATCCTGTCCCTGCATGGCAGACCGAAGAGCTCCAGGACGAGTGGCCCGAGGAAGAGGAAGGCGCAGAAGAGGAAGAGAATAATTTGTCCTATGGCAGCCGATCCGTATCTCTTACTGTACCCCTTAGCACCCACATCCATACCACTGCCGATTTTGAACCCGACGTCACACCCTCTGGAAGTGGCCGGGCACCAGCTGGCACTTTTGTGGTGCGAGAAGAAGTTGCGCATGCTCCTTTACTACCCAAGACACCAGGTCGGAACAAGAAGAACGCAATTAAGGATTTCTTTACACCACTGCCACTCGAAAGAATGTTCGAACCTCCATCACCACCAGTCCAGGATGGACACGCTTCAAGAGCATCTAATCCAAGTCCATTATCACATGTGTCAAATGCTCAGACTGTGGAGGAAGTAGAGCAAGCTGAGGAAGAGGAAGAGGAGGATGAAATTATGGAGACGGACATGCCGAACATGAATTCTTTTCACGGTCGAAAAGCCACTCAGGGGTGTCAATTCACGTTTGCCATGCCTCGGAGCGGGCCTTCTCGACCAAGTCCTCTTCCGCAAGCGCAGAGCACACCAAATCCACCGACAGTTGCGAACAACGTTGCTCCTCTCACAGATCCCCGACTAAGGCTCTTTCAATTTCAATACGACACTTACACCCGTGAACATCTGTCTGCACTGGTGGATTCAATTGCCATTAACACCCCCTCTGGCACTGGAACTGGCACAACTGCCACTCCGACGAGCTTCAACAATGGGTTGTCTCGTGTTTCTGAAGTGACTGGTACAGCTGCCAACATGTCTCACATGCGCAGTACGAAGCGTATTAAACTCAGCCCTTCTAGCGACCTCTATGGCGGTAGCCCTCCCCAAGCGACCATCGCGCGTCCGAAAATCTATGGTAAAGATTATGTCGGAGAATCTCTCTCCCTCATGCAAAAAATCAAGCAAGCCCGCGACTATTCGACAATCTCTACGGTCGCGAGTACTCAGACGAATTCGCCTTCCGTCGTAGAGGAAGAGTCCGCGAAAAAGAAATCGGACCGCTATCTGAACTTGAAACAACAACAACAACCTTCTGGTAAATTTGTTTTATATGAATCTTGAGAAACTTGACTGACAGAAAACCTAGGATCCCAACGAAAACCTTCATTTCTTGCTGTGCCGGAACAAACTAGCAGTAATCCATCATCGTCTGGAACAGCTTCTCAATCTACTTCTTATTCATCATCATCATACCGCCAGAAAGCTGCAGCTCTCATGGACCAAATTAAGAGCGATGTAAAGCGGCAGAAACGCATCTTTTCAGGGGACACAGAAACCTCGCATGTTACCACACATGTGGAAGACAGTGATACTTCTATTATGGCGAGCGTCAAGAGCGTAAGCGATATTAAGGAAAACTCTCGCCATTCACACCGGCGAACGTCCTCTCTGAAAAAGAATTTAATCTCGCGGGCGAGTCCACGTAAACAAGGAAAACAAAACATAGAAGATACCGATATAGCGCATAATCTTTCCCGTTTATCTATTCAACAGCAACAACCACAACAACAGCATCCCATTGTCAACGTCACTCTAATACCAGCATCGCAATCTGTATTACCATCTAATATACCTCACGAAATTGGCCAAGATGGCCAACAACGCGCACCGCCTCCATCGAGTTTGGCACCACCCTCATATCCCTCAAATTCAGTTCGATTATCAACCAATGAAGACATGAATAGATTTGTATCATCAAGCACTACCGCGTCGGGCACGACTATTACCGCGGGTAGCGCGCCATCATTTGTGAAGCACGCTGGACCTGCTCACATCCGCACCATCGCGCCAACTGACTTGCCATCACTCCCAGAGAGATTTGGTGATATGTTGTTTGACAAGGTCATGATGCGATGGGTCAAAAACACGGCTCAGGCAACGATGGATCCCGAGAAAGCAATAAATCAGACAGAAGAGCTTAGTGACGATCCGTTTGGTGACATTGAGAGTTTGCGCGATGATTCGAGGCCGGCGGAGGGAAATACGCAACCTGCTGCGTCTCCCAGCCCAGAGCCACAGCAAGAGGAAGAACAATTTGAGCACGCAGAAGAAGAAGAAGGGGCTAACGAGGACGAAGGTCCTGTGGTGGTCAGCGCTGGCGCAGGGGTTGGTGAAATGAGCAGGATCTCAGAACACTCTGAGGTGGAAGATGCAGAGGAACTGGAACTGTCCAACTTTTCGACAGATGCGTCTGTGCAATCTGCGCATATAGTGCATTTGATGACAGGCGTGGACACGGCTGAGTATGAGGATGAGACGTCAGACTCGGAAGACGACCATGATCTGCATACGGCGACGCAGAGAGCAGAGATCAATGATGCGGAATTTGACTCGGAATATGAGGATTCGCCGTCGCGGAACAATCGTACTGTTGATGTATTGTCGCCGCCGCGTAGAGTGCCTTCCGTGTCCGCCCCCGCCTCCGCTTCGGTACCCGGCCCGCTTCATCCAGAGCAGCAGCAGCAACAGCAGCAACAATTCCTCACTGTACAGACAGTGCAGGTGCATGCGGTGACGTCGTTCAGTACGCCGAGCCGTGGGCATTCCAGCCTGATGGCGGGCACACCGGTCATAAAATCTGCGATGAAGAGCAACAGCGTGACGCCAACTTCTGCACTGAAGAATGGATCGTATCGGCATAACTATCAAACTCCAGATCACAAGAAGGCGCACCACAGGTCAGTTAGCTTTTCTGACGGAAAACGGGAAGGTCCAATTCAAGGTAGGTTGTTTTTTTGGTGGAATGAATCTCATAAACTAATCGAAATTTTTTTGCTTCTTTCTTTGGTGCGTTTAGGCATTGGTGCTTCTGGTGGAGGGCCCCAGTCAGTCCGGTCAAAGCGCATAGCCGACTTGATGGACGCGTTAGAGTACTCTGGTATGAACTACGCCTTCTCTGTCCTGGTTCAGTTTGGCCGCAGTCTTAATTTTACAATTTTTTGAAATTAGATTTGGACGAGGAGGATTCGCCTTCAAAAGTGAGCAGCTCTGGGCGACCAGAAGAGCTCCAGCCGTTAGGCTCTCGACAGCAGCGCGCTAGCGCGACATCGGGCAGCATTTCGCCTGCTAGTAATGTGGGTGGAGCGACGTCTCCACGGCGTGCGTTTTCGAGGACGTACAGCAACGCCAGCAGCAGCAGTAATAAACAGCGTGCACAATCGTCGCCTGGAAGGCAGCAGAGCTTCGCGAAGGCGAATGGGACATTCCTGACAGAATGCTCGTTTGGTGTCGCGCATGATAGGCTGGTAGAGGTGATTACTGACGTGCAGCCGTTCGAACCTCATTGGGAGGAACTCGCGTCAATAGACTTGTCAGGCGCCAAACTGGAGAGTGTCGCACGGCTAAAGGAGTTCCTGCCCCGCCTTGACGCGCTTAGCCTGTATGTGTCCAATATAGATTCTGCCATTCAGAATGATGTCGAAGCGCAGCTTATTGATTCCCTGATATGTTTTTTGTGGTTTACAGGAATAATAATGAGTTGGCTTGGCTGAGTGGGATTCCGGGGACTGTTAGGACGTTATCTGTCGCTCATAATTTGTATGTCTTCTGATTTGTGAAATGGAGACTAACCCTGACTTTAAATTATTCTCTGAAAAGCCTTACAGGGATTACCTCGTATAGTCACCTGCTCAATCTGGAGAATCTTGACATTAGCAATAATGAAGTGGAATCCCTGCGTCGTAAGCATTTAGTATCATTTTTCTCATTGCACGCGAGTCTCAAGCACTCTGCATGCCAGAGTTGGAATGTTTGCGGCACCTGCGCGAGCTCCGGGCCGATGGAAATAAGATAACGAGCGCGGATGGGTTACAACGCATGGATGGGCTAGTGAAGCTTAGCCTTCAAGGGAATGTGATCGAGCGTATTGATTTTGGGCAGTATCGATGGTTCGTAGGATCCGATGTTGTTTCGCGAAAGGTTAATCATGATTAAACTTTTTTTTTTCTTTTCTTTCATAGGAGCCGACTGGAGATGCTGAACATCAGTCACAATTGCCTTGATAGGATGCAAGGACTATCATCATTGCAATCGCTGATTGCATTAAACGCAGGTGAGCGTGACGTGGAAGATGATTCTCGGATTGTTGATTTTTGGATGAGATATGAACAAGCTGGGTGAACTAGAAGTGAGCGGGACGATGGGACGACTTAGGATTCTTCGCGTTAGTGGGAATCGGCTGAAAAATCTGGATGTTGGGAGGATGATGAACCTTCGCACGCTCTATGCGGATAACAACGGGCTTGCGGGTCTCGTAAAAGTGGATCGCCTGACTAAACTGGAGAACTTGAGTGTGCGGAATCAGAGTGGACGAGGACTGTGAGTTTCCTGTTCCCGGGATGAGACGATCTTGATAGAGTGCTAATGCCGGGTGGGGTGTTGTTGGTAGGAGTCTATTGACCCGCGAAGTTCGCGATGCAAAGCGCCTGTACCTCTCTGGTAAGAGTTGATGCCAAATTTGGGGAGCATTTTGACTGTCTAGAGGGTGGGTGTGGAAACATTAGTACTGACGCGATATTTTTTTTTTCTGTTTGCTGCACAGGTAATCCGCTGAAATCTGATTTCATGGTGGAACCGTGCTACAATTTGGTCTATTTGGAGCTTGCAGGCTGCAGACTGACCGCGCTGCCCGAGGGGATGGCGAGACTGCTGCCTAATCTAAGGGTGCTGAATCTGAACTACAACTTCCTGGAAGATGTTCGGGCCCTGGAAGGACTCACGAGGCTGAAGAAACTGACGATAATTGGGTCCCGATTGAAGAACAGCAAGCCTCTGATCCGTCTGGCACAGAAGATGCCGGAGGCGGAGATGCTAGACTTTCGGTGAGTGAAACTGGGGAGAGAGAGAAGCAGTGCTGACGGAAATACAGGATGAACCCATGTACACTGGGATGGTACCTTCCTGTGCTGATGTCGGAGGGCGGGGGGGCAGTGTCGGAGGGCGGGAGGGGAGGGGCGGGATGGCAGGAACTGGACAGCGCATTCCGACGGGATCTGCCGGATGGAGCATATATCGGGCGGCTCGCGTACCGAGGGCTGATTATGGAATCGTGCGCTGGTTTGGTTCAGCTGGACGGAGTGCGGGTGAGCTGGAAAGAGCGGCGAAAGGCAGGACAGCTATTGGAGGGTATTCTTGGACGGAAACGAACTGGGTCAGTGCAATCTAGCCATTTTGGGCAATGAGATCTGGTCGCGATTGTATGTATGTAGGGATGTTCCTAGATGGACGATCTTATTCGCAAGACTATTTTTGCTTATGCAGTTAAATAGCGCAATGCGCCCACTCCGTTTGCAGCAGCCCCCGCCCCTGTCTAGATGCCGACAGCAGACCAACTCCCGCAGCCCCAACTCAACAGCTACAACGTCGCCCAGTTGCAGTTTGCCCTGTTAGTATTTAGTCATCCGTGTCAACTGTCACTTATCCTCGAACAGCGCCAAAGACTCTGAGTTTATAACTGACATTTCGCCCTCCGTCACTCCGCCCATCCTGTAAGTCCCAGTCTCCAGACTCCTACTCTTGCTTACAACCGCCCCGCCTCCCAGGCCCGACTCGCTCGACTACGACTCGCGCCGCATGTCCAGCTCGGCCGCGTCGACCGCGGACACCGACAGCAGCAGCATCCTCTCCCGCCCAGAAAAGCGCTCACTCACTCCCGCCGACGACCCCCAGCCAAAGAAACAGCGCGCGTCGGGCGATCCTCCAGCATGGGACATCGATTCCGCATCGAGCACCCATTCCTATGAAAAACACTCCCCCGACGCCGCCCTCGACCATGCCAAGGTCCAGCTGCCGTCCATCTCCACCACCTTTGAGGACTCGTACCGCCACGATGTCCGCCGCGCGTCTCTCCCCACTCTCCGCCATGCCCCGTATCCCCCAACCAGTCTCCGCCAAAACTACACCCACGCGCCAGGCACCCAGTCCAGTCTCTCCTCCTACACCTTCCCCGCACCCGCAGACGACCACCAGGACCGTCGTCCCCGCGTCTCTACAGACGTGCCATTTGGCGGAAGCGCGTCTTATGACCAGTATCCCAGCTCCGGGTTGTCTACAGGCACAACGCCGTCGAGCTCGTTTTCGCACTTTAACGAGGTGCGCACGCCAGGGCTCTCTCCGTATTCCGAGTCGGAGAGCTGGAATCCCTCGCCGTCGGGCATTGTACGGCCCAGCTCTACTCCAGGACAGCTATCAAGTCCGGCCGTAAAATATGATGACGGGTTACGCCATGCCTCGTTTAGCGCGCCCATGTCCCAGGCACACATGTTTGGTTCGGCTCGCATATCGGGTCAGCACGATCGTAGGTCCATGTCTGGCATAAAGGGCGACTGGTCTTTCCCAAACCAAGACTTTGTTCTCCCCTCTGGAAATCAGCAATACTCTCCCTCACTTGGTCCTGCTGCTCCCAACATCTCCGTATCCTCTCCATCTCGCTCACCGCCCTCAATGCCCTCCTCTGCCCTCGTCGACCGCCCCACCCGCAAGCGCGGCAAGCTCCCCAAGGAGACCACCGACTATCTCAAGGCCTGGCTCCATCGCCACTCTGACCACCCTTACCCCAGCGAGGAGGAGAAAAAACAGCTCTGCCATGCCACTGGCCTCAGCATGAGCCAAGTTTCCAACTGGATGATCAACGTCAGTCTCTTGTCTATTTCTTTGTGCTCGTGTATCTAATTTATTATTTCAGGCTCGTCGTCGCATCCTTGCCCCTGCTCACCGTGCAGCATCTGGGCCCACTACCACCGCGCCATTTCCCCCCTCGGGACGTAGCGCTTCTCTCTCTGGGCTCCTCGACCCCATGGGTCGCCGGGCGTCTATGCCTGCCGCTGACGCCCTCCAGCTCTACCACCCCATGACTCTTCAGTCTATGCCCAATAGCCCCAACGGCCACCACCACTCTTCTGACTACAGCTCGCGCCACATGATGGGCATGTCCTCTTCCAGGTCTACCCACCATCTCGGCGGCGGTGGCGGCATGTACGACTCCCATAGCAGCAGCCGCCATATGGGGCTGTACAGCCAGGGCGGCTCCCATAGCTCAGGCGGCGCTCACACGCAGTCGTCAGGGTATGGCATGTCCTCGGACGTCCCTCTCTCGGCGCCACCGTCACTGTCGGGCAACCCCTTCTCGTCGCACGGCGGCTCCCATGGCTCTTCAGGCCAGGGCATGTACCCTTCTCTCCTCCCTAGCCCCCGCTCTTCCAGCCAGCAGCAGTACTTCAACGACGCACCCTCCCACTCGGGATGATGCCCTTCGCACCCCTACTCACGATGATGATCATGATTTGTGGTCCATTGATTGAAACGAACAGCAACGTTTTAACGACGGACATCTATATATTCTTTCCTTTTCTCTCACTCTCTCTCGATAATCTCTCTCTCTCGTTGTGATTTTTGATATCCTCTCGTCGTAATTATTGCTTCTCGTCTCCTCATCATCATCTCTTTGTATAATCCATAACGCTACGCTCGATGGACTGGCGCGCGGACTGTTGTGTTATAACGTATATCCCTCCCTTGGCATTGACGACTTCGAACCGAAATACCATGATATCCCCCTCCCCAACTTGTCTATCTATTACGCCGTAACGTCTGGTATGCTTGGCTCTACTTTCATTTATATCTTCGGCTCGGGTTGGGGACATTCACTCTCGTTGTTTTAGTTTCCTCTCCTTTTTTTTGTGTGTTTTTGCTGAATACCTTTCGCTGTCGTATACTAACATGTCCACGGACGCCGTCTATCTTGTCTCTTTGCCCCTCCCTCCTCTCCTGCTTGCTGCTCTGTAGAACTCTATCAACTCTATCTCTTGTTCCCACAAAATCCGCTTCCCACCCCTTGCTGTCCCTCACCCTCCATTTTCTCTCTTACTCTTTCTTTTTCATCCTTGCTCCGGTCTTCTTTTGTTCTTTCTTTTCTCCCACAAAACCTTGAAATTAATCTAGTAGTTGTCGACAATTAATATGTACTGTTCCTGTCGTATTATTCCTTTTTTTGGGGAAAATATCTTTTTTATCCCTCACAGGCTGTGTGACCGTGCAAATGAATTGGATTTCGAGTAGTGTGAAAAAATGCGCATGCAATCCTCCCACTGCCTCCACCCCCCCGCAACGTTATAGCGCCGGTACCGATATTAAAAATAAAAATAAATATGCTATGTGCTCTCGTACATTGCAGCAACACGCAAAACTGTTAGTCGTACAGGGTGCGTGTGTGTGATGGTTGTATTTTTTAAATTTCTTACACACACAGTGCATAGTTTACCTTGTTGTTTCTTAATTTGTGCGTTTGGAGGACTGATTAGGCAGCAGGCTAGGCTGGGGTATGTACCCGTATAATTGTATTGCCCCCCTTCCTCCCCCCTCCCCCCTCCTTGTTTGCGTGTGCCGTAAGGATGTGCGATATCTGGTGATATTCGCTCTTGTTCCTCTCACTTTCTTTCTTTTTTCTCTCCATCAGTCTCCGTTCTCGTTCTCACGTTCGGGTGCGAGGACGGATAATACCAAGGTCACTTGAACGCTGCGGGTGAGAACGCAATAAACTTTCATATCATACCACCACCCCCGCATTGTCATTTACTTTTAATTATGATATAGAATAGAGTATAATACTTTACATTGTTCGGTATGTGTGTGTGTGAAAAATAAAGCCAAAGCGTTATGGAGCGGACTTTATTTTGACACTTTGTGCAAAGGAGTTGTGTTGCATTGGCTGTGGTGTGCCTTGCATGACCCGCGACGCAGAGTTATCGGGGAGAGCGTCTATTTTTAGACGCCGCATCGGTATTATTATTTTTTTGGATACCTTTGAAGGCGATAATGCTTGCAAATGTAATGATTGAATGCATTCACATTCACATTCACTTTCGAGTTGCGGAGATTCGATTCGATGTGATGCACATTGCACAAGAAATTCCCAATGCCGTATACGATAAACTGCGCTCCCCCCCTTCCCCCTACCCTCCCCTTACTAGACCATTTTCGGAGCACGTCAGGAATTGGAACTTTTTTTTTGGAACCCGGAGGTCTAGGGGGCGGAGAGGGTGTGCTTTTTTTCTTTTCAGGGCTGGGAATTGCGAGATTGTTGAATGGGACTAAAGGGACTAGGGGGAGACATAATGCATCAAACGGACGGAGCGGCAGCCCTGAGCGCGAGAGCGAGAAAGAAGGTCGGGTTGGGGGCGGAATTGGCAGGGTATATTGCCATTACTGGCGATAGTACGTGATGTGATTCCACCGGCTCTTCCTCTTCGTCCCTTGAACTTCGAAAAGTTCGGTGACGATAGACGATGTGATCTGTCTGTGCGTTTCGTACGTGAGTCATTCCGACTCCCGAGCCCCAGTTCAAGTTGTTTCTCAACGGCTTTGATTTTTTTATTTCGTCGCACCTCGCACCTGATTCATGAAAAACTCAATTCCAACAGGAGGTTATACAAATCTTACAACGCACTATTCCAAGTATACCAACAGCCTTTTTGTTTTGTTGTTGCATGCACTGATTGAATGGAATGGAATGATCCATTAGCACAATCATCTTCAATTCCGACTACCACTAATAGCAGCAATACAATCATTTTGCGCATCGTCGATCCCGATCAAAAAGAGAGAGAAAATGGCTGCAGCTGCCACCACTGCAAGCAGTACGGTTGCCGCCTCAAACATGGTCTACATAAGGCAACTGTTCCGCTATCAGGAAGCGGTGGATGGGGGTCCTGGCACTGCGTTACTTTCCTGTTTGTCACGTCAGGTAGAACTGCTGTTCAGACCCTCTATGTGTGACTGTGGTTGGCCGGCTCGGGGGAAGTCGGAGTTTCAAGTTTCAACCTCTGTCCCGGAGCCTCGAGGTGCTTCTCCGAAATGTCCTTACCCCACCTCCTCGTTCTCTAATAAATTGGCATACAGCTGTACAACTCCCTCAAGTCACCACTTATTATACCTGCCTTGCCGTCGGCTACCCTCCAACCTTGAGACAGGCATGCCGCCATGTCCCCGTTTAGATGGAGCATTTTGTGTGTTTGTTTAAGTTGGTGGTGTACAACGCCGTCTTCCAGCGTATTCCTACGCTGTAAAATTTGGCCCGTATTCTACACAGCTTACAAGTAGATTAATTAGGTTGTATTATATATTTCTCATAAATTGGACTATGAGAAATGTCATTTTTCACAGTATATAACAGTGCTTTACCGGAAAGTGTGAATGTGACTCAGAAATTGGACATAGGATACAAGCAACATGGAAACCCAATCACCCTTCAATTTAAGTTTTTGCTTGTCTCTGCCTCGTGTTCTAATAAACTCGGGGGTTCGTTTCCATTTCTATTGTCAGGTTCGAACCGCTGAGGCAACGAAAAAAAAAAGAATAAAAACATTGAAACCTTGACATGTTGTTGAACGATGAAAAAGAGGAAACCTTGGACTCGTACACGGAATATTTAATTTTGAGTCTTAACAAACGGAAGTGAGTGTTGATAACGCCTTAGCAGCATGAGCCAGGACTACTAATTTGTCAATTCACTTGTAACCTCTGCAACTGAAAAGCAGACTTGTTATCCAATATGGCAAAACACAGCCATACTAACAGCCCAGTGGCTTCTTTCAATTGGACATTGTAACTTATTGTATTCATAGATGCAGAATTGTTGAAGCGCGTCCGGAGCCGCTTCAACGATTCAGAGGCGAGTCAGCGATGATTCCGATTGAGAGGCGATTCTGCGTCTTCCCACGCTTCTGATGAGCAGAATCACCTCTGCGTCTGAATCGTCTACTCTGACCTCCCATAATGTAATTGTATATAATACAAATTTAGCTCTACATATTAAATTGATAGAATAATCTGATACTCAAACTTCAACTTCAATTTTGTTCAGGCTCATGTGCCAGCAGCCAGTAACACTTTGGTAATGGCACTAGCAAATGATTTAGCCTCGGCGGTCGGCAGAACATTGACTGTACAGTGTCGGAGATTGTAAAGCTACAAAAGGTGTCACAGAGGTAACGGAGAGTTATGCTACGAGGAAGGGACCCCGATTAACAAAAACGGACTCAGATTCGACGATCTGCAAGAAAGTTAGACCATGTTTGAGGCGGCAACCGTAAAGCAGTCCACTTCCGGCCAGCCGTTTCTTTACTATACTTACTCAAGCCACTTACTTACAAAGGTCAATTCCGATTCAAAAAAAAGATGCATGCAGCGAAGAACGCGAAAGAAGTGCTTCCGAGTCCGAGTACTTCCTTGATTGAATTCACAGCCGTTGTACGTTAGCCCCGGTGATGGTCGTTTTCGTTCGTGAGCGAGTTGGTGAGGCTAGGTCTAGGCCCTTTTGTGAGTGAGGGCATGGTGCAGTGGTTTGCACAGCCCAACTGGCCTTTGCAATCGGGTTTTCCGAGGGGTGGAGTTGGCTGTTGCGGTGGGCGCTTTCGTAAATACAATAAGCAAGTGATGGGATCCCAGTACGCATCGCAACCGCACTGGAAACTAAACACTGAGACGCGGCGCGGAAGGAAAGGGCGGTTTGGTGTTTGGTGTTTTGGAGAGCTGAAATGAACGCGACACCGAAACTAGAGGCGTATTATGGAACATCATGATGTACTTTCTTTTTCGACTCCGGTTAGACGGTGATGGTGACGGTGGTGGTGGTGATGGGCCACTACTATGCTTAGATTTAGAATCATCAGAGGTGTGTGTTTTAATTATTGACCCTCGAATTCAAGGTTACCAAACCATGCCCTCCCAAGGGCCAGTCGAGGCCTCAAGGAGGGGGACGGTGTTCTTGAAGCCCGATATTGGGCAGTAATGAACCCAACCACGGTGAATCTCTTCGCGCTTTACTCTCTTGCTGCTTCACGCGCCCCGGCCAGGCATGAGAGAAAGCTTATAATCTACATGCACCCCGGAGCTCTATTAACAGAATGCATATCGCTTTTTTGTTTTAGCTTAATTGAAACGATCCGCCCGCTGCCAGGTACTTCGCGTCCCCTCGTCAGCCGTGTAATTAGAAACTTATGCGTATATTTGATAGTTTAACCTATTTTTTTTCTCCTTCGTCGTGTGTGTGGTACGTTTTCTTAATTAGCCACCCTTTGGAGCCAATGCATGCACCGCCCTTCCGTTGCTAGTCGCTTTTTTGCCTTTCCTCGCTTGCGCGATCGGTGAACCACCTAAGTATCAGGCCTAGAGGTTCGGTGAGCCACGGCGACTCGAAGAAAGTGAATTAATGGCCATAGCAGCAAGGATTTTGGGGACTCGTCGGACAGGAAGCTTGAAGCCGACCGATCGACCCGACCGAGTCGAACTGAGAGGGGGCTTGTTTCTTCGAATTCCAAAGTAGTGTAAATTCGCTCTTCCCGATTCGAAGCGGGTATGGACCATATGGGTCCCTATTGTACGTCGCGCCTAAGAGCATCCCGCTAATTAAATGAAAGAGAAAGGACGCGCCGGCGTGGTGCGTCCCACTCAACATCATGCCAATGGATCCAAATTACTATTCCCCGCCGCCACCTCTAAATTGGATTGGACCGTGACCGCACTGCACACATGCCACACACATAGAACAACCTCTCTCAAGTGCGGCGGCGGTCGATCTACTTCAATTTTATGCATTGTGCTGTAGCACACCTGCCCATCGCACTGGCGTTGACCATATACAGTAAGCACGTAAAAAGCGGGCGGACAGAAACCTGCAAGCCAGCTGTACTAAGCTTTGCAAGAGCAAGTTGGACGGGCGCGGACCACGTCTGTTATTGAGCCACCAGTCATACTTGTCCCAAGAAGGCGCAAAAAAGGGGGTTCTCCTCAATGAAGAGCGATGGGGCCCATGCCCGCACCCGAGATACACAGTTATGGATAGATTGCGATGGCGGAAATTGCACCCAGCAGCAAGCAACAAGCCCAATTGAAGAACGCGGTGCCTTCCTTCTTGTGTCTCTTTCTTTCCCTTCAATAAAGCAAAGTATAATGATAATCGTGATGCTCTGGCTTTGCAAAATTCGTCGTACTATTACGCAATAGAGTCTTGCTTCTCCCCGATATTAGGACTTGAATCTGGCTAAAAGTAGTAAGAAAGGCGTACTCTTGAAGAGTATTCTTGAGAGTAATTCAGGACCAAAGAAGACGAAGGAAGGAATTTCAGAAGAAAGCCTACTCCTTTCCCTCGGCATTCAAGGTCGAATACCACTCCCATTACCTAGGCCAAAAGATTTCCCGGAATTGTGATAATACAACTCCTGCTATCTATTTCTACTCGTCTTTTTGTTTGAATGGCCACCAATTGTATTGTTACAACCAACGCCTATAGTATATATATCACTACTAGTACTAGCGCCATCTGATCAGGGAATACACTAAGATGGAACACTCTTCTAACGTTCCTTGAATGCATTCTAACTTGTTGATTTCTCCAGATCTGACTGTACTGCGGTAAGCATAATCTATTTATATTATTACCGAGCTCGAACCGCCGTGTACGACATCAGCGGAATGCAAGTAAATAATTATCTAAGTAGGAGGGCGCCTTACTGATTAAGATAGGAGAAGATTAACTATACAATTCAAGTGCGGATAGCAATCTATGCAAACCGCTAGGTACTAGATGAAGATAAATCAAAGCGCCCATGGCGAGGAGTGTGTGATAGTTTTGTAGCATATAAAATAGGGCGGTGTCTATGTCCAAACCAATAGACGCCCGCACTGGATGGGTATGATAAGGTAATCGTAAGCGAGCCAGTATTTCCAATTGGTCGGGTAATCTTCCCAGACTCTACACCGAGTACCTCGGATCATGAGAGTGGGTGAGAGGGTATCATATAGTTGTGTGCAGAACAAGGGGATGATAACAAGGAGGCGGTCACGGTGTCTGAAGACACCATGATGTACATGGTCTACGTGGAGGAAAACATCAGATATCGGTAGAATCAGAGTCGGTGGTATACTATGCCCTTTGCTATACTGGCAATGAAAAGGAAGGCGGGGATATTGTGGGAGTTTCAGAGGAGCGTCCCAAAGGATACAACACCGATGCCGAACTGTAACTTGAAGCTCGTGATATATTCAAAGGCATTTGGTTTCCTAAATGTGGCTCCGATTTCACGAAGGGCCGTGTGACCACACTGAGAGGATGAACGTTAGTTAATTACTTTACAATGGAATAGTGATACGGGAAAAAGGAAAGTATAGCGGAGAAATAGGACAATATTGGCTTTCGGCACGGACCGCGAGTGTGAGTAGGGAATTCAACAATCTCTCGCATAGATTGCAATCACAAGTTGAGCTGCAATGATATGCTGGAAAACGAATGACGGAATATGACCATGGGGCGCGTATAGACGCCGAAATGAAATAAACACTTTGTTCAATTGAAATACTCACTTGACTTTCTTTTCGATGACCATCGTGGGGTCAATCGAGAAATCCAGGTCCTTCACCAATACATAGAGAAAGATTTTTATCCTAGAGCCTCGGAATTAGCAACCATTCACAAACGCAATTCCCAGAAAGTAGCAATAAGGCACCAATTCAACCACCGCCCTGATAGTTTTAGCAATCAGGGTGGTGCTCGCATTAGGGAGGTTTGGATAGAAAACATCAAAAAGAAACACAAGTGCGAAGAAGTTTATTGGCTCCGAAGATCATATTGAAATATCGGAGATGAGATAACGGGATGGGAATGCGATCGGAGGCCTTGATTCCAACTCCGCGAGCACTGATCATCAGACAAGCCGTCCACAGCTAAATCAGGCTGAGCCTTGCAAGAAATTGGAGTCTTTGGCCAGGGTAGAATACGATTCGCAAAATCTCCAACATGGGCATAGCCATGTAAGTATATGAACTCTGGCCCGCATCCAGGATAGTATCCATAGACCATTCATCTCTCTGGTCACATAGCAATGCTAAATCGCAGCTGAAATCCAGAGCGACCCCATGTACATGAATGCTGAGCATCATGCGCGCCTACATATGGCTTGCATGGGACGCCGACGACGCTATTCCCTAAATAAGGCAAAAAGGCGCATCCGTCGCAATCAAGGACATACAATAATCGATGCGCCTCGATCGCTCATTTCAAACTGAACCGGGGCGGGCTGCGATCTACCCCGCCAAGCAGTCATCCAAACTAGCCACGCGCCATCGTAGATGGCGGAAGCAAATTGTTCCCCAAGTTGGGGAATGTCTGCCGCATTGGGCAAATTCCACTAAACATCAATAGTGGACAATGCGCAATGTGCAATGCAGCGCACTGTGCCACTGTGTGCTTGCGAAGCAAATCAAAGCCCAAAATAAACATAAGCAAATGGAAGATTGAGGAACAAAGACAGATAACAAGGACTAGGAACTGGGTGGGAAGAAATCATCCCAGTTTCTCCTGAAGACATGATGTATTGCTGCTGAGCGAACAGATGCGCAATACTTCATCGGCCTTCACCTTTCCTCACTTGCCCTGATGAGAAAACTAGGAGAACAGATATTGGGTCTCTGTATCTCCGCAATAATTTCGCACATACCAGAACGTGCGTAATGAAAGCAAAAGTCCGCAGAAAGGCCCCATGCGCACAATTGCACAACTAGGCAATCCGAAACCCGCCTGTTGTAGCCCCACTCGATACAAGAGAATGAAAGATGATATCATGCTGAATGAAAGTATGAAAGACGTGAAGATTAAGGCAAAAAACCATATCACGTCATGAAGCCAAAGAAACAAAATAGATGAAAGAAGGAAAGCAAAACTGAAGTAGAAAAAAAAGCGAGTAAAAGATGACTCACTCAATCAGAGCGAATTTGTAGCCAATGCAAGACCTATTCCCACCGAGTGGATTACCATTCAGGAACGTCAACGTATTGGAGTAGAGTCCCGGAATTGCACGAGCTTCTTGGGGGGGTGAAGCCCAGCGTTCTGGTCTGCGGTGAGACAAGCAGAAGAACAAAAGTTAGTTAATTCATCAGATGATGCAGTAATACGATATCAGAAACACGATAACGGCAGGAAAGAAAAACACAGGAAAGGTTGAAGTGGTGTGTAAAAATGAATAGCCTATGGTGAGATAGATCTGAATGAAATAATACAAATGACCTAAGCCCGAAAGAAGGACTTCAAGAAGGTTTAATAACGGGTAGAGTGGATGAGGGGTGAGAGAAGTTGGATGGGCTGATAAGACGCTTTTTTCCAGTTCGGGCTGCTTGCTCCAGAGTGACTAGCGGCATGCCCTTGTTGTTAGGTGATCATACTGCTATGCAGTCAACGGCACAGCAATATGTTACCACATGATGATGAGGCTAAATTGTTGTTCGGAAATAGAGCACCGCGGTGAATCGAAGTGGTACAATCACAATTGTTTCTATCACTCCGACGATACCAAGCAGCACGAAAAGGGAAATCTCTCCCTTAAAACTAGCACCGTTTCATCTCCGTTGGAGAAAGCCACTAAGTGAAGTGAAAAATGGAATGGTAAAAGCAAGATAGAGAGAAAGGTTGTTACCACTGATACAGTGGTAAAGATAGCCAAGAGGAATATGGAGAAATTAAAACCAGAGTGCCAAGTGATATATGGGCTCAATTGATTTCATATTCCGTTCGCCATTCTCCAGGAAACGAAACAACTCGCTCGTGAACCGACCGACGGTCGGATTCTATTGAGTCAATTCATTAAGCTATGGCATGACAGAATCAAACCATCAGCCCATGTAATTTGCGATGACATATTTGACGCGCGCAAATCACCTGTCCCCGCGTCGCGTCGCAGCACCACCACACACTACACAAGCAACCCATACACACGCACCACATATATCAAGCACTTGGAGCAAAAAAAAGAGAACGAAAGACGAACGGAAAGAAAAATAAAACACCACAAAAAAGGAGAAAAAAGGCATAAATAAACGCGAATAGACTTACCTAAAGAGCTTCGCATCTTCGCCCCAGAACGCCTCGCTCTTGTTGATCGCTTGGATCGGCACACTGATTATGTCCCACTTGCGTACGGAAATGGTAGACCTTCTATTCCCATGGATATCCACATTCTGGTCCATGGTGGTGCGACCCCGGTCATCAATAGCGTCGACCTGTGCGTTTGACTTGCGAGGTAGCACTGCCTGGACAGGGATTTCGTCCTCGTCGCGCATGCACACTCGCATCGTGTTTGTAACCGGTGCGTGTACTCTGAGAGACTCACGAACGACCCAGTCCAGATAGCCGCATCGAGCAATCCGCTCTGTGAGATCCTCGTGATCGCTCTTCGGAGGTGGAGACTGCTGCGTCCGATCGGCAGCATCAAGTTTTCTCAACTCGACTCGTAGCTTTTCTTGCGCTGGCCGATTATTAGCGAGCGCATATAGACACCATGTTAGGGCCGAAGACGTTGTTTCGTGGCCAGCAGCTAGGAACGTAGATATTTGGCTTAGAACCTCATCTTCCGACATTTGTTGCGACGCGTCCGATGATAAATTGGATTGGACTGAATGCAAGTGTGAAAAAAGTTGTTTGAGTCAGATCCGGTAGTGTAAATTTTACCAAACCAACTCACTGAGAACACTCAGCAGGTCTCTTCCACGCAGCTCTTTAGGACCTTGTGACCGCGCTGTGGATTGATCCTGCAAAGGGCCGATCTTTGCCGGTTCGTGTAAGTATGAGTCTCGCTCATGCTGGATTGCCTTGCGTTTTTCATCTATCAGTTCAAGGCCGATTCGGCGCATCGTCGCCTTGGCTTGCGCCATCGCAGCATTATTTCGTCTCTACGAAAAGGAAAGGAAACAATGTGGTCAGTAAATGCCGTTATGCCTTTAAACATAAAGAGGTTTGGAAAAAGTTCAGAACAATAACCCGAAATGATTGAATTACCAAAAGGTTGGCAGTGATGTGGCATAATCAGAAAATCAAAAGTAACAATTTGACCGTAAATGCAAGTATCCACATGTCAAAGATAACCGCCAGTGCCTAATGAAATGATATAAAAAGAAAGCAACACAACAAAACCCGACAACTCTCCACTAACGCCGCGAAGCCAAGAAGATATTCCCGTAATAAGCGCCTCGTGCTGTTTCGCGCCGCAGGCGGCGTGTGCGTCTGTGGCATCAAACAAGGGAAACACCCGTTGAAATCGCCAAAGCATGCCCAGCTTGAGAATGAACACTCTAAAATAACATAAAAAACGAAGGGAAAAGCGAAGGGAAAAATCATGAATCACAGATCATGGATTCACAATCACCAACACACGATGATGTAAAAAAGTTCCATAGAGTCCCAGAAGCTGATTGATGTGAAGCCATCTTAACCAACCAAAAGCCTGCCCGCCAACACGACAGTCTGACCCATCATGGAGATTTTGATTCGTCATCTTTCGGGATTGGGGAGCCAAACAAACTCGGGAGAAGACAAGGCGTAAAACACAGAAAGAAAAATCAAAACCGAACCAGGCTCGTTCAGCTAGAATTGGATTATTTGGATTTCCAAAATTTGGCATCAAATCAAAGTGATCTGTTTTTGGCATCCGATCTATGGAACGGAGCCCACATCGCAGAGATAAGAATATAAGAAATATAGAACTCTGGAGCGAGGTAGGGCATGGGTTGCATAGTATTTTTGATGTTCTCCAATCCAGTCCCATGTCCAACTTTGTCAGAATCAATCAAAATCGAGCCCAAAAAAGAGTTAATGCTCTGAAGGTATAAACCCACATGAAAAATAGAGAAGAAAGAAAAGAAAGTATACATCAGAACACACACTCATGAAGATGCGAAAATCAGATCAAGACCAAGATTTAGAGGATCGAAAATAAAATCAGGCTAACGACCTGGTTTGCTATGACCCTATCAACCATCTTGTGGTCTCAATCAAAACAGAAAGTGTGTATGAAGAAATCCGGAGTTGAAAAGAGATTCGTCGATCAAGAGTCAAGACATGACGGAATCTGTGCTCTGCAACTCGTTTTCTGCGCACGAGAATGAAAGAAGCGGTCACTTGTGAACCAAAAAAACGCGCAAGGCCAAAAAGAAAAAAAAAAAAAAGTAAAATGCATGCTGCGCATCGAGTGAAGAATATTACTTGAAGAGCGTAGAACTTCAAAGCAGGAACAAAGGATCGAGTCGTTCCTTCAACGCAGGTTGAGGTTGAGATTGCCTAAAAATAGACGCAACGGAAGCAAAATGCACGGGCCTTGGCAATGTAATTGGACCGAGGTTTGCCGATGAAAATGATTGGATGGCAAGTCCAAACTCCACAACGGGGCCAGCAACGGTGAGCCACCGCATCAGAAACAAGACTCCGCGGCGTATACAAAGCTGCGACAGGCATACGACAGACGAAAGAGCGCGACGTGATAAGAACAAAAATATAAATGGCCTTTGCGCAAAGCAAAGAAGTCGCAAAGGTGAAGAAAAAGGAAGGAATGGAAAAAATAACGGTCAACTCACAAATCGTCGTAGGAACGGAAACCAAGCTTGGAGGATCGTCATGACACGAAACTTGCGGGCGGTGGAGAAGATGACGCTGAAGGCGCGTGCGAGTTCATTGGAATCATCTGTCAGCGCGTTGAATGCGTAGCCAAAACCTAGTATATTTTGATATGATTATATTGGAGGTCTATTAAAGTACAAGTAAAAAAAGAATACGAACCTGCAAGGCCTATTACATCAAGAGTTGCGCGGCCTAGCCAAACGAGGACGTCGATACGGGTGATAGAGTTTTCGCGGCCTGGATCAAACGAAGCTGAATCAACCTCGGTAAGCCAAATGTCGCGTAGCTAATGAGGGCGAATAAGCCGTGCTCATTTACGAAAAGACATTGGGAGGTTACCTCGGTAGCTTTGTCCCAGAAGATGGGAGACAAGGATTTGATATGCCCAGCGGAGAACGCTGGAGCCTGAAATGGGTTGAAAGTCACGTTGTGGGAAAATGATGATAAGATAAAAATACAAGGGGAACAACAGCCTGCCACTAACCAAGATCTTGCGCTGGAATATGTCAAAAAATGGGACATAGTCATGGTAATTGGAGCAGACCTACCTGGCGTCTGTGATCAGCGCCCTCGACCACGAGGAGGCCGTCGTGACCTGCAGCCATACTAGCGAGACTTTCCCTGACGAAGTCTGGTTTGGGGTAGTGATACGCGTTGCCGAGGATATGTGCAATGGCGACGGGGTCGGTGGTCATAAGACGACAGCCGCCAATGAAGCCGCGATAGACGAAGGTGGTGCCGTAGGAGTTGACCCAGTTTGCGATGAGATTATTGTTTTCCATGTCGTGCATCTGCTCGAGATTGCCCATGAAGAAGGAGGGCGAAGGAGGGCCGGGAAGACGACGGAGGGGCGAGCATAGCTGGCGGAAGAGGAGGAGGAGAAAGTCGCGGAGAAGGGCGAGGGCGACGAGGAGGACAAGGAAGACGAAGAGATACATTCGGCTATTCAAAAACACAAGTGGACGGATTCATATACAAACTTGTTCCGAGCAGACCGATCAACTGACATGTCTGCTGTCCCCGACGAGTCCGACTCGCTGCTCACACTCCCTCTCACAGAACAACTCCTTGCCACTCATCCAAATGCCCTACAAACACCCGTTACCCACGTTCGCCCCATAGATCTTGTCCACGCCTACTGCACCGGCTCCAGTCTCGCCCTCCCTCGCCATATCCGCACCTTCGTCCACGCCGTTCGCACCCAACAGCTCCCCCGCGAGCCACTCAACTCCTTCCATGTCCGTCCCTTGCCTTTCTCCCAGGGGATGTCGCCGAAAAAGGCCCATGAGGTCTCGCGCATGGCGTCCTATATTCTCCGTCTCGTCCGCCATCTAGATCAACATGCTCTACACATCGTCGACATCGGCGCAGGCCAGGGCTACCTCACCCGTGCCCTCAAAGCATATCTCCCCCATGCGCACATCCTCGCCCTAGATGCTGACAACGAACAAACTCTCGGCGCACAGCGATGGGAAAATCGCGTTCTTCTAAACGCAAATCCGTCGATCGATCACAAAGTAATTTTTATATCGCCGGAGTCCCTTCTGAAAGCGCTTGATGATTGGGTTGGCCCCCGTCCAAATCCTGTACCAGTCCTGTTTGTCGCACTCCATGCCTGTGGATCGCTGACACCCGATATCTTGCGCGCATATATCCATGCAACTCACAATCCAAATACAAATTGGCGCACAGCAGGCCTCGTTGCTGTCGGTTGCTGCTACAATCTTATGAACCCATCAGGTAATAAACTGATCGCTTCACTTGTATTTTGGATAACTCACAAAGTTGGCCTCAGATTTCCCAGTCGCAACTCGACACCTCCCAATAGCCGCGTACCATCTCGCCGCCCAGATACCGTCTCAATGGCTGACATCGATAGATCCTCCTACCTTCGACCCTTCTGTAGAGCTTTCAATTCGTAAAGTGACTTGGCGTGCTCTCCTAGGAAAAGCACTTCAACGTGCCGTTCCAGATCCCAACTATCGGGAAAGTGCCAACGACGCCGCGATAAAATCAGCGACTGTTCCAGCACGATGGTCCCGCCGTCCAGAAATGACTGAAGAAACCCTGTCCACGTTGGAACCTCAGCTAAAATTTGACGCCCCAGAATCGGGAACTGGACTCACAGAGCCATTACTCCGTCTAGGACGCCTTCGCGACTCCGCGTATGTCTCTTGGAACACTTTTCTGCGTGCTGCTGAGCAACGCATGGGTGTTCTGTTCCACCCCGATGACTTTGAGGCAGAAGGCAAAGGCGAAAAGGCCGAGATACGCGATGGAGATAATGTCAATGAAAGGGGGAAGGGTGGCAGCGATGATCTGCGCCCAGGCCGAGACACCACCCTCGAGAACGACCTCGCTGCCCACCACGTTCTCCGCTGTCTCTTGGGCCCCGTGATAGAATCTGCCATTCTGCGGGATCGTTTGACTTGGGTTCGACGCGGCCTCTGTAATCGCGTACAGAGCGATCTCGATCATTCAACTCGAAGACCAATTCAAACCCTTCAACAAGCTGGGGCCACAGAACCGACAGAACAGGGATCAGACGCGTACGCGGAAAGAGATTGTGGGGACGCACAAAGAGCAGAACTCGTCAATCTGTTCGACCAGGCAACAGGTAGCGGGCGTAATGTTGCGATTGTCGTAGCACCGGTTCGATATTTTCCCTCGACGAGTGCCGAAGATGGAGTCGAGAGTTGAGAATGGTGAACATTGAAATCTCAATTTTTATGGTGAGGAGAGGTGGCGGTGGCGGTGGCGCATGCCTCGTCGAATTTCGATTGCGTTTATGGGTTTGAATTTTGGGCACTTCGGGGACTCGGTATCCAAAGGCGTTCTCTTGCAGGCATGGTCCATTTGGTTGGTGCTTCCAAGTTTCAACTTGGTTGAAGGTCTGAGAGATATCTTGAAGACGGAGTACGCACTGCAATACCTCGTTATAACTTCCTTCACCTCGAGGCTACATGTTTTCTTGTCTTCCAGAGCATTTAGAACCTCTCCTGGCAGAGAAATTCGCCATTATGCAATGCTAAAGTTTTTATAGGGATTCCAGGAATTTAATAGCAAGGGGGAAGATTGAGCAAATGAAATGTATTACTCGCCTCTGCAAATTCGTTCAAAGGCGGTTTTCAACACGCATACAGCCGTAGAAGATCGTGTTTACTATATGTTTTGGAGCAGTGGCCGTCGCGCCGTCGCGCGCCTAATTCGGACTTGCACCGATCATGTGACCTTGAGTAGGTGTGTTCGCGCCTTGAAGCTTGAACGTTGAACGTAACCGCCATCTCCGTATGAACGTTGAAAGATTCAACTTTGCACCTTGACTCAAAACTTCTGCCTCCACACCTTGACTGGTGCACGAATTCTGCCAAAATCTGGCTCCACAAAACTTCATAACCTAGCTCCTGGGAAAGTTTCAAGAACGAAGACGCGGTTTAGATGGCTTTAACCAAACTGAGCTCGACAAAGATCCCACCTGTGGGAGGACCTGTGGCCGACTTATCAAAGGAAAGCTGCCCAGCCACTACAACAATCTTACCTTGCTGCTAGTATCAATATCGTTTTTCCTTCAACTGAAAGCGCATCACATGCGAACTAAAGAATCGTATATCTCATGGAACTTTTGGATTCGGCACCGTCATCGATTGATGTCGGTCGTATGAGGTTCAAAGATTGACTAGGTGCCTCGTATGTGCCTTGTACCACTGGACGCAATGCGGGGGGTTGCCATCGTTTCACTCAATGTTTTCCTCGCGACCTCGGACATGCGAACGTGCAGGAAGTCAGCAAACGTGAGCAGACATGAGCATGACCGGAGAAATAGACCTTGACATGCAACCTCGAAGAACAACGGCGCTTCGTTCTGGCCGGTGCGACTGTTTTTGTCTGGGCGACAATGACTTTGTGAAAACTCACACACCCATATTATTATCAGCCTTTCTGGCCAAACTAGGGAGCTTGCGGTGGCTTTTCTGAACATCTGCGCTAAACTCGAAATTGCAGGGATTCTTCTGGGAGGACTTTTGAGCTGCGTTTTCCATTCTCATAAAACAATTTGAAATACATTCGCTGTCCGCCACCTTCACGTCGACGGTCCAGATTTTGAAGGCGGCACTTGACTGGGAAGTTAGCAAACTAACAAATGGGTTCATGTGTCTGTTTTCCGTGGTTGGGGTATGACAAGCTAGAATGGTTTCTGTCAAATGCCCTGGCAGAGATTGAACTGCGCCTGCCAGCCTGAAAATCGTGAATCGGTCTTAGAGTGCAATGATCATTGGTCTCGAGGGGGAATTGCGCGGTAATCAACTTTAACCCTTGTCTTCTCACTCGATCGTTGACCCCACTGCTACCCACGTAGACGGGACCGCAACATCCACGAGGGTACTAACGCAAAACTAAAGCGATGCCCTACTAGAACACGATTTGAATAGGGGCCTTTTGTCATTGGTTTGTAAGTCTCATTTTCGTTCACTTCTAACCGCTTCTCGAAATGGTGTTATTGAGCATCTTTGGGGATGGTTTATTTCAAGAAAAAAATAACGAAACCACTGGGTTGCTGTTTCTTTCTTTGCATATTTTAGTTTATCCGTGACGTTCGTAGACTCGCGTTCCGCCAAAGCACCAGCCATCGGAACACGCTACTTTTCGCCAAAGCTCTTTACACCATTGATAAAGTCTAGACTGGAAGACACGATGAATAGAATTAGATGGAATACGCGCTTTTCCCAAAGCCCTTTTGCCCAAATGTTGCCGCAATCGTGGCTTTTTTGGCTCGCGATGATGCTCGGTGTCATGGAAATAATGGGGCACAGAAGCGACGACCAAGCATGTCTGAAGCCGTCCTTATTTTTGCTCGACTTGTGTGGGGCATTTTTCCTTCAAACATATCTGATTAGCAGCTAGCTGCTTCTTTGGCTTGACATAAAGCTACTAGTCCCGAAAGGGAAATGACCATATTCGCTTGGTGATGAAGCATCGGAATCCGGCTCGCCCTTGATCACGGTTATGTCATTTATGTGTCGCGTTCTTTCAATTTTTGCTTATATCCGTTCAAGTGATCAATTCAGGGTTGCCAAACGAGGTCGGAATGGCTTATTCGTCATAATGAAAAACGTCAACAATGTCATAAAATGGAGGCGGGCTTCTTCACTTCTCAGCAATCGTACCTCTTGGTTCTGAGTGAATTACCATCTCTCGAAAGTGTTGAGCTCTATGGGGTTGCAATTGACTTCTTTCTCCAATCCACCCGTTCTGTTGTCCGTCGCGCCACTGTAAACTCTCAGTACTCTTGGATGCGTTTTACAATCTTGAAATACACTGGTTCGTTTTATTAATTCTTTTTTCAGGCAATGAAGTAGAACTGCGGGCTTCAAGTAGCTAGTCGACGCCAGATTCTTTTTGAATCCTAGGTAGCGTACGAACTGGAATCTGAACGCTCTCATTTTGATCCATGGTTTTTAGAAATGCGGGACGACCCGCCTGGTCACTAGATTGGTAAATCAGAACATTTGTATTGCTTATTCCAGGATTTTGCGACGGATGATGATATTTGCTTTCGGCACATATCTCTTGGCCAGACATTTTCAAAGTAGTGCTCCTTATTATTCGATGGAACGGAGGATTTTGAAGAGAAGGAATTATCGTCTATCAAGGCGTCATGTTAAGCGCCTCATATCGTTGATTATTTCAAAACCATTTGTGCCAGTAGCTCGCTAATTTACTTGGTAAGAGAGGCTGTTGCATGGCAGAACTCGTATGCTATGCCTGCTACTACAATAACCTCTCACTGCTTGATATTTTAGATTTAGAGATCGAATCTATCCCTGAAAATGAATCACATATGTGGATTGGAACTGCAAGCATACTAGCGATTTCACTCTGAACATTCCCACTGTATGATTGAATGATTTATGGAAGTTCAATGCGTCAGTCCCTCCTTCCTCAGTATGATGTGGTGGTGAAATAAATTTAAACGCCATACAGTCTCGTATCACAGTTGTATTTTTCACCGCCGATGGCTGTGAGAAGTTAAAATGGGGTCCAACTGCGAATAGTGTGAGTGCGTACCTCTACAGTACCGCGGAGTACTGTCAGTGCTCGTCCTACTACCCATGTCACATTGGCACTAGATATTCCCCCGCTTGAGTGAAACTGTTTAGAAGCCTGGACATGTTTTCACTGCGATACGGGCTTCGATATACTAGTGGCAAGTGTGGTTGCCGTAGGTGGAATGGTCAACGCCACCTTATTCTGGTATACTAAACTCGTTTTCGCAATTTTGAAACAGACAAGTTAACTCGGGCATTGGTTTTCGAAAAAAAATAGAACGAGTTGTCGAGGACTCAGTCGGGTTGTCGGAGGCGCTTCATGATTTTTGAATTCGAGAAGTTGTATGGTAATTCTACCCCCAAACGTACTACTACACCAAATTAAAAGCATGAACTTGAAGAAGCAAAGAATTTACTCTTCAAGCTTTGAATGGCAGAATTATCAATACTCGGGCTCCAGTAGATTCAGGATGAATCAACGTCCCTCAAAATCCCTCACTACCCGTTGAAATAATCAAGCCTGTGTCCTCGCACCTAAACTTCAAATTTCAAATTAGACGCCACAAATCCTTTTTTTCAGAAAGCTTGCATGATATAGGAGTAAACGTATTATCAAACTTATGTTTCCAGTCTGATTGATCAAGTTTGGCGTAAAGGAAGTAATTTTATCTGCAACAGGGTTGACATAGAGAATGAATGTTAAGCTATTCCAGTACCATCCTTGGGATCGGCTGACCGCCCTTTGAAAAGGGCGAAAGGACTATCATTCAATACCATCAAAAAGGATTTCAGAGCTTTTCCGCATCATCTCCTTCCTCCCTAAATCTTTGTTCATAGTAGCCGTACCTATTTATAGGTTTACCAAATAATACCATTGAGCCTGTGTTTGAATGCGGAAACCAACCCTGAAAATCGAAAGACCCTCCCACCCGGGTTTATCGATTCAGAAGGGACCAAAATCAGGAAAACTGCTGGTTGATGATGTACGAAAGGTCGCCCTTTGAGCTCTCTAACGCTCGTAGCCAGAATATACATCCATTACTAAATTCCCACTTGAAATAAAGTGATTTGATGAATGGATAGGATATTTTGTTGATCGGGAGAAATTCTCAGTACTTACTACTGATTTATTAACGTGCATCGTCACTAGGTAGAAAGTTCGCACTTTTTGCAGCGATTGTGAGCGTGACGATGAAGCTTTAAGATCGTGTTGCAGGTTAACCTGGGTAGGACTCCTCGACAAATTGATCGTCTTGAGTTGCCGTTTGAGGTTTTGAACTGGTTCTTTGATCATAATACCACCTCCAAGTTCCGATCAGTCGAACTCAAATGCCTTTGGTTGGAAATAGGTATACAGTGCCTGTAGAAGAAGGGGATTGAGGAGGAAACACTGTACATAGATGCTCTTTGGGCGTGCGCGTGGAGATTCTCGGGTTGCTGGACGTAGTGAGAACTATGTAATTTCTGAGTCGGGAGCACTACGGTTCCATCGTCAGCACAATTATAGGTTACCGATCAATTAGAGCGTACATAAGTCCAGGTCATTACCTAGTACATGATATCAATTGCACCATCAAGATGGGAGTAGCATTTAAAGGGGGCACAGCCTGTATGGGAATGATCAAGGAAAGATACAGCGTACATGAGTGAAGACGGTGAGATGACTACCACTGCCAGCCTTGCTAGAATTAATTTAAATCTTGTTTATCAAATGTCCTGTGAGTTCGCAGCGGGAAGGACATGCTTATGGTGGAATGTGAATTGAGAAAGAGGAGAGGATTCAAGCATGAGGGGGAAAGTTGGGTGTGATTGAAAATTAACCCTGCCGGTTGTTCCAGATAGTGACAGCCTATAGATCTTTAAGCCTTCGGCAGAAGATCTGGGGGCAATCAAGGTTGACAGAATGTTTTGCTTTAGGTGGGATTGGCACATTGTCAAAGGGTGAGAGTGCTATCAGGCACAAGATCCCAAAAGCGAAAGATGGGGACGGCGGGAAAGCGCGCGACATGACTTAGCAAACCGGTTCGGATAGAGCTGGATCGGCAATAAACTGGTTCTATTAATGGGAACTACACATTGAGGCGAGAATTCCATTAGGGATAGCACAAGGGGAAGAAGTAGAGAAGTTGATGTGTGTGTAAACTTGGATGCCCAATTCCAACAGCACGGAATCAAACAAAATTCGGCTACCAAATTAAGTCATCTTGGGCAGGAACCACTGCATGAGATACCTGTGCACTTTCGTCGAAATCGGTGCATCGGGGTCAGGCCGGACCGTCTAAAATGTCTTCAATATGATATGAAAGTCCAGTCGATGCCTCCATTGCTAAGCATGCTCGAAAGCGTCGATCGAAATAATTAAGACGTTAAATCCGTTGTTTTGTGAGTGACCGATCTACTCATGACTCCTGGATCAATCACGGTGATTTGACCTGTAGCTGTCGAACAACAGACAAACTTTACCCGACTCTGCAAGAGATATTCCAAACCATCTAGACCTCCGTAATTGGGAGCATTGTATCACAGACAGACGGGAGTTTGTGGTCCTTCAAGAATGTTCGGATCAGTTTCCTAATCTCGTCGATATTTTCAGATGCAGCAAAATGAAGCCAAATGTATCCAGGCCTTCAAATCATATTTACCGATGGACTTAGAGTGCCAGGCCCTGGGAATCTTTTAATTGAAAGAGTTCTGGAGGACATAATGTCTATGCAGGGTGTAATCAACATCCATTCTCTAATATGAACACAGAAAGGCAGTAGCGCAATAACTCACCATGCGAGAGCATCTGAATGCAAATGCTGCGTGTGAATTGCTTATCCGTTAACGAGTAATGACTAGCAAAATCTTCAATAGCAGGCTATCAAGATAGAGGCAGATTGCGACAGACACTGGTCAATGCTCGAGGACATCGTCAGATGATATGTTATGACAAAACTCTCGTGCTCGGAAATGACCTCAATTCATATGGTGACTTGATTTTGCTTCGGGTTGAAAACATCAACATCGGTAGTTGTGCGGGACAAGCTGGTGAAGAGTGTCAAATGGGAATGATATCGGAGGCCCATCAGAAGAAGGGAAGTTAAGTCCCGTTGTGATAGCATGTAATACTCCTGACGGAGGGAGAATCGTAATTATAAGTCTCACCGGAGACTTTGAATTTTTTTAATATTGCGCCAGTCTCCAGGGTTCCTATCACGGTCCAATCAAAGTCCAGGTCGAAATATCTTTTCCGATTTTAAGAGTAACAGCGTTGGCTTCAAAAGCTCCTACGTTGGGGGATGAAATCTGTGAGGCGTAGCGCTCGTTGAGAGTTATCACAGTTTCGGGTGGTAAACATTTGATGGAAGGGAAATCCTCATTTAGAGAAGCGTTAGTCTCTGGGAAAGAACTAACATTCGAGACAGAGGGGATTGCTCGATGTCCTTCGGCGTGATCTGAGCTACACAGAAGTGCCCAAGCGATGGAGGCGTGAAATCTAGGTTTGACGTAATATGTTTGCTGGCGAATAGCTTCCAGTGTGGGAGCAATTGCATCCGTTAAAGAACGTAGCTATTTAGATTGTTGGTCAAAGTATTCAAATGATGATTGTGTTAGACTCACCTCGTGATGTCCAGCTCCTACTTCCATGGTCAAGAATGTCCTGGTTTTCTCATCGTTGATCAGCTCCGATAATATCGCGAACGATACAGTAAACCTAGAGGCATTTCGAGATATGAGAATGGAGAAAGTTGTGCAATGTGATCAGGACACACGCTCTATGCCTATTTGCAACTTTTTTCACAGCCCTTTTCAAGTCCTCTCTCTGGTGAGCTCGGAGGAAGATGGGCCGCGACAAAGAAATATGGAGTTCAGGGCGTTGTTGAGAAGTCCATATCTCGTGCAGAGCTGGTATAGCTTTCTTGGCATCGTAAAGAATAGCTTGAACAACCTTGTACAGCATTGAATTGCGACCTAGGGGTAATGAGACGTACACATGTGCAGCAAATTGCCCCTCTACATGTGGTGTTGTCCGTATTCGGCCCTGATGAAGAGCCGGGTTGTCCACTGGGGATGGAATAGTAATTGTGGAGGACGGAGGTGGTAATTTCTTTCTACAAAGTATGCACAATGAACATGAAAGTGGGATAGCTTTGAAATATGTACCTTTTTTTGGGAGGAGGATCCGGGCAGGTTCCTTTAGGTTGGACGACACAAGGACTTTCTTCATCTGAGGATGCGTAGGCTACGAGAGCCGATAGTGCTCGTTTCATCACGAGCAGGGTCACTGAGTTGAACGCTAGTTGAACGTTTTGAACGTCGTATTCAAGATGCATCGGTTATTAGACCAACCCTAACCTTGAGTGCAGTCGGCAAGTGCCATACACCTGATTAGATTATAGCATTCAAGCCGATAAGATCACCCACCTCTCTCTAACCTCAAAATGAACGTCCAGTTTATCAATAACTTGTCTAACGAGGCAGAGAATAATGTCGACCATGTCAGCCATGATCATACCCATGGATCTCATACCCATGGCGGACCTGGAGACCATGGACATACCCACGAACACATGGAAAATGCAGGGAAATATTCAGAACGCGACCTCCCTGACTATTCTTCTCGGAACTTTGAAGAAAGAGGCTTCACGGTTGGAATTGGAGGGTGAGTGTCGGTGTTGATATAAACATCTAATACTGAGAAGCAAAATACAAGGCCTGTAGGCTCAGGAAAAACAGCATTGACACTCGAACTTTGCCGGAGACTCAGGAAGGAGTTTAACATCGGTAATGGCGAAGCGTCGATATTTGCCTTTATATCTGATTCCTATTCGATAAGCCACGGTCACTAACGATATTTTTACTCGGGAGGATCAAGAGTTTTTGATCAAGAATAAGGCCCTCCCAACGGAACGCATCTTGGCTATTGAGACAGGAGGGTGTCCTCACGCAGCCATCAGAGAAGATATCAGTGCAAACATGGGCGCATTGGAGACCCTTCAAGCCAAATTCGAATGTCAGCTGCTTTTTGTGGAGAGTGGGGGCGACAATTTAGCTGCAAATTATTCACGCGAATTGGCCGATTATATTATCTATGTGATTGATGTCGCTGTAAGTTTCTCTACACACACGATTCAAGAGAGCGCTAAACCAGGTAATCAGGGAGGTGATAAAATTCCTCGCAAAGGTGGTCCTGGAATTTCTCAATCCGATCTGCTCGTGATCAATAAGGTATCTAAGCATTTAATTTCTGAAGACTAGGAAAAACTAATGCCTGGAAGATTGACCTAGCTCCTCATGTCGGCGCATCTCTTGATGTTATGGACAGAGACGCGAAGCTGATGCGAGGTGATGGCCCGACAGTATTTACATCTGTCAGACAAGGTCAAGGGGTTGAAGATGTCGTGGCGCTAATTCTTGCTGCCTGGCGTCAAGCTGGGAGTCCCGGAAAAAATGTAGCTGTCGGAGAGCTCTAAGGTGAGAATTAATTTTATGGAATAAATGCTATTTGTATCACAACAATCATTGGAACTGAGATAAACCTTTGTTGTCCAAGAAGAAATACATTGTAGCCAATCAGGGCACAGCATGAAAATGATTGTACAAGTTAATGAAAATTGAAGTCCTATTGTGTCCACTATATTGAGGTCGACATGAAAATAAAATGTAGGAACCTTGATCATCACTGTTGGAAAATTTGTGAAATTTTTTTGCGAACTGCTTTAACAATTTTACGGGAGATTCCAATGAAAAGCTGCATCGTAGTACCCCTTTTCTGCAACACCGCCGAGGCATTGCCATTATTGTTCGGGGATGTAGTACCGGCGCTTAATAGGGATATGGCAAGTTGTTCCTCAAATGACCACGTGGCTCCTAGCTCGCTGGTGCAATGTTTATGTTGTGTGGGATTGTTAATTTGTGGCTTCATGTTTCCCTTTGAATGTGAATAGTGATCCAGCCGTGTATACAATTGCAAGTCAGTCTCTTTACTGGGCCCCAATGTCTTCGGGAAGGTTTCCAATGGAAGGTGCAGACCTGAGTCATTGAAATCCCCTTCAACTTTCCCAGATCCTGTTTCGAATTCCATATCGCCAAAATCAGTCTGTGGATATCTTTTGGTACCATCGTTGCATATGCGCGCAGGAGATGCTGTGTACAGCCAGGGTTTGGCGCTACATATGCTGTGTCCTTCGCCAATAGATTGATTTATTGCATTGGGTACAAGAAAAGAATCCAGCAAATTTCTTTGTTCAATGGCACCAAAGTCATTGCCACAATTCAAGTGGTCGGGTTCAGATGAATTGTTGAGGACATTCTCGAATGGTCTGTGCAAACCCCATGCTGAAGAAATGTGGGGAGACGTCATGTTTTTGTGTGTTTCAGAGGCGTCAGACCACGTCTCGGCGTTTGGAATTTCTTGGTATATGGTGACGTTCCCGAATTCATATGAGTTTGGTAATTCGAAATCATTGGAGGAGGGTGTCTGTCCGGCTGAATAGAAATGGGCTAACTTAGGTGGGTGAGGACATGGAGGTGTATGTCGCAAAGATTCGATATTTCCCCATATTCCAATTAAGGGATCAAAGAAGGGATGTAATTTGACCTGTTTTCCGCACATTCGGAGTTCTGGGTCGCGAACGAGGAGCTTAGAAAATATGTTCTATCAAGCACATGCCAAATGTAAAAACCTGCAGAAAAGTACTTACTAGACCCAGAAAATCCCAGAACCCATTGCCATTTTGTTTCCTGTGATCAGACTGTTCTCCGAGAAGTTCTTCGATACATGCTGGCAAGTTATCCTCTTTTTCAAAGAATAATTGACCTGTGGCAATCGCGTAAAGGGTGACGCCCAGGCTCCACCAATCAACACGTTCATCGTATTCTAACGATGCGTCAAGTCTTGTTTTCATAAGCTCTGGAGCGGCGTAGATAGGTGTCAAGTTAATGACTGTGTCCAACATTTTGATTTTACCGAAGGTTCTTTTCATTTTGGTAGGTGAAGACAAATCCCGTAATTCAACAACAGGGAGCATCCTCGCAGTTGCAAAGTTGCTGAGAACTATATGGCCATCCCTGGAGACCATAAGGTTCTCAGGCTTTACGTCCTGATGGACTATTCCAAACCGATGTATGAAAGAAATTCCAAGGTAGATTTCAGCTGCTAGGATCCGTAACGCCTGGATTATTGTCTCTGTAATATTGTTTAACATATTCGGATCTGTAATCAGCTTCGTGTTGAAAGGGCGAATTGATAGGGGCAGACCTGATTGCAAATTTTGCCTTAGACAAAGAGTGCTGTACACTTCTGGATTCATGAGACTGGTTGGGTGATTATCCTGGATGAAATGAGCGCGATATTAGACGGTTGGATGATTTATGTCTCACCAAAACTATACGAGGTTCAACGTAGTCCTTGAAACATTCCATTATCACTCTCTGGACAAACGGGGAGGGGTTCTTAGTAGAAGAAGTGATCTTGTAGATTTGTATTTCTCTCGAGAATCGTGCGTCATCTACCAGCGACCTCATCGCAAAGACACGGGGATTCGATTCAATGAATCCGTGCACCTCGTAGTCTAAAGGAAACATTCTTCAAAAACGGATTGGTAAACGTTTAGAATATGCAGAGGTAAGATTTGATAACGCACCGCTTATACATATGCGTTGTAGAGAACATATCCTCCATAAAAGATGATAGAATGTATGTTAACCACCAAACCCAAACGTTGCACTTAGAGAAGGATAACACTGAGGAATCAGATAAAGGGGCGGTTTTGAGAGTATCGGTCAAATAATGCAACGGGGCAGTATCACTCCATCGAGAAATGATCTGACGTTATAGAGCCTGGGCACGGGTTCATAGGGCAATAAGACGGCGAAGTTCGTCGATAGGAGGTTTCGGGAGTCCAATATACAATTTCGAAGCACCCACTTTGCACCCACTGGTCACAGCTGAATGACCAGGCCATTGAAGCATGTCCCATGCGAATGACATTTGAATTGCACATTCAATCATCATCGAGTTGGATTACATTGATAATTAGGGTTGCCAAACTTGAGCCCTCAATAGAGACTTGCGGTTGCATGCCAAGATATAACTACTTAGACGCTCAGTGACGGTGAGTTGGTGACACCACGACCCTGAAAGTGGCAGTGCATTTATTCGGTATCTTGACCCTTGAACTCGGGCACGTGACGTCATAATTGAATGTGCCACTGTAGTGTGGCCTTGGACAAGTCTTGAAACCCAGTCTTAACCATCGCGTTGGTGTTAACACCTCTACTTTGTCAGACATATTGAAGCGCACATACAATCAAGGCGGGATGCAAGTCATCGACGTCCCCACTTCGACTTTACAGGCTCCCCCTATGGCGACACCGTCCATTGGTCCTGACGCCAAATCATACACTATTATTCGTATCAAAAGAAAGAGGAATGAAGAACCACTGGATGCATTAGGTTAATACACCCTTAAAACATTCCTTATGGTTCTGATCATATATCTACAGTTGTTGAATCGCGAGTCCGGCGGAAAAAGTCTCGAGGTGGCATAGGTGTCTTCCAATACGCCCAAACAGTTGAGGACGATGTTTGGGATGATATGAACAGGAGAAAAGACATACAGGTTCGATGTCCTGCATCATTCCTCCGCATAACCTTCCCAACCACCTTTGTAGGAAAATATATCAAATCTAGCTCGCGAAACCGCGGCAAAACTGGAATCGAATGCCACATTACCGTCTATCACTGAAGTTCCACCGTCCCCTATTTCACGGAAAACTCAAGAAGAAGTTGCTCGTAGATATACTATCGTTGATCAGGCAGATCCGATCCAGGCTGCCAGACGCTTGCCAGCAGCCCCGTATGTTTTGCAGCGCGCTTCTATCAGTTGAATCTAATCCGATGGATTAACATCCCAGGCCGAAAGTTTTATCTTCTAAGGAGGTTGCAAAAAACAAAGCATTGGCCGACTTTAAGATGTACGACGCCATTCCAACTGACCAGCAGCCAGCAATCATGGAAGAGCCTTCAGAGATGGATAAATTTCTCCCGATGTTAAATGATTATTTGAAAAGTAGGTACTTCCTATCCATTATACAACAACTTAACACTTAATCCACCAGTTCATAACTTGAACTCGACTGCCGACAAAGCTTTGTCGCCTCTCACTAGTTCGAAGTTAAATGAAACAAAGAGCAATTCACAGACATCATCGGACGATGATTATGTTTGGGATGTTTTCTATCATCGACCAGCAACTTTGAGTGAATGGAATGAGGTTTCAAATATTGCTTCTGTGCACGTATATTGGTTTTATATGTCGGCATTTCTCTTACACCATGATTTGTAGTACTGGACTTCCACCATCCTTCGGAGATGGCTATGACTCCGACGAAGAATCCGATGAAGAGGTAGATGAGGCAGATGAAGACTCAAATGGTTGGTTATTTTTATTTCCGATTTGCGTGAACAATCTTCCCCTGACTAAAAAGTGCAGCCGAGGAGTATTATAAAAATGATTACCCCGAAGACGAAGACGAAGACGAGAGCGACAGTGGTAAAATCTCACATGCCCTGCAAATTGTGAAGCAAATTTAATTGATATTGTCCCAGGGGACGAATTCCATGATGACTCTGATTACGATGACATGATGGACTATCGAAATAGCGCAGAGCAATTCAACTTTTGAAGGCTCTCCCTTTCATTCTGCGGAAGTCTGTTACATATGAGCACACAACGACTATATACCACTTTAATCAACATGTACATTGCCCACATTCACATCCAATCTCCGATCAATTCATGTTTTCATCTCTTTATACAAACATTCGGACCGGTCCTGTGATATGTTTTGCTGCTTAATTATCGGATTCGACAAGCTAGTCGAAATCGCATTAACTACTGTAAACCACAACTGGATAACGTTATTTGCTTACGGTGGACTTGAGGAGCTTCGAACTTTTATGTTTGCCGAAATTCAGCAGGCCAAAGAAAGAAAGTAGAGTCAAGAAGATTAGCATAAGCGTTAGACTGACTGTTGCCCCGATAAAGCCAGCGGCGACAGGATTGACAGGGTCGCGATGGGTGATGGAGGAGCTGCTAGCATTTGCAACGGCTACGTAATTTGCGCAACCTCTATCCTGATGGTTATTGCATACGGTGCACCAAGTAGGAATGTCAGACAATGCAACGGACTGCAAGGCTATGTAATCAACAGTGGCGAACAAAGAAGCATAGAAACTGACCTGCATGGTGTTGATGAAAGTAGAGACAGGAACATCAGTGGTAGCATTCATGAAAACATATGTATTAAACTGGTCGTTGGTGCCGTTTTTGAATTTGAATCGAATGACAGGTTCACCCCCTTCGGTTGGTTGCCTGACCTCGAATGCAGCCGCGGAAGCGTAATCCACTTGTAATGCGAGATGATCAGTTTTGGTTTTTCTTATTCACAAAAGTGATACACACCAATTCCTGCGATCTGAGGATTTTGCCGGGCAATTCCAGTCATGTTAAAGAGAGAAAGAAATGGTTTATATGAAATAGCCTCGAGCACAAATTTGAGAGGGCTGGTTGGATTTATGATATTTTTGAAGCCATCGATGATGGAGGGAAGGATAGTTTGGCCCGCAACTAATCAGCAATGGATAGGTCAATCTTTCAAAATCCATTTTAATGCACACTATAACAATGACCTACTATTCCCAATACCATTTAGTTGAGGAGAGGTGAAAACACCTTGTTCGTGAAAATTTGCAAGGGCTCTAACCTGTTCGAGTAACCCCTCCGGAAGTTGCTTGGCAAAAGTACTATTGTGGATAAGTTGAACATTAATGAAGTCGAAGATCTAGTCAAGCATGTCAATGACTTGAAGGGAATGAACGGTCGAATAGGCCAATCCAAAAAAATATATTCACATTCCACTATGATTTATGAGTTAATACTTTTCACGACAAAAGGAGTGCACGAACTATATCCGTCAAGGTCGCGGGTCTGTTGTCCAAATATTGTGGAAGTGATTTTATGAAATTAGCATAGGCTGCCTCGGTTTCTTTAAATATAGGGGAGTTGTAAAATGCGTTCGTGGCTTCTATGAACGTCTAATGAGTGAAGTTGAGGTTAACTGAACAACTTATCAGAATGTTAAAAGGAAGAACACACTCCGCAATCGGCCCATCCCTCCAAAGAAATGTCATTATCAGGCTCGACAGACTCAACTTCAGGTGGAGTCAAAATTTCGTATGACAACAGGCTGGCGGATTCACCTACTTGGCACGGTTTGATACCCACCCAAAGGTGCCACAACAACTGTACCATTTGCGAGAGTACTGTTGTAATTTGGAGTCGGAGGGAAGAGACCCTGAAGGAGAGACACCGCAGAATTGAAAATGACACCACGTTCACCTCCACCATCCGCGCGAATGTGGATCTGGGAATCTTGAACTAGATCTGGGTCGATCGATGAGATAAACGAAGGCGAGGAGGGACTAAGGTATATGCTCCTAATCAGTTCACCGAGTTCAAATGATTGCAACTAGCACTGAAGTTCAGTATATACAAGTCGCAAAGATCTGCATAAAGGCGGGGACTTACATTTCCGAGAGCAGTAATGCCAGTGTTGGAAGAACTATAATCAATTGGATCTTGATAAAAACCTATCCGTAACACTATAGATCAATACTTAAGGAATTAATATCAGCAGTACCTTGTCTATCTCCGTGACGGATAAGAATGACAACACCAAGAACCTTGCTATCTGATGTCGCCATGGTTGGAAAAGGATCGTCTTGGAGGAGTAGAGAATCAAAGAAGCGATACTAGAGAAGAAACGCTAAAGACTGCGCTTATAACCTAGGTCTTTCCTCCAATAGGAACGACAATGCATGTGTGCACGGCGATGTTATATATATAGATATTGTGAGGTTGTGGTTATTTTAGTAGTTCACGAAGGAAGGCGGAGGTTCCGCGCGTGTCCTACTTCTGACTATCTTAGTCATTAAGGAAAGCGTATGTAGACAAATCCTTCATGGTCTATTTTGCGTAGATAGCCAATATGAATCAGTCAATATAAAAGCAAAATCAGTTTGCATGCAAATTTTGAAGAAATGGATACATGTTGGATCCACTCTGTGTATACCGTTTGACCGATGATGACCGTCTGCCGTGCGGAGCGGCACCTTTTAGACCAAAATATGTTCAAAGAGTCCCACCAACAGAAGCCATGGTCTAATAATAATGTCACATGAGTATGTCAAGTTGGAATTGCCCTGATGGAGAGGACTAACAAAAGATTCACTTACAAAGGGTGATGCGGTGGGACCATCAAGAATAGCCAATTCCTCTCTACTGAAAGGTAATTTGGGAATCATGAATGTGCGAATGGGCAGGAGGAGCATGATGATGACTGGAAATCCAATGGCGGCTGCGAAGTAATAATATCAGTGCAGGTACATTGGAGCGGTCATAAATTCATCACCGATTGTTTGTGTGACAGCAAATGTTGCCCCGAAGCCTACTAATTGGACTCCTATGAAGAGGATTATCCTCGATTTACGGACTCTACGGAGTGGCTCATGTGTGGACGTAAGTGCTTTGTCTTGAAAGAGATATAGGATTTTTTGTGTTATTCCATTCGCACGTAGCGCCGCAGCCCCCATGTACCAACTTGACGTGCCATTAGAATGGTTTAATATGTAATAAATCGATCCACTCACAACAAGCCGGCAAGAACTCCGCGAGGAATCAGGTGCAGCAGATGAAGAAATGGACCTGTAAGTAGTACAAGACACAGACTACCTTGTGCAAGGTTTGAGAGTCTCTGCTCAACGACACTCACAGGTACCTCACGCCTATGTCCACTAGGTGGGTCAGAAGGGTGCTGTGAGAACTGTTCATTGATCGAAGATTGTCTCTGAGATTGTATATCTGACTGAGTTCGTGTGCGAGAACTTGTAGTCCCTTGACCTTCCTCATCTTTTAGGCTTGGACCCATCACCGTCAAAGAGGTAGTATGGATAGGTGCCTGGGGTATAAGTCCATTGGGAGCTGGGAGCCCCAAGATTCCAGCCAGAAAGGTTGTGATACCAAGCAAGAAAAAATCATAGTGGAATCCTGGAGGTTTTCGCAGAGGAAATTCCGATCCTTGAGCCATCAGGGACTAGCGTTGGAATAAGCATCAAGTATTTGCCAATACATGGTTTGAAATGTACCCACAGAAACATTGTGGTCAAAGAAAAAGAGGACCCAAAGAATGAATCCAAACGGAAATGCGATTCCAACCCATTTTCCATCCAGCTCCCAAAACTTTACAAGCCAGCCTCTGCCGCCCGCAGCCTGGAATGCATGACCAGTTGGGAGAGTCAGTGGGTTTGCTGCATTGAAGCGACCCCAGTACGCCATTGCCGAAGATGCGATGAGAGATATTGGCATACCGTAGTCTGCCAAGAATCGGCGTATATGCCTATGGAAATACTGTGTCTGTGACAAAGAATCAAACAAAAATGCCGTGACCAGCATAAGAATGGCGAGTATTATAGAAACTAGGGCCCCTTGCTCTTCTATCGAATCTTGTATTGTGGGTCCAAATTGGCGTGTGAGGACTTGAATGCCATATTGAAGGTATACCCATGAAACATAGAATCCAAAAGTGTCACATGAGAAGAGGGTGACATATTTGAGGAAGTTGCAGACTGTTGGCTCGTTAAGAATTGTAGCTAAATTGGACGAGGATAGAATTCTATATTTACTCACAATTAAGTAGTGCGGTTATCCAATGGAGAATCGCCGCCCATAGATACACCCACCCTATGAAGTGAAGGTAAACTGGTGGTTTCGGTTCTCGCGAAAGAATATCAAATATGGTTTTGTTGAATACAGTTATGGGACCTTAAGGGCGAGAATGAGTTTATCGATAGTTTAAAAACTTGATTTGGTATACCTGTTACTCCTGCAATTGTCAGTGGTTGTGCACCAAAAATTGAAAACACGAAGGCAGCCATAAATGACGACATTAAGACTTCGGAAACCCCATATTGTTCGGTGGTTTCTATCAGGTCCAAAGAGAAGGCTATACCAGGAAGAACGCTGTACGCGACGGTTTAATAAATGGCAAAGAACGGCATGTAAACATACTTTGCAAAGAAAATCAAAGCGGTTGCGGGTATCACTCTATAATTCCATGCATCCTTCCAATCGCTCATGTACCATGGAGCCCTAGCACGTATGTCGAGTATGATGCCTGAGCCGATTTGTCTAAACCATGATAATCGGTTTCGGTTGATTCGAAGTGTCGCGTATGGTGTATTAGGATCATGTAGGTTCTTTGGCTCAGATTCTAACAGTGTAGATGTATTTTGTGATGCAACTTGGATGGGACTGGAATTTGAAGTGATTTCCTCTAATGTCATTGTGAGGTCTAGACTTTCAGGTTCTCCTTTTGTCCAGAATGATTGGAAGGGTACAAACTCCAGAGAAAACTTTAAATCTAGAGTCAACCGAATGATAGTGATGGTATGTTCAGAAAAGATGAGGAGAAAGCAGATTTCTACATGCCCATCATAATATGTGCACACTGCAAAGTAGACCAACAGGCCTTGCAGCAGTTTGCAGGAGTCGACACGCTGGCATCCGACTTATGTAAGCGTCGAGTGTGCCAAATGTTCAAAGTTCTCAACCTTCTTTATCTGGGAATACCATGGCTGTTCATTTTTATTTCAAGTTTCAGAAATTCCTTGTTATATTCGGTGGACTATATCTATCACTTGTTTTACTCCTATGCATCCCCTATTTTCAATCCCAGTAATCGCTGTGTTCTATCACTGCGTATGCAATGATTCTGACTTACTGAATTGACCCTTGGACTGCAGTGCTCTATATCTTAACGCAGTCAAGTTACCGCTATTTGCTGACTTCGATACACCTGAAAAATATGGCTTGGCTCGTGAGTCGATGATTTTTCTAACCAAGTTGCAAGTTTAGTTCTCACCTCGGATGTAAAATATAGCAAATAGGACTCTCAATTTCAAGATAATAACCCCTGACAATGAATCTATTGGCGCTTGGTTCATTTTGTCTGATAAATATTACCAAAGTCTTCCTTCCATACCCTCCGTTGTTGAGGATCATATTGCTCCTGCACTCAAACAACACCCAGTAATACTCTTTTTGCATGGCAACGCAGCAACTAGGGCCTTTAGTGCACGTATACAGCATTATCAAGCCTTCTCAACAAGATTGGGAGCCAATGTGTTGGCTATTGACTATCGAGGATTTGCAGATAGCACCGGCAAGCCCTCCGAATCAGGGCTTGTAACTGATGCAGCTTCTGCTTTCCAGTGGCTTATTACCCAGGGAAAGAATCCAGAAGATATCTTAATCGTGGGTCATAGTTTAGGTACTGGCGTCTCAGGACAACTCGGTGCAAGGCTATCAAATAATGGAGTCAAGTGCAAGGGTATCGTACTTCTGTCTGTGAGTTTTCCTATAACTTTTTCCATTATTCGATGACGATCGCTATTTTACCAGCCATTCTCAAGTATACAAGACGTCTTACAAACTTATAATTTGTTTGGGATTATACCGTTAATCAAGCCCATCGCTGTAATTCCTGGAGCGGCACGTAAGTTCTAAACAGCATCAACCTAATAATCGCTCATACATCTCGGTGGTTTACCCAGAAATCGTTAAAATGGCTGTTGTCCATCGCTTTGATACTCTCAAAGCAGTACCAGTAAGCGCATTCTCGCTTGATATTCTAATTGATATTATTCAAAATTACTAGAACATCACTTCTTCCATCCTCATCGCGCATGCTGAAAATGATTGGGACATTCCGCACACACATTCCGACATTCTCTTCCAGGCCTTTCTGGAGCCCCATCTTCCGGCTGTAGATATGCCTACCGACCCACTTACGATAAGCCAAGAAGTGTGGGATATTATTTCAAAGCAAAGTGAAGCCAGACGTTTTAAACGGAACCAAATTCTCTCTAGCAAGACGATCCCAAACTTTGGCACGATAGATCAGTTTGTTGACGGGCCAAGGAAGGTGGCGTTAGTCAAAACTCTTGCAGGAGGGCATGACTACCTTGGTGTGCAAGAAGGGCTCATTGATATCATTGCCAGGAACTTTGAGTTATAAAGGCCAACGATGATTGTGAATATATGTATAATTGAATACAGTCCATTAGGCTCAGCCAATGGTTAATGTAGTGATGAATCTTACTTGAACTAAAAGTAGACCTCCAGCGCGCGTCATATGTTTAAAAAGGCCCAGAAACACGTGCATGTCGTCATTGATATTTAACCACCGTGTAGGATCCGCGTTCCTTTTCACTGATGGACAACAACGCCCCAGACCGAAAAATACAATCGCAACCACCACGCCTTTCATCTACTTCCTACGTATATCCTGTAAAATCCCTTTTGGAAGGCCGGATACAGCCAGCACTACCAGAGTCTAGCGTTTCATCCAGACCCAAATTCAGCACGTCACAATCCTCCGATGCTATAGTTGATCTTCCAAATGAACACCGCGATCGTTCTGCCAGGATTGGGGCCGAAAAATCAGCTATCTGGGCCAGAGACGTACACAGGAGTTTTGGGGACCGAACATCTGCTACATCTGACATTGCAGTGGATGAATTCACCGAAGTTGATCAAGCTTTGTTGATGAAGAGGGACAAGGACAAAAGTAACCGACCGAGATCTAACAGCACCTCAAGTATACCTTCTCCAGCACGTTCGATCGAGAAAGGAAAGTTGAAAGAGGTTACAACAGCAAATGTGGGCCAAGATAAACTTCGCAAAAGTCCGGAAAGATATAGTTACACTCTGCAGGAAGACAGCCCATACTTTCCTCGCACATTCTCCAGTCTGAATATTCCAATACAACACACAGATATACAGGATGCATCTGCGTTTGTCAACTTGGAATCTTCTATGATTTCCACCGCTCACGTACTTGGTCATCGAGCACCTGAAAGACATTCGCCTCGTTCCATAACGACATCTTCGATCAATTCACCTCCTCGTGTCCATCAAAATTGGAATCCAAGAGATATCTCTACGCCAACGGACAAAATGTCTTTCAACACGCAAAGGTTCAATGCAGAGGACAATGTCACCGAAGCAGTCTCCACTGATCCTCATCATATTCAGCCAAGTGTATCGGAGGATTCAATCTCTCATGAGACTTGTAACTACGATCAATTGGACACGCCAGTCACCTTACATCCAGCCTCAACACGGCCAGAACAAATAGTAAATGACGAGGCGAGCACCTTGACATTTAATCCTTCTTTATTCGGCATTGTACATTTGCCCCCTCTCCCTTCGTCCAGCTCCCCCAGTGGACGAGGCTCATTCTCGTCCTCGCCTGCAAAATCAGGTAGTCGAGGATTAGATTTTGGACTTGTGAATAATGCCTTACGAAGCTCAGGTCGATCAGTTAATGGTTCGAACAGCACGCTATCGCACAGCGGCAAAGAGCCTTCTCATACAATGGAGTCTGCAAATATTTCCAGCAACCCATCCATACAGGATACAGATTTTCATTCTAGCCTCGAAACAAAAAGTACTACTCACTCAGAAGATCCGCATGTTTCTGTCAGGTTTCGAACTATGCAAGATGAACACGGAAATCATGTAGTGATAGGCAGAGAAGGAAACGTTACTCGATGCGAAGATGAGGTGAATTTTGTCAATTTCTTTCATGCTTTCTTGTTATTTATCTATTCACATTTTCAGCCCATCCACACACCCGGAGCTGTGCAAGCATTTGGTGTTCTTATTGCTTTAGATGAGGTAGAAGATACTCTCGTTGTTCGCCAGGTCTCAGAGGTGCAAGATTTTTATTTCAAGCTGGTAATAGTCTCTGTCCGAATGTATCTGACTTTTTTTTTTTTCAATGCAGAATTCAACTGAATTGCTTGGGCTACCCCCCAAATTTCTCTTCGACCTGGAATGTTTCACTGATACCTTGCCGGACACCCAAGCAGGCGTTCTTTGGGATAATATCGATTTTTTAAACGATCCCAGTTTGAGATCGGACGATGATGAATGCAGCCCCCAAGTTTTCCAGCTCAGGGGCTGGGGAGCGCCAGGATCAGGTCATTCTCAGGAATTCGAGACTGAAGACGGCAAGAGGTTATGGACCTGTTGGTGTGCCATCCATCGTAGTGCAGCCACTCAATCTTCAGACAAAAGCACTGGGTTGATAGTGATAGAGTTTGAACTTGAGAAAGATGTTCTGAACCCCCTTTATCCTCCTATCTCATTGCCTCCGTCTTCGGCGAGTGATTCTCCACAACCCAGCTCTCAAACCGGTTCGGAGAGTATCCGGGGCGAACATATGTCTCCCGACCCAGAATCTGATCAATCCACTGCAGGTCAACCATCCAGCAAGTATGCGAGCAGTACACCTTCAATGCTATCTACGTACTTGGAATCAGGACGAGACCCGACACTGCCTCAATCGTTGCATGGATTAAACGGGGATGACGAATGGATGCCTAGTGCAGAAGACATTATCAGGAGCACAACGAGCCAGTCTCGGCCTTTGCCAGCCCTCGAACGTCTTCGTCGCATGACCCGTAGTGCTGTGTCGTTTGGCAATTCTGTTCACGGCAATCCCCCGAAAAGAAGACGCGGGACCAAATCCCGAGGCGGATCGTCTGCAGGCGTGATGGATGTATTTGCCGTCATGTCACAAATTAATGAACAACTCGGAGCCGCGCCTGATCTAAACACCTTCCTAAACGTCGTTGTTGGTGTCATCAAGGATCTTACACAATTCCATAGAGTGATGATATACCAATTTGATGAGCTGTGGAATGGTCAGGTTGTTGCGGAATTGGTGGATTGGGCTCAATCTCATGATCTTTTCCGTGGTTTACATTTCCCTGCCAGCGACATTCCGGCACAGGTGAACGCATTTCCTTTTTTATGGCCTTGCTGAGCGTTAAAACAGAAATGACAGGCTCGAAAGTTATATGCAATAAGTAAATCTTGGGTGCTACAGGTTTTATCTGAAAGCCAATCTGACATCTTCTGTCATCAGACAAAGTACGTCTATTGTATGATTGCGCCCAACATACGGCAAGGATCGTTGCCCGCGACCAAGCTGATATAGACAATCCTCTCGTACGTTTATAAAAATATTATGAACCACATCTACTCATGTCCAGCTAGGACATGACGCATTGCTACTTACGTGCAATGAGCCCGATCCATATAACGTGTCAGTTCCTTGACTAAAATATTCCTTCTTACGCCGTCTCACACCTCAATGACATGAATGAAGATCTTCAAAACATGGGCGTTCGCGCGTCCATGTCAATAGTACGCAAGCTATATACTATCGTTTTTGACCTACTGATTGTGTTTTATAAGTCTCTCATGGCATTTGGGCAGTTGTGGGGTTTGGTAACGTGTCATTCGTATGGATCCAGTGGAATGCGAGTATCCTTCCCCGTCCGTCAGATGCTTCGTCTTTTAAGCCAGTCAATCTCAAAAAATATTGAACGATTGAGCTATGCCCAACGTCTCCACACAAGAAAACTTGTTGGTTTGATCCAGATATCTCAAGTTATTGTGGCTTATCTCCTCTGCTTCTATACCAGATCAACACCGTATCTTCTCCTAATCATCCGGTTGGTTCCCTCGTTATGATGTATATTTGAACGCCAATGGAAATCCTTCAGACAGGCTATATCGTCAGCAATGCGGATGACCTCCTGGCTCTTTTTGATGCAGATTTTGGAATCTTAGTGATTGGCGAAGGCGCCAAGCTCCTAGGGCCCAATCAGCATGGGCAGGAAATTTTGATCATGGCGGAATATCTGCGATTGAAACAATTTGAGTATGCCTATTGAACTTATTTTTTTGTTATTGAACAACCTGATTTATGCCCCATAATCAGGACCATCCAAGCCTCTCAAGCTGTTGTAGCGGATTACCCAGATTTGGAACTAACAACTGGTATTTTTTAATTGTCTATTATCGTGACCCACTTGTGAAATATTTGTAATAGGATTCGAAGTTATTGCAGGTCTACTATATGTACCTCTCTCTAGTGGCGGCAAAGACTTCATCGCTCTTCTCCGAAAGGGCCAACCTCGACAGGTTCACTGGGCCGGAAAACCTTTTAAAGAAGGCGAGGGTGGTAGCACATCTTTGGAACCAAGGAAATCATTTAAGATTTGGTCTGAAACCATCGCTGGCAGAAGTAAAGCATGGACAGACGACCAACTGGATACAGCGGGAGTGCTGGCTTTGGTATACGGAAAGGTTTGTTGATTTGTTTCTTGATAGTAATTTTCCAATTGCAAGCATTCATATCACTAGTTCATTGAAGTTTGGCGTGAAAAAGAGAACGCCGTGAATGCAACGAAACTCACAAACTTGTTACTCACCAATGCAAGTCATGAAGGTCTGTTTTATTCTTTCACTTTAACATTGCACTTCTGACTTTGAACACACCAGTACGAACACCACTCAACCATATTATAAAGTAAGCATGAAATTAAATTTTACCCATCAAAATGTAATCGTTTTATGTAGCTACCTAGAAATGGCCATGAATAGTCCTTTGGACAAAGAAACCCACGACAACCTTCAAAAATCTCATGCCGCTTCCAAGGTAAATTTGACACTTGCACTCTGAAGCTTCAGTTAATTAAGTTTATTCAGAGTTTGCTATTTACTATCAATGATTTACTTGTGCGTTGGTGGACTCGGCAATGTTAAAAGGTCATAGGGCTTACCTTCTTTTTTGTGATAGGATCTAACGAGGCTGGAGAGCGGTACTGAGACTTCTTTCAATGAGGCATTTGACCTACGTACTGCAATCCAAGAAGCCACTTTGATTTATCGCAAGGAAGCAAAACGACGAAACCTTCAATTTATCCTTGATTTAGCGGAAAGCCCAACAATGGTCATTGGTGATATTAAGAAAATACGCACTGTGGTTCAAAACTTAACTGCAAATGCACGTAAGTTCCTCTTAATCGGGTCCACTTCTGTTGTGCTCAATTTAATTTCAAATAGTAAAATTTACCACGGAGGGTTGTATCACTGTCTCTTGCAAAACATTTGGTGAACCTGAAGGGCTAAGAAATGTTGATCAAATAGCAGTTGAAATACTAGTATCGGATACAGGTTGTGGTATCTCTGCGAGCAGATTGGAAAGCATTTTCCGACAATTCGAACATGTAGAACCGTCCCAGCCTAAATCTAATGGGGATCCTGGGGTCGGTAAGTCGGTTATTTTTCTTTTCTGTGCACACTATAATGTTAAAGCGCTTACTCCAGGACTAGGACTCGCGGTAGTCTCCAGAATTGTTGAACAGTTAGGCGGACAACTGCGTGTTGACTCTGAAGCGGGAATTGGAAGTAAATTCTCCTTCCTCATTCCATTGTCCCTGTCAACGGGGGGTCAATCAATGGCATCCTCGAAATCAGATGGTACATCACGGTCGTCTAACTCCCTGAAGATATCGCCTGTGGGGTCGCGTTCTGGCAGCTTGTTCACCGAATCAGCAGGTCGCGATATCGAGTTTATGGTGAATGCTCTCTCTTCAAATCATATGACATCTCCTAGAGGAACATCAGCCAATTCGCTTGACGACCGAGAAAACAGCGAACAACTCCAGAGACCTGGGTTGGGACGCCGAAACTCATCCCAGGTTATTTTTACGCTCTCGGGCCCCCGTTCTCCTTCCCTACTTCCCCCAGCGGGAAATGTCGAATACGATCGAAAAACTGTTGAAGTTATATCGCCACTACCTACCCCACGCGGCGACGATACACCCAGTTCAAGCACAACTGATGTGGCCTCCCCACCGTTGCCTCTCCACCATCGCCTCGAACATGTGAGCCTCAAGGTGTTGATCGTTGAGGTTGGTCCCTTTCAGTCTGTATTGCAATCATTTTTTCAGATCAGCTGCTTGTAGGACAACGATATAAATCGAATTATATTGGCAAAAAGGCTTTCACTAAGCGGGCATAAAGTCATTAATTCCACTGACGGACGAGAAGGCCTGAACAAAGTTATATCTGATCCAACATTCGACCTTGTTCTTATGGACATCCAGTATGTTAACAGATTAAGGTTACCTTCTCGTTGACTGACTCCTATTGTATAGAATGCCAATCATGAACGGATTTGAATCGACAGCTTCTATACGTAAATTTGAACAAGAGATCAATCTTGCTCAAACTACTCAATGTCAATCCCAGATTCTCAACGGAAGGATACCTATATTCGCTGTATCAGCTTCCTTGCGTGAACAGCAGCGCGAAGAGCTCTTACATCATGGCATGGACGGCTGGATCCTCAAACCAATTGACTTCGCCAGGCTAAACGAAATTCTCAAAGGAATCACCGATCCAAATCAGCGTCATAAAGACGTTTACAAACCAGGTTGTAGTTGGGAATCCGGTGGTTGGCTAAAACGACACTCATAGGAAATCCAAGGGAGGTTGAATTTCCGTCAAATCATTGGCATTGATTTTATTTTCTGCGAACATATAAATATATACACACGAACATTTCTAACCACACACTAACCTTGATTGCAATATAATCTATGTAGTAGATTGCTTAAGACATTTTCTGATACATTTTAAACACAATTTCCTTCTGTAGACGTTAGGATGTACTTCGTTGGCATGTACTATAGTTATCGATCGTCAACAAAACTAAACAGATTGTTTTTAAGTTCATACCGTTCGTTCAGGCTGAGCAATAACACGTCAAAGTAGTATTACGAGGTATATAAATTACTTTCACTGTACATTGTATCAGCGTCGAATGATATAGAGGCATAAATATTATAAAGAGCGTATAGTGTCCCATCCCGGGTTGCCTTTTGCAGGTGCATGTAATTCAAGTTAGATTGAAATCTACAATTAATCGTCCACTTCTTCGTTCAAAGATAACCGCTCAAGACATAGGCGCGCTACAACCTCGCCGTTGATTGGAATAGCGTTGCCTTGAAAACCATCCACGTATCTGGGAGTGGGTATACCAGGACTAGTGAAGTACCTAAAAAATAGGGGCATTAACAAATGTTGCCGTGGAAAAAAACCTGCAAATACGAACTGCGAATCCCAGAATCCGTAATGCACCATACCCAGGGCGCGAGTCGTATACTCATAATCATGCGCAAAACCTTCCGGGAAGAAGAATTCCATGACTGTTGCACGGGGGCTGGGTTTCATCCAGACAAGCGAAGTCAAACCATTTCCATGAACACCCATCATGATCTAGGCAAATATGAGATAACATTCAGAATTAATAAAATGCGAATAAAACATACCGTGGTACGAGCAGCAAGTTGAATTTGCTCCAAACGAGACATGTTCTCAGCCTCTACTACATTTACCTCGTAGCCGTATGTATCACGAAGTTTGTACAACTCGCTGACAAGTTTGTCGTGGTGCTCTGGAATTAACATACGGCGACCCCACTTCTGACGCGAGATATAGGTGATCACTGGGTTGCTTGTGGTTCCACCGCCAATCTCAGGGTCCAAACCGGCGAATCCGATGACATTATTTCTGATAGGTTGCCACCAATTCATACTCCCAGGCAAGGCAAAAGCAGCCGCAGCTGTACGCTGATATCGCTGATAGTTGTAAGACAGCATGGCAGCAGAACGATCGGCAACCAAGACGCGCTCAAAGACGAAAGCTTTTCCCAATTCTGCGCGATCGCGCCAGTCGTCTATGAATTCCATAGTTACTGAAGGGAAGGATGCCCGGACGACCCATTGATTCATGGAGGCATAATCACGCCAATGGAAGTTGTCAAGGCGGTTGAACAGAATTCGGCGGGCAGGAGGTAGTGCGGTCTTGCCTTCTGCAGTTATAGTGGGGTCGAGGGATGAATATGCTCTCCAGAAGCCAAACCATAACTCGGCAGACCAATGGTAGTAGTGGGTGATGCTTGAAGGCAGAATTGTCAGACAATCAAGTCACTTATCAGCGTGTGTATATTTGAGACGCTTACAATTGGGGCGGGTCGTTAACTAGTAACTAGAGAAATCGCACATAAGAGTGTGGAACGAGTTAAGAGATAAAAATGTACACACAGTTACGCCATCTATTATCTGGGCGTTTGTGCCAAACATCGCTTTGGCCTCCTTTGTGCTGATGATTCGAATCTGCTCCTCCGTGGGTAGGCGCGATAGCTCGGCTTCCTGTCCTGGCTCAATGAAGATACCTTTGGAGTAAATAAACTGGATGTCCGGAACCGTCACAGGTCTGTCTGAGACTATGTAAACAGTGCCATTGAGGATATATAGTTTGTCGAAGAGTGTCCAACCTGGAGAGGTAGACAACTTGAGCCTGGGATATAACACGTAAAAGACACTGGCTTACCAGGGACATGGGAAACAATGGTGGACTCTGGAGGCAAGGTTGAACCCCAGTTGAGCAAAGACTCTGCTGGCCTTTGTAAATGAGATATGGGGCGCGAGGTATGGTTCGTTGAATGATCTTGAGGACGCTCTACGAGTACGGTGTTGATGGTTGAGAGGGAGCTTGAACTGGAGAAAAAGACAAACAGGGCGAGGAGAGCGACAACGATGAGTATCTCCCGGCGAGTAGGCGGTGGTGTGGACATGGCGGTGGTCGTGGACAGGAGACAAGACTGGCGCAACAGTCATTTGCCCGACTTGGGAACACGCCAAGACTTTGCCTCTTTCAAATTGGCCTTCCGCTATTTTTAGGTGGTCACTGCACAACATCGTTATAAATATATAATGAAGTCTACAATACAGATCCCGTAATACATTAGAGCATCCCAGTCCAATCGAATTTTGTGTACTTTTTCTTAAATTCTGCTACCCGCTCATTATTTCGCCGCAAATCAATTCGCCTGGGCCGACGCCACCGTCGTGCCTCTAACTCAAGGACGTTTCCGATGATCTCACCCGCAAAGTACCTGAAACCATGCTTGGTAAATTTATTTTACGCTGAAGGAGACGCACTTACCATGGGAATTCTCCACCACCTTTTTCTCCTTCTTCCAAGCCGTCTTCATCTTGAGCGTCTGCTGCCCCTTCAATAACGTGGCCGTAGCCTTTCTCTCCCTTGTGATCAAACTGCACCATGAAGTAAGGGAGGTTTGGGACCAGCGCGCGCCTGAACCCTCCCGGTCTTGCACTGAAATCGATCAATTTTTTGTGCTGTGACCATTCTGCCTCTGAGGCAAGGATCGATTCCTGTTGTGGTTCGTAAATATAGACTTGAAGTATAACGAAGATGAATATACCTTGAAATAGCCCGGCAGCAAGTCGAATTGCTCCCAAGGAACAGGTACACATTCAATGTATGTGTGTTTTTGCTTTCGTAAGGATAGTACTGTTTCGAAAAAAACAACACCTTTATCTTCTTCGGCGTACATGCGCATGAGGCACTTCATAAAATTCTGCAAATACAAATATATCATGCGGTCGGGATGTAGATCAGAAAATAAGCTTACTCGAGTTTCGTCCCAAACATCATCATCGCCTTCCAACATATTCAGATGATGCTGGATAGGCACTATCAAGCAATGACCATCGACAAGCTCATCTGTTAGTGTACAAGATAGATATACCCGAGTCCCAGTGGCGATAATAGGGGCTTTAGGCAGAGAATCATCTTCCCCGTAGCAAAAATTGCAGGATGCGAGCACCTTTTGAGTGCGTTTATAATCTATATAGTTGAGTGATTGAGACACGGTAAGCCATCGAGGACAAAAAATGTGCCCGTACCATTAATTGCAAATTGACGTTTCATTCCATCAGACCGCATCTTCTGACGACCGAGTTTTTCTGCATTGTCATCGATGTAATCAAGGTCATTCTGTAGGTATGATTAGGATCACTTGCTGACATTATTGGGAAGAGCTCATTACCTCGAATTTGCCGTCTCCCATGACGGCGCGTGCGTATTGCGCATCAAGGTCTTTCTGATCTGACATACCCGCTCCCATTCGCTCTTGACGTAGCATTTCTCCTAGCGTCATTGTATCATCGTCGGGATTGATACGCAGCACTTCTCCAGTTTTTCTGTCACGGGTCTCGAACTGAATTTTTTAGAATTAGCAAAGGATAGAAAGTGGACAATGAATGGAACTTGCATGTTCTTTTTTCTTTCGATTTCCAGGTGCTAACCTATCATCCTCTTTTCCGTGACCGACATCGTACATTCTGCCTCTTGCATCAAGAGTTGGAAGAACCTCTACCTTCTTCTTAACACCGCCATCGTCCGTTCCTTGTGCCTTGCGCGCCTCAACTTCGTATTCTTGTTCAAGTCTAGCAGCATCAGGAGAATCCATGAGCTTGGCGCGTATAACCTTGGCTTGTAATTTATTCAGTGAAGATGGTGACAGTGGCCTCGACTTTGATCCAGATGCCATTGGTGGTGGAGTCATCACCGTTGGGATTGGTGTGTGTGCCTGAGCCAATGGTGAACTAGCTTGTGAAGGGAGCCTCAGAGAATCGAGACGGCGATTAGTCGGGGGCCTAGCGACACCTGTGGGCGGGGAAGGTGTAGATGGTACACTATCGGTTACACCACCGGGACGGCGGAATGAAGAGCTTCGACTGGAACCGCCACTTCCACCTACATCTGAAAACATCAACCTCTTTTCACCGTCCCTGCTATAGTGGGTTGGCCGCTCTGATGTTCTACCGCGAGCTTCAGAGCGTTTACCTTCCCGTTCGTCTAAGATGCGCCGTTCCTGCTTCGCTTCTTCGAATGCCTGCAAAGATCCGAAGCGTTCGATCCCTAATTGTTCGACTGGCACTCCATCTTCTTCGGCGTTCTCATATACTCGACGAAGGCGCATCATTCTCCACTGGGAACCTGGACCACCTGGAGTAATGGAGGGCGGGGGCGGGGGCGGTTCATCAAAATCAATGGGTCTACCTTCTTTGATATCTTGGTTAAGTTCTTTATAATGAACTTTGGGCTGCGAATAAACTTGAATATAATAACGTAAAGACATGATAAAAGCTGACTTTATCTGGGTCGGGTCGGTCCGGCCTAGAAGGTTTCTTCTTCTCCGTACCCAGACTCGAAAAGAAGTCAACTCCACCACCAACTGGTCGCGAGTTACCAGAGAGCTCTCCATAACCATCATCGAGGCTTTCCTCTCCAATTTCCACGGAATAATCTATGCGAGATAACTGAGGACGGGCTCCCACAGGCAAGACAGGCGTTGAGGGTTCGGCCATCATCCAATCGTCCCGCTTGAGAGTGGATTCTATTCTGGTGGGATGAGGAAGTGGTACCGACGAGTTAGTAGCATCTGCAGAGGAGGTCAACTTGAGACTCTCAGAAGTAGGAATATCGGAAGCCAATATCTATGCGCAAAGGAGTATATCAATTTGAAAAGTAGCACAAGGTCCCTATTTCATGACTTACGCGCTCCCCTCCCATGTCGATATCCTTTTCAACCCATAGATTGTCGTCACTGGGGTTGTCGTCGACAATTTCCATTTTACTTTCTCCACTTCTACCTCTTTTATTTTCTCTGTCCCTCTTGTGATGTTTGTGCCTTCGATGACCGCCATCTTCTTCGCCATCATCTTCGTGTTTGCGTCTCTTCTTGTGTTTCCTGTCTGAATCGTCCTTGTGTTTCTTATGCTTTTCACGCTTGTCTCGTTTATCGTCCTTGGAGTTATGTTTGGTTATGTGCTCTTTGCTGGATACCTCAGTGCCCATCTTGCTGATACTGACGGGATGCAGAGCAACAGAAGTAAGTAGTTCTGGTCAGAGTTTTGGCTGTGCTTGGCGCATCTTCGTCACTTGTCGCTTTTTGCACGTGACCAATAAGGAGCTTACGGACCCCGGACCCGCTGTAAGCTGTCAAAAGTGAATGAGTTTTACGCGAAATCTTATCAATCCCGACGTCGACCAACAAAATGGAGGTTCCCGATGCTGCCAATGTTCGTATAATTACCACTCTTGGACACGTTGATCATGGCAAGACTACACTTATGGACGCCTTGCTCGCCGCGAACAACATCATTTCTCCACGAATGGCGGGTAAGATGAGGTATCTGGACAGTCGAGAAGATGAGCAAGAACGTGGAATCACTATGGAAAGCAGTGCGGTCTCGCTCAAATTTCAGGTTATGGAAAGGTCTACAGATGGCGGTGCGTACATCTTCGCATAGAAAACTTATTATGCTATTGATGGTAAACTGTCCAGGTATAAAACCCCGAACGTACGTGGTCAATATGATTGACACACCCGGACATGTCGACTTTTCCAGTGAAGTATCTACCGCCTCGAGGTTATGCGATGGAGCACTCGTCTTGGTTGACGTGGTGGAGGGAGTTTGTACGCAAGTCAGTGTGTTCTAGATTATACTTCAATTGGTTATGCTGAGCAACCCATTGTTTGTAGACTGTTGCCGTCCTTAGGCAGGCATGGCACGATCGCCTGCGCCCAATCCTTGTAATAAACAAGTTCGATCGGCTCATTACAGAGCTGAAGTTGTCGCCTATAGAGGCATACCATCACCTTGCTCGATTAATCGAACAGGTCAACGTCGTTATGGGCAATTTCTTTGCATCCGAGAGGATGGAAGACGACCAACGGTGGCATGAAGAACGGGAGAGACGCCTGGCGGAGAAGAAGGACGCAATTGCTGACGAAGCCGATGCAACTGTCAACGATACTGAAGAATTCCAAGAAAAAGATGATGAAGACATTTATTTCGCCCCGGAGAAAGGCAACGTAATTTTTGCTTCTGCTCTTGATGGATGGGGATTTCGTGTGGGCAAATTTGCCCAGTTGTATGCTAAGAAGCTAGGCATCAAGGAGGCCAATTTACGTAGAGTCCTATGGGGCGACTTTTTCCTTGACCCAAAAACCAAACGAGTTATCAGCTATAAACACCTTCGAGGAAGAGCCCTCAAACCTCTTTTTGTCCAGTTTGTGCTTGACAATATCTGGGCTATCTATGATGCGGTCGTGGTGAACCCGTTCGTTCAATCCCTTTGTGTCATGAATATCTTTCTAACAGACATATTAGCAATCCAGATAAGGTTGCAAAAATTGTGACTACCCTCGAACTCAAAATTCCACCTCGCGATCTTAAATCCAAGGATACACGACACTTACTCTCCCTCATTTGCACCCAGTGGCTCTCCCTGTCGACATGCATCATCCAAGCTGCCATTGACATCGTTCCTACTCCACCAGTAGCTCAAGCCACCAGAATACCCAAAATGCTATATCCTTATCTATACGAGGCCACACTTCAACCCAGAAATAAATTGGAAGAAGATCTTTTTACATCAAAATCGGGATCCAAAGCTTGTGTTGTCGCGTATGTCAGCAAAATGTTTGCGGTATCTTCTAAAGATTTGCCAGAGAACAAGAAGAAGCCTTTGACTGCGGAAGAAATGAGAGAAAGAGCAAGAGAAGCAAGGGCAGCACGATCAGCGGAAGCAAAGGAGGAACAAAAGCCTACTCCTCAGGAAAATATTCCTATTTCAGAAGCCAAACAACTGGAGGTGGAAGAAGACTCCAAGAAAACCGATGGCGAGGTCGTACTTGGTTTTGCACGATTGTACTCCGGTACAATCCGTGTAGATACTTCTGTATATGCTCTACTTCCAAAGTATAACACAGAGCTGGCGCCGACACATCCCAACAACGTTAGATACCTACTCACTGCAAAAGTTGAAAGTTTATATGTTATGATGGGTCGCGAGCTTGTGCCTGTGACCGAGGTACATGCTGGAAATATCTTCGCCATCAAAGGGCTTGAATCCAAAGTATGGAGAAGCGCCACCTTATGTAGCCCGGACGACGCTGGAATAGTAGATGGACGGGCATCGGAAGACAAGGACTGCTTGATTAATTTAGGGGCAGTCAACAGATCGGTAAACATTCGTTTTTCCAATTCTTTAATGTACCCTAAGTTTCGTTCCAGGCTGCACCCATCGTTCGCGTTGCATTGGAGCCAGAGAGGCCTGCTGATATGCCGAAACTTATCAATGGGCTCAAGCTTCTCAGTCAGTCAGATCCATGCGTCGAAACTTTCCAACAACAAACGGGAGAACATGTTATATTAACCGCTGGAGAGTTGCACCTTGAGGTAAATCCAATCTTAGTTTTCAGAAACAACCACTCAAAATCTACTTATAGCGCTGCTTAAAAGATCTCCGTGAAAGATTTGCCAAGGTAGAAATTCAAGCCTCTAAACCTATAGTTCCCTTTCGTGAAACTGCAGTAAAGGCGTCTGGTAAGTATATACCTTAGATGAATATGTGCTAGACCTTACGTTTGCAGATATGGCACCTACAAAGACACCTAATGCGCCGCGTGGGACCATCCGCGGTACAAGTTCACAAAAAGTTGTTTCTTTTACCATCAGAGCAAGCCCACTTCCACCTACCATCATGGATTTCATCCTTGAAAACTTGACGACGTGGAAGACCCTCCAGCATGACAGGAAAGTTAAGCAAGGACAGTCTGTAGACGAGGAAGATGCCGGTGATAACTACGGGGATGTGATTCGGAAGCCTACAGTCACACCTGAACAATTCTGGGACGCCTTTGACCAAAAGTGTAAAGAGGTCGGAGGTGAATGGTCGGATGCAGCAGACAAGACGTGGGCGTTTGGTCCTCAAAAGGCGGGTGCATGCTTGTTGCTTGATGCCAGAAAGCCGAAGCCTTACAGCTCGTCAGTCTCTTTATCTTATTCAACTTTCACAGCATACTAATCATGCGCTAATAGGCTGAGAGTTCGTATGCAAAAACAAATCATTGATGAAGACGGCGCTGAGATTGAGAGAGTGATCCGAGATTTCGATAATCACATTGAAACTGGTTTTCAACTTGCTACCTTTCAAGGACCACTGTGCGCAGAACCCGTAGAAGGCATGGCGTACTTCGTTGAACAGGTAGAAGTCGATACAGAGTCGTTAGAAAAAGAATTGGGCAAGTATAATGACTGGCTTTCTCCTCTATTTCTCTTATTGACATAAAACAGAACAAAACCGAATGTCTCAAGTAACTGGATCTTTGATATCGGCCGTAAGAGATGCTTGTCGGAATGGCTTGCTAGACTGGTCTCCTAGATTGATGCTTGCGATGTATACCTGCGAGATACAAGCACCTAGTGAGTATGAACCAGTAGGGTCAATATATATGCTCATCGGACCTGCTCAGCCGACGCTCTTGGAAAAGTATATGCGGTCGTTGCTAAACGACGTGGACGCATTACGGCGGAGGAAATGAAAGAAGGGACATCCTTTTTCAATGTAACCGCGCTTTTGCCTGTTGTGGAGAGTTTTGGGTTCGCGGATGGTAGGTTGCGATCTGATTCTACTTGTTTGTCCCTTTGATACAACTTTACCAGATATCCGGACCAAAACATCGGGAGCAGCGAGCCCACAACTAATCTTTAGCGGGTACGTGCTTAACGATAGCATGCTTACCAACTCCCTCACCTTTTTGCAAGATATGAATTGCTAGATTTAGACCCATTCTGGGTACCAACGACAGAAGAAGAACTGGAAGATCTTGGAGAAAAGGCTGACCGTTCCAACATCGCGAAGGGATATATGGATGCCGTACGTGATCGTAAAGGCATGTTCGTTGACAGGAAGATCGTAGAGTTTGCGGAGAAGCAGAGAACTCTCAAACGATGATAATGTCAGTTTGCGGATTTGCGGATTATATTATAACATGATAACATGGGCAAATTTAGAGAAGAAATATAAAGAGCAAAACAAGTAAAGGTAAGCCGATCCCCTGAAAAATCCGGTAAGTAAGACGAAGACAAGTATAGCCTGTACTTGTAGGTAATGTAATAATACAACATTATAGAAAATGTCCCCACTACAGGAAACCACTTTCCTGTAGCAATCTGGCCATTTTTTCGTCTTCTCGTTCCCTTGGCTCTCGTTCAAGAGAAAGAGCCCAGAAGCGATCACTTGATGCACGAGTGTCTTGGAACTGGTTCAACGAGTCGTTGATGAAGGACAATACAGGAGGCAAGGATTGGAAGTTGAAAGGTTGCGCCTGCCAGCGCTTGATGTCATTGATGACTTCTGAGGCCTTTTGTCGCTTGCGGAAATTGACCAAACCTCCTGGTAGGTTATCCGGATTACCATCCTGGATAAATTGTAGGGTGGAGAGAAAGACACCTGGATATAGGATCGGGTAAGAACATTTCAAATATCCTTCAAAAAGTTATAAACACACCAATGAAAGGAACACATGGTGGCGTCACTGATGCCATTAGAGATCTATACTTGGTGAAATTTTTATTACTGTCGATGGTCATTTCACATGCACCAAACTGAGACATGAACCGTTGATTGACTTGTTCCCAAGTTCGCTTTAGTCGGCGAATAGGGGGAGTGTTAAGACCGGAAGTTATTGCAATCATGGTGGAGAAATTGTTCAAGGTTCGACAACGCTGTAAAAATTTGTTTAGAACGTAGATAAGGGTAACTTGCAACGATGAAAGCGTACATCTGCGACAGCAATCAGATGCTTGATGACTTGAGCACGTCGACGAGAGTCTTCTTTGGTCAAAATTGACTCAGCGACCCAGTCAGCAATCTAAATTGCAACACCTTATTAAATAAACGAAAGCAAGACGTCGCATATCTTCAACCCACCCTATTACTGGTTTGGATAACAGTGGTAATATTGTCGATATTTTCTGTTTTCTGCTCGCGTGAACGCTGGAGGCATTCCATCGGTTTAATTTTCTGGTAAAGTTGGCTCTCCATGATAGTTAGCTGGCGGGCCAGTTCTAGAGGGTCGATATCGAGTAGTTTAAGTTTCTTGCTGGACTTTGGAGCGATAGCGGGGGGTGGAGGGCCGGGGTTAGTGTTGACAAGTTGTTTAGCTTCTCCTCCCTGCGTTTGCTTAAGAATGAAGTCAGTAATGTTATGCAACAAAAATGTAGTGGTGGACTGACAATCCGCTCAATTTGGATTAGTAGATGCTTTGCAGCTGCAAACCTCGAGACTTCGTCCGTAGAGATGAATTCTTTCATTCGATCAAGAATATACATATCTTCCTTCTCCAAGACGCCATCGTCGACGACCATAGACTTCATGGTGTTAATGACACTATAAACAGTTGAGCTGGTATATCTGATAGGGCAATAGAAGCATACACTTACCGCATTTGAATGACATGTTGCTTCAATTTTGTCCATTCCTCTTTCTCTGATTGAGTAAGGTTATCAGGAGGTTGGATTCTGAAACGGGCAACCAGTAGGTCGAACAGTTCGTCCAATGTTGTGAACGATTTGTAAGTCATGAGGAATGCTTTGCTGAAGGTCGTGTCTACAACAACGAGTGAGTGGGTGAGCAGAAGACAGGTAGCAGAATTTAGCCTACCAGCCTGTTCATGAGCAGTTAAACGCTCGACAAGTGCAGGTACAGTGCCACCACGCACAGAGCCATCGGCTTCAATGATAATGTCCGATGGTGAATAATTGGGCCGCAGATACCAAGGTTGGAGATCGGCTGCAACTTTGTCCGCATATTCATCTCCAAGAAGCTTCTTAAGCTTGTTGGTACCCGAGGGCCGGGAAGTAGGCTTCGTCGATGGCACTTTTTCAACGTAAGTTGAAGTACATCTGGTAATAATGTATGACATACCTTCATCTTCATATAGACCCATGTCATTATCAGCATAGCTGTCACGCATCTCGGTAGGAGATTGTGTCACAAGTGTGTTGTCCAAAGAGATTTCTGAATCCCGTGTGAGAACAGTGTCATTAGAGTTTGCCAGAGTTCGGTAAGAATCATAAGAAGATTCGGCAGTTGATTTCTGAGACCGTATACCTGGTCGGTTAAAAGCCAATTCCATGTCAACAACATCTTCGTTTTCGGAATGATAAGAGTCAATGCCTGATTTCTGTGAAGGATCATCAAAATGGTCGTTAATTACACTGAGTCGAGACATTCGCCAATCGATGGAGCCATTGTAATCGCCTTGAGACAACTCAGCCTGCTGTTGTCCTACAGAGAGCAGACCGTCGAAGACGCTTTTAATAACCCCGAGGTTACTACCCAAAGAGGATGACAGACGGTGCAAAAGATCGTACGCCTCCACTTGGTCGGGACTATGTGAACTCTTCTCTCCATCGTGGAGTGTTTGCGCAGCCAAAAGGAGTGTAGAGCTATCGTCGTAAATTGCCTGTGTTACTGTTTCCAAAGTACGAACCAGACCCCTCGCGCGTTCTACTGTTTCGGAATATTGATCGTGCACAGCTAGGTCACCAGATTGGCGGATACCGTCGATATCAACATGTCGCGCAACGTGAATATCAGCCACCACGTTTAGAAAACTAGAAATGTGGGTGATGAATTCTTGCACTCTCGCTTGCACTTGAACTTGAAAAGAAAGTAAATATACAGGTATGTGTAAAGCAAATTGCTGAAGAAAACGAACCTGAAGTATTTGTTGACAGTCGGAGAGCTTGGTTTAAGGCATCGTTTCTCTCCTGCAACCTCTCCAGCGATGTTGCTATTTCAAGTTTTGCTTCAGATCCTAGAACCTTTTTTGGCATTCCAGTCTCGCTCGTAGAAGCGACATATCCAAACCCCTTCCAGGACCCCGCAGATCCACCACCAACAAGGCCAAGACCAATATTAGCGGTTGAAAATACACCCTGAAGCCGTTTGATATGTGTGCTCCCAGATTTGGACTGGTGTTCGTTTCGTTGCACTTCTAATACGAACGAAAGCACGGCTCGCTCCAGCTCTTCGGAGTCAGTTTCGATGCGAGTGAGTGTGTCTGTTAGCACAGAGCCAGAATCATATTGCATGGCACGAGCACTTAAAACAAGTCTCGAAAGGGTCGCAGTAACTTTACGCTGAGCAGGTTTGAGAGGGGCCTGAGAATTAGTTCTATCGTCGCGGTTCTTCCCATGGGTAGCATCTTGTGATAGTTGAATAGAGGGTGAAGTGGAAATGTATAGCAAGTTTCGAACGGCAAGCACAACACTGTATATCAGCATATCCATTTTCCCGTCATCCTCCGGCCGGCGGCCTGAACCAGTGGCTTGAACATTGTCTACCACAGCCTGGATTGCACCTTTTGCGATCTCAGAAAGTTCTGTGACAAAAGTCGGGGGTGGAGGCTCCAAAGCCTGCTGAACTGCTTTAGCTATCCGTTCTGCTGAAGTCAACTCCATGACTGCTGACTGATTGGGTTCGGTACGGGTGGTCGGGGATGCGATAGGGCGAGATTTACCATTACTTTGACGCGCTCGGGAATTTTGGAGATGATCAAAAGGTTCCACGTCGGAGTCGTCAGAGTATACACTGAGACGCGAAGTATCGGGTTGACGCGAGGTGCTGGAGGGCATAGTGGATATAGAACGGGTACTAGAGCCCATGCCTTCTGGCGTTGTCCATTGCACTCGTCCGTCAAGTTTGTTCACATAATAATGTGAAAAGCCGTCATCCGCGAGTTTCTTCACCCAGGCATCTGGTGATCCGTTTAGTCTATGACCGTCTTCTCCTCCCGAAGAAATTTCGGCAGAGTCGGTGGGGCCGAATGCCAGTCCAGCAGATGTACCTGAGCGAGAAGACGTTTGTGATGTAAGCCCAGCTAGGTCGCCGTCTGATACTTCGTCTTCTGTTTCTTGAGGAAGATCTCGAGACCGCTGGCCTGTCTGAGTATTCACATAATATATCTGTGACAGCGTCAGAACACGCACACCGATTCGTAAATTCATGAAGTTGACTGACCTGGTTGCCTGCGGTAACCTCTGGTACCCAAAAGTCGCTCTGCTGAGTACCATTTGCAGCGGGAGCTTTATGAACCGAGATAGGATTCCGGTATGATGCTTCGTTGTCGGGCCATTGCTCCTCTGCCCGAGGTTCTGAACTCGCATGAGAGACCCCGTTTGTAGATTTGGGTTGTGCTGTCAACGCTTGTGTTTCAGCAGCTGCGCTTTCGGCTTGAGAGAAAGCTAGCTCCGCTTCTTCGTCTGATATGATAGTCACATAATTGGAAGGAAACCAGCCTCGCTCTTCTCCAAGCAAACCATCCCACCATCCCGAGGGTTGTTGCGTCAAAACCTCAATGATATCATCTGTTCGAAACGAGAGAGCAGATGCGTCCTGCGCCTCATAGTCATAGAGAGCCCTACAGAACAATGTGGTGTAAGGTTCGTCGACGGCTTGCTGTTCCTCCTGTTGCGTTGCTTGTACTTGGTTGCTAGATGCTGAAGGTGATGTATTTGAAGCAGCGGCTGTCTTGTGAGAGTCAGAAAAGGAGTGAGAATACAGTGCAGGCGTTACACCGTCCATCAAAGAAGTGTAGCAATGGGCTGAGGTATGTCAAAGACTCAGGAAAGAGATAGTCAGGTCACCGAACGGGAAAGGTACAGATTATGTAACATTGTGTGTCTCCCCTAACGAAGAAGGACCAGTCACTTCTCAGCCTTGGCGGAAATCGCAACCGCTACCAAGGCATCCGTATACACAGTCGCTAATGCATTTATTTGGGGTTCCAATTCCGAATCTTACTTTAAATAACATTACAGTAATAGTGCAACTACCGGATGAGAACATGAATCTGTCAATTTGAAACTGGTTCCCGAACCAATTCAAGCTCTCAGTCTCTGTAATATTAATTAGCGATAATTTCCCGAATCATGAAATCGACATCAACGTCTAGTGTACTTGGAAGCAAGTATTTGAGCGAGTCTGAAGTTTTCTCATCAGCAAAGAGTAGACAATTTTTTATATCTCGTAAAAATCCTCACATCAGAGCTATCAGGACAGCAGTCGAATCCAATTCACGTTACGGGCGCCACTTAAATTTAGGTCATTGTGGCTGACACGGAAAAGGGCACGCTTATGAAAATTTCCCTCCAGAACTTCCAAGTTTCAAAAACTTTCCCCAATACAATATTAGTTCCTTGCTTGGAATATCATATTAATGTAGAAAACTGTAAATACACCACAAATACATTAGCAAGTATCGATATGCATACCCATCCAGCAGCGATCCCAAGTTTCCAAAATCAAAGAATGATTGTGAGATCCTAAACCTTTTCTAGAACCCGCTTTCTTGCAGCAATCTTGCAAACTTCTCCGAATCATCCTTTTCCCTAGGTTCCCGTATCAAGGAAAGTTCCCAGAAATGATCGCTCAGCGACCGAGATCCCCCACTAAATTTGCTAAGGGATTCCTTAATGTACGAGATCACAGAAGGAAGGGGCTGTAGATTGAAAGATTGTGTTTGCCAGCGCCTGATATCAATGATCACCTCTGAAGCCTTTTGGAACTTTCGAAAGTTGATCATATCGCCAGACAGCTTGTCCGGATTACCATCTTGAATGAATTGGAGTGTTGAAAGAGAGACACCTGCAAAGATAGCATGAATATTCCTGCGCAGTCAAATAGCTTGAGGCATTTTTTACCTAGGAAAGGAACGTAAGGAGGGGTCACGGAGGCCATGAGCGTCCTATATCGTCCAAAGTTCTTGAAGCTATCGACGGTAACCTCACAAGCCGTGAACTGAGCCATGTAACGCTGACTGATTTGGTCCCATGTCTTTTTGAGCCGTCGTATGGGCGGGGTATTGAGACCCGAGATAATGGCACCCATTGTTGAAAAATTCTTCAGAAGACGGCATCGCTACCGACAGATGAGCGAAAACGTAATGTAAGATAAAAATGACGTACATCTGCGACAGAGATAAGATATTTGACTACTTGGGCACGTCGACGAGGGTCTTCCTTGCTCAGTATACAATCAACTATCCATTCAGCAATCTTCATAATATTTCAGATTCAACTCCAAATCGAAAGAAAAAGAGACACACTCGATTGCTCATCTGGATGACAGCGGCAATGTCATCATCGTGTTCATTTTTTTGCATACGCGCACGCTGCAGACCCTCAATTGGCTTAATTTTTTGATATGATTCGCTCTCGATGATCGTAAATTGGCGGGCAAGCTCCAAAGGATCAATATCGAGCAACTTAGGCTGCTTTGCTGACTTCGGGATGATTGGCGGTGGGGGTGGCTCTTGATTCGTGTTGATTAACGTTTTAGCATCTCCCATTGCCTTCTGAAAAGAAAAAAAATATGAGTCGTATGCCTTGTCCTGAAAGAAATAAATCGAACTAACCGTCCGTTCTATCTGAACTAGCAAATTTTTGGCCGCAGCATATGTCGAAACTTCATCAGATGAAACAAACCCTTTCATCTTGTCAAGGATATACATATCCTCTGGGTCGAGCATACCATCCACCATGGTCTTCATGGTGTTGATGACTCTGTTCAGAAGGGTTAGATTGCGATGGATGGGTTTGCAACATCTCTGCTTACCGTGTTCTAACCACATGTTGCTTTAATTTTGTCCACTCTTCTCTTTCAGCTGGACTTAAGCCTTCGGGTTGCTGCAAATGAAAACGAGCAACAAGAAGATCGAACAGCTCATCCAAAGTAGTAAAAGATTTATAGGTGACAAGGAAAGCTTGGGTGAAAGTGGTGTCTGTCACAGTGAGTTGGTCAAAGTATCAAAAAGTGGCACTGTGATAAAAAAACATACCAGCTTGATCATGAGCTGTCAAACGTTCGACAAGGGCAGGTAATGTCCCACCACGTACAGAGTTGTCGGCATCGATGATAATATCTGAATCCTTATAGTCTGCTCTCAAGTACCAAGGTCGGCGGCCAGCGGCCACTTTGTCAGCATATTCAATTCCTAATATTTGTTCTAACTTTGGTACATTGGTCGAACCAGAAGGACGCGGAGGGGGTTTGACTACCACAGGATAAGAAAAACCAGTATTATCCAGAACAATGACGACTTACCACTGGGTGCAATAGATTCTGTATCATCATCGTCTTCGAAGCCCTTCGGAGAGAAATTGGATTGTGGAGCCTTATTCGAATTAGATGGCATATCTGGTGGTGAATCCTCTGGGGATGACCCTCCGGGTGGTGAAGGAGGATATAGCTCTGGATATAAACTGTTCCGCTGATTCGATTGCTGTAAGGCAAGCTCGATATCAACAAGCTCCTCGTTGTATGAAGTATGGCCGTCTTCTGTCCCAAGATGTATTTTAATGGCACTTATACCGGAAAAACGCCAATCAATGGATTCTTTGTAGTCGCCCTTTACAGCCTCCGCCTGTTCGTAGCCCAATGAAAGCAAGTTTCCAAAAATTCGTTTCACGTGAGAAAGATTGTTGGCGAGAGAGATTGTAAGACCTTTCAACGTTTCATAGGAATCTTCTCGTTCGCTAGAAAAAGCATTGCGAACACCTTCGTGGAGATTCTGCGTTGTTAAAAGCAGAGATGCACTATCGTCATAAATCGCTTGTACCACGGCTTCCATACTCCGCACCAGAAGTCTGGCATCATTGACCATGCGAGTGTATTCGTTGTTCAAAGAAGCGTCGCTGCTTTGTCGTACACCGTCAATGTCAACATGCCTTGCGACATAAACATCAGCGATAAAAGTCAGAAAAGTTGAGGTGTATGTAACCAATTCCTGCACTGCTGAACTGACTCGGTCGACTAAGATACATATATCAGATAAAATCTTTGAAATCGAGAGAAAACTCGCCTGAGTCGACATTAGTCAAACGGATTGCTTCCTGAAGGGAGATAATTCTCCTTTGTAATCGATCCACCGACAGATCAATTTCGAGAATGACATCAGCATCTAGGACTTTCTGCGGTACACCATTCCTAACATCACGGAAATGGTAGCCAAAACCTTTCCATGATGCAGCTGAACCTGCCCCCACAAGGCCTAGTCCGGTATTATTTGCAGCAAAATACCCTTGTATACGCTTTATATTCTTGTTCGCCCCCAGTGTTTGTCCATGTATTCGTTGCGCTTCGAAAACAAACGAATTAACATCCCTTTGCAATTCTTCTGCATCGGATTCGATACGGGTGAGTGTTTCTGAGAGTGGAGAACCAGAATTGTAAACCAATGCACGGGCACTGAGAACAAGCCTAGACAGAATGGCAGTCACTTTCCTTTGAGGGGATTTAAGTGCTGCGGTTGATGGTTGGGTGACAGAAAATCCCCTGGGATGTGGGAGATCAGCTACAAAATGGATGGGGGAAGCTGCAGCAAGATAAAGCAAATTCTGGACAGCAAGAACAACGCTGCAAATTAATTTGTCCATTTTCTTGTCATCAACAGGCTTACGAGAAAGCCCGCTTGACTTAACGTTTCCTACAACATTTTGTATCGCAATCCTTACTGCAAATGCAAGGTCGGTGATAATATTGGGAGATGGGGATTGAGGCTCCAAGGCTTGCTCCAGTATCCTAGCATTCCTTTCATCGGAAGTCAGTTGGGCGATGGAAATTTTAGACATTGAGTTGGCCTGGACTTGGGGCAAAAATTGAGGGATGTCTGGATCAGACACAACTGCCGGTCGTTCTCTTGGTGGAAAAAGATGATCGCTTCGTGAAGTATCGGAGTCAGCAGAAGATACTTTTCCGTCTGTTGTTTGAGAGGAGCGAGGAGGACTAGACGTCAATGCATTCGCTGCTTTACTATCATCGGACGTTTGCTCCATTCCACCAGTCGACATGGCATTATTATAGGTTCCCAGACCAAGATCTTCACTGTTGCCTGACCGTGTAGCCTTCTGAGGTTTCAGTGCAGAAAAGCTATCATCGGATGTTTCGTTGTCTGATTCTCGTGGAAGGTCCCGAGAACGTTGTCCAGTTTTTATATTCACATAAAAGATCTGCTATGTATTAGGTGTTTATTCTGTATAAAGAATGTAACGACATTACCTGGCGGCCATCAGGAGTCACCTCTGGGATCCAGAAATCGCTTTGGTGGCTGGAGGTGCTGTTGTCCATGTCTTGATGAGGCGCGTTGAGACGTCCATCACTGAGAGTTGATGACTGAGAGGGTGGAAATACAATTGTAGGGACATCTTGTATGACCGGTTCGAGTGCACCCGAAAACACCCTTTCAACCTCCTCATCTGTCATAACTTCAGTATAATTCGACGGGAACCATCCTCTCTCTCCGTTTAGTAGACCATCCCACCAGCCGGACGGCAGCTGGGTCAAAACCTCGATGATGTCACCCGTTTGGAAAGAGAGTGCTGAAGGAACGTCCGCCGTATAGTCATACTTTGCTCGACAAAACATTATGTCTGGTTGAGCGTTGTCGAACTGAAGGTGTCCATTCGGATTCTGAGTCACAGACTCGACAATCGTGTTTGCAGAGGGACTAAAGGGATAATTTGTTTGGTTTCTTTGCGAGACTCAACGATGTATGCATAAGATACATACCTCATACGAGTTGGGGCCACTGTAGCCATTTTGGCTTCTGTGGAGGAGCAATAAGAAGGAGAAAAGGGCCACGATTCAGATCAACTGGAAAACTCACATGTGCACAGCCAGGGATTGTATCTGCCAATCTATCTCACCAGGTGTCATCCAGCACTGATTCAGCATCGCACAGGCAGAGTAACTTTCTCCGCCCATCAGGGTTCTCTGATATCTGTGTTGTTCTGTTCTGATCCCATGAACGTCCGTCATATTACATAAACACTATAACCTCCGAAATTCTCTCAGGGCTAACTGTGTGGAGAAGCACTCTTGACTTCCTCAGAACTACTCGTATTGAGCGACGAGTCTGCCATGCATAGAGAAATGGAACGCCCTCCAAGATCGCGCTCAAGGTCACCAAGGAGACGAAGTGACGTTGATATTGATACACACAGAACTGCTGCGACGGATGCCAGAAAGTCCACACGTCGTTCACGGTCGCGCTCATGTTCTAGACAACCAAGGGATACCAGGAGTAGAAGTCGGAGTCCTGCTAGGAAAAGGCGACGTCGCCATTCACGTTCAGTTTCTTATTCAAGGTCGAGGTCAAGGGAGCGACGACGAAGACTTCCGTCCAGGTCTCGATCTCATTCAAGGGACCGAAAAGAAAACAGGCGATCATCGAGGTCGCGCTCTCGTTCGGTAGAAAGGACAGAGAAACGTCGAACATCTAGGTCTAGATCTCATTCGAGAGATCGGAAAGGAAAGCGAAGGAGGAGTAAATCCATTTCTAGTTCATCCGACTCAGAGGAGGACAAATATCATCGTAAGAGAGAGAAAAGAAAGGACGGAAAGCGCTCGAAGAGCAAAGAACGCAAGAGAGATAAAAAACGTGAAAAGAAGGAACGCAAAGAGAAGGTGTGTATCCTTTAACTTTTCTCGACGCTTCGCGCGACTGAACACAGGTCAAGGGAAAGAAAAAGAAAGACAAAGGAAGTGTGCCTCACTGGGGCAAATATGGGATTATATCTGATATCGAGTGAGTCTATTGGTTCAATTTGTGACGCTCTTGGCTTACAGAAGCTTTAGCATTTTTACGAAAGGCCAGGAATTTCATACCTGGCTAGTGGAGGAACGGAAGACAAATCCCGAAACAATATCCAAAGAACAACAGAAGAAAGAGTTCTCGCGGTTTGTGGAGGACTATAACACAGGTAATCACTCTTCACATAAACACCACATATCTTCTCATGTGTTTGTTGCAGCCACTTTACCCCATGAAAAATATTACAACATGGAAGCTTACGAGAGGAGAATGTCGGCATTGAGGCAAGGAGAGTATCTCCCGCCAACTGACGATATTTACGACTTCAATGCCGATCTGAAAGCTGTTAGCAGCTCACACAAGAAGAAACTGACAGAGCAAGAATCATATATGAGCAAAGAACAGCTCCAAGAGCTACGGAGAGTTCAGCAGGAGCGGAGTGAGGTATGATTCAAATTTTGTCCTCCAGCCTGACATTCGTTTGATTTTGGTCTTGTAGGTCGGTAGAATGAAACTTTTGGGTATGGATGTGAAGCAAAACTTCGGAGTTCGGATGGATGGTACAATGTTCGATGGATAGTTGCCTGCACCTACAAATTTATAGTGAACAGAGCCGAACGTGTCTTTAAATCCCGTCGTACAGTGTATTCAAATCAACGTTAACCTGGATATGTCCCCGGTAACATCTTCATGCAGCAATGAAATGTTATGCAGTAAAAAACTGAATATTCTGACCAGTCAGAGTGTCTTGAACATGCAGTTAGTTAGTAGTTGCAACGCAAAAGAAGTATTTAAGATGACGTCGATTAGTACTCAGCGCCAGCATTTAAACATACCCGCCCAAGGCAGGTAACTTATTCACGTGACTGTGTTGAACACTGCTTTGACATCCAGGTTGGTATTCAATCCGACTTTTGACTTGAATCTATGAAGGTCTCTTCTTACAAAACTTGATAACTTGTCATTATTGGTCTCTATCAAGTTCATTTCAATCGGGCTTCAATTACACTCGTGGCGTATGCTTTGCCATGTCTCAACAAGATGAAGAACAAAGCTTCTTCGAAAGGGAGCGCGATAGGTTATCGCGAGAGATCACAAGCGTAAGAACCAACTATTGCCCATTACTTTAGTAATCCATGTAATTTAGGCCCTTCTTTTTAGGGCTTCGAAGAGTTGCTTTCTTCCACAAATGCATTGAATCGCAAGCTGGAGGAAGTTCTAGGAATGACCAAAGAATACGATACAATCGCTGCACTTTGGCATAGTTTCTACCAACTCATGCGCAACTCTGGACAGGATGAAGAAGTGGAAGAAGAACTGCCTGGACTTCCCGGTACTGGCAGTCATGTTGTAGCAGTCAAACAGAGCACTAGCAAGAATGATTAGTTCGTGGTCTCTAGCACGTTTGATCGATTTAAGGAACAAAACAAATATTCAATTGTACATGAATTGGAACAAGTAAACTACTACAGCAGCAAATATCCACATGGGTCCGTTCAATTATCAGCCCAGGCAGCAACCTGTCATATAATGAGCATCTTGGATTTTGTGTAAATTTTAGACATACCCATGAGAAACCATTGAATTCTGCCTGATCGCGAGACGACAGTTGGCCGTGTACTGGGGTCAGAGTAGGTTGCTCGCGCGTGAACTCTTCGTCGAAATTGCTGGTATCGGCACTGCCGTTCTGTTGGAGATATATATTGAGTCAACAATGTAACCAGAGGAAAATTCACATACAATTGTGGGGAAATATGGGGGAGGAATTCGTTTATTTAATACGTCGTCAAAATTGACGTCCTTGAAGAATGGCTGTCGTTTGATCTCTTCTGCGTCTTCCTTCCCTGATCCAAGACGTCGAGCAGGGTCACGAGTTAACAACTAGAGAAATACAGTAAATTTCTTCTCAAATCAAAAGATATCAGCAATGAGCCCACCTTCTGCAATATGGAAACAGCATCCCGAGGCATTGTTATAGGGTAAAGGGGTTCGTCTTCCAAGATAGCGTCGAATATTTCATCCTCATCATCTCCACGGAAAGGGGATTGCCCCAGAAGCATCTCATAAGTCAAAACACCGAAAGCCCACCAATCAACGGCCCGTCCATAACGTTGCTCGAGAAGGATCTGGAAAAGTATGCTTAGAACAAGTTTCTGTGCAACTTGTTGAACAAACCTCAGGTGCCATAAATTCTGGAGTACCGCAGAAGGTGCTCGTCGTCTGTCCATACCACATTTCTTCCTTGCATAGACCATAATCACCGACTTTGACATGGCCATCCAATGTAAGCAAAATGTTATCAAGCTTTAGATCACTGCGCTACAATGAGATACAAAGGAATCGTGGCAGAAAAATGCTTACCGATAAATGATGCCATTGGCGTGAAAATATTCCAAAGCCAAAAGGACCTCTGAGGCATAGAATTTTGCTTGTCGCAGAGAAAACTGTTTTCGCTGAATATGCAACATAAGATCACCCCCACTAACATACTCCATAACAAAGTAAACTCGAGTTTCCGTCTGGAAACAAGAATGTAGTCCAAGCAGGAATGGATGACGTTCCCTAGCAGCAACAAGGAAAACACGCTTTTCCGAACGAGTGCTAAATATAATGAGTGGTATGTAGAAAGAGTGAAAAACATAGATAGGCACCTTTCTACTTCATCATTGTCAATGATGAATTCCTTTTTCAAGACTTTGATCGCATATAGACCATTGGTCTTCTTTTCTTCAGCCAACATGACCTTACCAAAGTTTCCTTTTCCAAGAACAGCCAAGAAATTGAAATCATCGAGTCCAACCTTCCTTTTACGGGACGCCTGCCGTGCTGGAATCTGCTGTTGCATTATACGCTGGGATTGTGGAACTGGGGCAGAACCTGGGCGGTCCATTGGTCTTCCCTGTGGTGTTGGAGGTAATGCACCCTTCATTGCTTGAGGAGAACCTTGCTGCTGCTGTTGTAACTGTTGCTGTTGCATTCGTGGAGACTAAAAAGTGTCAATGAGATGAGGAATGAAAAGATCATATACGTCGCTGTAAACTAACTGGATATCCCCCCGACCCGTAATTCGGGTCTACCTGTAGAGGAGGGCCAACATCGTATTGATTTGGTGGACGATTCAGCATAGGATCTTGAGGGTATGCGGGTGGTATTGGAACTCTAGCACCCGGAGGCGGTCTGGCAGGTTGTCCGTAAGGCTGTAAGACCTGTTGTTGTTGTTGTGGCGGTGATGACGGTTGATACATTCGTGGATCTTGGGGCTGGTATCTATCAGGAGGTGTTGCTGAAATTGGTCTACCGTAAGGGTCAATAGGCGGGGGACCGACTTCAGGACCGCCTAATTTCAAGCGATCCATTGTGGAGTCCAGTGAAGGTGATGCAGTGTGAGCGGGCTCGTTATATTGTCTGCCAGCTGGTCTACTTGTTTGTGCTTTACTGCGTTGTTGGTTTATGTCTTTCCAATTTTTCAAAAGTTCGTTGGCCGTCTCCATTGACATACCACAAAAGTCAGGTACAAGGTGAGCACAGTTAGCATGGCAGGTAATATCGCACTCGGAACATTTTCGAGAATTCTTACGTCCAAGAGGCAACATATAACCACAGTGACAGCACCAGTTGGCACCAATGTTGGTAAGGGGTTCGAAACGATGTGGTATACGATGGTTGATCTTTTCTTCATCGCCTTCCTAAAGGTAATTTGAATAAACGTTATGCACAAGCGTCGAATGCCGCTTACCCCAGTGCCCGACCTTGATATACACTTGGTGACAACTTTTTCATAACACTTTTTATGACAAGTATATCGGCAGTCTTCGCATTGATACCCAAGAGCATTGAGTAGGAAATCGTTGCAGAATGCGCAAAGCATGAGTTGGTAAAATTGCCTCTGCACAAATTTGTGCCCGTTCATTTCGTGTACTTCTCCCTTGCGCTTCCTTACAGCGCCTTGTCGGCCCAGACCACCCAAGCCTGCGCCATCTAACGGTCTCTTTCGTACGTTCTCCTTGACTATTTGCGTTATAGGTCAGTCTACCTGTGAACAAAATTCTTGATCTTCTCCTACCGAAGTTGAGATGCAGAGCAATTGCACCAGCTGGTTCAACAGCAAACCATGCATCAATCCCATCGGATCCTTGACCAGAAAATCCGGAACTAGGATTACTTCCAGCAGCATTGGCGCCGTACCCGAGCGGAGAATTCATGTCTCCATGTTGTGGGTGTATAGACATTCCAGCTGGATTGTCTCCCGGCATCGCGCCAGCAGTGACCCAGCCGCCTTGTCCGTCCATGCCTGCCTTCTGTCGCCTTAGGGCATCGACAAGGTCGGTGACTCTAATCCATAATAGGCCGATGGGTATTGCGTGAGGCTCGCTAACTTGTTTATCGTAAATGACGATTTCAACTTCATTTGCCTTGTCCACAGAGATTTCAAATTCTTCATTCCATCGGTCGGTGCGCGAAGGATGCGACTTTGCCAGTTGCGTCCCTTCAACTTTTATCGAAACATGGGTTTCCGTGACCTTCGAAGCTGAACGGGAACGCGACGCAGCGATAACAGGAGCGTGATCCAACTCCCGGGCACCCTTGACTGTGACATATAGTGTCCCAGAGAGAGGTTTAGAACGTAGTTTATCCTTCCGTTCACCATCATTACCAGTACCATCTAGGTTTAAAACATAAATATATTCGTAAACCCGATTAGGGGAACAGACGCACCGTTTTCATCGTCTTCTACAACATCATCCAAGATATGCAAATTCTTATATCGCTTAAGCGCCGATTCTAGAAGATGTATCTTCTTGTCACTTTCAAATCGCTTACTTTCCGCATCGGCTTTTGATTTCTTGTCCCCGTCGGCTTGATAGAGCTTTGCCATTTTGTCGATGCCCTTTTTATACTGCATTTCGACCTGGTGCTTGAACTCCAGCTGGTGCAGCATTTTGGATATCTTCTTTGGGGTAAATGGTGTGTCCGCCTTGATCAAATCTAAGTTGGTATATTGCTTTCCCTTGGGTGGAACTGCTGGATCATCCCGCTGAGCGAGTTGAGCTTTCCGTGCTTGTAGCTCGCGGAGGGTATCTTCGAAGTACGCTAGAGAGCGCTCTGCATCCCTGATCTTAATTTCATTTTTCCTCAGAACATCCTGGTTTGAGGTGGCCTGGCGTATGAGTTGGGTCGCCTCCAGAATCTTTCGTTCCGTCTGAATATGCTTCCATGTCTCCGCGATCTTCTGGTCAATCTCTTGACTCTGAAACGAGCAAAACAAGAAAATTATTGAGCATCTAAAGAGATCAGAGAAACTGATAAATGCTTACCATGATGGATGTAGGTCTGCGGAGCGACCGCCTGAGCTAGAGGTCGATGATGAGGGGCAAGAGATAAAGGTGAATCCGACTGTGGCTGAGCTGTTTGGCCCAAAGGGGCTGTGATTAGTGTGATCGAAGAATGTTATTATTATTTTTGCGGTCCATGCTAAGTCCCCATCCGGCCAACGCGGCCATTCCTTGCAACTTGTCCGGCTTGGCCACTACAGACGCATATACTCGCTCAGTTATGCCCACCATCGCGTTTAAGTCTACAATCCGGTCGTCTTCCGACCATTGTACCCTCACTTTGGTCATCCGTCACTGCCTTGTCATTGGACACCCTTCAGACTTTATGCATTGCATGAAGCTGTCACTTCCCGATATTGTCGATGTCCTTTTGGCCTCACAACTGTTGATCACAATCTCTGGAATGTTGAACGGTGTTAGAATCTCTCCTGGTATACTTGTGGACTCTTGCATAGCCCGTCACCTTTTGGATTATCTGCGCTTGGTATTTTTGCCTTTGAATACATAATCCACTCCCCAACGAGTTTTAACGTGTTGAGCTCCTCTCAGAATGCACACGAACTGGGAATAATTGCTGTGTCCGACTCTTATATCTCCGAAGATACTGGCCTGTTAACCTGTACAATATGCACCTGTCCAGCCACCTTGACGATGATGCTAAATGGTCCATTGCTTCCTTAGTTTCCTGCACTGGCGCTCGTCCATTTCCGTCGACAAATGATGCCCTGTCTGTTACATTGGTCGGTTTCGACCTCGACTATATCTGGAAAATTCGAAATAATGTTCCCGCAGAGAAAACGGGTTTTCAAGCTGCCGCCAAATTAAACCCGTTCTCTCGCAGTGTACTTTCATTGCCCTATCTGACTGCCGTAAATAGCGTCATTGAAAGATTTGTCGTTTTCCAGCTTGTCAAGTATGTTGTTTAATTTTACATCAAAATTTTCGTTTTAACATCCTTCAGACGCTACCCCCTAATTTTTGGCCCTTGGTGTCAGGTACCCCTGACGACAGAGTATTGATGCATGAAATCTGACATATCCAGCAACTTGATGTAGAAAGCCGCTTTTTTACATCAATATCTCATTCGATTACCCGTATTAAAACACGCTCTTTGAATCCGGAGTTTCAACGCATATGTGATAAGTTATTCAAGGCAAATTCTCAAACAACTCTGTTGGACAAAAAATATTCATTTATGCATCATAGCTTTGCAAACGGCAGTCAGGCGTATCATCGTCGTTTGCGGCTGCTGCTTTGTTTGATTTCATTGGGGATATAGGAGAACCAGAGGCGCAAATAAATTTGTCCCCTGATATGCAAAGAGACTACATTGTAGCCGGTATGGAAAGGTTTTATCGTTTAGGGTTAAAACGACCGTTGTTTAAGGTTTAAACCATTCTATGATTGTCCAAAATCTAATTAACTTAATATCTCAGGGTACATCAACTATTTGCATCCCAGAAGACGTGGGAGACGCGGTTCTGCTTGAACATGAAGTTGACGACAAAAATGAGATCGACTTTGTCTCCTCGTTAAGCTCTTCTGGGATTCTGGAATCGTACTCTGAGCAATACAATTTCGACTCGGACGGGGGGTATTCATATCGAGAATCTATGCACCAGAAATCTAGCGAGCACACATGGCCTCACTTTGAATTTGCTTTGGCGCCGCCCGTTTTCTCCTCAGAGGAGAAACGCATGAATGAAGATGGGATCGAAGACGACAGGCATCTCAATTCTAGGACTGAAGATAATGATAATGACTCTGAGCTCCGAGATCGTCTAGGGTCGCAATACACTTTTAGGTGGTATAAAAACTATGCTACCTCGGCGGAACTTGATCTTGGAGACGCCGACATTTCTAGCAGTTATTGTGACTGGTCAGGCGATGATGAAGATGAAGTCGAAGGCTCTCAGGAGAAGCTTAATTTTGCATCCATGGGAATACCACTTGCTTCCAATACCGATAATTTGCAGCCGCATAATTTGCCTAGGTCAAGATTGGCTAGAATTGACGAGATCCGCCTGGACCATGTATGTCTTGTGTCCAGAGGCCACCAAGGATCCCGCGCTTGGTTATCACAAATCCAAAAGGAAGACGCGAATGCAAATCACGGAAATTGCTTGTTTGCCGACGTGGATGTGGACATGGAACAGTTTGCTTGTGGGGCCAACTTCGACACAAAGGCGAAAGACAACGGGAAGAGTGTTGAAGCCCGCTCTGCAGCCCTGCACCTGGATTACGATTTTGGTCCGAACTACATACCCCTCGATTACGAGGGGAGCCCCCCTCATGCGGTTGCTTTATCTCTAGGGAAGAATAACAGTACCATAACACTGGGGAGTCAGGAGCGCGTGCCCACCACTATCTCACTCTCAGCGGAAAGCGACTCTTCTTTTAGCACCCAGCAGGAATTGGTGGATCGCACTTGTGAGCAAGAAGGGTTCCGCAAAGCTCCAAGTGACAATGGATTTTTTGCTATTGAGTTCGACTAGCTCGCTCCACGTTGGTTACTTATGCAATACATTTTGCGCTCCCGGATCTAGAGCTAAGATCAAGCTAAGATGGCAAATAAATAATATTGAGCCGAGCGGGGAAAGTCGGAAGATTAAACGGCATCTCGGCTTACAAGGCAATGAGTTTGATTCCGTTGCGGAGCAACTGCGGGGAATCAAAGTTGGTCACAATCTAAGTATTGGTGTTCAATATATTATATTCACTGTCATCCTCGTTAACCATCATCATCATCATCGTCCCGAGGATTGCTTACAACCTCAGCCTCCAGCTGTGTCCCTCGTTTGCCACTATCCTCCCTGTCATCGATCAACATGAATCCCTTCCAACGCAATAAAGTCGACATCAGCGTAGGTCACTTTGCCTCTGGGAATATGTAGTGACTATTCGTTAACCTGCATCTGCATTATAGAACCTGAACCCGCAAGAGCAACAGCTATTTGCGAAATATGGAAAACTGCCAACACATAAGAGCGTCCTCATGAAGATGCAGAAGGTGCGTTTGTTGTCCAATGTCTCTGCCTCTAGGTTCATCTGATCTGAGTTTACTTGACCAGGATCGGAAGTACTTTGATTCTGGAGATTACGCTCTTTCAAAGGCCGGAGTTGCTCCCCAAAGCACTGTTGGTACTGCGATCCCGAATCCGGAGAAGTGAGCGTTGTGCCTCTAGTTTCAGACGGGATGCTGATCGTCTTTTGTATAATAGTATCCCTCATGCAACTCCGGGGAACGGTCACAACAACGGTGCACACCCTATTTCGATTTCGCCCACAAATTCGACTAGCCCCGTAAATAAAGAGAGCGGACTGGCAACCAATGAGAACACAAATGTTCCGGATGAAGACCAAACTAGTGTTGAACCCGAGGCCAACGCCGAGTCTACGACCGTCGTCGAAGAGACAACCACATCCGAGACTGTGGTCGAGGAAATCAAGGCAGCTGTGTAATTTGTGATATGCTGATCGTAACCTCAATATGCACACAATTCCGGTGGGGCTGTCTATTTCGTATCCCGCAAAGGGTCCGCATGAGCTTTGGATGCGCAGTCCTGCCTCCGCAGAAGGAAAGTAGAAAATGCCTTTTCTATTACGCATACTCCAACGATTGCATGATTGGACCCCACCACACACGTATCTACTATACTTCTTCGACATCTTTTGGAATATTGCGTTGTATTATTACCGATATTGTCCGTTTAGGCTTGCAAGGCTCCTTAGTGGTACTTCTATGTCCGTCGTTATGTTATTTAGCGAAATAGGCGTTACTTTACAAACGAGGATCATCGATAATGACTGCAATTTTTGCTGTTTTCTCGTTTTATCTGCTGTTTCTTGCTCTATTACACCTGAAACCTTGAAATCTTGGTAAAGCTCAAATGCCCCCTGCCCAAGAAAAGGGGAAAAGGTCACGTGTCAATATGCGATCTTTAATGCGACTCGCGCCTCGCGTCGCGTGAAAGACTCTGAACTACACCGTCACCTCGATTGACAGAGAATCGTCACAGGAACTTCCGTTCTCCAACATAACCATACCTCAAAATGGACTCCCAGCTACGTGAAGAGTTGGAACGCGTCTTTAGGGACAATGGGCACATAATTGACGACAAATTGATTCCAGAATGTGAGTTTTGCTGTAATTCACCAGCGACGTCTGTTTGACGCGACAATAGGCGTTTCTATATGTAAAATGTATGTCATAAGTCCAGAGGACTTTAGATTCAAGGTCGAAGCGATGAACTACAAACCTTCGACGACGCGGTCGGAAATTATGCCCATCACAATGGAGACTTTGAGCGGTGTGAAGACGCAGATTCAGCAGAATCTGGCCAAGGCAAATGCACCGAGGGCGCAGAACGCGTCTCGGGGACTCAACACTGCCCAGGTTGATCGAAATAGGTTCATAACAGGGATGGGCCGAGGGTTCAGCAATAAAACTGTTGTCCAACCTCTTCCGGTGAAGCAAGAGGGTACCGAAGTGGAATCAGGTTGGGTGCATCGGAGTAACACTGTCCAGACATCTAATGTCAGCTTCGTTGGACCATCATCGGATGCGGAATCGCGAAAAAAACGTGCCTGTGAGTAGAAATGAATTTCTTGAAAGCCGCGCACTCGACATGACTTCCCACTTTTAGACCGATATATGTTTGAGAAGATATCAGAAAGAAGCGACTGTGAGTAAATTTTAGATGGCATTTACTTAAAAACGAGAGTTGAGCGTGTATCTAAACTAGCTCTTGACCAACTGATTGACGATTTTGCGGATCTCATTCGCGCGCACTATGAAATTTCCGAGTTCGGGGATCCTTCGGCTACAACAGATGTAAGTAATACAATGATACCAGTCTTGATTTTACATTTAAAATGTTTTAGGAGGAAGTTGTTGTTGTCGGACGCATCACACATGATGCCGAAGCTGGATCGATAGCGAAGCTGGTTGAAGGAGCAATTACTATCGAATCATCGCGTATGCTATCATCAGGTGCTCGCGTACTGCTCACATTGGATCCAGCAATTAAAGTTAGAGGATCTGTCAAGGGTGTAGGAGGTTTTGGGATATATCCGGGAGCGATTGTTGTATTGAAAGGCAAGAACGGAGGCGGAGGATATTTCCTGGCCACAGAAGTGCTTAGTGTACGTGAAATTTATCTACCATGCCTCAATTTTCCTCATGTTCCGTTAGATTCCGCCCCTTAAACCGTCCCCTGCAGCTCAGAGGTTAATCAACCCTAAGATGGACCCCTTGACATCACAAAACCAAATTAATATGATGGTTGTTTGTGGTCCTTTTACAACGGACTCTGATATTGGGTACAAACCATGGCGTGCCCTTCTTCACCAAATCAAAGCACAGAAACCGGACGTGTTACTATTGGTACGCGCCCTCTTATTTTTTCACGGCTGGTTATTAAGTACCATATCAGATTGGCCCATTCGTTGATGCCGCTCATCCAAAAATCAAAGCGGGAGAGTTGGATGTTTCTCCAGCAAATCTGTTCCGTGCCCACTTTGTGGATCCTTTAAAAGCTTTCCTGATAGCATCACCTGGAAGCATAGTGCTTTTACTCCCTTCCGTGCGAGATTTGACAAGCACACACGCGGCGTTCCCTCAGCCAGAGCTTGACGCTGATGTCTTCAATTTCAACCCTGTGAGTATTGTAACCGTACCAAGAAAGGAGTTTAGAATTAACCTAATCCCTTTGCTATGCAGCGCATTCATCTTTTGCCTAACCCTGCTCGGTTCACTATTAACGACGTTTCGTTCGCTGCCACCAGCGTAGATACCTTGTTCCACCTAAGGAAAGAGGAATACTTCAAACGAGGAGTAGAAGTCGAACCTCTTCCAGCCGAAGCTAACGATCTACCTAACGATGTCATGGCTAACCTGTGTCGGCACATGCTCTTACAAAGAAGGTACACCGACTGGATCCACCCCCGCATACAAACAAATTCTGATCGATATAATTTGTAGCTTCTACCCTATCTTCCCGCCACCGCCTGACCTGTCCGCCGAAGTCAATCTGGACATGAGCCATTTTGACGGTGCGCGGATGGTGGATGAAGGAGATTTGGATTATGCGCCAGATGTGCTTATTTTGCCAAGTCGGCTGAAGCAGTTCTCAAAAGTATGCTTTCCTTCAATGGGCCCTCAAATGCATTTTATTGATTTGATATGGTACTTGACATCAAGGTTGTTCACACCACGAGCACATTGAACCCGTCGTTCCTCAGCAAAGGGACCTTTGGAACAATCTTGCTGGGCCCGCGGTCTGCTGGAACGCCACTGGAACGGTTAAAATTGGAAGTCGCAAAATTGGAAGTACCAACGCCAGCAAGCGCGACTGCGACTGCAACAAAAATAGAAGTGTAGTCCCCTTCATGTATCTCTGTTTTTCTCAATGTTATCGTGCTCCCATTTGTATGTTTAGTATAATCGATTTTTTTATTACAGGGATATTTACGTCACTTTATCCTGCGAGTACATGTTCCAGGCTCTTCCGGACTGCGTCATCCAAGCCTTTGCCTATGAGCACAATCTTTCCTGTGTCAGGTACGCCCATGCTATCGGTCGATGGCAGCTCTGAAATCTCGTACATGCTCCGCACACCCTGCAGAACATAGTGCACGCCCTTCTCAGACGTAAACGCTCCTTTGCAGCGCAGAACCTTGAGGTCAGACGTCCCGCCACCACCATCCTCGATTTTATTTTCCCACAACGCGGTGCGGATCCACACGTCGAGCTTGTCCAGCTGCGCCTCGCTCAGGATTCCACATGATACTTGCAGACTCGAGATGCCGCGCAACTCGTAGTGGTTGGGTGGCAGCTCGTGTGTGTGTTCGCAATCTTCAGAATGGACGTGGGTGTCATCGTCGGCGTTGCCGTCTGGCTTTGACATGTCAGGAGGGGGGAGTCTGTAAGCAGAAATGCCGATGATGTGCTTGAGGTCAATGTCTCCTTTGACGGTTTTGTATATCGGTGCGGCGGGATTGATCTGCTTTATGGTAGCTTCCGTTTCGGCCAGCAATGATGGGTCTACCAAGTCTGATTTGTTAAGCAATATCACGTCTGAGCCTGCGATCTGCCTGTGTGCAACGGTGAATTAGAATTACCCGTTGGTGAATTTACAAACGGAGAGACTTGCCGTACGCTTTCGCCAATTTTGAGGTCGTCCGTATCATGATCCTCTTCCATTTGCTGACAGTTGTCAGATACAAGCCATTCTGCTAAAAATAATGCAAGGGTTACCTTTAACCCAAAGACCGCGTCGACCACACAGACAACACCATCCAGAACAATATCCGCAAGCCCATTGGCATACTCTTCGTTTAGCCAAAACATCGAGGCGATAGGACCTATAGTACATCACTTCAGACTTCAGCCGCTGAGAAACCGCAAATTAATTGAGGTAAGCTGACCAGGGTCGGCCAGGCCGGTAGTCTCCAGCAGGATATAATCGAAAGCGCCCTTCTTCTGCATCAGCTTCTCGATGGCGGCTACCCCGGTGTCTTTAATGCTGCAGCACAGGCACCCATTCGCGAGCTCTAGAAACTCTTCTGTCTGTTCCGCCGTTGGATCATCGGCAGAAGATACGTTGATCGTTTTGGCTGTTTCGAGAGTCGGAGATGAGTTATTACCAAGGGTGGAGCGCGGAGAGGGCCTTAGCGAGACGGACCTTCGATGTCCTGGGTGTGGTGCAATGATGTCAGTGATACCACGCAGGCAACAGCAGTGACACAGGATGCTCACAGCAGTGTCGCCAAACTCGTTCATGATGACCGCTATCCGATAGCCATGTTTTTCTGTGAGGATGCGCCTTCAGAACGGGTCAAGGGTCGTTACGTCATAGGGTGCGAGTTGGAAGGGGAGACCCACTTGAGCAGAGTCGATTTTCCGGCGCCTAGGAAGCCGCATATGATTGTCAGTGGTACGCGCACGGATTGCGAGGGAGGAGCGGATGATGGATTGGGTTGTGAGATATCGGACGCCTCGACGAGGGAACTGGGAAGAACATTGGTAAGTTATGTGTTTGCTTCAGAGTGAACTGTGGTACTCACGGAGGTTCATCATCAGAATCGCTGAAAGACATTTATGAAACAGATTTGCGCAAGTCGCAGTTGAATGTGGTTGGAGGTGAAAGCAATTAGAGGGAAGAGAGGAGATGGCCTTGGCACTGAGCCGGGGGGCGCGTGATCTGTTAATGAATGGGATCGAGGCTGTTGTAATTTAAGTCAAGTCCGCTGCTTGCCACTGATTAAATTGACCATATCGCCCCTCCCCAACTCAACAATCCCCTCCAATGGCCTCAACGATGAGCGAAGAGCAGCTCAGGAGCGTCATCCAGGGCCCGATCGACGTTGAATGGCGGTGCGTCCCATCCAGTTTCCCTCTGCGCGTCGGCTGATCCACCCCTTGTCTCTTCGTCGTAGGTACGAGATGCGCAGAGAATGCCAGGAGATCCTCCCAGGGCTCCTTCTCGGCCCCTTCGTAGCGTCCAAGTCGCTAGAGACGCTGCTCAGTCTGCATGTAACACACATGTGCGCACACCCCTTCCCTCCATCCCCCCTCTATCTCTCCCAGCGCCACTTGAGTCCTTGACTGACGCGCGATTACACCTTTCTCGTGCGCTATGCAGTGTCTGCATCCGCGATGCCAAAGAGGCGTTCTCTGTCCGCCCGCGCTTCCCCGATAACTTCAAGTACATGACGCTCGATGTGCAGGATAACGAGGAGCAGAATCTCATACGCCTCTTCCCCGCGTGCGTCCCCCTTGCTCCCCGCATCCAACTATCGCTGCCACTAACCCCCCGTTTCTATTTCCAGTGCTAAAGCCTTCATTGATCAAGCTATCAACGAAGGAGGGCGCGTCCTCGTGCACTGCAACGGTGGGTAAAATTTACGCAAAGAAAAAAAAACCGGCTTTGTCTTTGTATTGACAACGATCCCCTTCCCTCTTTTTTTATTTTTACCAGGAGGGATCTCATTATCTCCGGCCTTTGTCGTGATGTTTGTCATGCAGCATTACCAGCTCTCGTGGGAGGATGCGCTGCATCTGGTGCAAAATCGTCGATACTGCATTTCACCAAACGGCGGCTTTTTGACCCAGATCAAGGTGCGTTAAGCGCCCTGCGCTATCGCATTGTTTGGGATGTTGACTGGGATGCATCTGTGTAGGAATACGAAGCCATATACAAAGCTAGCGTCGCGCATGCTGCGTTCCCCACGGCGCAGAGAACGGTAGCCCGTCGTAAGCGCGAGGATGAAGATGATGAGGACAACGAACGGTGCGTTCGGATCGCCTTCTATTCCATATCACTTCTTAACCCTTCACCGACACACAGAGTGGATGACCGAAAGCGACCGCTCATGCAAGCCGACTCGCTAGACGAGAACGCGATGCAGACATAATGACGGATATGATGGATCAATACCCATCCGTCGTGGCTGTCCCCATCTGGTTTGCATTGGTTTCCTATATTTTTTTCTTTATTTTTTTCATTTTCTCTTTTTCGGTTGTTATCTGTAACTATGTGAATCCCACCGCAATTCAACACTGCATACCCTTCCTATATCTTGCCCCACTGCATTGCATTTTGGACCCAGGGCCCATAACTCTAAATATGCTTCTAATATTACAATGATTTTATCTTAGCCTTTTCCTTTTCCTGAATAACGCGTTTTGCGTGGACATCTGTGCGAAAAAAAAAGATTAGTGGCGGGAGTGCAGGGGAAAGAGGGGAGTTTGTACCTTTGCGTTTGACGAACGCTTCCACGGATATTCCAGCGAATACAACAGCTGCGCCCAGCCATTGGCCCATGGTGAGGGTATGGTTATAAACAACCACGGACAGTAGCATGGTGAATAATTTACGAGTTAAGGTTATCGTACTGCAGAAAATAGGTGAGCTATATCGGATCTGCACAAGATCAACATAACATACACTAATGTCAATGATCCGAAATGTTGGAGTGTTTCAAAGATAAATAGTTGACCTAGAGCACCGGTGAGAGCGAATTGAGCAAGAGGTACAATGATAGACGGGTGCTCTGAAATGAAGGTGAGTGCGCCAACGAGTTCCGATTGTCCGTCCTCCGAGGGGTGGATGACAGGGATATATGGCAGAGGGAGAACAGAGAGAATGGAGGTGAGGAGGGTGCAGAAGATGTTGATCCAGAACATCATCTGCTGGCCGGTGACTTTGTGCCTTGTGAAGATTTCGTCCTGGGTAGAGTTGGTGGCGCCGTCCAGGGCGAGGTTGATGAGGAGGTAGGATATGCCGATGAGATTGGCGTAGGGCGTCTGTGCCTGGCCGTTGCCGCCACCATGGGACTTGGACTTTTTCTTGTCGTCGCCCATGCCCATGAAGATGGTGATGCCGGTGGTGACCATGAGGACGACGAGGTACTTGTGGGGCGCGAACTTGCGGCGGTAGAGCAGGACGTTCATGATCATGACGGGGACGAGCTTGCACGACTTGCCGAGGACCATAGCGGGGTATGAAATGTAGGAGAGAGCGGCGAAGCCAAAGGGTGCGGCAGAGGTTATGAAGACAGAGCACTGAAGGTATCGAAGCAGAAGTGCCTTGGTGGAGAAACGCGTAGAGGGCTTGTCGTGGTGGTGCTTTCCGTTAGCTTTGCCGTTCCCGTTGGCAGCACCATTAACTGCCACTGGTTCTGTGTGCTCGAGACCGAGGCTTTTGGAGAGGGTATCTGTGGACTTGCGACGGAGGAGGATATACAGCAGAGCGGACACAGAACTGAGCGCGCTCTGACATGTGCCCATGAAGAGGGCAGACTTGAACTTGTGGGATGACTTGCCATCTATGTGTGCAAATGGGACGGACACTGTGGAGTATGATGAACACAGATCTGGTGAATAGAATGGAGTGACGCACATCTTTCCTGAGCGATAGCCCAAAGCTATTTACAATAGAGATCAGCGGAGGGTCAATACAATATGGATCTACTTGCCAGAAACATAGAATAGACGCCGGCGACACAGAGAATGAGCCTGTGGAGAGATTAAGATCCGGATGCATTCCAGAGAAAGACACATACCGTACGAAGGACATTGCAGAGCACAGAGAATGGACAGAGAGACGCTCGCGTTATAAGATGACTGCCAGCAGCAAAGTTCCGCTCGGCTAAACAGATCGGGCTCTAAGTGACGTGTAAGCTGTGGCGGTGCCCATCAGTCCAATTAACATCACGTGGTCTCTTGATTGCATTCCATTTGCATTTCCCCATCCACGGAGCCAGCCGAACAAAGTCTCTCTTCATACATTACCACTACTGCCCTGCTCCCACTACTCCCACATCCCCCAAAGTCTCCCTCTGCTTATTGATGCACACTGGGGACCTCTATACTGCTTCTTCATCCACCGCCTATCTCGCCTCCAATGCCTCTTGGTCTCACCTCCCCGAACATACCCACCCACGCCCCATCATAGTAGAGCCTCCGTGCGAGAGCGATGAGGACGCCCAGCGCTCCAACCCACACAGGTCCTACAGGGCACAGTCCCTCGATGTAAACCAAAAGGCAACTGCTGCAATTCTGTCTCAGAACAGCCCCGACGATGCTGGTCCATCTGCCAGGAAAACACCCTCGCCCAGGCCTGCCTCTGTCGCCGCCTCTCCAGCCGCCCTCTTTCTCTCCTCCTTCCACAGTCCAGTCGTGTCGACTCCAAAGCCAGACGACGAGGGCCAGGTCATCTCAGGCTACACCCTGGGCGGCATAATAGGCTACGGCAGCTCCTCCATAATCAGACGGGCGACTTCGTCCTCCGGCGCTGTTGCAGCGGTCAAAATCATCCGCCGCTCAGATCTCGTCAAAGCGGGCAACGCCCCACAGGCGCGAAAGCGGCTGCAGCACGAAGCCGCCGTGTGGGCTTCTCTCAGTCACGAGCACGTCCTCCCGCTCTTTTCCACAGTCCACTCCACATACGCCGACTATTTTTTCACTTTGTATTGCCCTGCCGGCTCGCTCTTTGATATCCTCAAGCGCGATGGGAATCCGGCACTCCCTCAGGACGACACCGGCATGATGTTCAGACAGGTCGTGAGAGGCTTGCGCTATCTGCATGAAGTCGCACGATACGTACATCGCGATCTCAAACTCGAGAATGTCCTCGTAGATGAAATGGGCGTATGCAAAATTGGGGATTTTGGTATGAGCCGGCGGATAGGCTCATTGGAGGAAGAAGAAGGCGAAGAGCTTGAGCAGCCAGAGTCGGATCATCCGTTTGCTGAAAACAGCGGTCTACACCGTGCAGTCTCCCTCGCAGCACCTACATCCAGACGACACACAGCGGTGTTCACAACCCACAGTCACCATCTTGCTCGCCACAACACTACTCGTCATCGAAATTCCACTTCTACCAACGAACCGAGTCATGCTTTTCAGCCAGGTTCGCTTCCGTATGCTGCCCCGGAACTCCTCTTGACACAAACTTCCGATGCTTTGCGGCCTCACCCCAGTCAAGATATCTGGGCTTTGGGTGTTATGCTATATACATTGTTAACTGGTTCTTTGCCGTTTTCTGACTCGTTTGAACCCAGGTTGCAAATGAAAATTTTGAATGGTGCGTCCTTCGCCTTTTGATTCCTTTGACTCGCTTGTTGAATTATTTCAAAGGCACATATCAAGTCCCTTCGGGTATCGGCCGTGGAGCGGAAAGGATCTTGCAAGGCTGCTTAGACCGGTCTGTGGCGAGCAGATGGACGATCGCTATGGTCGATGACGTTGCCTGGGGCGTCGGCTGGGGATCCGAAGGCGACGATGTGACACCCTCTGACACACCGAAAGAGAGCATCACCCCGCACCCGCCTTCAAAAGCCCACTCGCGCTCTCGCTCGCGGCCAGGCACCATCCCGATCCCGGACTCGTCACACGACTGCACCTGGGATCATAACAGCAGCGGTGGTGGCGAGGCGTCGCCGTCTCGGCCGTCATTGGGGACAGCATCGCGGAGATCGGCGTCGAGAGTGCAGCGGTCGCTGTCCCGCGCGCCTGCTCTGACTGACACCTCCTCGTCTGCACGCAGCGCGAGTCGGAGCGCGTCGCGCCGGCCGCTTGATCCGCTGACGGCTGACGCGTATATGCCTGAGATCATCGCGCCCAGTACGTCTTCATCGACGGCATCGGAGCCGTACTCGGCCTTTCTCGACGACTCGGCGCTCGATGTCGATGTTGATGTTGACGTTGACGTCGTAGCGTCGCCGGCGGAGTGCTCTCCGATGCGCAGGGGCCGCAGGCAGAGCAAACACCCGTTCCTGACCTCGCGCTCGCCGAGCTCTAGCGTCGTGCCGACGACGCCGCCGGATGGACATCTGGTGTTATCGCCCGACGGCCTCGAGCAGCCTGAGGAGATGCACCTTGATCCTGAGGCGGCGGCGGCGGCGGCGTCTGCGCCGAGAGGGCGGATGGGGATGCGGATGGGGAAGAGTGTGGATAGTATGCAGGCGGGGCTTCATCGGGGCGGTGTGGGGCGAGCGAGGGGGAGGAGGGAGAGCTCGTTTGGAGAGGAGGAGGAGGAGAGCGAGGAGTGGGCGGCGCAGGATATCATTGAGCCTGCTCTATCCTCGAACCGATCAGCAGCGGCGCTATGGCGCTCTTCGCTCCAGCGCGATAGCGGTGCGGGTACGTCTGTGTCGGGTGATAAATCCACCCACGGGGAACGATCTGGTACCGGGAGACAGCGCCCGAGCAGCTCGCCGCCTATTGCGGCGCGGCGGCTGAAGAGCGCAGAGACGTCCGCACATGCACATGCGCAGATGCAAAAGTCGGCGTTGGAGGCGTTTTTGAAGTCGTCTGCGACGCCGGTGCCTGCGAGCATGGGTATGGGTATGGTTCTCCGGAGTAGGAGCATGGAGACTGGGTCTGGGCGGCGGCAGGTGTGAGCTTGCGTGTGCGTGTGCGTGTATATTTTTTTGGGGTGTTGCCTTTCTGTTTCTACTGCTGCTTCTGCTTCTGCTTCTGCTTCTTGTTTACTGTTTACTGTATCGTATCCTGTGCTTCTGGCTGAAAAACTGGGTCTCCCTTTCTCCCTCTTTTTTTTTAATTTCTTGTTTCCTGTGGCATAAACTCATTGTATATCTGCTGCCTGCTGCCTACTGCACCGACATACTCACACTCACCTTCTATTTCTTATTTATCACTTTTACTTTTTCACAAATTGTTTCCATATTCCATCACCGTCTTTTTTAGCCCATGTATGATTAGCGTAGTCTGTTTTGTTTCCATGATCACTCTACTCTATTCTACTCTCTATCATTTCCATTTCTGTTTCCATCGAGATGCCAGCAATTTATTGTATTATTCGATACACACACACAATTGTACATACTCCCACAACAAATATTATAAGTGAAAAAGAGAAAAAGAACGAAAATTGGATTGCGATCGTTAGTCAAGCAAAACAAGCAAAAAGATTTTTTTTTTTGGCGCGGGGTGTTCACTGTTAACAGTTAGACTGGAACGGTATCACCGACCATGTTCATATCCGTGTGTTCCTGGATGGACGATTGCATCGACCTGATATACTCCGCTCTGCGCTGTGCCGATTTTGCTTGGAGTGCTTCTACTTCAGCTTGTAGTTTTGCCTGTTTTACGAAAAAGGTTTGTTAGAAAAGTAGCTTGGAGGTGGGAGAGGGGAATGTGTGCATACCGTCTTTTCGTCGATGTCGGATTGGGAGAAGATAGAGTAGGGTCGTACTTTTGGGTCAGTTTGTATCACGTTTCCTGGGTAGATAAGATAATATTAATTCTACGGCAGGTAAAAAAAAAGAAAAACGCACCGAAGGCGGCTTGATTGAATACATCGTTCATCCAGTCGTGGTTGCGCTTGTACCGGGCCATCGCGAGCGTGCGCGTCGGGAACAAGTCCATTTCGTCTGTTAAATTTTTTTTGTGGGTGGATTGATTAGGTTTAGAAGCGTACGGCGTACCTCCTGAATCTTCGTCTTCGACGACACGCTGCTGTGGAGGGCGCTGAGTGACGGGTGACGTGGTAAGCGACGTATGGACAAGGACGAGGACGAGGACGTACAGCAACTGCAGGGTCAGGCCCGGGCCTCTGGGCTACAGCGGCAGCGGCAGCAGCAGCGCGCTCGCGCTCGCGGCGGCGTTCGAGCGACTCCATGGTGCTGTTCTGCTGCGCGAGGAGCGCGGCTTGCTGCTGGGTGAAGGACATGCCGCCGACGGCCATGCCCATGGCGGAGGGAGGGAGACCGCCTTGGACTGGGTTGCCTGGGTGCATGGGATTCCCTCCCATACCTACACCGACGCTACTGCTGCCGCCGCCGACAGGACCAACTCCGCCGGGATAGACTTTTTGCCCAGTCTTTTCGCCGAGGACGTACACGGGTGGTTCGTTGACGGGCATGAGCGGGTACGCACGGACGGGCTGGGACATGAGGGCAGGAGGGATTGCTATATAAAAAAAAGACGGAATAAAAGAAAAGCGTGAGCGGATGCATGGAAACGCGACTCACGTGTGGCTGGGCCGCGTGTGTAGTGGACGAGGACGAGCTGGTGGCCTGTGGTTTTGAGGAGACGGTAGCGGCGGCGGACGCGGGAGGCGGATGTGTCTTGGGAGTTTGGGATGAATCCGCATTTGATCTCGTGTACTTCGACTTCCTGGGTGGGGGTGAGCGGGATTTCTAGGGGCTGATGGGGAAGAGAGCTCACGCGCTGTGCGGTGGGGAGGGTGTACTTGACCTCTGGCTCCTGGTAGCGGATGCCATCGTTGGGAAAGGGCGAGTTGGGTGGGAGAAAGAGGAGGAGAAGGGTGCCGTCTGCAGGCTTGTCTATGTAGCTCCAGGCAAAGGGAACAGTGGTGGCCATGTGGGCAGCGCGGACAAGGAGATTGATGGCATTGTCATACGTGAGCTCGCGCTGGCTGGGCAGACTCTCCGGGTAGCGCAGACAGAGACCGTCCTGCTGGGCCTGCTGGAAGGAGGCGGACATGGCGGCTGCTGTGGCTGTGCTGCTGTGGTGCCCGGGGGTGGTATTTGGTTTGACCTGCTAGATTCAACAATGGGATTGTATGGGCGGGGAGAGCAGACTGTTGTGTGTATGGGATGCCGTCAGTCGCGAGTTCGACGCCGCTGGATGTTCTCCGGCTCATCTTCAGCTGTCTGCCCTCGCCGGACCTCGCTGTCTGGTGCCGCGTCAACCGCACCGTCCATCCCGTCGCCAAGGAGGCTCTCTACCGCGCCCTCTATCCATCCCGCCGCAATGTCCTCCCTCTCTGTCTCAAGCTCGCCACTGAGCCAGACATCGCCCTCCGCGTCCGCGCTTTCACCATCACCGACGACACCGTAGACATGTTCCTCGGCGTCATCGCAGACGCCCTCCTCAAGCTCCCCCGCCTCCGCGCCCTCTTCCTCTTCATCGGCCCCATGTCCTCCTGGATCCTCCCCCGCCCCGACGCTTGTCCCTTCCAGCTCCACGAGTTCTCCACCAGCTTCTTCTTCGACGAGCCTCTCCAGTCTTTCCTCCAGTCCCAGCGCAGTCTCCTCCACCTCCGCGTCTCTGCCCCCCGCGATCTCTCCCTCTCGCGCGCCATCCGCCCGCCCATGTTCCCCAACCTCGTCTCCATAGCCGCTCCCATGTCCGTCGTCGAGGCAGTCATCCCCGGCCGCCCCGTCCGCAATGTCACTTCCTATCACTTTAATCACCATCCCCCGTCTGTTTCCTGCTTTGCCCGCTCAACATCGCCCGCGGGTGTCCAGCGCCTCATGCTCAACTTTACTTATCTCCAGACTCTTGCGCCTGACCAGCTCGCTGAATTCACTCCCAATCTCAAGTCATTCACTATAGACGCAGATGCCATCAAGCCAGATGACTACGAGGTGCGTCTGCCACCACCATTCATCCTCAAAACTCACTCATTCCCTCTAGATGGTAGACCAGTTAACTGAGTGGATAGAAGAGTATCTGTCATACGCAAAACATTTAAATTGTCTCATCATCCGCTTTTATCCCGCACTATCCAGTGTCCCCTGTCAAGAGATTGACTTTTCTGATATGATCACAAGTATCTTTGCTGCCTCGGTCCATCTCGAGCATGTTATCGTACTATTTAACGGCGTCAAGGCAAAATATGTCTGTAGACAACCACCAGGCCAAGATTGGTATATTGTCAACGATTAATCAACTTTTTTCTTGCAAAATAAAGTGTATGACCCTATCAATCCGTGGAGTATACCGTCATAGTAACTTTTAAATCTTTCAAAACAGCCTCAGTCTCTTGCCATGGAACACCAAATTTGCCAGAGTTGAACCGACTACAAGACGTTAGCAAGCCACCCCTCTCGAGATGATTCTACACACACCAAGCATGCAACGGCTTATTCGACACATTCTTTTCCAGCAAATCCATCACCGCCGCCCTTGTCGCAGCCAGAATCTGCGCCGGCGCATCCTTCCGGCGCCCATACGCGCGCGATGTGAACAGGCACGCGATATCATGCGCGTCGTCTCCCGGAATCAGCAGACACGTCCCGACGAGCGACTCCCCGTGCGCCTGGCAGTGCGCGCGGTACACGCCGTACGCCGCCGGATAGATATCGCGGAACGCAAGTGCGATCCCGCTGCCCCATGCACCGTGCGTGTTGCATGCGTGCACGAGGATGGTACCTGCAGGCGCGCTGAAGAGGGAGGCTTTGATGTGCGAGATGGTGTTGGTGCCCATGTCGTGTTAGGATGCCTCGCTCGAGTCACAGTGTCGTGTGCAAGGTGGCAAGGCCTGCCCTAAGGCTTTGATGGCGTCTTGGGCCGGACTGAACGATCCTACGTCGTGGCTGGTGAGTTCTGCACCTCTAGATGGCTTATGGCTCAACTTACATAACTTGACGATAACAGATGTTCTTGAATACGTATACATCTAGTCGTGGTTAATCAAGCTGCCTCCAAACTACGTAGCGGCTTCTCTCGCTTTGTGTAGGACACGGTTTGCTTCTGGTTCTCGTTAATCAATAGGATGATATTCGTTTCTTGCTCTTTGCTCTTTGCTTGATCGCGTTTGATCCTTCTAGATCAGAGCATGCCCTGGCCCTTCTGAGTTCTCTACGTACGTACGCGTGACTCCTGCTTCAAGCTTTGGATTTGAGGGTGCATTCATTCATTCATTTAAGCCTTCATTCCCATCAAACACGTACCGGTTTTAACACTTCTCTTCAAGAATAGACAGACCGTGTGCCAAAGTCGTCCATCGTCTACCGTCCCTATCAGCTGGCCTGCCCTAAGGTCTCCCAATCGTTGGCGCCTATTTAACACCCACCCCCCATCTCTCTCTGCTTTCTCCTTGGACTACGGTGTAAGCACTGTTTCCCCTCATCGGGGCCCTCCTCGTCGTAGGTGGTACGTGACTTTTCTCTGTCTCTGTCTCTCTCTCTTCACATTGGTTAGTCGAAGCTGAACGTAAACCTTTCGTAGGTGCTCGTAATGTTGTATTCGGTAGCGGCCAAAGCCACGACCAACACTTAAACACTGAGCAGACTGCCTACACTGAGCAGATGCCGACACTCATAATACCACATACTGAGCAACTGCCGACATGAAGCAGATGCAGACACTACGCAACTTAGAAGGTAAGCCAACTGTCACTTATCACTTATCACCACCACCTCTATGCACCACGGAACCTCGCGCGCTAACTTTTTCTCTGAGCAGTTTGCCAATATTTACAATAAATATTGAGCAACTGCCGACACTTAGCAACTCGGGAAGGTAAGCCTCTTCTCACTTATCTCCACCACCACTGTGCACCGCGGAACCTTGCGCGCTAACTTTTACTCTGAGCAGTTGCCGACACTTACACTTACACTTACATTGAGCAACTGCCGACACGAAGCAGATGCCGACACTACGCAACTCAAGGAGGTAAGCCAACTGTCACTTATCACCACTACCACTATGCACCACGGAACCTCGCGCGCTAACTTTTCCTCTGAGCAGTTGCCAATATTTACAATAAATATTGAGCAACTGCCGACACTTAGCAACTCAGGAAGGTAAGCCGATTCTCACTTATCTCCACCACCACTGTGCACCACAGAACCTTGCGCGCCAACTTTTTTCCTCTGAGCAGTTGCAGACATTTACACTTACACTTACACCGAGCAACTGCCGCCACGAAGCAGATGCCGACACTACGCAACTCAAGGAGGTAAGCCAACTGTCACTTATCATCACTATGCACCACGGAACCTCGCGCGCTAACTTTTCCTTTCAGCAGTTGCCGACATTTAGTAAACACTAAATACTGAGCAGACTGCCTACACTGAGCAGCTGCCAAGATTTATCAGCTCAAAAATGTAAGCCATCTCCCACCCCTCACCACCACCACCGCTGCCACTATGCACCACGGAACCTCGCACGCTAACCTTTTTCCCTCTCCCCTCTCACCCAGTGGCAACCCAATTTCGGGCAGAAATCAAATAACCCAGGCCACATATTACGTTCATCTCCTCCCGTACCCATCATACCTTCCACGTCATTTAGTGTATTGTCAAAACTTCCTACTCTGACTGTGTTAGTTTTGTTTGTGTATGGGTTTTTTTTATGTGTAGGAGACGGGTTTTGGTCCTCTTGTCAATTGATCAAACTGTTTCTTGCTCTTTTTCGGGTGTGATTGGTACTTTGAGAGATATATAAGGCTGTCTGTGGTATATGTGTGTGGGCCGGTGCTCAGGCCCAGTCACTAGTGAAAAGCTACAATGTAAAAAATGCGATTGCGCTTCGTTGTGCGTTCAGTAAAATTTTGCCTCCTGCAGCAGGTAAACGTTAAAACTCGCGGGTCCTACATGCACTCTTATCCAGCAAATCCCGCCCTGCTGCCCCATGCCGTTTTGGTAAGCCTTTCGCTAAATCGCTCGAGGTAGTTACAGTATCGTGTGCGAGCTGGCAAGGCCTGCCCTAAGGCATTGATGGCGTCTACTTGTTGCTCCCTCCTTCACTGGGCCAGACTGGTTCCCTCATCAGAACGATTCTACACCATGGGTGGTGAGTTCTGTACCTCTAAACAGCTCAGATGGCTTAACTTACATACCCCAACGATAGCAGATGTTCTTGAAGACGTATACATTTGGTTGTGTGACTAGCGGCTTCTCTTGCGATTGCGATTTAATGATGGCGCATGGTAACTCAATATTCTTCATCGTGTTATCGCGCTTTGTGTAGGAAACGGTTTGCTTCTATTTCTCGTCAATTAATAAGATTGGTTTCCTGCTCTTTGCTCGATATCGTGTGATCATCCTTTCAAATCAGAGCGTGCCCTGGCCCCTCTCTACATGACTCTGTGGCTTTTAGCTTTGAGGGTGTATTCATTTAAGCTTTCATTCCGATCAAGCACGTACCGTTTTTAACTCTTCACTCTTCAAGAATAGACAGACCGTGTGCAAAGTCGTCCACTGTCAGCTGGCCTGCCCTAAGGTCCCCATCGATGGCGTCTATTTAACACCCTGCCCCCACCTCTGCTTTCTCCTTGGCCTGTGTAATACACGGTTCCCCATCCCATCGGGGCCCTCCTCGTCGTAGGTGGTACGTGACTTTGCCCTCTCTCTCTCTTCTCCCACATTGGTCAGGTCTAAACTGAACGCCAACCTTCTGTAGGTGCTCGTGGTGTTGTATTCGGTTGTGGCCTTGCCACTGCCGACACTCAGCAGCTCAGAAATGTAAGCCATCTCTCACTTATCACCACATCATCACAGAAACCTCGCGCGCTAACCTTTTCCCTCTCCCCTCTCATCCAGTGGTATCACCAATTTTCGGGCTGCATCGCACTCCGCCCTTGCCTCTACACCCGTAGACTCGGGCAGACTGCCATTCTCGTATGTTTTGGGGCCCCACACGTCGATTTCTCGCGGTGTGGGGCCCCAATCCGTCGAGCTTACCTTTCAAATCAAATAACCCAGGCCACATACCATATATTATGTTCATCCCCTCCCTTGCCCATCATACCTTTTGCGCTGGTTAGTGTATTGTCAAGCCTCCTGCTCTGACTGTGCTAGTTTTGTTTGGGTATCGGTTTTTTTCATGTGTAGGAGACAGGTTTTGGTCCTCTTGTCAATTGATCAAACTGTTTCTTGCTCTTTTTCTTGTGTGATTGGTACTTTGAGAGAGAGATAAGGCTGTCTGTGGTGTGTATGTGTGGTGCCAGTGCTCAGCTCAGTTCCATGTTGCCAGCCACTGGTGAAAAGTCACAATGTGCAAGAAATGTGTTTTATTGTTGTAAAAACAATTTGCTGACATGTGGGATACGAAAATTTGCATCTCCCATTGCGCATCGTTGTGCTTTCAATCAAATGTCGCCTCCTTCAGCAGGTAAACACCGCAGGTCCTACATGCGCACACACACATCAGGCATGTCCAACAATCAATGGAATACAACACAGTACCTGGTGGCGTGTAGCTCGAGAGGCCGAATAGCGACGTTACGATACCCGGAGAGGTGGCTGGTAGACAACCAATAAGCATAAACATGGAAGGGTTTTTCGATGAAGCTTCGACTTACGGGTGTATGCGCCTGGGAAGCTAACAGTCGCAGGAGTTTTAGGCGACGAAGAGCCAGTTACGGAAATTTGAGCACAGCTCATCTGTTTAAGTGGTAACGTTATATCTCCCGAACAATTATAAACAAGAAATTTCCAAGACGTACATAGAACTGAGCGCCTGGGTATGATGTCGCAGCCTGCAGCGCTATAGTCAAAAATCTGATTTAAGAAACATATTAACGATGGAAAGATGGAGAAGGATTCTTACCAATCGCTTCGGCACGGAAGAGGTATTGCCCAGACGCGATGCAAGTTGGAACAGTGAATGTGGCGTTACCGCCGTTCACAAAAAGAACATCCGAGCCCCATTGGCCGGTGGTAGCGTTGTATCCAATCTGACCGATCTTAAACCACTTGAGGCCTATCATCACATCCTTGAATTTCGGAACGTGGCAGCCTCTCTGTTACGAGTCGATAACATACCTGTCACCGTGGATTGGGTGGCAGACGGAACCTCCGCCCTGAATGCAGAGTTAAATTGTTAATTAAATTAAACCAGCGATTTTTTTTTTTTGCTTACAGGTAGGCTAGGATTGGCCCTTTGTTGGTGGGGTCAATAGGGTCTGAAGGGTCAGGGCCGGTGTATCCAGCAGAGGTTCTGTGGAATTGCGCCGTGATCCTGTCACCGGCGTTGACAGGGATGACCACATCAGAAACGGGCTGGATGAAGTTGGTGTTGCATATTATGTTGTTAGACGTCAAATCTGTTATTGCCTTTGAATGGGAGACGTCAGCTAGGCCGTCCTCGCATATGCATAAAAGATGAAACAGACAGAGTTTGAAGTTGGAACTCGAACACCGACGCCATGACCTTGATCGATACCGTTAACAGCGACAGCCTAAAGAAGTGCAATTTGAGCCTTTGACAACAGAAAAGACGGAAGTGGTATATACCGAGAAAACAGTTTTAGCGCTTACAGCGCATGCACCCACAATAAGAGATAACAAAGTGACCGACAGCATGTTTGGGAGAGTCGGGACTGGTAACTTGAAATTTGTGGCCTAGTAGCTGACTCAGTCCTGTCGTTTTTAAACCTGATAACCACGGGTCGCTGTTAAAACGCGACTAGAAGCACATGGAGGTTGACTTTACGAATTCGAACTACTCTATAAGAAGCATGTTAAGTCGCGTGGTTTTGTCATGCCACTTGGAGTGATTTACCTTTTATGTTGTAAAATTTTTCATGCGAGGGTTTCAACGACATAACCAGAAGAGCAGCCGCCATTCGAAGTCTGGTCAGGGGACCACAAAGTTAGGTCAGTATCTGTGCCATGAGACAAGGGATACTCACTGAAAGCGAGATTTCAGCGAAGAAAGGGAGGACGATGCCTTTCTAGTGTCATCGTTGCAAAGCAATAGAATCAAGCTCGGCGTTGGCTATCAGTAGCGTTTGGGAAACGGTTGATCGGTATTTCAGAAAAGGAAATATATGGGGTGACACGACACGGTATAGTTGATTGTTGGGATTGAAAGATAGCCAAAATAGGCCAAAGTTCTATGGACGAAGTTCGGCGCTAAAACCTCGAAAGGTAAGGCTGGCTGCTTGAGCGCTGTTTGTGGTTAATACTACTTGAGAAATGATAAAGTAGACATACCTAAACGTAATAGATATTGAAACAGGGAAAATAAACTGGAGCAAACGAAATTATCACAAAACCATCGTTGTAGCTTTGGACAAACCTTGGACAAACCTGAGAACATCTTGACATTACGTCACTATATCCCGGCCCGCAGGACCGCTGTTTGCCCCGGTTTACCGATCTTTGCCACATTGCTATTAATGGCTATTTTTAGGTACGAGAGTCTCTTGGCTTTCTCTCCGAAAACTTGGACGACAAATACGATGAGTTACAAGAGGCCTAAAATACGCTGAATTTTATGGAATATAAAACATGATTTTATATGATAGAATCTCTGGATGATATACATGATATCGATGACTCGAAGTGAATGAAAGAGTTCATAAAGGTGGATGGGCCAAGATTTATCTTAAAGGCATTGGCTGTACTGATTTGACCAATAATGTCAGCGCCCTTCATGATATTAAATGTGATAGTACATACATAATCATTAGATTTCACGCATGTGTATGGAGAAGCACAAGTAGTGGCGCCGGTGTATCTATTCGAATGTCATTTTTATCAACAATGTCCTCTACAGCTTTCAAGTTAATTCTTACCCAATTCCACCACACTGTCCATAATGTGCCACGGTTGCTCCAGATGATGTAGGAGTGGAGCTAGAAGCTGGAGCAGTTGATGTGGGAGAGGAGGCTACCGTCGTTGATGAACTAGGGGCCGGTGAACTTCCACTGCTCCCACTGCAGCTGAACACAGAGGGTCCTATTGGCTAATTAGACATCATAACGCGTGATGAAAATATAAACATACCTGGAATTGTGTAGGACTTCAAGTTGTTGTAAATGTTGACAGTAATTCCAGGGTCACTTCCTACATTAGCGTAAATTAGCATTTCTGTGTTAATTCATCAATGATGGTATGTGTTTCTTACCTTTGTAAGCGCCCGGGAAGCTTACGGTTGCCGGTGACGTACTTCCGCCTCCGGTTATTTGGATCTGAGCGCATTCCATCTAATATCAACGGAGTCAATGGGGAAAGAAATTTGGAAAGAAATTAGAAAATACAACAAACATATAGCTGAGCACCTGGATACGATTCGGCAGCATGCAAAGCTGCAAAAAGAGATACTTCAGCATATCCATCAATAAAAAGTTCGCAACACATACCGATAAGCTCAACACGAAGCAAGTATTGTCCTGGCGCAATGCAGCTTGGAATCGAAAAGCTGACCTTTCCTTGATTGGAGATAAGTTTGTCCACTGCCCAGCTTCCACTGCTATCAAGACCGTCATGGTAAATTTTGAACCAATTCAAACCGGTGACAGTGCTCTGTGTAGCGTTGTTAACCTTTGCCCTTTATGCAGTTTAGCTTATATTAGCACATTGTTTGGGAAAATGAAAACTGACAAGTATGCAAGGATGGGGCCTTTGTGTGAAGGATCGATGGGGTCAGCTGGGTCATTTGTTCCGGCGCTAGTGAGCGTGTGGTGCCATTCAGCGGTGACTTGAGCTCCTGCAGGTACCGGAATAACTGTCGTTGAAACAGGCTGGTGGTACGGGTTGATCCCTCCATTGCAAATCAAATCATTCGAAGTAACATCTGTAATAGGCTGCCATAAATCGAATCAACACTTGCCAGCGGTACTACTGAGTAACGGGTTACATACACCATCGTAATCGGGTACACGAATACCGTTTATGTGTCCTTGAGAAACGCCATTGACCCAAAGTGTCTAGCAATGGCGACTAAGTTAGCAAGGTAGTCCTTTAGCCCTGCGATAAATTGTTCATATTACCTGGAAAATAGTGTGAGCGGAGGCAGAGTTTGCAATCAAAAAAACAGTTGCTATTGAGTTGGAGAGCTTCATCTTTGCTTGTAGCGTAACTTCGATAGACCTTTTCCGTCTCTTCTTTATATACACATCCACTCAGGCACCTTAAAGATCGAATCTGTAGTCGAAACACATAAAACTTAATGACTATGGGTCAGTTCCTATAAATAACTCAATATCTAAAAATACGACTCGAGATATCACAGGACGAAGCGAATACTAACATCATTCTACGTGAATTATGAGTGTAAAATAACCAAGACTCGTAAAAAACGCGTGAAATTCGGAGCATTAAAGGTATGTAATTTCCTGACTGGTGGAAAACAGGGAGTACCGGCCATGTGCTTAGCAAGTCCATTCGCTTCATACGACCATGTTCATCCGTTAAGTATCCGATATTTGATCCATTGGTGTCGATTGGTTGAAGGTATTAGACTTTATAGGATTTCGCTCATCGGAAGTAATAAATATGCCCATTAGCACCGAAGCTTCATTCCTTGGCAAATTTAAGGAGTGCTTAACTAGGCTTAACTGCGCTTAAATTGGAAGAATGTGTGCAGGTTTTCCTTGGGTACCCCGCGGGGTCGAGCAGGCGTGCTTACCTCGTGAGAGCTGGTGAGGTCATTGCAATGTTCATCATCATATGATAAACAAAGACTTAATAAGAAGTACGCTGCCCAGAACATCGAGATCGCAAACAACCGGGATTTATCCTGATTTACAGCGCGATGCCGTGAAATACGCGGTGTACAGTCTTGTACAGTGAGCAAGTACGGAGAAGAGCCGACCGGATCTCGCAAAGATTTTCAATGACAGATCGTTTATTATCTTAAAAGCTTGACAGCTTGATGCGGGTGCGAAGTAGATGAGAAACTTGAAGAGACCAATGGCAGAGAAAGCGTTTAAAACCTTTGGTTTCTGTTGAGGACGACGACTTGGATTGATAAAAGAAGTCCCGGATTCGAGAGAGACAGAATAATGCAATTTTGTGTTGTAAAATATAATGTATGGTAGAATAGTTAGAAGAAGTCGAAAGTAGCAAATGTACTTTAGATCTTAGCGACATTGACTGTACTGTTGACAGTCTCAGTAAAAATTTTAAATTTCCATCCAAGGTCTAGAAACTTACATAGTCGTTAGATTTCACGCAAGTGTAAGGTGCCTTGCATGATGTGGCTCCGGTATAGCTAAAGAGTTCGGTAAGAAATAATATAGTAGATTATGTGACAGTAGAAGCTTACCCTATGCCGCCACATTGTCCCCATTGATCAACAGTCCCAGACGGTCCCGGATTTGCAGACGTTGGGGTAGTAGTGCTCGAAACAGTAGTTCTAGATGTTGGGGTTGAAGAAACCGAGGTTACTGGGTTTGGGTTTGGGTTACCACCGCTGCAGGTGAAGACGGATGGCCCTAAAGTTTCATTATCGATACATAAACGAATGCGCGATGATATTTTTTTGTAGCTGACCTGGGATTGTATATGAAGTAGCACCGGTATACAAGTTGAATCTGATTCCAGGGTCGCTTCCTGAAAAGAACACGTTAGCAAATTTTAAACGAAGACAAAAACAATACTTACCTGAGTATGCGCCAGGGAAGCTGACAGTGGCAGGAGACGTGTTTCCGCCTCCAGTGATCTCGAGTTGAGCGCATTCCATCTAAGAAGGAAGATGAAATACTGTTTGATACATTGTTTAAAACGACATACGTAAAGTTGAGCACCAGGGTAACTCGACGCGGCGTGAAGTGCTATTGAAATCAAAAGTCAGATTGGTTCTAGTCGGCGAGTAAGTTGAGATATCCAACCTATCAGTTCAACACGAAGAAGATATTGTCCAGCGGGGATACAGTCAGGAATGGTAAAGGTAACCTTGCCCTGATTTTTTATAAGTCTTTCCACTGCCCAGCCATTTGAGTCAAGGCCATCATGATAGATCTTGAACCATTTCAATCCCGTGACGTCAGATTGGGTAGCTGAAGGGACTTGTGCACTGAAGAAAGAGAAGAATGATGAAACAGGTCTGCAGCCTCATGAAAACTGGACACTTACAGGTATGCAAGAACTGGGCCATTGTGTGAAGGGTCGATTGGGTCAGAATGATCACCAGTTTTGCTGGTAAGAGTGTAGTGAAACTGGGCGCTAACTTGGCTGCCAGCGGCCACCTTGATGACAGTAGTGGACACAGGAGTACGGTATGGATTGATTCCACCGTTGCAGATGACGTCCTTCGACGTGACATCAGTGATTGGCTACAGAGTAAGATGCGTCAAAAAGAGTCGCACAACCAAAGAAAATTGGTGGAAAATTTACGCCGTTGTATTCAGGCACTCGAATGCCGTTGAATCGCCCTTGCGATACCCCGTTGACATACAATTCCTATATAATAGTAAGTGGATTAAAATGACATACTATATTTCTTGAGTCACTTTTCACATACCTGGAAAATAGTATGGCCTGAGACGCCGCCAATCGAAAACAGGAGAGCTGTGAGAGCTAGCAACTTGGAGATGGCCATGACTGGTGATGTGTAGAATACACCTCCATAATGCATTTTATACCATTTGGCACTCGGACATTCTGCGCGTTCCGCTGAAATATCGGGATGGCAATGCCCATACCGTGCTCGGTAGATGAGCCCAATTTCAAATCAAGTGTGCAGAGAAGGCTTGAAAGGGTCAGGAAAGAGTTTTCGGACTCAGTTGGTCATAACAAACACAGTGCAAATGCCTCGTTAGTTTGCGTTGCCCTGCGTCACGTTGCATTGAAACCCATAACGTCTATATCCCCAGAGCCTATGATGCAAGAAAAAGCTACCGGGGATGGCAAACAGAAAAGCTTGGCAACCTAGGCGCCAATAAAACGTCTACCCTAGACTGGGTACTAAGCTGTACTAAGTCGGATAGGTGGACCAGAATGTACCGCAGAGGTGCCGAAATTCGTGACGACGAAGAAAGAGCGGAGTACACTCCGACACAAGCGTTGCAACTGAGCAGATAGAAGAAAACCCAAGCCAGGGTTAGTCAATCATTTGGGAGGGAGAAGGCTGAACATGTTTATAATTTACGGAAGTTTACTTTGCTTTTTATTGATACCGTTCAAGCGCATTCGAATGATAGAACGTCTGTTTACGCTGACTTTACCATATCGTCCTCTCTGCTGCATTATGTTCTCTGGCCTGGCACTACGTGTGTAATCAGATGTTTTGACGTGATTGTCATTGAAGAAAGAATACAGACATGCCATTTACTTCTCGTCATGTTTCCAATTCACGTCCAACTACTTCTTTAATGAAGAGGACTAACCTCTAAAGATGTTCTTCTCCGTAACTTGAGATATTCATCTTTGAAAAGGTTGGAATGTGGTCTTCATGCAGCAACGGGGGGAACCACAGCGCAGTAATATCAATCATAATATACCAAAACTATTTCCATTGGCCCGGAGACGATTAACATTGCAGCCCAATAAGTCCCTTCCTTTCATCGTCCCGGTATCCTCGAAGACAGCCTAGATAATCATAAGTGATTAGAAGGCTTATTGCTTGGTCTTATGATCAACTCGACGTACATATTTAATCCTCTCTCCAAATTACCTGGCCATTAGCCCATTTCTCACCCCATAATGCGCGTTTGTGATAGACCTTCCTCAATTCCTTGAATTCTTTCACAAAATCGTCTACATCCCGCCCACTTTTCGGCGTACCCGTGCCTGACTCAACTGGCAGACTGGATTCCTGTTGGACAAAAGATGTGGCCAGAGCCTCTGATTCTTCATCTTGGGAAGTAGTACTATGCCGCAAACGCATTAAAAGAAATTGTGGGCTAAACCTCTACAATCCGTAAACAATGGCTGTATCGCAATTGTAGGGGTCTCACCTGGTAAACTTCTTTTTGTTCCTTTTCTAATTCTTTCCACCTAGCTTCCAAGCGTTTCGCTTCATCGAACGCATCTTTAGTTTCTGATCTGAGGTCATACAATCGCTGTTGCAAGGCGAGGTTATTTTCTGTTGCAAAGTGAGATTAGTGATTGACTCATGAGACGATACTACGCACTAGCGATAGCTTCGTTGGCAAGTCCAAGCTCAGCTTGCGATTTATAGAGATCTTTCACATAACTAAGGGAGTGAAAAACAGCTTGGAAATATACAGGATCTGAAAGCAAATCCTCTAGGTCTTCGCGTCTAGTTGGATCGTTAGGCGGTGTTCTGATTAGCGACATCTATACGAACGATAAGTGAGCCAGTTCTGGAAAGTCAGTAACAAGGGTTGAGGCCATTGAGGGCAGAAAAGGATGTGATATATTAGATTGGAGTAGTTGTGGGTGAAGTGGCTATTAACCTGTGATCAATCAAACGCGACATATTTGATACTCAGAAACTCAGTCTCAACAATCATGTCCGTTGTCTTCCCCGGAGACTATGTTCCTGCTCAACATGTCAACCTTAAACTTGGGCCCGGCCTCTTGCAGACATCCAGTATAAAGTCAGAAAACACCGACTCCAATGTGATTGCGACTCGTGCAGGTATACTCAATCATTCAGCAAATCGCAGTAAATGGTGGATAGAAAGTAATTCACGGCGCGTAAGGAGTTGATTCTTTCCATCATATATGTCGTTTCACGATTCTCTTACGACTCCAGTATGTTCCTGCTGCCCAAGAATTGGTTATTGGGTCTATTATACAAAAAGTTGGTGAAGGGTTTCGAGTAGACATTGGCGCTGCCCACCCCGCGTCGTTAGACTCTCTTGCCTTCGAAGGTGCAACAAAAAGGAACAAGCCAAATCTTAAAGTGCGTTCAGCTGACTTGTTGTAGTGTTATAGGCGCTGATGCGCGACTGCTTAGGTTGGATGCCTTGTATATGCACGCGTTTCTCTTGCTCACAAGGACATGGAGCCGGAATTAGAGTGCTTTGACGCCCAAACACGTAAATCTGAAGGATTTGGCGAACTGAAAGGTGGTTTTGTTGTCCGATGCAGTTTGAAAATGTGCCGAGAGTGAGCTTCTCGATCTCTTTGCTGTTTGCAATTAGAACCAATGTTTTTATAAAGCCTATTGGATCCCAAACACTTTTTGCTCCCCCTTCTGGGAGGACGCTTTCCTTTGGAAGCTGCCGTGGGGGTGAATGGAAGAGTTTGGGTAAGTGCAAAGGAAACTAAACAAACCATAGCCATCGCACGATGTATAGAAGCAGCCGATCCAGATGGAGGAAGCCTAGACGCGGAGGCAGTGAAGGATTTCCTCAACACACTTGACATTTGAATAAAACCTGGTATCATATAAATAAGCTGCGATCTGTGGTATACATACATTATTGTACAATTAATTCCATCTACTTTGTTGGGGACCCAAAACATATCGAGAGCAAAGCTGGCGCTACAAATCAATCGTCATCTGCCAAACGGGCTCTTTTTGTCGGTCTTCGTGAGGAAGCACTTGCTGCGCTGACCAATTCCTCTTCACTATCACCCGTACTGCGGTGGCTGACACTGGCGCGTTTACGTCGTTGATATTCTCTATCCTTAATCTTCTTTTGCTGTGCGACAGTCAACTCCTGATTTCGGGTGGCGGGAGGTACTGCTATTGTAGTGACACCAGGAGTAGGTTGCTTCACAAATTCCTCGGCTGCAGGCGCCGGATCGTCGCCTTCTCCCATCAGCTCGAGGGACTTGACTAACATGTTAATTGCGCGTGAAGAAGGCGCCCCGCAATGCCATGTACTCACCTTTTGGAAGGTCATGCTGCTATTAGAGAATATGCGATCGTGATCGTGAACTTCGTTTCTCCTGCGCCCCGATCCTTGATTTTTGAGGTAGTTTTCGAATCCCTGAATGATATTCCCGCCACTGTGTGCAGCAGTTTCTGTGAGGTATGTGGCTTCGAGGTTGTATATCTGAACTTCTATCTGAGCCTGACCATAGCCACATAAAGTTATCGCATGCGTCTTGGCGAAACTAGCAGAAGACATACCAGCTGCTTGTCTATGGCTCTCTTCTTGGGCAACGCTTGCATGAGTTCCTTTTTGAGAGTCTCGTAGCGGGACCTGTCGTCCGCTGTTGGGACCGCGGCTGGGTCAGCCATGAGGCTTGAGGACTTGGACGAAGGTAGGTTGGCTGCCGCCAATACCCAACCTGAAATGAAACTCTTTATTCGACTTTGTGACCCGGATGCAATTGCCAGTGACTGTTCAGAATTGATGTTTGTCTGTGCTTGGCCCAGAGGTTAATAGGGACGCGTGTCCTATAGGACGCGTCAGTTGGCCCTATTCGATTTATTCATCGTTCTCCTCACAGCTTCAAATGTCTTCAGCACCTCCCTCTAGCAACCCACCTCCCAACCCGGAAAAGAAGCCAGAACCATCGACATCCTCAGATGCTCCAGCTCCTACAGAGGGCCCCGCCCCAATGGATGTCACCCCAGATGTCCCGCCAGAGGAGACCTGGGCCGATATACCAGCCGACATCCTTGCATTAAGCAGCGAGGAAATTGCACAACGAACGAAGCTTATAGACAACGATATCAAGGTGTGCAGCTAATACTCTGTCTGCATACAAATACCAATTATCCGATGTCCTCATAGGTTATGAGGTCAGAAACGTTACGGTTGCAGCACGAGCAAAGCGTAATGAAGGAGAAGATCCGTGATAACAAGGAGAAGATCAAACAAAACAAAGTGTTGCCTTATCTTGTTGGAAACGTTGTGGAGGTGAGCTCTCACTATTCTTGCCTCTGCCAGAAACAATCTTACAAAGTTGTAATAGATTTTGGATATCCACGACGAGGATGAAATAGATGGCGCCAATCAAGACCTTGATTCTATGCGGAAAGGAAAATGTGCAGTCATCAAAACCTCTACACGACAAACTGTCTTCCTTCCTTTGATCGGTCTTGTACCCGCTGAGAAGCTCAAACCTGACGACCTCATTGGTGTCAATAAAGATTCATATCTCGTTCTTGACACTTTGCCGACGGAGTACGATTCACGTGTGAAAGCCATGGAGGTAGATGAGAAACCTACAGAACAGATGGATGTTATTGGTGGTCTCGACAAACAAATCGAAGAAATTATGGAAGCCGTTGTGTGGCCCATAAAAAACTCAGCCAGATTCCAGAAGTTGGGTATCAAGCCTCCAAAAGGGTGTTTGATGTATGGACCACCTGGTACGCAATATGTCTTCCTCCCCGAATATTCGCTAAATTTGGCGTAGGTACCGGGAAGACCCTTCTGGCAAGAGCATGTGCAAATTCTGCGGAAGCTTGCTTCTTGAAGTTGGCGGGTCCTTCACTGGTTCAAATGTTTATTGGAGATGGCGCTAAGCTAGTACGTGACGCATTTGCTCTGGCAAAATCGAAGGCACCTGCCATTATCTTTATCGACGAGCTCGACGCTATTGGCACCAAACGCTTCGATTCAGAAAAGAGTGGGGACCGTGAAGTACAAAGAACGATGCTGGAACTCCTGAATCAGTTGGATGGGTTTGGTAGTGACGACCGAATCAAGGTATGATGCATGCTTGCCAAATTGATGCAAACGATAGCCTAATTTTAGTTGATTGAAGGTTATCGCCGCTACAAATCGAATTGATATTCTTGACCCTGCTTTGCTTCGTTCTGGTCGTCTTGATCGAAAGATAGAATTCCCTCTACCCGACGAAGTTGCTCGAGCCCGAATTCTCACCATCCACTCTCGCAAGTTGAAGGTGGCCCCAGATAATGTGAACTACGCTGAATTGGCAAGGAGTACGGACGAATTCAACGCCGCACAGCTCAAAGCCGTGTGTGTAGAAGCCGGCATGATTGGTTTACGGGAAGGCGCCACTGAGCTGACACACGAACATTTCCTGAGTGGTATTGCAGAAGGTGAGACTTACGACCAGACAACTGTGCATTGTAGAACTAACACTCCTGGCAGTGCAAAGCAAGAAGAAGAATACCCTCATGTATTTCGCCTAGACAACCTATTTTGTCCTCGTTACTCCTGTCGTTTCATTATCATCTCATTAAGGCCAGCTCATTGTAATCATGTGTATAATTCAATATCGGAGGTTTTGTTCGCTGCCAAATTTTGTCAGCAAACTTTGGAGTGATGCTGTGTTGCCCTGTACAGACTAACAAATGCGTGATCTCTAGGGCAAACTTAACCGAACATATTTTAGAGCTTGATATTTATATACGCAACATTACATCTTCTGTTCTCCTCCTCTGGCACAGTTGTTTGGCCATGTCCGCTGTAGTCCTGGGTAGTTAAGAGCTAATCGGATTCATTAGGATTCTTGATCTTTTTTGGAAATGCAGACTCCGGACACGCGATGCGGCGATGGCTCAGGATGCTTAACTCAGACTGCATCTGCACCAATGACAACGTCAGTAGGATTCAATGCTTCATGAGATCGTCGGGCCACGGAGAAGCAAGCAAATAAGCTATATGAAAGTTCTTGCCATGCCCTTCTATCCCACACGCTCCTCTCTCCTTGCTACTCACAAGCCCCTCTGCGATGACCACCACTGGTACCTGCCAACGCCAGAAAGACGCATTATCTTCAGTTTTCAGCTTCAATTCTGCCCATGTTCTCGGCTCTTGTGCGTCCCTAGACGGCATACGTTCTTCTCTGGTCCATTTACTTCCCCGATATCAGATTACGGACACCTTACCGACCAATTTTTTGCTGTATCGCGAAGAGATGTCGCCCACAACCACCAATTTCTATTATCCTAAAGGCATACACTCGCTACCAATCGAATTGTTATCTTCCATATTCGTGTTTGGCGCCGGGTTCGATAATTATGCCGACTCACCATTTCTACTCAAACCGGAGAAGGAGTATGAACCAGTTCCGTCATCAGATTTCCAGGTTGTCGTATCTCATGTTTGTCATCACTGGCGCGAAGTCGCCTTAAGTACGCAGTCATTGTGGACGACTTTGCATTTTGGACATCCGTCCCACATTCCCCGCGCCAAAGCGTATCTCGCACGGTGTTCCAATTCAGCAACTGGTTTGCTGGATATTCTTGTCAATACAGTGTCATACGAAACACACGCACGAGATCCACTCCGCACACTCTATGATTCCGCACTTATCGACATATTCGAGCTTATTGTGCCCCATGTCAAAAGATGGCGCGCGTTTCACCTTAAAATATCTGACCATAATTGCAAAGGTACTGCCAGGCGTTTTCTCAGCAGCTGTGGGCCTGCCCCAAATCTTGAAACTCTACAGCTCTACCATTTTGAAGACTTTCGGACATCACAGCGACTCTTCGAAGCCATCCAAAAGCCTCCAGTGACCATTTTTAGTAACGACTTGCCTCGCTTGAGGAACGTTTCTTTAATCGGAGTCAATCTAGGATGGGATAGTAGCCCTTACCTATCCAACCTAAGGACACTGGAGCTTGCACTACATTCTGAAAATGTTCGACCCTTCTACGTGAGCTGGGATCGTATACTCCAGTCGAGTCCAGGATTGCAGACACTCTGCCTCCACTACTCTGGTCCCAAGGCTACGACGGACGACCCGAGCTCTCAATGGCCCAATGCGGACCAAAAAATTCAATTGAAAGTATTGAAGGAGCTTAGTTTAACCTCTCTCGATCCCGATTATCTCTACGATTTAGTCCAGAGGTTATACTTTCCAAATCTTCAAGTATTGACGTTGGATTTGCCTGACCTTGAGTACACATCCTTCATCACATTGTTGGCAAACCCGGGAATATCACACATAGTGACTGGGACGTCGACATACATTTGCCCTGTGCCCCCAATGGGATCCCTACACAACCTTCAGACCCTTGTAATACGCGCTCTAGATTGTTCACTAAAGAGCTGGATAGAATTCCTGCACTCAATGCCTGAATTACGCAATTTGCAAGTTGATTTCGGCCGTGTAGGGGACCGCGCTTTGTTTTGGTCGGTGTTCACCCAACCAAGTACGGCTCCTGCTTCTGGAAGAGAATTTTCTGCGAAAGGACGTTGTGTTCATGCGGGGATTGTTCTGCCACGACTGGAAAGGTTTAAGTTTGGGGGGATTTTGGGACGAGATATTATTGCCGCATTGGCATATCGATACAAGAATCGAACCAAACTCACTCCTAGCAATCAAATATGGATTATTGGCTGGAATGGACATGTCAAAGCAGATATTGAGCGGGAGAGTCTGATTGAGAGAGGTTTTTGGATGCCCGACGATGAGGACAAAGAAGAGGCAAAAATAATCATTAGGAAATATGACGACCCGGAGGAGGAGGAAATTGAAAGCATCGACGAGGGATATGGAGAAGAAGAAGAAGAAGAAGAAGAAGAGGAGATATTCGAGGATTAAATGGAACTCAATTTACATTCTTGCCGCCCTTTTGGACTCTTTTTTGACTTTTTTTGATGACTTTACTTTTCTGCATTTGCTGTATATTATGGCAATAACTTCATCAAGTTGCATATCATGTCAGACTGCTTTGAAGCGGGGAGGAGGAAACCGTGCTTTTGGTAGATAATATGCATCATATCTACCATCCCTTGCCAGACGCCATCAGTGATCACTGACCCGTCGAGATAAGATATATGTAATGTCACGTGTGAGACGACTGTAGAAAGTTTTGAATTTGCAAAGTTAAAATAACTGCCGTACTCAGGCGTTGACTCCAGCTGTTGCTTTTTCACCGTTCGACTCGACCGCGCTCAAATTATATCTTAGTTGGTCCCCAAAGACAAGCCAGACCAAATCTGATTGTAAGCACAATCTACTGAAAAAGACCGCACCTTCGGCCGATCGCTGCTCCATGCTTTGCAACTAGTTTCCTCCCAACTCAAAATGGCATTCGCAAGTGCTATTCATGACCCACTCTCGATAAACCTAGGGCGCCAAAGAGACGCACTACTATCATGCATCCCTAAAAATTCCAACTATCATGACGCCCTAAAACATGCAAATGCAACACGAGAGCTTCTCTCAATATTGTCCTCTCTTCTAGCTGTACCAGCATTCACTAAACTGGTTGCCGTTTATTTTCGGCCAATCTTGATAGATCTCTGTGCACGGTGGTTAGAGAGTGAAGATAATGTAGAAAACCATTTTGTAACTTTATGCTATCTTCTTGAAGTCCATGAAGAACTTTTCCCGTACGTTCATATCCTTTGTTCTTGTTCATCGCGCTCACTTGTTTCAGTGTATTGAACCAACTATTACTCAAGTACTATAAGAATGGTCCTCTTGCTTATATTGACGGAACACTATCCCCTCTTTCGATCAATACTACGCGATTGCAACGCCTGCTTCTTGCTTATTACCGACTTCTGCAAGCCAATCGAGAACTTCCTCGTCATCTTGGATGGTCTTTGGCCCCACTGTCGACCATAGTATGGACACCACATCTCGATAACGCGGCCCGACTGTTGTCCATACGATGTTATTCTCTTCAAAGCGGGATGGGTGAAGAAGAGAGATGCAAATTAGAACGCGAAATTCTTGGCGAACCCTGTGGTGTTGACTGTCCGCTTAATTACGGCCAAGAATTAGATGGAACCAACAAAGAGGTCGATGGATGGGTTATTCCCGCGGTAGAAGTCAAGAGGGTGCAAGAAGAACGGGATAGCATTGCTACTACATCCCAAGACTATTATTCACGAGAAAATTCAGAGAGTGTATACACTTTTGACACGGCTGATTTAAGGTATGATTAATTTCCAGAATATCTGAGAATGTTTTAAAAGTTTTATTAGCCCCCTGATCGTCGATATTCACGGTGTTCTTTTACTGCGATCTTCGTCTTCATCAATAATCAATGGGCCTCTAATCCCAACACCATCCTCGATAAATTCACTCCGTCAAATCGCACTTCATATATCTTCGCGATTACCGACACTTCTAACTTCACCTCCTTCTGCAGGAAAAGCCCTACTTATTTCTCACATTGCTAAATTACTCCATCCCCAAAGTCAAAACCAGATTGTGACGATACATCTTGCAGATACTTCTTTGGACCCTCGAGCCCTATTAGGATCATATGTGTCCTCAGCAGTCCATCCTGGGACTTTTGAATGGAAGGAAGGCGTTTTGGTTCGCTCCATGAGAGAAGGCAAATGGGTTGTGTTAGAAGACATAGACCAAGGGAGCAATGAGGTCCTTGCGGTGATCAAACCCCTTGTCGAATCTTTAACCATTTGTAAATGGATAGGCGGTCGAGCACAACTAGATGTTCCCGGTCAAGGCAGGGTTGTTGCCCATTACGATTTTATGCTTTTCGGGACACGGTCCCTTCAACCGTCAAGGGCTGGACGCTTCCAACCTCCAGCCTTCTTTGGGTCACATAGATTCTCCGAGGTAATCATTGAATCTCCAACCTTTGACGAATTGCAAACTATCATCAGCGCGAAATTTCCACGCTTGGCTGGCAGTCCTGCCCGCGTTATAATCGAACTTTGGGACTCAATAAAGAAACTCAGCACACATAACTCAAGTCGTGACGTAGGCTTGCGAGAATTGCAAAGGTTTTGCCACAGAATTGATAGTCTATTACCACCTTCCTACCAACCGATGGACATCGCTTGGGATGGCCAGAATACCTTTTCACTTGCCGACATATTTCCCAATATATCTCTCAGGGAAGATATCTACCTCGATGCCCGTGATGTGTTTTTCGGTGCAGGGACATTGACTGCGTCATCTCTTGCGCATTCAAAACTCGTCGCTCAAACAATAGGCGATCGCCTTGGCCTTGATACTGACCGCCAACAGTGGGTCCTTGCAGGCAAAGTATCGGAACTTGAGATGGAAACAGATGCAAATGGCCAGACCTTGGCTATCCGTCTGGGAAGAACCCGCCTTCCTGCTCGAGCCAATAAACAACAAATTTGGCAACCTGATGCGCGGCCATTTGCTCTGCACAAACCCGCTTTAGCATTACTCTCTCGTATTGGGAAAGCTGTTTCTCACAACGAACCGGTTTTGTTGACGGGAGAGACTGGTACAGGCAAAACAAGCGTTATTTCATATCTTGCCACTTTGTTACACCGTCCTCTTATATCTCTCAATCTTTCGCACCAGACAGAATCTTCTGATCTTATTGGTGGTTTGAAACCTATAGACGCTCGAATTCCAGGTTCTGTTTTGCAGGAGAAGTTTATTCAATTGTTCGGGTCGACTTTCAGCATTCGGAAAAATGCTGCTTTCGAAGCGGAAGTCAGAAAGTCGGTCAATGAATGCAAGTGGAAAAGAGCAGTGGGTTTATGGAAAGAAAGTGTGCGGATGGCCATCGAGAGAATTCATGCTAAAAAAACAGAAGATACCCGGTATCAATCTTCATTTTATCGACTTTTAACAGCTTGTTGACTGGTTTCGCAGTTTACCAGAAGCTTTGGACAATGATGCACCTCGGAAGCGTCGAAAAACACATGCTTATGAACCAAAGTCATCCGAATATGCCTGGTCGACATTTCTTCATGATGTTGAAGAGTTTGAGGTGCAGCATGTTCATGGAAAGGGAAAATTTGCTTTCGGGTTTGTTGAAGGGCCTCTCATAAAGGCGTTAAGGAGCGGTGATTGGTATGTTGAGGTTAGGTAATCTTTGTTTGACTGACATTCAATCAACTTTTGATAGGGTCTTATTGGATGAGGTGAACCTTGCGAGCCCAGAAACTTTGGAATGTATATCAGGTCTCCTGCATGGCCCAACATCATCCATCACCCTGACCGAACATGGTTCCCTGGAACCCGTCCCTCGCCATCCTGACTTTCGCTTGTTTGCCTGTATGAATCCCGCTACAGACGTTGGCAAAAAAGATCTTCCTCCCACAATTCGATCGCGCTTCACAGAAATTGATGTACCTCCTCCTGATGCAGATAAAGAAACATTGTTGAGCATCATTGCGCAGTACATTGGACACATCGCTGTTGGTGATAAAAGGATCATTATGGACATAGCGGAATTTTATACAGCTGTGAAAGAGGTTGCAGAGAGTAGGCAAATAGCCGATGGCGCCAACCATCGTCCGCATTTCAGTATGCGCACGTTAGTACGTGCCCTTACTTTCGCCGCCGACACAGCTAGCAAGTATAGCTTGCGTCGTTCTGTTTGGGAAGGTTGCCTCATGGCATTCACAATGGCCTTGGACGGCGAAAGTGCTAAAGTTGTCACTGCATTGGCCCATAAATATCTTTTATCGGTTGTCAAAAACTTCCGCTCAGTCCTCGCAAAAGATCCAGCGCCTCCGTCCGATGGTATATTTATCAAGCTTGGGCCGTTTTATCTTGAAAAAGGACCCTTGGAGGACGACTTGGTGGAAGAATACATCATCACCCCATCCGTTGAGCAAAAGCTCATAGATCTCTCACGGATTATCTTGACCCGTCGATTCCCTGTTTTAATCGAAGGACCAACATCTAGTGGTAAAACCAGCTCCATTGAATACTTAGCAAAACGTACGGGTCACCGTTTTGTTCGTATCAACAATCACGAGCACACAGATATCCAAGAGTATCTGGGGTCATATGTATCAGATCCGTTCACAGGGAAACTTATCTTCAAGGATGGGCTTCTGGTCCAAGCCCTTCGCCACGGATACTGGATCGTTTTAGATGAATTAAATCTTGCCCCAACTGACGTACTGGAAGCTTTAAATCGGTTGCTGGACGATAATCGTGAGCTAGTAATACCTGAAACGCAGGAGGTTGTTCACCCTCACCCACACTTCATGCTCTTCGCTACTCAAAACCCCCCTGGACTTTACGCTGGTAGAAAGATCCTTTCGCGGGCGTTCCGTAACAGATTCCTTGAGGTCCACTTTGAAGACGTACCTCAGATCGAACTGGAGACAATTCTGTGTCAGAGATGCCGGATCGCTCCCTCTTACGGCAAGAAAATTGTCAACGTCTTCCACGAGCTGCAAAAACGTAGACAAACAAGTCGGGTTTTTGAGAGTAAACAAGGTTTTGCGACTCTGCGCGATTTATTCCGTTGGGCAGGCCGTGATGCAGTTGGCTATCAAGAATTGGCCGAGAATGGATATATGTTGCTCGCAGAGCGTGCCCGGCGTCCGGAAGACAAAATTGTCGTGAAAGAGGTCATTGAAACGATCATGAAAGTCAAGATAGATGAAGACATGATGTACAACCTTTTCCGCGCAGACATCGATATGAGCACATATCTTGGACATCCAGTACCCGCCACTCCAAGTATCACCTGGACCAAAGCAATGCAACGTTTGTATATTTTGGTGTGTCGTGGGTTAAAGTTCAACGAGCCTATTTTGTTGGTCGGAGAAACAGGTTCAGGCAAAACATCTGTATGCCAGGTATTCGCAGATGCGTCTTCACAGCGCCTTCTTGCTCTTAATTGCCACCAAAATACTGAAACCGCTGACCTTATCGGTGGACTTCGACCTGTGCGAAACCGTAGTGCATTGCAAGCAGAAGCCGTGCGTCAGGTGTCATTGATACTCAACGCATATGGCATCAACGATGTACCGTCAAGCGTGGAAGGACTGGCCAAATCTTTGTCTTCGATCATGAAAAACATTCATGAATCAGATTCTCATTCCCGGCATCGGCTACAAGTTGCCCATCAACAGTTATTACAGCTCAATTCCATTTTTGAGTGGCACGATGGCCCCTTGATTGAAGCAATGAACGAGGGTGATGTTTTTCTCTTAGATGAAATATCACTCGCCGACGATTCCGTTCTTGAGCGTCTCAACAGTGTCCTTGAACCTGGACGGTCGATTGTCCTGGCAGAACGAGGTGGGACAAATCTTGAACAAGCTGCAGTCCGTGCGTCAGATTCCTTTAAGCTCTTGGCGACTATGAACCCCGGTGGGGATTATGGCAAGAAAGAGCTGTCACCTGCACTTCGCAATCGCTTTACAGAAATATGGGTTCCGTCTGTTGATGATCGTGATGACCTGGAACTCATTGTTGGGAGTCTGTGGTCTTGCACATCTCTTCAATCGTACACTACTTGTCTTCTGGACTTCGTCGAATGGTTGTGCTCCCGGGTTGGTGACCGTTCCTTGATGAGCTTGCGAGACATTCTGGTGTGTTCTGGTATTCTAACTCCGTTACCTTTCTCTTAACACTTTTTGCAGGCATGGGTTGTGTTCACTAATTCAGCATATAAGGAGAATCAGACGGAGGGGCTTCAGAGTGATGAATTATTTGTACGCCAATTCTGTCCTTCTTTCCCAACTCCTCTGAAATGATAAAATAGCATCACGCAGCCCACATGACTTATTTAGACGGCCTGAGCTCACTTCCTCAGCTTGCAGCCTACTCTCGAGAAGCAATGAAACGATTGAGGTCAGATGCAATTGCTAAACTTCAAGAGATTGTCCCTTTGCATCAACCACTTGGTTCAGCTGTGCAAACCTTTGACTCTACAAAATTCATCCAGCTTGGTTCTTTTGCCATTGAAAAGGGAAAAAACGCTCAGATGTGTCAGTCATTCAATCTTAATGCCCCGACTACGATGCACAATGCCATGCGCGTAGTCAGAGCTTGCCAAGTCCCAAAACCTATTCTGCTGGAGGGAAGCCCTGGCGTAGGGAAAACAAGTTTAATCACTGCCTTGGCTCAACTTACTGGGCACACATTATGCCGAATCAATTTATCTGACCAGACCGACCTCATTGATTTATTTGGTTCAGATTTACCTGTGGAAGGTGGTTCTGCAGGCGAGTTTGCTTGGAAAGATGCTGAATTCTTGAGGGCCCTGCAGGAAGGGCATTGGGTTCTACTCGACGAGATGAATTTAGCTCCTCAGGCTGTGCTTGAAGGTCTCAACGCAGTTTTGGATCATCGTGGGACAGTGTATATACCAGAACTCAATCGCTCGTTCCAACGACATCCATCTTTCCGCATATTTGCTGCTCAGAACCCTTTACATCAAGGAGGAGGCAGAAAGGGTCTTCCAAAATCTTTCGTTAACCGCTTCAGTAAAGTCTACGTCGAAGAATTAACGCCAGCAGATTTATATACCGTATGTTCACACATCTTTCCCGATCTTGGCGAATCTACCCTGCAAGCTATGATCTCGTTCAACCTCCATTTAAATGACTCTGTCACAGTGCAACGTTTGTTTGCTCAGGATGGTTCCCCTTGGGAATTCAATTTACGTGACATCATTCGTTGGGGCACACTCACATCACATTCTCACCACACACCGTTGGCCTTTTTACGCAGCATATATCTTCACCGATTCCGCTCAATAAAAGATCGGCAGAATGCATGTAGCATCTTTAACAAGGTATTCTCTGTGAATACAAATGAGCTAGAAAACTCTCCTCCCTGGATGGTGTCTGCTTCGGAAATGCGAATCGGTCATTTCCAAACCACAAGACATAACAAGGGGCCGATGTCTCGTCCAACTCGTTTTTTGAAATCACAACTTTCTGCATTGGAGGCTCTTGGAAACTGCGTTTCACAGTCTTGGCTAGCAATTTTGACCGGGCCAAAATATAGTGGAAAGTCTAGCATCGTTCGCACCCTCGCCAATTATTCTGGACACCGGTTGTGCGAAGTTTTTGTAAACAGCGCTACAGACACGATGGACATTCTAGGAAGCTTTGAACAAGTTGACCTGCGTCGGCGCCTGACCACTTTGCTCGACGATCTTGTTGACGTTATCGACATTGATATTCGCTCGATTGCAGGGTCCAAGGTATTATCTAAATACCGACACGAGGCTTGTGATTTGCGAAATTCTTGCTATACTACTTCAGATCAAGATTTTCAAAGATTGTACCAAAAGGTGGAAACTTTTATTTCCCGGTTGGTTGCCTTGGGGCCGCCCTCAATAAACCAGTACAAGCGTATTTTTACCTCACTTGCCGACCTTTCTTCTTTTTCCAGTATCGGCCAATTTGAGTGGGTAGACGGCCCTCTTATCAAAGCTATGAAATCCGGAGATTGGATTATGCTCGATGGCGCAAACCTCTGCGGACCCTCTGTTCTGGACCGTTTGAATTCTTTGTGTGAAATGAACGGTTTTCTTACACTCAGTGAACGAGGATTTGTCAATGGTGAAGTCCAGGTTGTCAAGCCGCACCCAAATTTCCGGCTATTTATGTCTGTTGACCCCCATTACGGAGAGCTCTCTCGAGCAATGCGAAACAGAGGCATAGAAATTGCTCTCATTGATGGCCCCATCTCGGATGATCAACAGATTCTCCAAGATCATTATCGGCTTCCTCGTGTTTTACCCGCCGCCTCTTCAGGGGGTTATATCTCCCAAATTACTTTGTTTGATGCTGTTCGACGCGGCCTTTTACAGGCTGAAGTGGAAAGGTCACCACTCTTGACATCCACAGGACGGTGCCTCGACCAAGACTCTGCACTTTCGAATTTGCTTGATCAAGCTCCGAATCTCATATTTTCTTCACTCCCAATCAACGTTGAAGTACCGTGGATTCCCTTCCTCTCGCGTACATTAGTGCCGGCCTACATACCTTATGTATTGCGATACGTCTCTCATTCTCGGTATCAAATGTCCTGTCAACCCATTTTAGTCGACTTCCTCGAAGCATTCCCTCAGCAAGAATTGCGCCATGCTCTTGCGAATATTCGAACATTTTATTTACAACGAAAACAAACTTCGGATGCGTTTTTATTGGCACAGGTTGGAATTACTTCTAATTTGCGCGATATCTTCTCATATAGCCTCTTTTCTTTAGCCTATGGATTTCTTTTGGATAGAAGGCACTTCGTTCGAAAAGTCGTTTGGAACCCACGGGGAAACGTTGCGTTCCTTGACTTTCGAAATTCTTAGTCTCAGTGCCGTACTATTCATTTCTAAGCGAGAAAACCTTGTTGAGATGGACGAAAGAATTCCCCAGAAAGAGAAAAATATTCAAGCACATCACAGTGTGCTAAAGCTTTCACAATATATGATCGACATCTCAGAGCACATAATAAAAAGTGCCTCTGTCATGGACTCCGGCGTGGTGGGTTCTAGCATTAACATTACGCTCTCATGACTAACGTATGACTCTAGGATTCAGTAAAACTGGCGTCTAAAATACTGGGCTATAGAACACATCTCATAGCTGCCCTCAATTCCTCCGCCTACGATTTTTCTGCCCTGTATGCTGTGTCGAATTGGCTGCTTGATAACCTCAGCAAATCCCCTCCAACATTCGATTTGTTACTTCAGGAATCTCAAACTCTCCACTCTATTGTCTCCCTCTCCTCGGGGCGTGGTTTGTTTAATTTATGGTCGAACATGTATATTGAGGAAATGTCTGGGACTATTCTCCAAGATGTTAGGCGTACTGATGAAATGGCATCTTTACTCAAGCAGTCGTCTGATGTCCCTAGTAAGTGTTAGTCCTAGCGACCACAAAACCACCTTTAATTTTTTTGTTAGATCTTCGACGCCAATCTTTTGATCTTATGAGTATGGAAACATTACCACCGTCATTAAAATCGCCGAAGTCCACATCATTGCTCGGTTTGAAGAAACTTCTCGACGAGGTGCGTTTATCTTCTTCTACATATCCGCCAATGTCTCGTGTTTACTCCATTCATAGTGTTTGGTATCAAATTCCAATGCTAGTATCGCTGGCTCGTTTTATATCGAATCCAATTCCATACTCCTCGAATTATTTATTGTCGCGTCCAGTGCAACGTTGGGTACCGATAGGCAGGTTAGTTAACACATATTATTTGCTGAATTCTATTAATTGCATTCTAGCTTGTGATCAGTTCGATGCAACAAATTCTCAAATTAGCCTTCGATAATGCTGGGACCTCCCTACTTCGTTTAGTCCCATATCAGCATCTATTATGGTCCCAAGAAGTGGGTGCAGGTAAGCCCTTGGTTTCTATAAGTTGGAAACATGCCTCGATGCAAAATGTCCAGTGTCTGCGGGATTGATTGCCAAGGCCCAAATCCGCCTTTTAGAAGGATTGTGGGAGGTGCAACCTCATATACCGGTAATCCCTTTCGTATTTTCACTGCCAAAACTACATCTTACTCCTCGATCCAGCAGATATCAGGGCCCTCAATCCTCCTACACCCATTCTCATTGTATAAGATAATTAAAACCTGGTAAGTGGGGATAAGTGGGCAAGAGCGTGCTTTCTTAATCACTTTTTTTAGTGATATGGGGCAAGTTGATTTGTTGTCATTGGCACAGCATGAATATGCTCTTCACCAACAAGGCCGTTTGGTCGTTTTAGAGTCCAAGCAAAACACCGACCGCGTGGTACAACTTATCCATCTTTTTTTCCAAACGCTTCATATCGTAAGTAACCAGGTGAATGCGTTCTACTTTTTCGCTCATTCGTCATGAAGGTTGCCACCTCTTTCCGCCCTTCGAGCGATACATCTTATGAGTTCATCAAAAATGTTAAAATTGGAAATAGGACACAACTTCTGGATTTCCTTCATCAAATGATGTCCTTGTTGCAAACCTCAAGTGACGAAATCTTTGCCACGTCAATTCGCAGACAATTCCTTCCTTTGATGCAACGTATGTCTGACTCAACTCCACTGCAAACCCTTGGTCTGGCCTGGATTGGAGTCAGTCGGGTGCTTTCAGACCTTGCAATCCCTGATACCCCAATCGATCCCGCTGTTGTACAGAATTCGAAGTACAACTGGATGCGCAGTGAAGAGGAGACCTTAAATGCCTCAATACGTTTGCATCAGCAACTTGAAAAACTGCTCACCGGAAATCAAGACAACGATGTTTCAAAACATCTAACAGCGTCTTTGGTGGACATTCGAGCTCAGCTTGAAAAGCTACCGATCTTACCCCCTCGTTCCGACATCTCTCGATTACACTTGTTTTGGTCAGAGATTGTTCAATTTCAGACAAATGTTCTGTCACATTCCAAGATTGATGCCCTGATCGATTCTTTTATTCAAAGTAACCAAAATGCCTCGTTACGCGAACGAGTCACTCAGGAATCTTTGGCTGGGTTTTATCATCGGTTAGATAGTGTTTACCCCGAATTTGCCGACATCAGCATTCTCCTCAAGCTTTCTATACAATATATGCGACTGGGGCTTAGACTTGTTGCAGAATCAAACTCTTCCTCAGACAATGTCACTCGAACCAAATGGGTCACATCCCTTATTTCATTCCCTACAGCTTGCAGCTCCGATCGTATCATCCGTTGCTTCGGCAATGCAGATACTTCACTGGTACCCGCCAGTCATAACACTCTTCTGACATTGGCAGCTCTTTCTGTGCAGAATTCCCTAGGGATTCAAACAGGTGCTTATTGGCATCTAGTAGAAACAGCGTATGAACAGATTTTGCGGCTTTGGCTCATTGATCGCGCGAAGGAAAAACAGCAAATCAGCGACGATAGTACCTTGTATCGGAAATCAAAACTGGACCATCGGGCAGTAACAGACGCAGATTTAGAAGAACACGAATTCCTTTCACTGTTTCCCAACTTCGAAAATGTATTTGATGAAGAAACTCGTCAGCAAGATTCCAACTCTACAAGCCACCCTGGCCTCGTTGTGGCTACAGATATGGAAACTTTGATTCAAATCCATTATAATCTGATGGATTCTCCACACGGTATCTCGAAAGGCACAATGCGTAATATTTTCCAAAAACTACGTGATTCTTCTGTGCAAAACCTTTTCATCACCTCTTCGGAATCCCTCCCAGATACATTGGACCGCATTAGTTATCCGTTCCAATTCTCACTTCTACGAGATAGTATGCTGGCCTTGGAATCGAATCACAAAATGGACAGGTTGTCATATAACTTCTACATGGATAGCAATTACAAGGAACTCAAAAGGGCAGCTTCAGTGATCCTTGCTCTCAAGCAAAGGCTTGAGGGTATTTTGGAAGAATGGCCTGATCAAATGGTTGTCAAACACTTGATGGAGAGATGTGACGACATCCTCACAACCTCATCGAAGACATCTGTCGCCAAAATGCTGTCAATGGTCGAGCAAGTTCTCGTGCAAAGCCAGGATTGGGAAATGTATTCGAATAAAGACAATTCTATCAAATCCAATCAAGAAGAAATAGTTCGTCTTGTAGTGGATTGGAGGAGATTAGAATTGTCCTGTTGGCAATCCCTCTTAGATTCACAGGCCAAAACGTTCACAGACGAACTGTCTGAGTGGTGGTTCCGTTTATACGACGCCGTCATCCGAGGTACTCTAGCAGCTTTCAATCAGGATCTAGAGGATCCTGAACAAGCTGTCAATCGCTATCTCGACACCCTGATACCATTGCTTGACTCCTTCATTACTTCGAGTCCTCTCGGTCAATTCCATGCAAGACTAAAAATGCTCAACAGTTTTGAAACTTATATCACAAAGATATTGATACACAAGTCCTCGAAAGAACGCACAATCTTGAGTCGTGTGCTCCGTATCCTTCACGCGACTTATGTCTACCATAGCCTATTTTCGGAGAATCTTCGCAAGCGATTAGCGGATGAGAAGGCGTCATTGGAATCGGAAGTGAAAGCCTTGATCAAGTTGGCGAGCTGGAAAGATGTCAACGTGCAAGCACTTAAACAAAGTGCTCAAAAATCACACAGACAATTGTATAAGATTGTGAGGAAATTTCGTGACGTACTCAGGCAACCTGTAACGGAGGACCTACAAGTGCAGAGTCCCAGTGACTCTGAACACCAAGCTTTATCTATGGAGGCGCCAATAGATTCGTCATCGTCCATGTCCACATCGAGAGTGTCTTTGAATGGGCGGCTAAAAGGCTTGAAAACGCCGGATTACCTTGTAAACTTGGAAGTCACTTTCGAAAAATATTCCTCCCTAGTCGAAAACATGTTGCGGCCAGCTGTTCAGTGTCAATCGGCCCATGCGGTAGACTCTTTCGCCGTCGAGATTATCACAACATCTAAAGATCTAGCGTCAATCACTGTGCCACTAAGTCTCACGGCACAGGTCCGACAAAAACATCAAAAGGCATTATTAGTCCGAAAAAGAAAGGCTTTCTCAGATATGCTGAAGGCATTGAAACATGCAGGATTAGCCAGCAATGTGAAACCTGAAATATTGCGCCAAAACTCAAGCCAGCAATGGGTTCGGGAACAGCCAATCTTGAGGCAGACATCGATGATGGATTTGGATATCCAGAAAGGAAACATGTACTTTGCGAAACTTTGTGGCACATTGCCGGCTTTACGGGCGTTGCTCCCGAACCATCATGCTGATGTTACCACCCGTGAACTCCAACGAGGTTTGATGTTTCTTGAGTCTGGTTTCTCTATGGCTGTCGATCTCAGAGCGCGGTATGTCGAAATAGTACGTTGAAATATGTATACTCATATACTCTCTTATAGGTTGGCCAACGCTTTGCCTCATCATCAGAAATTGACAGACACCTTGAAGAGATTGCACGCCTTGAAATCTCATACCGACTTAGTTGTCGCTGGGCAAAACGTTCTTGCACACGTATCTTCTGTTTATGATCTTCTTTCCAAATGCTCGCATGCTCTCTCGGAACTGCGTGATAATGTGATCATCTTCAATCAGATCGACCCACCGGATTCTGGCATAGATAATTTTTTACAGCAAGTTTGTGTCCTTGCGTCCAGTACCGATACAATGTGTGAACGGGTATTTCACGTGCTTGGTTCCCTGAACTCTACTCCCATATCGTTTTTGACTCAGGGTACGTTTGATCCTTTCGGTTCTACGACAGAAGTTGAAATTAACGTTAAATCTAGATGAAAGCGGGCTTCTCATGGAAGCTCAAAGGCACATTTCCCGGACCCAGGATGCTATCTCTGGATGGCATAGAGAACAACCCTCGTTTGCTCATTTGCTTTTACCTATTCTTCAATGGTTATCGGATCAACATATAGTTCCTCTGGACTCCACAATTTCGGGAGCAGTTGCAAATCCAAATCAAATGCGCGTCGATCAGTTCATTAGTTCACTCCTTGTTAGTGTTCAAGCCATGGTGTCAAAGGTATCATCAAATACGAGCGGCAAAGAAGAAGAAGAAGCAGAAACTGAGAAATATCTCTTTAGAGGGTATCAGCTCATACGAGATTGCACCCACGTTCTGAATCTAGAGCGTATCAGTAATCAACTAGATGAAGTTTTACGAGGACTATCTACTTCTGCCGACCTTCATGACACCCTTGACAACCTTCTTCCCTTCCTCTCAGTATATCTTCCGCTTGTCGCAGACCAACTCTTTTCCCTCAACAATTGGACTAAATCGATATTCAAGCTGGACTTTGTTTTGTGTTCGGTTCTCCAAACGCTCTCCCAACAAGGATTTTGTATACCCCCAGAGAGCGAAGGAAGTGAGGCAGGTGGAGAGTCTTCCAACGTTCCTGGAGTAGGTATTGGTGAAGGATCGGGGACGGAGAATGTTGTCGGAATTTTCAGGAATGCCTTACAAGGCCGAAAAGGCCGGCAAGGCCCGGCTAGCCTTGTGATGCCTCCCAATCTGAGAGCGTGCCTAAGAAGTAACCGTGATTGACCTTGTAAGGTAGTGGCTTAGAAGTCTATACATGCCTAGCAAGGCGTAGGGAATAAGATTAGATTAAAAGACCTTGCTAGGTTGGGCTTGATTCAAAGGGCATCTAACAAATTAAAAGGAAGATGAACGCACTGACATAGTTTCCAATTGATTAGTAGTCAACGATTGCTTTCAGTAGGAATTGTGTTGAAGTCAAACTTTTATGCACTTACCAAGAACCGAACGCCAGACCTTCAAGACAAGACAAACCTACCAATAGCATTGTTACCACTAGACCAAACCTCCTTTCTTAAATTATAGTGTGGCGTTAATATGACACCACATTTTCTGTGCTTAGTCAACTGATGTAACCGATCGAGTCCAGAGTCGTCTACTCGGACTTCAATTTTTTCAGACAATCTCAATCGTGAGGGCCGTACTATGCATTGAAAAGCAAAGAAGTAATCAACCAAACACAGTAGTATGTCCGCCATAATGAGATACACCGGAATGCAAAGTAGTCTAAGTACAGCGTGCCTACTATAATGGTGTAATATTAGCACGCTTACTAGAGCGTGTGCTCCGTGTTTTGGCTACAACAGTTGCGTCAGGCTGCACAGGGGCCAACCCCTTCTTTCGACCACGTTTTGGCTTGATTACTGGTGCTTCAAGTGGAGAAATGCTTGTGGAAGCATTAGGAACAGAGACTGTATTGGAAGAAAGGGGAGGGCTTGTCGGAGTCTGAGTCTTCGGAACTGGGAGAAATACTGGGAGTGGAGCATTGACCGTGGTATTTGTAACATGGAGTGCAGACTCAAAGGCTGCCGGAGTCGGTTCTAATACCAATGATACATAATGGGCATGAGCTAAACGCGTGGGAATCAAAAGACAAGTACCTTCGTCAGTATCAGATCTATCTTCAGTAATATCCTGAGTATTAGATGGCAGGTTCCGAGTGCTTTGTAGTGGCGGCGCAAAGTCTTCTACATCAGAGTCGGTGTCACGGTCTTCCACATTAACGATAGGACCCGGAATAGAAGTTGTTGAACTAGGAGTTATGGTTGTTTGTCGACTAAAGTTGGCAATCATCTGATAAACCGGATGCGGAGATGGACTTGACTCGGAATCCGACATCCTGGAATGGCTTGATGTAAGGATTTCCGTAGGCTGCTGTGTAATAGAAGTAGGAATAATGGGTTTTTGGTGTGGAAAGAGAATATTATCCCAATATTTGAACAGTGAAGCGAGTGATGACTGCTGTGTAATGAGATAATGCTTGTACATATCGTGTTGAGCAAGATAAAGCCTCCCTGTTGTTGGTCCTACACCACTACTGGTAAATTCACGGTCGTCGGATAAGATGTATATAGTCTATATTAGTAGTCAATATCTAGCACTCAATTTATAATACATGTAATAACAAATACATACCGCTGTTGCAGACGCAGCTATCAAGCCTGGTGTTGTACAATTCATACGACTATCAATATGGGCGCTTGGACTATCTTCCCGTGTTCGAGGCATAATCTCCGCCTTTAAGGCCGATGGCCCTAGAAGAATGATTCTTGCCGTCTAAACTAGAGTTTTAGCCAGGTATTATGTATTTTCAGAATTAAATATACTGTACCTTCAAAAGAAAATCACTTTTAAAAAGTCCCAAAGCGTTGTTGGTGTCAGAATCTGCAAATAAAACTGGGGGAAATGTGTGCGCAGTGTCATTGGGATAAATGAGCTTCCAGATTTCCTTCGTTCCGGTCATCACTTTTACACGGTCCGATGCACCAAGCAATGTTTGCACAACCGCATGGGAGCTTAGGCCAAAAGACAATGGTGAGGTGAACAGCTCAGATGGAATGTTTGGGAAAATAGAAGGCGCAGAGGTCCGAATCTTATTTAGTATTGTTGAACGGCCTTCCGACAAGCCTTTAACGAACTATAGAATAAAGATATATGAGCAAGATATCCTAAACTTGGAAAAAAGATATAAAACGCACCACATTAACTGCCATCTCCACATTCTCACTGATAATTGAATGGTACTTTGCTGGAAAGCATTCGTACAATTCCGCAATATTGCCAAGCTTGGATGTATTCTCGTCTTTGTACCGAGCAGATGCATTGTTAGAGCTGAACGAAGGCCTGGGATTTCCAAAGAGTGACTTGGGAACAATAATACGATAGAAAATGAAATGATATTTAGCAAGACGAATAAGGTCCTTTCGGAGAGCTATTTCGGCTGCGCAATCCGATGTGTCAGAGACAGCAGGTCGAACAGCGCCTTTTTTGTTGATCAAGCGCATTTTCAAACTTGCGTTTTCCTCTTTAAGCTCCCGGACCTTTGATTCCAGATTAAAAATGGTATCTTGCTGGATCCGACACCTCTGTTTCTATTCATTAGAATCTAGAAAATGCAAAAATACATTAAAATATTACTTACTTGCTCAAGCTCGGCCAATGTTGCTCCACGGAAAAAAGACGCGCCTGAAATGGATGACTCGCCTGCAACGGAGCTTGGAACAATTGACATTGATGAAGACATGACCAAAGAGTTGTACCAGAGAGGATATGAGTTAGAATATCAGTGCTGCTACTCAGAAAGAAGAAATTTTGTGTCTTTTAAACAGAAAAGTGAGCCGCACCCTTTCCTCATGTTAAGCGCCGTGCTATAGCCTTGATATAACATCATTTTCCCACTATGTAAAGGATCAAGCTGAAAATTTAATATAACGTGTACAAAACACAAAAATAGAGCACTATGCATGCTTGATTACACTCTTTATTGTATTCTGTTTAATATGTAACAACACTAGTTATAATAAAACATGTGTAGTTAATTTTATTGATTTTAACCGCCACCACATGTCCGGATCAAGTGAATCCATAACAATAAACTCGTTTGCATCATTTCCAAAGTCTGGAATCAGAAGGCCACCGCGTACTATACTACGTACGTCAATAATTGCAGAGTTTGTTCGCCTTCGGGCTCGTACTCGGAGAAACTCTAAATCTTTATCACGCCTACGTGCCAAATTTGTGCGCTGATCAACCGGTTCATCAAGTGGCAGAATAAGAGCAAGCGGCCACTCTGTTTTGTCATCTAATGACACAATAAACATGAACAGAAGTTGTGCAAAGCAGTACTTCTGATGATCAAGTGCCAAAAGGACGTAATCATTTCGTGGCCGCTTGTGGAAACTTTTGCTAACTCGAACCATATCTCTTTGAGCCGACCAATCAATTTCCGACTGATAATGAATTCTTGCAAGCTCAAATGGTGTAATCTGTTACACAAGTAAGTTTTGACATGAAAAATAAATAATGCTTAAATTGTTCTTGTAACTCTTACCTTATGATTGGCTTTTAATCGGATAGTACTTCCAGAAGCTGCTGCAAGGTATTTTCCTGTTTTAATCCGGAAGCGTTCAAATGCCATGTTCTCTTTGAATTGTTTTTCCACATCGGCAAATGTGATTATTGCTTGAAGTGACCCAATTGAAATGTGACTTTGAGCTCTTTTCTCATTACTTGATCCTGTTAAATGTCAATTTAATAACATTATACATGTACAAACAAATAGACCGTTACCCAATGAATTTCCAAGATTGGAAACTTGTGGTGTAGATATAAGTGATTCTTCGCCGTCCTCTTTGGGCATGTCAAGATCATCAATAGCATTGATATCCATGCGAATAATCATTGCAATAAGATCATCGTGGTTCATTTTTAATATCTGTTAGAAGCAAATTTACTAGATCAGACAAATAATATTGTACACATGAATTAAAGCACATTCCTGTGGCGCCACATCTTTGAAATTGGTGTGAAAGCGGTACCAGAGCTTAAGCAAGCCATGTGCCTTTTCATTGGGTTTAGTATTAGAGTTCCGAGTTGCACCTTTTGCAACAATATCTTGAATCATATGGACATGTGAATGGATTTTAGGAAAATTCCAATTTTTGTCTGGATGGAGTTGAATATATTCCTGGAAATTTTATTGTTGAGAGAATTAATTGGGTCTACATATGAATTGGAGAATGCCTTACCTCAAGAATAGAACAGAACTTTGCAAGTTCTTTTTGTAACCCATGTAATGTTGTACTGCTATGAATAATCAAAGATGAATACATATCCAATTCTACAAAGCTTCGCATAAGCTTGAGCAGACAATATCCACGGTCTGACTTCTCTAGAACATTATGAGATGCATAACAAATGATCTAGAAATCACAGATATATTATATTCACAATTAGTGTCTAAAAAATGCATGTGTACCTTTGCTATATCTTCATATTTTGTTCCATCTGCAAATTCTCCTGTCTTAATTATAGATGCAAAGTGATTAAGACCACTCCATCGAGGAATTTGATCAAATCTATAAAAGCATAAACCTTATTATTACTTATCCATCAAGAGGTTATATTATCAATGCTTACTGATTGTCAATAATCTCAGCATCTTTCCTTCCAGAGCTATCAATAATAGCCTTAAATTCTGACCATAAATGATCAGAAAATAGTCCACCATGGTATGCATGTAGTCGATCCCAGGAAAGAGCTTTATATACATCACTCCCATTCATCATCCAAAATACATTCTGTAGGAAATATTAATCAAGAATAATGACATATATAATGCACTATACCTCTACATTTCGTAATCCATATTCTTTTAAATAATTCTCCTTATCTTTAGCTGTAAAATTTTGTGCCTCTGTATATATGTGTTTCATTTCTGCTGATGTTCGATAAGGGTATACCGTGGTAAGATTTGATAAATTTTCCTTTGGAACCAAGCATACAGGACACGGAAAGTTGCTTGTAGCACCACGGGTTAGGGCCATAACACATCTATAAAATAGGCGCCCAACAGTTTCATTTACTATAACAATTATATTGAAGTAAACTATTACTTACTGCTCTTCATAATCCGCTGATAAAATCAAAATAAAGAAGAATAGCCACCGGACAATGTTGTCTGCACACTGTGCATAGTATCCTGTTGTGGCATATTCTTGAACGGACTTAAGAATTTCGTGGAATCCTTTGTGCCAAACAATACGCTTGAAGTTTACAAAAATTTTCTTTCCTGACTCGCCAGCATCTTCATCAACCTAGAAATCCATATTTGGAGTTTAATACTAAAAAAATTTATAACATTTAGAATGCTTACAATAGGCAGCCATCCAACTAGGATTCCCCCACCAATACCATCACTGTTTCGAAGATTTGCTGGAAGATTTGCACAGCGAGCAAGCACTGGATATGCCTTTGCAGTACCAAAGGTGGATAGCCGAGTTTTGTCTGCATATAGGATAATAAAAAATGGTAATGCACCATTGGGAAGAAGGTTCTAAAGCAGAGTAGGATGATAAGTATTCTACATTTGTAAAAAGAAAAATATATACATCTACCTGGATGCTCCACCATTCATTTGCAGTCCATGGTTCTCCAATCAACCGGTCTCGTTTACCGTCATTTTGTTTATAATGCCTTTCAGCAATCCAATGAAACTGTGAAAGTAGAGAAGGATTCTGAAGAAGACTATTGCACCACTCAATTAGTGGCCGGATATACACTTCATACCCAATTTCATCATTTTGGTATGGTACAAGATATTCCTTTTTCTGGAACTGTACTCCATAGTATTAGTTAGTACAACTACAAAATAGAAAAAATATTACGCACTCCAGTTGAACGGTAGCTACGAGCAAGCTCCCAGGTCTTCTCAAGCTCTGATACACTGTCAATTGTAAACTGCTCTGGCTTTTCTTTGATTCTGTCAATAAGGGTTAATAAAATCTGCTTTTGCTGCCTATTCATATGTGAGCTAAGTGCAAGTTCTGCCACTTCGAAGTCAAGACGTGTCCTAAATGGATGCCACGGGTTGGTACTGGTAGAATGGGGTGTTGGTGACGTTTGATAGGAATTTGGATTATATTGGTGTGTAGGAATGAATTTTGGTGGCATATTTGCACTTGGATGAAATTCAATGCAGATTTGATGTGGAAGCGGTGGGGGCAAATGATTATTTGAAATTTCATCAAGCATTTGAAGTATAGAGGATTGATTTGTGACTGGCTCAATTGAATCTTCCGGCTCCATTGAAAGGGAAATATGATGACCATTTAGAGAATCCTGTGTCTCCATTTGAGCCATATCTATAGCAGAATAAGAAGCGGTTGTAGAATCCTCATTTGGTATAGCTGGAGAGTGGCTAATAGCAGCATTTAAAATTGATGTATAATGTAGAGAGTCTGTATGAGTTTTGAATGGTAAATGTCAATAATTAGATTATACACTATGACATACTATTTTCATAAACCCTATTTGCAAAATCTCCAAAAGCATTCTGTGCATCCAGACTTGGTGTTTTGCCACTACATGATCGGATATGTTGAGCAATGCCTTGGATGCTAAACATCTTGTTGCATATTGGGCACAATTGGTCCTTTGGCTGGCGGCGGTTAGCCATGTCTTTGAAAGTAAAGAAGATATCAGAAAGAGGAGCAGATAAAGAATTAAATATGATCCAACTGCTTTTATACTATTTTACCAGCATCTAATATAGAGTGTGCTGGAGATTATTCGTCTCATAGGCCCTAGTTTCATCATTCTGCTGCGCTACATCACTAAGCTACCATAATCAGTTCATCAATTTAGTCTGCCAGAACATGTATTCTAGTAACCATCTATCAAAATATGTCATAGTATCCAGCACAAAGGTCTTTAAGAGGTTAAAGATTCTCATTGTTGATGATTAAGGCAGTACTACCATAGTTGTACAGTGCAATATGCATGCAACATACAACAATCAACACCGAGTTACAATGCATCAACTTATGAGATATCAGTCAAATCATTCTTTCCCATGTATCATGTTCAAAATTAGTCTCTCTTCGTGTGGAATTACTGATTATCCACCGTACCCTAGATTATTTACCTTTGTAGATAGCATGTGCTACATAAACAGTTACTTTGGTGAAGACGTAGACGATGTATGTGATTTTCTTCTAAGTCCACTGTGTCGCGTGATCCATGTGACATTCTTCTCACGGCCGTGACCCTTTGCTTACTTGTGCTCTATGGCGCACAAACTGCAGGGATATTGACACAGCACTAAAAGTACATAAAATAAAGTGTAAATGATCCACAATGACGTAGAAAATTGTCCAATTTGATATATCTATACTGACCATCCCTTGAATGCCTGACAACTTTGCACTTGCTGTGTATGTGTGTGACGTTAGTCACAGTCAAGTTGTAAGGCCTCGTATGGTTGTAATATGGATCAACTTCAACTTCAGTAGGTTTCTTACGGTAGCTTGTACATTTAGCACTCACATTTTCTCAAAATAAATACGCATTTGGTCCTCTAAATACATTCTATAAATCATTTTCATTTGCCCCTCTTTACAAGTGAGTGACACATGACTTCTATATTTATCTAATCCAACGCAAGGCAAAAGTCGGCATTCTAAGAGAGCCGAATCACATTAGAAGCCAAATTTTGGCCTAATCTAGGCCCCATCATTGTAAGGCTATCCCGAAATTTCCGACAGTAAGCAAGGAAATCGAGGATGAAAGCCAAATCGAGGGTCTCAAAGGCGAGGAAGAGCAGAAGGCACCTGAAGGTGATCATGAGGACGGCGACGCTATTGAGATGGATAACGACTTCGGCGGCAAGTTGGAGGATGTACCTGATCCTGCTTCAGACAAAGAAGACGATCGCGACGACAAGGACGACGGAAGCGAGCATGATATCGATGAAACTTTAGGTGATCTAAATGATTTAGATACTGATGCTGTCGACGAGAAAATGTGGGGTGACGAAAAAGGCCCTGAAGGTACCGGCGACAAAGATGAGAAGACAGATAAAGATCATTCGAAAGAGCAGGCAGGTCCCTCCGAGGTTGTTGCTAAAGAGGGCAAAGAACAGAAGAAGTCCCAGGACCAGGAGAGCGATCATCAGCCAGAACCGGAACCGCAAGCGCCGTTGGAAGACCATGAAGAACATCTTGAAGATGCAGGGAACGACGAACCCTCAGATCCCGATGTGAACGGTGGAAAAATGGATGACTATGTACAGGATGCCGAGACACTTGAATTACCTGACGACATGGATTTGGGGTTAGATGGGGGTGAAAAAGAAGGCGAGGACGATTTAACTAAAGATGACGATCCTATGGATGGTGACGATGAAGGACTGCCTGATGATAATGTGACTGAGGGGCTTGAGGATTTTTCCATGGATGACAAAACAACGAATACACCTTCAGCCGATGTTTCAAAAGAAGATGATTCAGAACGGAACGATGATAATGACATGTTCTCGGAGGCACCCCAAGGTGTGGATGATGATGAGGCCAACCGGGAAGAGGGAGAAGATGAGGAAGCGGATGAAAAAGTAGAGGCCGTCGCTCGACCCGACATCTCTCATGACGGCGGAATGGCAGACCCAGGCGACATCGCTAATCCTGAGGCTGGGGAAAACTCATCTACTGGGGAAACAGGGACATCTCAAGGTGGTTTGGGTCAAGCTGCTTCAAAGAACGAAGAAAAGTCCGCTAATGTTGACGGGTACGATCAATTTTGTACTATCGATTGAATTTCACTAACATTCGTGTAGATCCTTGGAAGCCACGCAACTTTCGGAAAGCGTGCCTGAAGATAATGGCGGCACGGGATCTGCGTCGTCTGGTGTTCAACAAGGCCAAAAGGAATCGCAGAACAAATCAAGACCCATTCCAAATCCTTTACGCAGTCTGGGAGACGCCCTCAAGGAGATCCAACAACGATTTGATGAAATTCTCAATTCTGAATCAATGGATGCTCCCCGAGATAAAATGGGCGAATCAAACGCCAAGTCTCAGGTTGAATACCTCCTTCCTGAAGATATTGATGACGAGATGCAGGCGTTGGGTCCGGCTGGGGAAGAACAAGTTGCGAAGTTGGATCAGCTCACTATCGTGGACGACAACATGGAAGTTGAGGAACCGCCTTTTTCTATGGATGTGGAGCCACCGTTGGTGCCTGAGGTACATGATCAGAGTATTCATCAGTCACCTATTGAGGAACAAGAGCCGACTGCTACTGGACGGGAGCACGGAAAGGACGTAGAAGGTGCCATCTTAAAAATAGGTGCAACTCAAGCCGAAGTGTCTGCTGTTCACGACCCATCTTTGCCAAAGGTGGACGATATTCATGATGAAGACGAGCTTATTGAAACCCAACTTCGTCAATGGAGAGCTGCTGACTACCCTGAAGATGGAGCGGAGAAGATTTGGCGTCTATATGAATCTCTTACTCATGATCTTGCTTACACTTTGTGCGAACAACTTCGCCTCATCCTTGAACCAACCTTGGCCACCCGACTGAAGGGCGATTATCGGACCGGAAAACGGCTCAATATGAAGAAAGTCATTTCTTACATCGCCAGTGACTACACCAAGGACAAAATCTGGTTACGTCGCACGAAGCCAAGTCAGCGAGAATATCAAGTGCTCATATCCATTGATGATTCTCGTTCAATGGCAGAATCCCATTCAGTTCATCTCGCCTATCAAACGTTAGCTTTGATTTCCAAAGCCCTGAGCCGTCTAGAATCTGGAGACGTGGCAATTGCAAAGTTTGGCGAAACTGTTGATCTGCTCCATGGTTTTGACGAAGGCCCTTTCTCAGATCAAGCAGGGACAAAAGTTATCAACGCCTTCCGGTTCACACAGAAGGCCACCAATGTTTTGTCTCTGCTGCAATTAACTTTGAAAGTCCTTGAAAGTGCAAGAGAACGAAAAGCAATGAGTTCCGCTTCAGCCGCTGACTTGTGGCAACTTCAAATTATTATCTCCGATGGAATGTGTCAAGATCACGAAAAACTACGCACTATGTTGCGGAAGGCTGAAGAACAACGGGTTATGATCGTTTTCATCATCCTAGACTCACTTCAAGGGACAAAAACTGAGCCGGGTTCTTCAAAAGGTGCAACTCATGGGTCGATTCTGTCCATGGACAAAGCAGAGTTCAAAATGGTCGAAGGAAGAATGGAGCTCCAACTGCAAAAATACTTGGATTCATTCCCCTTCGAGTACTACGTCGTTCTTCGGGAGGTGGAAGCTTTGCCTGACGTTCTAGCCGGAACATTAAAACAATTCTTCGAGCGCATCTCTGAGGAATAGTTGACTTGCACACAAGGGGTCCTATCCAATGCCTGGTAATATATTGTGAAAATCTTGTTGTGGTACGTTGTACGACTCGGAGTAGTATACATAAAAGTAATGTATAATATTTGTACAGTAGGTTTAATTCATCTTATCGCAAACTCAAAATGTATTTGAGTTTAAGGGTACTATTTGCATAATTGTCCGATAACGAGGCCAGCAACTTGCAGATTCTGACACAATGCGATTACGTAATAGTAAGTTCGGACACAAATCGGCTGCTTTAAATATAAAACACACTCGCTTACTACTTCACCTATTCGTAGATGATAGAGGAAGCAACCTCTGGAAGTCATTTTTAGCCAATCCTCCGTACTCTTGCTCCACGACGACTTTCAGGCGTTCCTCAGATTTATTCCTAAAGCTTAAGTCTCCGAAGTCCATGTCTGCTTCGACGAGTTCTTCACCTACACCGAAGAACAAGACCTTTTCGCCCAAGGACGCTGAGGTCGAGGAAAGAAAGGGCCTTCTTATTGATGCGGACGAAAACTTGGATGACCACGATGAATACTTTGAAGATGACATCCCAACGACTCGGTCCTCTTGGTCGCGGAGAAAGATTACGACGACAGCCATTGTGATAATTGGGCTACTGGTGACTGGGGCGCTGGCTCGTACCGTTCTGTTTGGTAGTCCTGGAAGAATGACGAACCATTCTGCTTTTTCTGGAGAAGAGCTGCGTTCCAATGGCACGGCCTTGTTCAAACGAACCGTCGTCGTCGTCTCCATTGACGGGTTAAGGTATGTCATGATGGTAATAATGGTAATTATGTTTTAACTCTTTTTAAAATGGACCACAGGGCAGACTATCTGGACCGAGGTTTCACACCTCATTTACTTGCACTCAGCAAAAAGGGTCTTCGAGCTAAATCCATGAAACCTATATTTCCAGTAAGTCGCGCATAGTTTACAGAGCAATTATATTCACTCTCAATCACCGGCAGACTTTAACATTTCCGTGAGTCAATGTTTGAGTAAAGGTACCTTTTCTCATCTACTCTATGTAACATAAAGTAATCATTGGGCTATAATGTATGTCACTTCCGTCTATTCATGTTAATCTGTTATTGAAGGTAACACAGGACTGGTTTGCATGCCGAATCTCATGGAATAGTAGCAAATGTGACGAACCGTTTGTCTGTATATTTGGCTCAGCTGATATATCTAGTTAGAACTTCTGGGATCCAGTTACTGGGGAAGAATTCCATTACAATCAAATTAAATCTGCCTGGATTTCATCCTGGTGGTTTGGAGAACCTGTGAAAAACCATCCCTCTGATTTTTACACTGACATTCACTGACTGTACAATATACCTTAGATGTGGGAAACCGCTGAGAAGGCGGGCGTGACGGCAGCTAATCTGATGTGGTGGGTACAAAATTTTACCCCCCCCCCCCTCCCCCCCCCTTCCTTTGCCTTGAATGACCTCAAAATAGGCCCGGTCCCCCAAAAACCACATCTGGATCCTCCGCAACATATTTTGTCCCCTGGAAAGTAAGAAAAACAATCTACAGTATGCTGGTCATTTCATCGAATCTTTCGTAGGACAAAGTTCCCCTTGAAGACAAACTGAAGCAAATTCTAAACTGGATTGATCTTCCTCTTGATAAGAGACCACAGCTGATATTGGGTAAGTCGGAAACATAAACACTTAATTTGAGTATATCTTTACATTTTTTGACACTATTTCAGCCTATGAACCTTCTCTTGACCAAGCGGGTCATGCAACAGGTCCATATTCTGAGCGGGTTAACGTAAGAACAGAGTTTCATCATAGGATAGGCAACTTGATCAATTTCCATTCTCAGCATACCCTTGTACAAGTGGACGTTTTTGCAAAGGAGCTTCATGACTCCATCGCCGCTCGCAATCTAACCGATATAGTCGACATCGTTTTTGTTAGTGACCACGGCATGACAGATACCAGTAATCCTGAGCCAGTATATATGGATGACATTTTAGGCAAGGAAGGGATCGCTGCTATCGCTCACGAGGATGGCTGGCCATCAATGGGCCTTCGGTTCCATGAGCACGCTAATTTGTCGAAGCACCTCGACGCACTTTTAAAGGCTTCAGATAATAATCCGGAGAAGTTTGACGTCTATACCCACGAAACTATGCCCGAGAGATACCATTTTGCGAACAATGAACGCATTGCTCCCATATATGTCGTACCAAAGATTGGATATATTCTAACAACACATGCAGAAGGCAATACTGGCATGAGCAAAGGGGTGCGTCAAAGTAACTCTCGAAAGGTTTTTCTCCTGATCATCAATATTACCAGAATCACGGATACGACAACGAAGAAGTTTCGATGCAGGCTATGTTTGTCGCTCATGGGCCATTCTCTCACCAGGCTAAAGCACAGCACCAGCGACGATCAAAAATCGCGCATCTATCTTCTCGAGCTCATGAAGGTTGGCACTCGACTTCGGACGACACGTATATCATGAATACTTTCCAGAATGTTGAAATCTATAATCTGGTGATGAAACTTCTGGGTATTGAGAACATTGCTAATAACAATGGCACGCTCGGCTTCTGGGATCAATATCTATGATCTACATAGTAGCTTTATATTGCGTTGATTGCATATTTATGTTATCCGTTTTGTGGGCAATTATAGACCTTTAATGGATATACTTTCAGCACATATCGTCTGAGTGGCATAAGTAATCTGTATCGGATGGAAAGCCCCACTGATTTAATGGATGCCTCTCTCTGACTTAGAGCAAGTGAACATGCAAAATAAAGGCATTGACACATTATGTTTTCCGTTGTCTATTCTGTACTCGCCCAATTATGCTGGTTGGGGCAAGGTCAATGCGCTCGGGAACTTCTTGAATTACTGTATGCTTTGAGATTTATATGATATAACCCATATGTTTCCGTAAGTCTGAAAGCATATAAAATAGCCAAAGAGAAAAGAGTCAACACTACTACACATTCAAGGAGATTCAAAGTGCGAGAAAAGCACGACGACAAGAGATATCGCATCTTGGTCGATCAATGACCATGATCAGCATCGAAAACCATGTGATTGTCGTGAATTGGTGAAGGGACATAAGCAGCCTCAGGCAAACCACTCTCATCGAGACCCTCGGCCGCTTCGATGATCTCATATAATCTTGAAGCAACTTCGGGAGGAGGTACACGTCCACCAAGAATGTCCTTGGCGGGTACTGGAGATCCATAGAAATCACGGTTGGCATCTTTCCTTTCGATAAGGACTGTCCCTTCAAGTGACAGACCAGCGAACAAGCCTAGGATGCATTTAATCTCCCCGTCAAAGATTTAAGCAAAATATACCTAGCACACGCACCTTTCGACTTTGAGTACGAGAACATGGGGGCAGGGTGCGCTAACGATGCCTGCACACTTCCCCCTGTTCCTATAGGCCCGGCACTAGCACTAATGTTTCCGCCAATAGTAACGTTGCCTCCCATCGAAAATGCGCGTACAGCATCTTCACTGTTCAACACAATCACAAAGTCGGTGATATCTGCGCCTATCTGTAAACCCCATCCCACACCCCCTGTCGCGATACATGATGGCGCAGACCAAGATCCATCAGGTAGGCGGGCTATGACAAGACCGGATCCTGCTTTCCCTGAGAATACAAATCCGGCTTTAACGACTTGGAACACTGCCAGGCCTGATATCCAAGACATATTCAGAAAAAAGACTGTGGAAATAGTCGAATACTCACCTCGTGCCCTTTGCAAAACTGCCTTCGGGATGGCATTGAGCGCTGACTCGGGCCTTTCAGGATCAGCTACACTTTTGAAATCAGTGTGCATAATGGTATATCTACAGGTCAGAAACTCACCGAGGAAGCTGTCTAAGATGTTGGCTGCTTTCTCTGCTTCACCCGGTAGTGAAAAGGTCTGGACAAATTCTCGAGATCCTGAAGCTACTTTGGTCGTGCTAGATTGAACAAATGCCGTGGCTTGCATCCCAGCCTTCTGTGCGCCCTTACGGAATTTATCAAGCATCGACATGGTGGAGGAAGAGATAAGCAAATTCGACTACGGACAGTGTTAGGAACAAAAGCAAAGGAACCTGTAAGCGCTACTTTACTCGGCATCCAATGTATTTATCCTTACGTCATCGCTTTCTGACTCCTTGACACCGACTTTGACATGATACCAAAATGGAATAACTTCTCCACACCGGTACCATATAAAGAACTTAAAAAATCGACATTTATTCGCAGTCACTTTCAAGGCTTAAGGATTCTTGGTGGATACATAAGTCAGGCACTGCTAATCATACAGAATAGATCGAGACAAAACAAAGTTTATTGAAAGAACATTTGTTTGCTGGATACGGAGAATTTTGAAGAATAAATTGGGAATGAACCTTGGTTCGCACATCCAGCTTTTTACCGCCATGAATCGTGGGTAACAAGGGTTCCATTTGCAGGCGTGCTCTGTATGTTGTTGGGGTCAGATTGCCACGTAACGGCGCCGTTTATTTTGCGGATGTACTTGTACTCGAAGTTGGTGTTTGCAGGGAGGGTTAGTGTGACTGGACCAACCAGATGTGAGGGAAAGTGGCCACAAAATTTAACACAAACACTTACTGCTCCATGTAGGGTAATTGGCAGGAGAAAGAGGCAAAGCAGTATCAGGACTCCATCCCTCGAGGGCGTCAATCGATCCTGTGATGAAGATGTTTTCTGTGCATGTAACAAATAAGCTTCAAGATTGCGCGGCATGGATATAAATCGACTTACCGCCATCTACTGTTGTGGCTATCACATTGAAAGTCACCTGAACTGTTGGACCAGGATTTGGCTTGCACACGGTAGGGACCTTCAAGCCCTTAGCACCCCAGCTGGCGGGAATGGCCCCTCTGCGAGCAGCAAAGGCAGTCAAAGTAGCAGCATAACTCCACGTCAGGTCCGCGGCGCTTGCAGGTACGCCAGTATTTCTATCAAACTGCTCGGCGAGCGCGCCATTCGAAGGTGTGTACTTAGCATTGACAGCAATAAAACCATCAGCAAAGTCCTTGACAGCTTTGACGAGTGTGGTGTAGGTAGATGAAGATGATCGATAAGTGCCTTGTTTCACCGAAGGAGAGAATTGACGGAAGAAAGCAAGGGAGGTCGGAGTCACGGTCAAGGAACTTTGTTTCTTCCACACAATTAAAGCGTCGTAGAGTTGCTCGGCGACGGCAGCGGTGGTCAAATACCACGGCTATTGAAAAATAGAATGTCAGACTTCATCAAAAACTGCGCAAAAGAGTGTGTTATATCTTACGTTGCCATCATAGTAGACGTCTTCAGTATAACGACCTGTTGCAACGGCAGATGTAGCAGGGATGCCTTTGTTGATCGCATATTCTGTACGGAAAGCGTCAACATACACCTTCAGGTTCGACAAAGCTTTGTCCGAGCAAGGTTGGAGTGTGTTCGCATCACAACCAGCCTCTGGATCAAAGTTGTGAATAGACGCAAGGATAGTATTTGCGTCAATGCCGGATCGTCCACCCCTGGTGTTTGCAGTTACATAACCACTGACAGGGTTCCAATAAGTCTAAGAAATTTGTGAGTCAATACTATAATGATATAGAAAACGGGAAGAAAACAGACTTGTAGGAAGCACAGAATATTGTCAGCCTGTTTCCTATATTCAGCAACAACAGACTTTTGGCCAATTTTTGCTGCAAGTTCGGCACCCTCTCGAAGAGCACGATGTTGGGCGGCTGAGGTGAAGTAAGAGCTAGAAGAGACCTCTTCCCAAAGATCGAAACTAATTAAAGCAAGTTTTATCAATATGTCGATGTTATTGAAAATATATGCGTACGCTGATGCATTCCAGAAAGTGGCAGTATAATCAAGATCGAGCTTCAAAACTGGCCATATTTTTGACTTCACAAAGCTGCTGTTGGAGGTTTTGATGAGCCACTCAGCATACGTGGTCAAAGCAGTTGCGCGTAAAGCCGGTCCATCTAGAAATTGAGGATGGTAAGAAATATTTCATCGTGAGCTGAGGAAATGTTTTTACCGCGTTGTGGCCTATTATATTTAGGTCAGAGAAGGATTAAGGAGTGTTATATCGGAGTAATTTAATCACCTTCCCCATGAACCAGTGAAAGCAGAACCATCGATGTTAAACTTAGGTTCACCGAGACCACCAGTAGAGACCGTTCCACTAGGATTGGTCACTTGCTGAAGAGCTGTTTGAGCAACAAGATAGTCGTCAATGATCTTCCTATAAGACCTGTCCTCGCCTCTGGTATACCTATAGAGACCAGCGATGTCAGCGAGCTTTCCCGTCATGTTACAGATTTGGATCATACGTGTCAACAATGTTCTTGAGCACAAGTGCAGCGTCACGCGTCCATGTGTACAAGTAGTCGGGGTCGACGGTACTAGGGCTTGCAATGACCAAGCCAGCCTAATGACGCAGATTAGTACCTTTAAGAATTGGGAGAAAATATGGATGTGCCTTCGCGCCAGATGACTTGGATCCGTCAGGACCAATGTTGGCGAGCAACCCTGCCTTTGCTATAGGACCTTGAGTCGCAATGTATTTCTCGACTACGCTCGATTGCGCGATCACAGCCGAAATGCAGCACAAAGAAGTCAGAAGATAAAAGCGCATCCTTGCTGATTGGAAGACCCAGTCAAAACCACACCGTATTTATACATCTTAGGTCAACCTCGCACTTTGTGGACGTCATGTCCAGGATGGCAACTGCCACTCAGACCTTTCCATCCTTTCCATCTTTAATTCTAAATAGAAGCACATGGGTACGTGCAGAGGTACTCTGGGCAGTTCGGAGCAAGCGGTCGAAATCAAGGACGTGCAATTTTCTGGTCTTTTGGTACTTTCGGCGACAGAGGAATTGTTCTCTACCCATTGCGCATGACCCAATCTTGACCAGCCCGGCCGCCTAGCCTTCAAACTCCTTCAAACCGCGTTCTGGCATCAGTCGCTAATTAGTGTCCTACAACACATGACAGATATCGATGAGCTACCTGAACCTGCCGATTACGAGTGTCCTTCTAAAAGCCTAAAGCGGTGGTCAAACGTTGATGATGTACTGCACCCGCGTTGGATACCGTTTCGTCGGACATAAGGTATGTAATTCCAAGAAACCAAGAAATTAAAGCCACGCTAGCAAACCGAGGAACATTCAGGAAGAAGAGGAGGAAATAGAGTGCAGGGTCGGACATGGTCCCTGATGGGTGTTCCGGGAGTCATTGCACAAGATTTTGCCATGTGGGGCACACGCGGGGGATCGATCAACCCCACACGCCCATTTATCGATATCCCCATTTGGTATCACACCATCCAAATTGGACACTGTTGGACTCACTGCCAGTTCTCAGCCGCTTTCACGCCCCATTGTAGAACTAGTGTTACTTATTGGCTTCAACATCAAAGCTTGTTCTCAAAGATATAATTTCTCCAAAGTTCGTTCATTCGAGGGAATGAGGTGCAAGGGATATGTAATATAGCCATTGGCGAAAATCCGATTATAGCCTACCCAAACAACCTGGGGCTCATAAAATGATGGACTCGGAGACAGCAGAGGATGGCCTTGGGTGGAAACGCTCCGTAGTGCATCATACCAAAATGTATAATAAAATTGGTTTGAATTTAAGTGTGTATATTTTAAATACTAAAAGGACGAAAGGATACAGATCATACGGCTACAATTGGGACTACCGAGAAAATGTAATAGGCTACACTGATAAACTAGATAGTAACTTCGCTTTCAGAGAAATTTATTGAAGGGTCAGACCGCTCAGCACGCGCTAAAACCCATAACTTAGCGCCAGTTCTCGTTGATAACATAAGTTCCAGAGGCAGGGATGGTGTAAGCGTTGTTGGGATCGGATTGCCAAGTAACTTGTCCATTGGCCTTGCGAATGAATTTGAATTGGATGGCAGTGTTTGCAGGGATGGGCAAGGTGACTTGATGAATGTCAGAGTTAGGGAATAGATTTACACGTTTAGATGATTACTCACCACTCCAAGTGGGATAGTTAGCGGCCGAAAGAAGGACGGCATGATCAGGGTTCCAGTTCTTGAGGGCATCTACGGAGCCAGTGATATAGATGTTCTCTGTGACAGGAATGAGAAACTAAAAAGAAGCAAATCGTAAAACATTTACGAACCTCCGTAGAAGGTAGTGGCCCGGACATTGAAAGTGACTTGAACAGAGCCAGCGCCACCACTGCCGCAGCTAGCAGTTGGAGAAAGCCCCTTGGCGCCCCAGCTAGCGGGGGTGATACCGTCGCGAGCATGGAAAGCGGCCAAAATGGCTGAGTAACTCCAAGTCAAATGAGTGGCACTGGTGGGAGCCCCAGTGTTCCTGATGAATTGTTCGGCCAATGAACCATCGGCGGGGGTATACTTGGCAACAACATCAATGAATCCATCGGCAAAGTCTTTAACAGCGGTAATGAGAGTGGAAAACGTGCTTGAGGATTTGCTGTAAGTGCCGACAGCCACAGAGGGAGAGAATTGCCTGAAGAATGGCAAGGAGATAGGGGTGACTTCCAAAGATCCTTGCTTGTTCCACACAATGAGAGCATCGTAAAGTTGTTCAGCGACGACAGTAGTGGTAAGGTACCATGGCTAAATATAACAATGAATAAGAACAGATAGAAGCCTTTTTTTGAATAACTCACGTTTCCGTTGTAATAAACATCCTCAGTATAACGGCCAGTAGCAACGGCAGCGTTGGAAGCAATGCCGTTGTTAATGGGATAGATACCGGAGCGGAAAGCATCGACATAAACCTTCAAGCTTGAGAGCGCCTTGTCGGAGCATGGCTGGAAGGTCACCGAATCACATCCTGCCTCAGGGTCAAAGTTGTGCACCGAAGCCAAGGCAGTATTCGCGTCCTTGCCAGAGCGGCCACCGCCAGTGTTGGAGGTCATAAAACCTTGCGACGGGTTCCAATATGACTAAGATACGACTAGTTGGTAATCGGAAAAATCGTAAAAAGCAATGTGATAATTACCTGCAAGAAGCAGAGCACGTTATCGGCCTCTTTAGTGTAAGCAGAGACAACCGAAGTTTGTCCAATGCGAGCAGCCAGCGCTGCACCTTCACGAAGGGCGCGGTGCTGAGAAGCAGAGGTGAAGTAAGAGCTTGACGAGACTTCTTCCCAAAGATCGAAACTAAATACAATACATGAGTGTTTATAAAGCAGTGTCACGCAAAAATATTACCCTGTGAGATTCCAGGTGGCAGCGGTGTAGTCGAGATCGGTTTTGATGATGGGCCACAACGTATTGGTGACAAAAGTGTTGTTGGACTGGGAAAGCAACCAATTGGCATACGTGATTATGGCTGTCGCGCGGAGGGCAGGGCCATCACGTTGGGGACTATGATAAAAGAGGCAAATCAGAATAATGCACTGAGCTGGGTTGGAAAGATCACTTTACCGTCCCCATTCTCCAGTGTATGCGGTAAGGTCAACGTTAAATTTCGGTTCGCCGAGACCACCGGTGGTGATGCTACCACTGGGATTCGACACCTTTTGTTGAATAATTTGCGATGAGATGTAGTTGTCAATAGTTGTCCTGAGGCTACTGTCATCTCCACGGGTAAACCTTGATATACTCAGTCAGATTAACGGCATGGCTATGGTGAATGTAGAAGACTTACTCGTCGATAAGACCCTTGATGACAAGAGAGGCATCACGCGTCCAGGTGAAGAAGTAGGGAGGATTTTGCTTGCTGGGGCTAGCAATGATCACACCAGGCTGACATAAAAGTGAGCAGGAGACAATGGGCGCGCTATAATTCGTGAAACGCTTACACTTGCGCCAGCAGCTCTGGATCCTGAAGGTCCGATGTTGGCAAGAATCCCTGCTTTGGCAATGGGTTTCTCTTTGGCGATGTACGACTCGACGTTCGACTGAGCAAAGACAGTCGCGCAAAAGGCGAAAGCAGTGAGGATAGCTGTGCGCATTTTGACTTCAGGGAAATTGTTCAAAGTCCTGAGGATGCCAATCCAGAGTGCAACTGCCTGGTCTTTATACTCGTTCAAATGGTCCTCATAAAGTTTCTTTGCATAAATTTGAAACTCGGTTGGTAGCGGGCACAAGCAGAACGCGACGGATATTGACAGTATAACTCCGAAAAGAACTTTCGATCGCATGGTGAATGGAGCTGCGATTAATAGAAGACCGGGGTGGACAGAATGTACCATATTGGCCAGGCGAAATAACCGTCTTGGCTGTTGGTCGCGTTGGTCAACTGACCGTGCAGACGGAGTGGAAAGGGTCGTAAAAATTTAGAGGCGAAAATTCGTCGATACAGCAGTCGCAAATAAGAAATTCGTCAAAGGAACTATGGGTGACAAGCTTCTATCGATTAAGACCCCGGAAGTGAACCAGGGAGCGTAGTAAATCGTAATGTGGGTGTTAATAATTCGTCTGCTCATCCCACAACTGCCTTTAAACCCAGAAGGCTGGTGTGGTTCAGGCAAGAAATTTAATTCGCGCGAAGTTGTGCGGAGGTAAACATAGAGTCAATCAAACGGTGAAGGGAGACGATGTGCAAGGATATAAAGCAATAGGATATGAAGGCGAAGTTATTTGCAAGTTGTATTGTCAGTCGTATGCATGCAAGGGGCCGTGACATTGATGGTAAGCATGGTCACGTAGATTACCCACTTCACGTGATGCGTAAATTTGTGACTTCACGAAGTTCGTTCCCGTTCAGTGCGAGGGCTCCCAAATCTCTTCAAGTCTAAAGCTTCAAGCTTCAAGTTCCCTCTATGTAACTGGTCTTTTAGGGTATTCTATGGCAACTGCACAAAGTTTTTCAATAACCTTCAGGACCTTTCAGAACCTCCAGATCCTTGGAGCTTTCGGGCTCAATGACATGACACAGTCCGGAACTAACAACCACGTTTCTGCAATTATTCGCTCACGCGCGCGAGGACGGATATCCCATTCTTTTCGGCCTCTTTTCTTGTATGGTCAAAAAATCTCATTGGACTTTGTATCATATTTCTGCTGTTCTGATGCCCTTTCTATTGGTCCTAATTTCCGTCCGTTTTTCGCATTGATATAACCTCCGATTTGTCTGGACGAGGTACTGGCTACGCATTCGTGGTGTCCGAAGCCTCCGAAATCCTAGAATGGACACCCTTGGACATCCTGGCCTTGCCGCGGATGCAGTCAAAACTCAAAAACTTAGACGGTCCCTCGGGCACAGATACTATAAACAAACCTTGTTTACAAGCGAGTTTCTCCATTTGCCAAAACGTGGCACTGATTGCACTGAATACGCCCTTTCTGTAGACTGTAGAGTCTCAGGGCAATTCCACTCTCAATATCTCGTCATGCTTGCCGATGCTATGCAATGACATCGTCGCCATGTGCCCACTGATCTTAATAACTGGCGAGATTCACTCAAGGCGCTGCTTCTTTTATTGGATTATAGACTGTTACCCTGCAATACTTGTTTGCAACCGGCAGTACACTGCAGTACACCTAACCCCCCCTGGTTTGCTTGTTTTGACACCAAACTTTTTGTTCAACTAGGCTTCAAAAGTTGCAGAGCTTATTACAAAAAATTAGTTTCGGAGGCATGTCAAAGGCTAGGTCTCAGACTAAACTCCCCACAACCCCATCATGTGGGGTACCCCGTATCCATTCGGTATTGGTTGGCCCCGCGATCTACTCCGAATGGAATTCTGCTGATACACGGTGTTGACCTATAGATCCCTCTGTTACGAATTTCTGATAGAAAACCTTTTACACATGTGAAATTGACTTGTAGATACCATGATATTACCATTTAGAACCTGAGACTCTCTGGGAGCAATACGGGATCTGCGGAATTGTGAAGCAAGTATTTTGTAAACACGCGCCGTGTTGCGGTCGTTCTCGCATGTTTACTGTTCAAACAGCCTTGTCAATCAAATAATATCTTTTTGGACGATATGTGTATCGTCCAACTTTTTTCAAAATTTCTTTCACTGTTCATGGTAATGAAATGTACCATTGAGTTAAGTAGATCACCAATATGAATCATATCATCACACAACGACTTTTCCAAAGGGTCCATTGGGGTCCAGCAAAGAGCTTGCTAATGCTTTTACGTTTGAAGTTGCAATTTCTCAAAAATCTGAAGCATTCGCTTACAGCCTTTCTCTCAACAAAACTTTGCAACCATTTCAGTGCGCATATAGCGATGGGCAGCGGATCGAAAACAGGTCTTCCAAATGATTAAATGAAAATTCCCATGGCGGTAAGTGTAGCTTGAAATGTAAACTTGTTTCGCGTCTGAATGTCAGACCAGTCAGGTGAAGATGTTGCCAAATATATTCAATGTTGTTACCCCACGTGGCTTCGAGGTTTGCCCTTGGCATGCTTGCCTAACATGTCGAGCACTCCTAGTACTTTCATTCACTATCCGCCATTGATGCAACATGGTTTTTGGGCTGCTGTGCCTCTTCTACATAAGCGCGCTGCTTTTCTTGACAATAGCATCGCCCGTGGAATTGGGCTCGGATCTCAAATTTGAAGCAAAGTCAGACCGTACTTGGCTGTGGGGTTGGGCCTGGGGTACGGAGAGCACCGTCTCTGTCGTTGATCGCACTCCCGCTGTGTCTTTTCCCTCAAGGCCAGGTGAGCCATTCTCTGAGATGTACTGCGTTGTGAAATATGGGTTTAAATAGCGGACCTCAATTCCTTTTAGCGGCTTTCGGGGCAGAGATTAATGATCCGCTTCTGGGATATGTTATTCCATTGTCATCATTCACTACACCATGTCGAGCATCTTTAAATGCGTCAGATATTACTTTGCCTTTCAATTCTGGATGTCCCGACCTTTGCCTTAACGGCTCTGAACGCCCCACCGAGACATGGATTGCACTTGTACAAAGGGGCAAGTGTGAGTTTGTTAAGAAGGTTCGCGAAGCACAAAGGCTCGGTGCGAAAGCAGTAGTTGTCGGTGGAGAGGATCCAGAGATTTCTGGTTTTCCAGACACCCTGGTTAACATGTACAGTCCGGGTAAGATCAAACCATTCGTTTTCTGGTCGAATAACCATTTAAGACCTATCCAATAGAAGATTCTTCAGATATCAAGATATCAGCCACCTACATCAAGTATACAGACTACAAAGAGCTTTTCTCCCTTATATCACATTCAAATACGACACACTCTGGCTTGCGTACACTGTCGCTCCTTATTACAGCAGAGTATTCCGCATGGGAATGGTATTCGTGCGTCCCTTTATATAAATAGAAAAAATGACTTGACTCAGACCTTTGGTAGGCCCATCATAACCTTCATTATAATTCTTTTGTTGCCTTCAGCTTTGACTTTTATTACGCTCCTCATCCACAGAATCCGTGCTGCTAGAGCTGCCCAACGCGATCGTGCTCCGGAAGATGTCGTTAGGAATCTTCCGTGGCGCGTTTGGACCGGCAGCGGATGGGAGAAGCATGAGGGCGGGGAGGATGCAAACGCTTTTCCTGACGTCACCCCTTCTTCCGCCGACCTTGAAGAAGTAGTTGTATCCAAAGACAGATCAACCCCTGAGACGACTGCTGGACCTCCTATTGAGGAAAATGCATCCACATCCCTCCCTGCTATACCCCCTGACAACCAGCCTTGGTTTGAGACACAAGTAGAATGTGCTATCTGTCTTTCAGAATTTGCTAAAGGTGACAAAGTTCGAGTATTACCCTGTCATCACATATTCCACCTTCATGAGGTGGACGAATGGCTTATACAGAGAAAAAAACTGGTCCGTTGTTTTGTCTTATTCTTGCTTTTTTGTCGTTTCACTTGTCTTTTTTAGTGTCCTGTGTGTAAGGCGGATGTCACTCAACCCAAACCAGAATCTCCTACCACCACCACCCATCCGTCTGATAACGACCAAAGTCAAAGCGAGCAACCTCAATCGCTCCGACCCACGCCAACTGCTGATGCCACAGAACGAACCCCTTTGCTTACGACCCGTCCCGAGGAACATAATTGATATATGAGGTTGATTTTGACGCCGTTTATTAAGACCCTACACGTACCTAATGTAATTATCATCCCTCTTTTCTTTGTGGCTTTTATGCAGACAGTGTATTACATCTAGCTATCTATACCTAAAACAAAAACGAAGTCTGGTATTCAAATATGCCAGAGTATATTGACCTTCAACACTTCCGATGACGGATCGATTTTGTTTTTAGCCTGAACTCGTGTAAATCAAGCTTTGGCGAAACTATTCTTTCCAAAATAAGATACTACGGCCAACTGATCGTGACAGTGTTTGCACAATGGATACTGTAGAAGTTGTTGCTCCATCCGATCGCGAGTCATGGAAGAGAGCGTCCTAAATGACTATCTCACCGAGCTAGCCAAAGTAAATGGCTTATGGCATTATGATACTGATAAGAACAATCTAGCGAAATCTAGCGACAGTTTTCCCAACTCGAGGCAATACCAGATCTTATCTTATCAGACCAGTCGCTCTGATGGCTTCCACGTGGCTTTGACAATCCATCACCTGATCGTACTCTTGAGTCTTATTGTTTTCGATGGGCGGTGTTGTTTCTTTCAAGTTTCCTTATCCATGCTCGTTCATCATATTCTCAGTTTCTTCTATGGTCGTCCTCTCTTACTCATCGGACCGGCTCTGCTACATTCCCGTCTCTCTTTCCACTCTATCTCACCTAACAACAAATAAAATATCGGTAGCAAATTCTCTGGTCAATAGAAACGACACTTACCTTCATGTCTGTCGGTGGAACAGTTCCTCACAGTCCCCGGAAGATGTCTCTTTTTATCTATGAAGTCCGAGCAATTCTCAAAGCCTCATTTGTCACAGCAACGAGCAAAAATAAGTCCGGCACCGGAGTTGCCTGCATGTGGGTGTGTGGGGTGGCAATTGAGTTGCTCATTGGAAGGACGCCATCCTTTCAGCACAAAGAAATCTTCTCTCTTCGTTAGCGAGGCCCTATTCTGCTGAATTGCTGCTTAATTCAAGTTTATTCGACTATCTTCGAAAGCTTTCCGTCCCCTGATACGGGATTTTTTCTGAGTCTTTGCTGTCGAGCCCGGACGGCTATGACATGAATAACAATAAGCCCAGGAACCACCGCCCAATTTATTTCCTCAAACAATAAACCATCAAATGTTAGGTCAGAACAAGTTGGGTGAGTAGGCCTAATGCCGCAAGTCACACCTTACCTCGCGTTTGGTCCTCGTCTTATTGTCTTTCGATCCCAGATTGCTTCTTTTGCCTCTCGCTGAAATGCAGGTTTTGATCCAAATTCAACTATTTTCTCCCGAAATGAGGGCACTTTCCTCGTGGGGTCAAACTTTATTGGCAGTCGACTCAATCATGCTTCTATTTCAAGTTTTGACCTCTTCTCCGTACATGGTCCATCGTTCGGAAAGGATCTCATTGTTGATACTTCCAACTCTTCATTGTCTTTGGGAAACATAAAGTCCAGCTCGCGTACACTCTTGTTTTTCTTTCCTGATTCCAGTCATTCCCATCTGACATCCATCGCACTTGTTACATTTCACGGCTCGTGGGGAGCCAGTAAACGGTGTGCCTGCTTAGCCATGTCGAGAAAATCACAATCACAAAAAAAGAGACATAGTACGCTTGCTTGCGCCCCTGATCGTCTGGTGTATTGCTAAAATTCTCTCTTTATAGCCAAACCATGCAAATTTTTTCAGTATAACAAGTGTCCTCATACAGCTGATGTGTGCGATTTCGCCCACGTCATCGTAAATCCAGTCATTTCATTCCCCATCGACACCAACTCAGCATATTGCCGCTACTATTATGCAGGACACTGTGCAAACGGAACGCTTTGTAGATTTCGACACGGACTTGAAGGTGAAATACCTGCTACCGCTCTTCCTCGTCTTGTGTCTGATGGGTAAATAGCGCCGGCCGTTCCATTTGATCCTGCAGCAGGAACACCTGATTGGTCTAGCTCTTCTATAGATGCGGTACGTTATTCTGTAGTTCCTCCTGCATTACCTCCGTTGAATTACGCACAGACAATCCTAAAAAGCCCTCCAGTTACTGCAACTTATGCATCTTTTGCTCATAGTTGGCCGTACTCTTCTATGAGTCCCACTATTTCTCCTCCCCCCGTTTCCCCACTTGGAAATTCTTCGTTTTCGTTCTCTGCTCGTTCTCGTGACTCCATCGACACGGTTTCAACTGCGATTTCAAGCTCGAGCCTGGGATCTGACGAAATTGTAACTGATGATCCACAATACCAGGAGCATCATCATTCACATCAATCGCAGGTTCGTGTTGCGGATGATTCACCGGTTATTCACGTCCCCCCATTTCTCCCAATGCCGTACATCAATTCGGCCGGTGGCCTCACCCCAACGCACGGATATGATTTTACGTACAATGCAATGCCAGATAATATAAAAGCGAATACTCCTTTTAAATCGAGAAGTTCCAAGTCGTCGCTGAAGAACAAGTCACTCAAATACAAAAGTTAGCACTTTCCTATGTTCTATACACGGCGTATCTGATAATGAACTTGATTAGCAAAGCCATGCAAATTCTTCCCAACGGAGCGGGGATGTCCTAACGGAAATGCATGCACGTTGTGAGTTGAAGTTTTCCAACTGGACACAATCCTTTCGGAAACTGAAAATCTTATGTTACTCAAGTATACATGATGAGCCGAGTCCCAGAGTCCCGACGCCTCCTGCAACCAAATCGGCCTCGGCGAAGGAAGATGGTGAAGTGCGGAAAAACTTTGTTCCCATTCCATGGCGTGTAATTGGAGGTGGCGTGCGTGTAGGTATTCAGAGAAACGAAGACGAAGACGATCCTGAATCTGACTCTGATGATGCCTACTATCCTCCGGAACCGCCACTGTCAAAGAAACCCGCCCCGATAAAGTCAGATACGACATATCGGCCAAGGTCGAATTCAATCCCATCGACTCCTAGCATTACACAAGTCAAAGTGGATCACGTAGGTTCTTTCTGGTCTTTGTATCTTTTCGACAGGGTTTTCTAACATTTCCATCTCTTCATCAATTACAGTTGTTCTCCGCAGAGTCTCCAGGAGGGTTGTAACTACCCTGGTCTCGATCGCATACCGGCCTCGGCCAACCTTTACGACTGTTTTCATTAACTCCATGTTGCTCACGACCCCTTCGACTTTCTCTCTCGCAACATCAGAGTACTTTTTGACTGAAGGAATAACTAACTCTTGTATTACTACACGGACTGCCTAAACATCGAATGCAGTACATAGACTAATCATATTCAAGCAATACATATTGTCCATTATCTTAGCAGTTGCGCAGTATGTATGTAGAGAAAGAAATCTAGACGGCATAGCCACAATCAAATTGCAGTGTCATGGGATTGAATGAATATTATCAGATTAGATGCTGTACACCGGAACAGGTTCTAACCATCTCCGACTTGGTTGTCTCTTGCGGTATGATTGACGTTGCTTGAGAAGAGCAAGCCATTAAAAGCAATGATGTGTCGTTGTATTGCTGGCCAGGTAGTTGTTCTCGGCGCATTGCTTCAAATTTAAACCAATCTGAGTGACTCCATTTGCCGTAAGTTGCTGCAGCACGCCATCCGTTGCAGGGAGTCCTTTTATTTATCAGTGATCTTACTTTCTTTTTCTTCCATCCACCTCCCTTCCCCCATAACTATGCCGAACATCGACTACTCGAAGCCACTTGCTACTCTTCTTAGAGAAAGCACCCATGAAGCTCATGACCAGGTTGCTATGAGCCAAGGTGCAAAGCTTCTGCTTAGTGGCGGATTGTCTAAGGAGGACTATACTCGGTATTTAATGATGCTCTGGCATGTATACGAGTAAGGCGACTTTCATTCGATTTATCTGGGACCGTTAACCATTTTTTTACTCGTTTTCAGCGTACTCGAACGGGCGCTGGAGCGCCATGCTACCAATCAATCTCTTGAGCCGACACACAATCCGGCTCTTCTAGCTCGGGCACCTTCATTGTCTGCCGACATCTCGCACCTCCTTCAAGTCGATGAGGGCTCATGGAAAGACCACCCCATTCATGTACAACTTCTCTCTGCATCCCTTTCCCCCCTGGACGCGTACTTGAGGCGCTTAGAGGAGCTGTCAAAGTCAAGTGACCCATCTGCCCTTTTGGCGCACTCGTACGTAAGGTACCTCGGGGATCTGAGTGGTGGCCAGGTTATTCGCCACACTCTGGCAAAAGCGTACGGTCTTGATGAAAGTACCGGATTAGGCCTATCTTTCTACGCTTTCAAGGAATTGCGGTCATCGAAGCCTGCTAATCAGGGAGAAATGAAGCGGATCAAGGAGTGGTTCCGAGAAGGGATGAACACTGCTGGTGAACGTGGCGTTGAGATCAAAAGTGAGGATCGTTAATTATGGATTGCGCATTGAATGAGCTAATTTCATTTCCTTATAGCCGCTGTTGTAGAGGAGGCAAATACAGCCTTCAAGCTCAATGCAGGGCTCTTTGAACTTCTCGACCGAGACTGGAAAGTGGAGTCAATAGAGAAGGCCAAGACACATGTCGTCTTCGACGCCACACAGCCAACAGAGAAGGCATATCCCCTCTCAACAGTTGTCGCTGTTATCGCTGCTGGTACGGAGCTTCTTTGTTTTTGTGAAAATATCTATAGTAACAATATTATCTAGTCTGCCTTTCCCACTTTGTACTTACCGTTGGAGGGTTCACGGGCGACAAGGGATATGAGAAACTTCTGTCCATCGAGCAATGGTTTGCTTCAATATGGCAGCAGACCTCTCAGTGAACCTAGATAGATTATAGACAGGTTTCACCTTTTGCATTTCTCCTCCTTAACGATAACCAACGGTTTATGTGCATATATGTATTGCCTATATCAGTAAATGTCCTTCCTATATACAATCAACGTTACGACTAGCTGACGGTTGACGAATGTACAATAAATCCAACTTCATGCATAATAAAAGTTGTCGCTCAGCGGGTGAAAATTTCTTCTAAAAAGTGCGTAACCAGGCAAAATAAAAAATGGATCAAAACCAGAAGGGTTTAGCATCCATCGCTATACGATAAACGAGAGCAATCCAGTACTCCGTATCAAGAGTCCGTACATAGAGAAAGTTGTGGTTTAAGCTTTGCAGTTAAACTTGATGATGTCCTTGGTGGTATCCTTGCTGACTTTGGCGATAGCCTTCTTGTCCATTGGGGTATGCAGGATAAGAAGGGTACGACGGGGACGGCGTGTGGGCCTGCTGCTGTTTCGAATATCCATAAGGAGCAGACAGATCTGCAGTACTTCGCTGGGCTTCTAGCGGGACGTATGATTCCCTAGCAGTTTTCTTCGAGAAGAACGCCTTGAACCCTTTCTTGTCTCCTGTACTGCCTATGCCACCATCTGATTTCTTACCCCTTTTTCTGCAACAACATTTCCAGATGCACAGGCCGACTGTAAGAATCACAAACGCCAGACAACCCACGAAGATATACGGCCAGCGACTCAGGATCATTTCCTGATATTTCTTCTTCTTTTCCTCTGCAGACACGGGAGAATGCACGGTCTCATTTGCAGGAAGGATCGACCACCGGGGGTCAGAGATGGTGTCGTTACCTCCTAAACGCACTGTGACAAAGTCTTTGCGGGCGGCGACGGGGTCGACAGTAGACATCAATTGCATATACGGTTTGTCCTGATCACCTGACGTTCCAATCCATTTTCCGAAGTCCAGAAGAGCATATGTGCTTCGCACTGAATTGTAAATTGAGTTATGTCGTGCCAGAGGGTGAAACCATAAAACGTACAAAAGCTCATGCCCAAGATCATATCGTAATGTCCAAGTATGCTGAATGCAGACGTGATAGGTTGGAACTTCAAGGCTTTAGCAAAAAGGCAAACTAGTAAATGGAAATTGCACATACAGATCCGATGCAGACTTTCTTGCCAGTACTATCAACTTGAGCGAAATTATCATCAACAACATCCAAAGGATGAATGGGGTAATTAACGCCCCCAAAGTTGAAGGAAATGTTAAGGTATTGACCGCAGGGAAGCAGCCAATATTCGTGTGTTGTATCATAGAATGCACCACGAACGCGTCCGTAAATAGCATCTGATACGTCGCGAGGAACTTGAGAAAATGTAAACCTGTTATAACATGGTGCTTTGGTTTAATGACAGAAAAATAGAAAGTCGAGACAATACTAACCCACTGTCGATGACAGCAACATATTGGCCATTGGGAGCTTTAGGCACTATAGATTTCATTCGGATGGGTTGTCCGTCAGGTCCAATGATACCCTGATCTTTATCTGTCAAAGCCTGCCAATGTTGATCTGTGGGCAAAGAATTATGCACTATCCAGGAATAGCGTAATTTCAGACTTACCAGCTTTCAATATCCTGTTCACGGTCTCAACGTCAAGTTTGGGCATTTTCGTGATATCTTGGAATTTTGGAACGAGTTCAGATATTGTGAATTGACCAGTAAAATCTTCGCCTGGGTCGTTCTTCCTGTCAAGAAGGATGGTGATGTAGTTGTCTGTTGAACGATTGCTTTCGAATACATTTTGAAGGAACGTATTTCCAGCAGTGGTTTTCTTCAAATTCTTGTAGATTACGCTGCCCTGATTTGGGCCTAATCCAAGGAGGCCATCGTACCCTTGGGTGTGAATATCGGCAGTAAAGGTGCTAGTATCATTGACCCATACTGTATTCACCATTGAGAATGAATTCAAATTCAGTCCCTATTCAAACGTACGCATAGCTTGCTCTGACACAGTCAGGTCGCCCATTGAAACTTGTGTAGTCTGAATGTGACCTGTAATGATGGTCATGAATGAAGCACTTCGAAAGAGATGAACTACGCACCAGAAGCCTTTCCCACTGCGTATGCTAAAGTAACAGATTTTCCAGTGTCCTTCATTTGCGATGTTGGCGCTGAGTCGGCAAAGTGGACCCATAGGTCTGAACTGTTCAATCTAAGTAACATACAACGACAGTCAGTAGACGTGATGAACCCACCTTCCCGTGTCCATGAGGATTGGCATAGTCTTGCCAGCGACAGTCATATTCGTAACATATTGCGCGTTTCCAATATTGCCTAACGCATAGGGAGATCGGCGTCTTGAAGAGGGATTGACTCCATTTCCTACGCGAACTTGAAAAGGGAAAATGTAGGCATGCACAGGATTGTCGAAGATGGTCAGTAGCAAAGAAAGTGGTATCAAAGAGCGCATTCGGACAGGAAACAGATATTAGGGAAAAAAGAGCGGAAAAGACAGCAGATGCGACGACGACGATAACAAAACAAAACGAGAGGAGGGTTGGTAGAGTTTAGAATTGGGCTGAATGGACTAGTAACCCAGCTCATAGCTTAACTTCGCACGGTCTGCGACCACCCGCTGTGTCTCCGCACGCGATATGTAATTTGTTAACGACTGAAAACAAACATAATTGCTTCATTCGATTCCAAAATGTCCTGCAATAACTAAAGAATGGCAAAGACATACGCTACGCACAATATCACTTACAACTCATTTCCAAGAAGACTGTGATTTGTTTCTTCCGCCAAAGTTCTGTTATACATCCCTAATCTCTCCGTTCTCAAACAATCTCCGTTAATAATCAGTCTCAGTCCCGGTGTTTCCTGTGCTTGTCCAGCCTTCTCCGTCTTCCCAGTTCTTAGAGAGACTCGCCGAGCACTCAAGCCACCTATGCACACACTCTGTGTTGCGTCAGTCCCATGTACCAAGTCCTCCTTCTTGACACTTCCTCTGGGCTTGGCAGTAGCTCCGATTAAAGCCCTTGTTTAATTTCATACTCCAGCTTTTGGTTTTTGACTTGATACTGCCTAGTCGTTTGTGGTAAGCTTTTCCTCTCTTTTGCTTTTCTTCACTCTTGGGTCTTGGTCCTCTGCTTGCATTCTCTGCACATCTCAACCTTTCTTTATCAGCTAAACCAAGTGTTCTCGGCACAGCCAAGCCAGCCTTAGGGATCCTTCTTGGGGTTGTCGTAATCAAACTTGAAAGAGATTTCCTCGGTTATAAGTATGGTACCTCTTGTCTTCTACGGCTTGTCCGACCCCACCAACGTAGCTGAAGCCTCGATGACTCTCTTCTCTTGATTTACGACTGGTTCAAACATCATTTTTTACAACAAGGTCTCTGGAAGTCGAAAGCTCGAATGGCATGGTCGTTCGTTGTCCTCCTTTTCTTCGCAACAGCTTTAATCGACAGCGCGATTCAAGCCCTCCATATTCCAATACAAGGAACGCGAGCATCCGTTTCTAACTTTCGGCGACAGGCTGGTTCTCTCCGACCGGGTACACTAGCGTTGGTGAATTCCGGTGACATTAGCTATTACGCAGAGATAGTTTTAGGGAACCAGAGTTTCCGGGTGTTGGTTGATACTGGAAGGTGCGTAACTAATATATTTCGCATTTTAACGTCACTGATCTGTCATCAGTTCCGATCTTTGGGTGTCAGGGAGTGTTTTGAAGAGCATTGACACCGGAAAAGATGCAGCCATCCAATACGCAGCCAACAAAGTTGAAGGTGGAATCGAATATTTTTGACTTTGTGCTTCATCGGGTCCGACTAAGCATTTCAACAGGATCTATCAAGCAAGCTACCTTAGAGTTTGCTGGACATGTCGTCCCCGATCAGGCTTTTCGTGAGTCTACAAAGCTTTTTCAACGATTGTGGGAACATGCCTGAGTAACGACGCCAACCCGTTCATATACTCAGTGGAAATACCTTCAAATTCCGTGAATAAGGAAGGCCAAGGAATCTTAGGTCTGGGACCCGGCTCAAGCTCTTTTATATCAGATCAAATTGGCCTACCAGGTGGAGCACCGGCCTTGGATCGTATATTCGCTCAAAACCGCTCTTCACCCAATTACTTTACCATTCTCCTCGGTAGACATCATGGCAAGCCGTATCTTATTTATTTGTTAAAGCAATTCTGATAGGACGTTCAGATCCAACTGATTCTTTCAATGGGAGTATCACCGTCAGCGAGGTTCTCGAAGATTATAAAGCGATCCTGAACGAACCCAAGCTAAATATTACAACAGTCCCTGCCAATATGATCGAAGACCAGCATTTACAAGTCCTACTTGACGCTGATGGCCTCATTGGCCCAGACGGACATCCGATTCGTTTTGAGTCCAATGTCACGCAGACCGAGAATAGAAAGCAGGCAACCGTAGTTTTCGACTGTGGGTTTACACTGCCTCAGGTTACTCGGTCAGTGGCCTTTTCTTCTCCCCGTAGTGTTTACGAATTTCGTATTTTTCTAACTGCATAGGCTAACAGTTCGATAGCAGAAGCTATATACGGCAAATTTGTCGGCTCAAAATTCACTCAATTGCCTGGTCTAGGCGGTGTTTGGGTGTTGCCCTGTGAACAGGAGGTGAATATTACATTTTCTTTCGGGGGAAAATTATATCCAATACATCCTTTGGACATGTCATTGTGAGTACACCAGTCACATGAGCTATTGGCGAATTTATCGATTGAAAACCCTCAAGTGAACCTTCGGTAGTCAATTTAACAGACTTTCAAACAACGTCGGGAGAAAGGGGATGTATCGGGACAGTACGTTGGTCGTTCAGCACGTTTGGACTTAGCCTAATATCTATGTTTTGTTCAGTTCCAACCATTTACTTACGACCGAGGGAGTAATCCGACCTACGACATGGTTCTTGGAATGGCATTCAGTACGTTTTTTGCTTTTGTTTTCAGCTTGCTCATTTTCTGATTTCGTGTAGTGCGCAATGTTTATTCTTTATTTGATTACGGAGATTTTATTCAGAATTCAACTTTACTCGAAACGGCGTATGTTCAGTTGCACTCATTAACTGATCCAGCAGAAGGTACTCCAACCAGATTATTCACGAGGCATTTCCAACTAATTGATCTTCGGGTATAGCGCATGCGGACTTTGTGTCCGTCCGCTTGGGAGGTGTCGACACGACTGGAGATCGAGTTCTTAAAGACGACAATGACGCTCGGAAGAAATCCATCTACTATGTCATTGCTATCGTGGCAGTAGTCGCTATTCTGACTATTGCTGTTGTGGTTTATTTTTGGCGTAGACGACGGCGAGGCATTCGATAGGGCAAGGTTCAAAGGTCAAACCAAATATCCTATTTAAACCTGTAACAGGCAGGGCCAGGGCAATTTAGCGATGGTCGTACTTGCGGCCCCTAGGTCCTCGGGCTCTCGTGTCGTTAGACTTTTAAGGTCTTTGTTCTGCCGTATATATATCTCCATGGCATTTACGCCGTTTATGGGTGTAATAATTGACATACATATGCGTATACCATTGTAGTTCTAATCAATGTAATCATAGCCTGCTTTAATTCACGTCCTCGCGCGCGTTAAACATGGCCGACTATTCCGGACTGACTAATGCATGTACCCAAAGACCGACATGCCGATTTACTATTTGCCGGGTTTGCAGTACAACTACAACCTTTGTTTTCCTTGTCTTCAAGACAAAAATGCTCACGTTCGTGGTGATTCCTTCGACATTCGGAATGTTCTGCATGTACGCTACATTACACAGAAACAGTGTGGAGTAGAGTGCTTCCAAGTTAAGTAATAACTGGTCTAGGGTGGTAACGAGCTAATACAACAGTAAGAATAAAATGATAAAGATAAAGAGAAGGCGTCGAACTGCGGTTCAACTTTTTTGGAAACGGACAAGTGTGCGGGTATTAGAGTGATGGTATGCAATATGACAAAGACTCGTAAGATAGTTCGTAAGATTGCTCGTAGGTTTCATAAATAAAAAAAAAAGTGACCGGAAACCATTGTGAATCACCGAGAAGCGAGCTCAAAACTTGAGACGTCGCATGAATCGGTTACCAGCCTGATTGGAATCGTGATTTGGAGGGCAAGGAGAGGCGACTGCTGTGTAGGCGGTGTCAATGTCAATGAGATGAAATCCTGGAGGAAAATATTAATAACAAGCACAGCTGTATCGTGCACGATCAAAAAAACATACCTTGACATGGACACTCGTCGCATCGAATCCCCCAGTTACAATATCTTCCGAACATCTCAACTCGCCCTCCCAATCTACATGCCCCTCTCTGCAGGTCCCCATCGGACATGCGGTTAGATCAGGAGGTATAGCCCGAATTGAGCCCTCCCCTATGATACTGTTTTTGAATGACTTCAATCCTTTCATCGTGACGGATACTTGTCGTAGCAGAGACACTTTAAGCAGCGGTTTTTCCTCTCCGTATTTTTTGGATGCGACAGTGTTGTATGAATCCGCGCTTAGAACTCGCTCGAGCTGAACGGAAAACATCTTCTGGAGCGAGCAGACGTTTCCCGTTAGCTGAACATGGAATGGAATGGTGTCCTTCAAACCATAGATTCGGGCTCCAGGAATAAATAACTGGAAGAAAGGTCTCAATATCTGCCGAAGGATTTACTGCATAACAATTATTACTTACGTGACAATATGTTGGATCCAACTGAACATTTGGACGAGTTTTGAGGGGTGTCACTGCTTGGTACCATTCTTCCGGCGAGGTCTTAACTGCAGAAAAGAAGCAAGGACTAGGAATGATCGGTCGGTGAGCGCGTGTTCTAGGCACGTAGTTGAAAGGGATCATGATCCTAGAGGAAAATGTGCGGTTAAGTTACGAAGCTTGTTTTTGCGAAATGAAAAATACGCACTGTTTGGTCTTTGGCCAAATATCCATTTTCTTATACCGTGTCTGTGTGATGACCAGGTGGATGGTGTATGAACATCTCACAAACAGGCTGGGGACGTTATAGTGGTTGACGCTGTATGATGGAGGTAGTGGAACTTGTTTGCCCTCAATGGTAAAGGTCGTGGGCAGGATGGCGGAAAACACGAGTTGTCCAGGACATGTCGGTCTCTCGGTCCGCGAGGTAGAAGGGGAAGACGATTGTGACCATAACTTGTACGCGCTCTCAACAAGCTTGATCGATTCACCTCCGGCCTCTGAGATGGTGAGATCCATCTTGCCTTTTATCTGTAAAGAGAACGTCAGCACAATGACTAACAGTAGAAGCTTCCATGTTAACACGCACTTTTAGAGTAACATCGACAATATTCTCGGTGTGGTCGAAGAACACTGAGCCAGAGATAATACCCTGTCGACCGTATTTAGGAATGGTCGCGCCCTCTTCCTGATCATTGAGGACAATAGTGGTTTTACCCGCCCGCTTTATGAAGACAGAATCAGCCGCAGGTCGCGTCGAACGCGTCCGGGGTGTTTGCTCGAGCAGCCGTTCACCACATGCTAGCTCGAAAGAGTAAGAGGGAGAGGGTATTGACGGGGAGTAGCTGGGTAGCTCTGAGGATGACGCGATGGGGTCGAACTCCATGGCTAAGGAGGTGAATATGCAGGTGCAGAAAAGTGGAAACGAACTTCCGTTGGAGACATGGTATTCATAGTGAATGGAAAACACAGATGAGTCACTAGGGGTACCCTGATTTTACAAACCAGGGTTGGGGGCGATCCAGATTTGCTAGACGCAGGCCAAGTATGTTTACGAAAAGCTGTAACAAAGTCCGAGAGATCGTAAATGCCAATCCGTGACTGTAGGAGACAACCATGAAACGTGCCTGATGATGCCTTTTACGACTAAACATGGTGAGAAAATGACGACGGACCCTAGATTTCATTGGCCAGCCCGCTTAGCTCTCTGACTCGATATACCTGATGATCCGTACAGGGAGCAAGTTAGGGAGCACTGCTAATCCTCATTTCAAGAATTTGCTATTCATGTTCTCCGCTATTCGTCAAGTTTCTCCGATCGACGCAAAACACACTCGACCAGCACGCACAAGAAGACCGGATCATTCAACTTTCCTACGCTAAGTTAGGCGTCGTAAATAGCAGGCAATGGCAGTAAGGTATCAAAAATGTCCAAGAGTCTTAATACTACAAAAGAATACAGCTGCGTACCAATATGTAACTGATAACAGTACGACAAGTGATTTCAAAAATCGCAAAGCAGGTACACTGTCTTGGGAGAATGAATGTTACGGAAAGATAGTGTCACATGCAGTTTGAATCTGCACTTTTTGGAATTCAAGGTACTGAATTCCATTATCCAGCTGGGTCGGCGGTGGACATTCGAGGAACACCAAGCAGTCCCCAGCCCTGCAGGACCTGCTTAGCACTCACTGTTGTCTCGGCGTTGACGTCTGTGGTGTTGATTCCAACCGACTTAAAGTGGCTTCCAGTCTCTGGGCTCTGTCTGCGTTCTCTCTCCCTTCCCTTGCTTCGCCCCTGCTGACATAACTAAGGCGACTTGGTGTTCTATCTGGACTCTCGGGTGGTGCCTGGCTGTAGGACGAATTAGGTCGTTGTGCCCTAAGACTGTTCCGTAGATAACCGGCCAATAGAAGAGTACTGCCTCGTGTATTTCCATAAGCAGGTGGAGGTGATACCGCAATAATATGGTCCTCGACGTCTCCGGTCCCAACTCCGCTCTGTGCTAGTGCAGCCGCATAGGTAGGAAGTGGTGGGCGGTTCCAAGGAGCGAACGCGAGGGCAGTGTCAGGACTCCTGGGGATGTTTCGATGACGGGGTAGAATTTCTCCAGGATGAAGATAGCTGTACCGTTCACCTCGCAACCGAAAGAGTCGTCGTTCTAGGTATATGAGTTGCCCGAGAAGCGCAAGGACGAAAACGACGTGAACAAAGACACTTGTTGACTGTCCTGATGGTGAATTCGAGTCGCCGCTGGAGGATGTACGCATCATGAGCCGTGCTGCAAATACCCATCCTACAATTGTCCCAGCGAATATAAATAACTGGATAGTGAAAATAAGCAGGGTGATGAATTGTAGTCCACCAAAAGTCAATGATTTTAGGCCTTTCGGCGACTTGGTAATAGAACTTGGAGAAGAAGGGGATTCGGAAGAGGAAGGAGAAGGATTTGCCGCTGAGCCAGTGTCCAAGGGAGGTGCCGATGGTGGTGAATTGTCTCTATCAGCTGGATGTCGCTCAGGAAGACGAGCAAGCCCCGCATCGTCTGCCCGTTCTAAAGGAACATGGACACCCTCAATGTAACCTATTTCACCGCGTTTTGACGGCAGTGGTTCTGCCTGTGGGCGCCTTTCAGCCGCGATGGCTGCAGGTTGGGGTTGCTGTATTGATTCTGAAGTTGAAGACATGAAGAAAGTTGTCGACTACTGTCAGTGAAAAAAGAAGTGAAGCGACCCGCGCAAAAGGAGTGAAATATACAGAAGAGCACTGCTCTCAGTGAACAGGCAAGAATGAGCGGGAATCCGGCGACGTATGAAAGCAACGGTGCTGGACGTCGTTGAGACAGGGAGCCAGTCGAACTGCGAGTAGCAGTGTGACTGATTGTTGATGGACTTTGAGGTGTGTTACACGCCCATCATTCGTCACATAGTTGTGCATGGCAACAGGAGTACTGAATGGTTGGTGGGCTAGTGAGTTGCCTTAGTGCTGGTGCTATAACTTTCGTGGACGTTGCAACCCATACAAGCTATTCTCAAGTTCTACTGACGCTGGTGTTGGTGTCTGCAGGTCCAGGGCCGATCAGTGCGCCATTATAGCCAAATTTGGGCACGTAGCCATTAATCCATTGATCTTGCTCGTGCTTGTATGAGTATCTAATTATACCACAGGACAAATATCTTCCATAGGATCGTGCCGAACCTTACACATGTAGCAGTCTGCATATAAGCATGCTTCGCCACTTGCACATTGGGCTTGAGAAAAAAAAATCGACCTCGGATCTTCAGAAAAACTGTTCGTCCAAAATACCTGCATGAGGAATGGAATGAGCTCCGGTGTGAGGGAGAGTCTAAAGGACCTGGACAGTTAAATAATGTTCTAGAAGCTCACGCCTCTCCACAGAGTTAGCACCCCAAATCTACGAGATGAAGCAAAGATTCAAAGATACGTGATATTTGAAAATATCTGCACACATTCCAAATTTTGTGCGAGTTCGCAGTCTCCAAGAAATTCATATGCTCCGCCCTGTCGAGCTCCGTTCCGCTCAATATTTTTAATAGCAAGGTATGCATGCCAGTAAGTGTGGGCGAAGATAGACAGTGAGAACATGGAGCTAACGTTGGCAAGCATATTGCTGAGCGGGCCTTTGGTAAGGATGGGGGTTTCAACTCTCAAATCTGAACAGATGAAAAAGTTCGGGAAATTGACGTCACAGTCAGGTCACTTCATGTTCCGTGAAATACAAATTAATGAGATCCAATGAGGCCAACAGCAGATGCGTTAAACCAACAGATTGAACCAGGAACTAGTAGAGGATCTAGGCTGAAGGAAGAAAGGCCCGAACGACCATGACAAATCCACACCTAATTAAGCGCTCCTGCCAACCCCCGGCGCTTGCTGTCGGAAATTGTCAGCACCAATCCTGAATGGCGATCGTTATTTCATTACAATGTAAGGCGCCATTCTGATTGATCCTGGAATAATCCCAATAGCGGTGGCGCGCTGATGAGTAATGGCTGCCTAACAGCGAAGTGCATTCGTGATAGCCTGTAATAGTTGACAAAGCATCAGGTTCGGATATGCTGAAGAATAGGACCGTTGTGAGCGCCTATAAGTCCGAGTCGGCTTTCGGCTCTTCTCGGGGGATAATCTGACCCAAATCAACAACCGTATAGAATGCGAAAGTCTTGACCTCAGCCTTTGAAGACTTGGATGGTCCGTCTATATCGTTGCTGTCGGCAGGCGCAGGGTCATCTGAGTGGTATGTATAAGATACCAGCATATTGAACTGAATTAAAAATTAGGGATCAATCAAATTCGCAAAAGGCGCTCCTGACTCAGACTGACTCACTTTAACGTTCCCTCGAGCTTCTTTGCCAATCACGACCTCTCCTCCCACCAGGGTAACATTTGCCCGTTTCTCCAACACACCAACAGTTCGAACTTTCCCCCGTGCATCCGTCTCTCTCAAACGCCCCAGATCATCGTCATCGTCACCAAACATGTCTTCATCGTCCTCATACTCCCAAGCTTCCGCATAAGCAGCGACAGAGAAATGTGAATTTGGCAACGAAATAGCGAAAGGTGGTCGAGGAGGGGCTGCTTTCTCGGTCGTGCCGTTTTCTTTTGGCTGAACGGTTGAAACGTGGATTCTCTGAACAGACAATCGAACATTTATCTGGTCGTAAAGGGGGTTACTTAATGCCAGGTGGAATGGATATGTTCTTCCTGCATGCATAGCTCCGGCGTTGCTGTCTTCTACAGCAGTCGATACAGACCTTCCAAGGGATTTCTTCGCTGCCTCCGCTGTGAGGCGCTGTGCATGAGGTAATGAGACCGTGATTGCTGGCAGGTAGTTAGCGGCTACGAGCTTGATTTTATACCGCACAGACTGGGCTTTCTGCTCTGGTTTGATCAATATGTGCGTGCAGGCCGGGCATCGTTTAGACCGTTTAGAATGCAAGGGTATTCGTAGAGGCTTGAGCTCGCTGTGACCTTATGAGAGCAAAATATAAAGTAGGAAAAGGGCTACTTACCTAGTTTGCAAAGGTGTTACCCAACTATTAACCCATCTCTGCTCGAGGGTCGAAATCTGTCCAATATCTTCCAAGTGGCTCATAAAATCTACATCTGACTCTCCGCCACCTGTCCCTAGGACACTGGCCTTGGAGATTTCAACACGACTCCGATATTCTGGCATCTCGTCTTTGTTCACACTTTTATCCTTCCCACTCCCTCTTCCCGATGTAGTCCTCGTCAACGGGTTATATTTGCTAACACCCGGGATATCACGAGCCAGAGCGGCGGCAGCGGCTGTAATAGAATTCGAATGAGTATGGTGTGAGTGCGCCGTACTGCTTCCATGAGCAGCCGGATGACTGAGGTTTGTAGAAGAGGAAAGTGATGATGCACGTATGAAAGGCTCAAAGTGTTCCTTCAGACGCTCAAACTCCAACGAATCCGGGGCTGAATCTTCGTATTTCTGCAGCTGCGCTATTAACCACAGCCAAGTAAGCTGTCCATGTCAAGAATAAGACGCCACGAAATGACGCACCAGCGAGACCTGTAGGTTTCTCGAATGTGATCTTCACTTCAGCAGAATCCCATCTGCAATGGTTGCAATACAGAAAGAAGGGAGGCTCGTTCAGTGCGCTTATTGGTATTGACAAACGACCATCTCCGGTATCTGGAGGGTCCGATGGTACCACTGAAAGGGTGTTGCGACAATTCGGACACATGAAGCAATTTCGAGCACATCTAGAGATGACACGCTATTTAAGAACATCAGGCGACTGAGTATTGTACACTATGGGCTTGCCTGTTCTTTTCAGCGCGTACACTGGCACTTGGGACCTCGAAAAGACAGTTCGGGCAGTAATATGAGCTGACTTCTACAGATACGCATCGGTTGCACCGGATCGCGTCACATTCTTCGCAGAAAAAGAGGGTGTGGAGAGGATGAAAACTGTAAGAAGATGATGGTAGATGTGGGGGTGGTGGGTGCGGTGAGGTTGAAAGACACGAACAATGGTATAGAACAGTTGGAGCCATGGAAGTGTACTGTAACGAGTCAGTCAGTGTCCGTCGGATAATGGACACTTGCACGGCACGTGGGCGACGCGTTCAAATTTAAAATTAGCGACAGTGGTTCATGTTCTTCATGACTCGGCATGGGGCATTTTTCTCTTCCTTACTGTCATCTAGCGCTACTAGTCTCTTTCGCCAAACATACATCTACCGACTTGGGGCTCCAGGTTTCATGCCAAATCAAGGGTCTACTCGGTTTACTCGCAGTCAAGCTACCAATAGAGGTGTAACACCCAATTCATTCTGCGACATCTTGCAGAATTTGTCTCTCAACGACGATGGTGATTTTTCTCCAAGATTATACTCGGATTGATTGTTTGACTGTATGATCACTGGACTATAGAAGTAGATATCGGATGGGCCAGGCCGTCTCTTCCGAGATCCAATGGAACTAGACCATCTATCAGTGAGTGTACTGCCTGCTTAGTCTCAATAAGCTACAACAGTTCTTAGAGTTTCAGGCTATTGAGATCACGGAAAGCAGTCCTTCTCTGGAAACATCAGAGTTGCATATCTTTGGTGTGACCAAAGTGAGCCCTTAGTCTTTCTGGATTTGGATTGTGTATATTCATAGCGAACATACAGGCTGGCCACTCTCTTCTTGCTCGTGTTCAGGGTTTCGAACACTATTTCTACTATCCGGCCCCTCCTGGGCTTTTATCACGCGACCTTGATCCTCTCTGTGAATATGTCAATGTTGGTCCTATCCGAACATCTCTGTGGAATTAACGAATAAATAGGACCTTGAACCTTAATCGCACAGAACGCCCTAAGCCCCCCAACACGAGCTGTCCCAAATCCTCCGTTGTCTGTATCATCAATCGACCTCCGACATGAGAAAACTGCCCCTCCTCCTGTGGGACGGGATACACCTTACTTGAGGATTTTTTTAGCAAGACATCACGACATTGATAAAGTCAAAGATATGTTATGCTTCGCTTTTGGTTGTTTCACCTTCTACTTACCTAGTTTCAAACACACTTCTTCACATCGGGTAAATGTCGATACCGACAACTCTTTGCAACGCGCGAGGAGTCTCATGAAGCAGTGGTTCCTTATCACCTACGTTTCATGCTAGACACGGGAGTACGTCATTTCTATGAATGGAAATACTGTGTACTCACAATTTTAACACGTTCGCCTTAGATAAATGCAATGTCATGGCTCAAATTTGTCTCTAATAAATATGACATCGTTCCGGAAACGGAGAAAATTTCCACTTGCCAATTGGAAGTTGTCCTACAGTACAAGTAAGCCAAACAACATCTATCCCCACAACACTGTGTCGAGTCTTTTATTTAGTGATGAGCACATCCTGTTGTGCTCTCCGAGGGATAAAGAGGAGCTGTTTGCGCCTCTTCGTATTCTGAGTTACGATATCGAAACACACGTTCCGGCTGATGGCACCTTCCCAAGTGCTACGAAGGATCCTGTTCTCCAAATAGGAAACATGGTCACCACCCACGGTAAGATTCTTTTCTGTAATTTTCTCCGATATTAATAGTAGTGCACAGGGTCGCATGAACCCACTATACGAGCCATATTCACCCTTGGGACATGCTCTCCTATCAATGGGGCAGAAGTGCGATCCTTCAAAACAGAGGCAGAAATGTTGCTTGCTTGGAGCCAATTTGTGAACGAGGTGGATCCAGATATTATCACTGGATATAACATCACGAAATTCGACACACCATACCTTCTAAACCGTGCTACAGCGTTGTCTCTGCCCAAATTTGCGCACCTTGGGAGAGTTAAATGTGAGTCGTTACGTTAAAGGCCATTTTGATAGCTCTAAAGGTTTCTATCTTCGTCATCAGCGTGGCGTCAGACTCTGCCTTACCCATTTATGAAAGTCGAGGAGTTTTCTCAGTGTCCGGGCTACAACGGGCGCTTACTTCTCGACGTCTTCCAACATATCCGCGAAGGCAATTACTCTGACTTCCAGGGGCCCGGAAAGTCAAAATTAAATTATGTTGCACAAGTGGCACTTTGGGACCAAAAAGAAGATCTCCCCTACAAACAAATTCCAATTCTGCAGGCAGGCACTGCTAATGATAGACGAACACTCGCTGTGTATTGTCTGAAGGTGGGCCTTCTCACTTATCAGCAATGTCAATGATGTAGCTGACGCTTCCTGTCTGGAGGATACATATCTTCCGCTTCAATTGTTCACCATGTATAACCTGTTGGGAAGAGAATCGACCAAGGCTAAGGAGGCTCATGTCTCTTTGAATTCCAAGCGCAAGAAGCCATTCCTGAAAGATCTTTCGAGAGATTGTCGCAAGGCCCTCAGAGAGGATTATATCATCCCAGACTCGAAGCTAAGTTCATTGCTGGACCAAAGATGAAACTATGATGTACCGCTTCTTGAGAATCAATCGATATTCTGGAAGACATCGCGAACGTCATATTCCAGGATACCTGTGGTTGTTCTGTGGTTAGGCTAATTCCCCAACCACAGGAAGATCAGGTTCTTTTATAAATGAATGTAAATATCAAAATTAGGTAGCCTGATTAATGCATGCAGATCTGTCGCAATTTGAATCAATCTTGCACAATTGGTTCTCCGGATTTGTCTGACTGAATGGTCAATGGCCTATCCAGTGTAGTATCCAGGTATGTAGTATTAATACCCATGCAACGAACGCATATCATCATATGCATCGTGCACGACGGACGCGTGACCTGTTGCGTCGCATCAATTTCACTAAGGCTGACTCGGCTCCGAGCTATAGTACGCGTCGACCATACTCGTCGCCCGTGCTAGTTTCTTCTGGAACCCTCCAAGACGCCTATAGGCCAGGAACGTTTGGGGGCTCGTGTTAACCAAACTCCATCATCATCAATACCCCAGCTTTTCCCCCGACTGCAAATCGAATTCTAGTACTAGAAATGGCCACAGGTCTTGCTCCTGCTGCTTCAGTTTCTGATGTCCTGAAGGAACTTTCCGTTAAAGAAAATGGTGAAGAATAAACAAATGTATCTAGACTGTGATTTTGATACTCCTTTATGAAACAGACGTGCAAAAGCCTTGGGAAAGACCTCCGCTTTCTGCATCCTATGCAGCCAAACCATGCATCAGTAAGTTTGTTGTCGTTGCATTGGCTATCAACTTGTGTGTGACGTCCCCAGAATTCCAGAAAATTGACATCGCCGAGAGCAGCTACGACCTGGGATCTCCCGAGATACACCTTTTCGGAATCACTAAAGTAAGCAATCAATATGTGTCGAATCGGAAGAACATTATTTTGAATTCAGAGCTTGCAGAATGGCCATTCTATTCTCGTACGAGTTGTTGGATACGAGCATTACGCGTATTACTTGGTCCCCAAAGGGTTCTCGAAAGATGATCTCGAACCTCTGCGCAACAATCTTAACGTCAGTGCTTGAAGAAATCCGTACTTATTCCTAAGAGCCATTCATGATTTTATGGGCCTCACACCATAGGAACTCATAGTGGAAAGTTACGAGGAAGTATCTTCCGCCCCTATCTCACGAATTGACCTCGAGAAGGGGAAAGGAGAACTTTCCTATCTAAAGATTATGGTTTCGGATTATCACGATCTAGAGTGTGTCCAAGATATGCATTGTTCGTTTTTGAAATGTTGTGCTGGTTTACTTAGTGAGCATTCCAAGGCACAAATCTTCCAATTGGGAAGATGTAAATATCGGGACATGTTCCCTAATCCTCAAAATCCATGCTGGACAAGGAGGTATGTGCATTTTTGATCGAAAAGGGTTTTAACCAGCTCGTGGTTGACTTGGGCTCCCTTCTGTCCAGGTCAATGCCATGTCGTGGCTGAAGCTCACCGCTAAAAAATACAAGATTGTTCCAGCTGAAAACAAGATTTCGACTTGCCAGTTGGAAGTGTCCATCCAGTACGAACGAATAGCTTGATTAGTCTGATCATCAACAATTTACTGACGTCGACGTATAGTGACGAGCATATCATGTTGACTTCAGGTCAGGCAGAAATGGGCCCATTGCGTATTCTGAGCTTCGACATTGAGACTGACATTCCCGATGATCGTAATGTGTTCCCGACTGCGAGGAACTATCCCATCTTCACCATTGGAAATAGGATATCTACCTACGGTATGCCATTTTCCTTTAAAACGTTTTTTTAACAAAAAGTCGACCATGCAATTCAGGTCGTGCAAACAGTGACGATGTACAAATCGTGTTTACCCTTGGTTCGTGCTCTCCTATAAGTGGGGCTACTGTGGTTGCTTGTGAAGATGAAGCTGCATTGCTACTTGCGTGGAAAAGCTTCATAATTGAGGTTGATCCTGACATCGTTCTTGGCCATAACATCACTAGGTTCGACATGCCGTTTCTTTTGGGTCGAGCCATAGTGCATAATTTAGACGAATTCCCGTACCTTGGACGACTTAAATGCAAGTAATCAATTATTATCGCTTGATCGCCAACTGACAGTTTTACGACCAATGGTAGCATTTCGTCAGGTCATGGAAGATCCATATGCGTTACCAGCCTGGAACGCCTTTGATAAATGTCCGGGATACGTCGGGCGCTTCGTTCTTGATATCTACAAGCATGCCTCGGATATAGGCATAACGGGTCGCGGGAGATCAACGCTAAACAGTCTTTCAGAGCGATTCCTGAACGACAAGAAAGAAAATCTTTCCTTCGACAAAATTCCGGGTTTGCAAGCCGGCACTGCTGACGATAGACGTACTCTTGCAACATACTGTCTCAAGGTAAGTTTTCACTTGATATTCTATCTATGTATGCAAGTAATCAATATTTAATAGGATACGCTACTTCCACTTCATTTGATGAATAAAATGGAATGCCTGCCTATCCAAATCAAGCAAGCCAGAAAAGCCCATCTTCCATTGAACGCGATGCGCGAGAGACCATCTTTGAAGGACACTTCACAGATTTGTCAGAAACGCAAGGCAGAGATAGAGGGTGATTCTAATACTAACTATACTCTCGATGGAGAACGCGCGTTGAAAAGACAACGCTCTGACGCATACTAAACAACTTGGCTATGAAATTTTGGCGCTTGGAGTCGTTACATTTAGAATGGATCTCAATTCTGGGCCCTCGAAGTTCTTGATATAACTTTTTATATTGTACGGCAAAGGGTACGGTTTACTAGTATATAGGTGAACTATCTTGACCCCAAAGGTACTCATGACGTCATCTACTCGCTTATCTATGTTTCCCACCATCTACGTAAGCAGCACGCGTACCCGGAACCGGTAATTATGTGCCGACCCGCATTTTTATTGCACCTTCAAGCTTCAAGTTGGCTCTTTCTTAAACACAACCATTTATTGTCCGTCGCCGATGCCCGACATGTTTTCCGATGAATTTTGCGCCTCTCCCTTGCAACCTGTTGCTGCTCACTAGAGGCACGTCTCATAAAAAAAGTTAACTTTTTGCGTGCAAGTTCGTAGGAAAACTTCATATCTCGGTGTCTCTCAAAGTTGCCCTGCGTCCTACTATGAGCCACTATTTTCTCAGACAAATGTACACTTAGTGCATTTATGTCTTTGTGGTACCAGCATTTAATATGGCTGTTAAGCGCATTTGTGACTCGTATTCTATGACCTTCTCCAAACCTTCCCGTACGGTCGGCACCGCGAGTCAGTCTTGGTTTTGGGTTACTCTGCCGGCTACCTTCATCCTTCGATTCCCACACATTCCATATAAAAGGACCTCTAACCCCTTGGTAAGCCTTAACACATCACCCTCATGTCATCCAAGAACACAATCACCCCATTCCAAATCAATATTACCGAGGAACGGATTAGCCTCCTACAGCAAAAGCTCGCGTTATCGATCCTCCCCGACGAATTAGAGGATGCGGGACGCGACTACGGCGTACCGCTTGCCGATATTCAGCGCCTACTTGCTCGCTGGCAATCTGGGTACGATTGGAAGAAACACGAGAAGGAATTGAATCAGGAGTTACCGCAGTTCCAGACGGATATAGACATTGAAGGGCATGGAACCCTCAAAATCCACTTCGTGCACAAGAAAAGTAATGTGGAAGGAGCCATACCTTTGCTATTTGTCCATGGATGTAAGCTCTTTTATCTCGGCATATTAGCAAGAATAACCTTCTTTTTTGCAGGGCCTGGCAGTGTGGTTGAAGTCCGCAAAATTTTACCACTCTTAATTCAAGGATCACCTGCGTTTCATGTGGTCGCCCTCGGTTTGCCCGGGTATGGGTTTTCTGAAGCTCCCAAGAAAAAAGGATTCGCTTTTGATCAATACGCCGAGGTAAATATCTATCGTTATCAACACGGCTACCCTTGTTATTTCTGAGACTGATACGCATGCGCTTGAAGGTAGGGAACAAATTGATGATCGCACTGGGATATGATCAGTATGGTAAGTACACTATGATTAGTATGCACTTTTGGGTCTTACAAATACACAATACTTCACCTAAATCCAGTAACCCAGGGAGGGGACTGGGGATATATGGTAGGCTAAATTTAGAGCCTGTTTGCAACGATGTTCAGTATTTAATGGCTTTTTTTAGGTCACCAGAAGGATTGCCCACCTTTACGGTGGAACGCACTGCAAAGCTTGGCACACTAACTACGAGGCGGCAGAACCTGGTCGGTTAGTAATCAACGATTGACTGCTACTGTTTGGAGCACAAACTGAAGTGTATGTCTCTTTGGGCGACATAATAACTAGGGTGCCTCCAGAACTCTTTTCTCAGCCTGCCGAATTTTTCAAGAATCTGAGTCCTGATATCACACCGGAGGAGAAATCAGGCTTGGAAAGATCAGTATGGTTCAGGACACAAGGAATGGGATATTTCATGGAGCAATCCACGCAACCACAAACAATTGGATACAGTTTAGCCGATTCTCCTGTTGGTCTTCTTGCTTGGATTTATGAAAAGCTTGTCAATTGGACAGATAACTACCCTTGGGATGACGACGAAGGTTTGTCCCGTTTGATTTATTGCACATAGTCGAGGCAATCCTGATGACCAAATTTGTTTGTAGTTCTGACCTGGGTATCCATTTATTGGTTCTCAAATGCTGGCCCTGCAGCATCCGCGAGAATCTATTACGAGAGTGTAAGGGAAGCTCCTACTGCTAATCCACTCCCAACAATTCCACACGGAGCGTCTGTGTTTCCCAAAGATATTTTTGTTGCCCCGCTTTCGTGAGTGTCGTTGTCCTTCATAGTGCAAATTTCAGTCTAATAAAAATTCATTGTAGATGGACCAAGAGCCCCCACAGAGTATTTGAGACCGCTCATAACAAAGGAGGACATTTTGCAGCCTTGGAATCGCCCGAGGTGCTGGTAGGTGATTTGAGAAAAATGTTTGCCCAAGGAGGACCGGCATATGGGGTTGTTGAGGGTAAATCAGGATACTAGCCCATTTTTTCCGATAAATAAATGGCGTCAAGAACAACTAAAGAATTGAAGTAAATGTACCTGGTTTGTCGCTCATTGTGCACCAACGTCGCAAATCAGGTGACGTCGTGAGTACCTTTTGGGTAATGGAACGTCCCCCGAGCATTTACTCAGCTTCAACTTGTCACGTCAACTTGTATTCAAGGAAGAATTTCCGACGCCATACCCTCATCACTCAAAGTAACTAAGCTTCAGCTTACCATTCATGCCAAACATAAGCCGTTTTTTCTGGTTCCTACTTCACCAAAAGTTGAAGCTTGGAGTTTCAGCTTAAAGTGGCTTCAAGTGGCAGCCACTCAAGGCTTCCAAACCTCAACTATCTCAGGCGGACTACCATCCTAGTAAAAAACGATAGGCAATAACTGATTCCAAGATATCGACTTTATTAGCATGCGTTTTTGATTCATTCTGATTCTTGACATCCTCCCAATAACGCTGCTCAAGCGCAGTTCCAACTTGTCGGCTGTACATCCGGTTGTTGGCGTCGTTACCTCTCAATTATCTTGTGCGTACTGTATAAATGCACTGGCAGACATTCATGTTCATCCCTTACTGAAACCATGATACGTGAAAATTTCCTCATTCAACTTCTCTTTTTTTCAAGTCTTTTCTACTACAGCACCGCGGTAAAAAACCAGATGAACGCTGTGACCAAACCCTTTCAGATCAGCGTCCCGGATAAGAGCTTAGAACTTTTGAACAAGAAGCTTGCACTGTCGATTCTTCCTGACGAATTGGAGGACGCAGGACGTGACTATGGGGCACCCCTCAGTGATATTCAGCGCCTACTCGCCCGCTGGAAGTCTGGGTACGACTGGAGGAGGTATGAAAAGCAAATCAACAGCGAGCTTCCACAATTTCAGACTGAAATCGATGTAAACGGACACGGGACGCTCAAGATCCACTTTGTGCACAAGAAAAGTGAGGTTGAAGGCGCTATTCCGTTGTTGTTCGTTCATGGATGTGAGTTTTAAGGTTGATTTTCCTTTTAAAACGAGAGGATTAATATTCAGCTATACAGGGCCAGGTAGTGTGGTTGAAGTCCGCAAGATTTTACCGCTCTTGATAAAAGGAGGCCCCGACCAACCCTCTTTCCATGTTGTCGCTCTCAGCTTGCCAGGGTTTGGCTTTTCGGAAGCTCCCAGGAAAAGAGGTTTTGCTTTTGATCAGTACGCCGAAGTGAAAAGATCCTTTACTAAAATTTGATACACAATACTTAGAACGGTTTATTAGGTCGGAAACAAGCTAATGTTGGCATTGGGATACGATCAGTATGGTATATTCTGTTTTTAGTTTGAATTGTCTATTTAGCGCATTAATTACTTTGCCCTTAGTTACTCAAGGAGGGGACTGGGGTTATATGGTATGTGTGATTCAACCTAGTATAAATATATATATTTATAGCGAGTTTGTTATTGATGACTATCTGTAGGTCACCAGAAGAATCGGTCATTTATACGGCCGAAACTACAGCAGAGCATGGCACACCAATTACGAGGCTGCAGAACCTGGTCGGTCAGTGTTTTAACATCATTAAAACATTTATCAATGCTAACAACTCTTCCACAAACATGTATAGTGTTCCAGCAGAACTATTTTCAAAGACAGATGAATTTCTAAAGAACCTAGGACCCGAATATACAGCAGCAGATAAGGCAGGCTTAGAAAGAACAGTGTGGTACAGGAATCAAGGCATGGGCTATTTCTCGGAGCAAGCTACCCAGCCACAAACGATTGGCTATAGCCTGGCTGACTCGCCCGTTGGGCTTCTCGCATGGATATATGAGAAACTTGTCAACTGGACGGATGATTATTCATGGGACGATGATGAAGGTAAGTATTTATGCTTTAAATGCAACCCTGACAAATGACGCCCAACTATTGGTAGTTTTGACGTGGGTATCAATATACTGGTTTTCCACCGCCGGTCCCGTTGCATCTGTCAGGATTTACTATGAAAACAGACACGAAAAGCCTTATATCGACATTCTCCCAACGATTCCACATGGCGCATCTGTATTCCCGAAGGATATCTTTGTGGCACCTTTATCGTGAGTCATTACTCTACGGTTTCTGTCTCCTTGAAGCTGGGTAAACGAACATCGTATTGCAAGGTGGACTGAGAGTCCCTACAGAGTCTTTGCGACGGTGCACCCCCGTGGTGGACATTTTGCTGCCACAGAACAACCTGAGAGGCTGGTTGAAGATGTGAGAAGGATGTTTGCCAAAAAAGGCCCAGCGTTTGGTGTGGTTGAGGGTAGAATAGGGTATTGAGCAATTGCAGGATGGGTGACCTGGAGGGTACTCATGACATCATCTATCTTGAGTTCACAATATTTCATGGACAGCCGGCTTGAGCGGGTCAATGTTTCCTTCTTTTGCCGCGGTCATCGTTGCCACAAAATCCTTATCTTCATTAGAACTTGACCGGAAAGATACATCAAGCCTTCAAATGTACAGAAAATAATGATTACTCGGGCAATACAATGAGCTTAAGATCATGATCAGAATTCAATCCGAGTCATTTTGCGACCCACCTGCCAACTCGATTTGATAGTTTCGATCTCTCAGGAGAACGGTATGCTTCCGTTTTGCTAAGCTTGATTCGTCATCTACGCCTCAATGTGCCAGAACCATGGTGCAACTCTTAAACAAGTCCATTCAGGATTCTCCATTCCCACACAATCAAGTATAAAATTATACATGAAACCGACCTTGTCAGATGTGATTCACCCAAGATTCATGACTCTTTCTACCATGGCGTCCAACGTTGTACCAGCGTCAAGTATCAGACCCTTCAAAATTCACATCCCAGATGAACGCATCGCTATTTTGCAATATAAACTAGCTTCTGCAACTCTTCCCGACGAACTTGAGGATGCAGGACGCGATTACGGCGTCCCTCTTGCGGATATGCAGCGTTTGCTTGGGTATTGGAAGTCGGGATATAACTGGAGGAAACACGAAGAAGAATTGAATACCGAGTTACCGCAATTCCAAACCGACATCGATGTGGAAGGACATGGCACACTAAAGCTCCACTTTGTTCATAAACAAAGTGATGTCGCTGGTGCCATACCTTTATTATTTGTTCACGGCTGTAAGACTATTGCAGATAAATTTGCGCCTGCTGACTTCATCTGGATATGTTTTATAGGGCCTGGCAGTTTTATCGAAGTGCGCAAAATCCTACCTTTACTAATTCAAGGAACAAAGGAGCAGCCCGCGTTTCACGTCGTTGCACTCAGTTTGCCAGGATTTGGCTTTTCTGAGGCGCCTAAGAAAAAGAGATTCGCCTTTCTTCAATACGCCGAGGTATGCAATGCATTATAATGATTCTGCATGCGATTTTTAAAAAATCAATGCACGAATTCCAACGTTTTTATTAGATTTGCAACAAGCTGATGCTGTCGCTGGGATATGACCAATACGGTTAGCAAGAATTCACTGTCGATGCCTCGCTATTAACAAAGATATTGCAATCTACCCCGGTTTATATAGTCACACAAGGCGGAGATGTAGGATACACTGTGCGTGCCTCTCAAATATGACAAGCAAGAATGCACTGAACATGTTCAGGTAACTAAAACCATAGCAAGTTTGTATGGAGGGAAGCATAGCAAAGCATGGCACACCAACTATGAAGCGGCACTCCCAGGACAGTTGGTATCGAAATATGTTGAATCGTGAGTAATGCGCTGAATAAATCACCTCATTCGTTAGGGCCCCGCCGGAGCTACTTTCACAGCCCCTTTCGTACCTCAGAAATTTGGTGACCAGGTATACACCAGCTGAGAAAGCAGGCCTAGCCAAAACAGCTTGGTTTAGGGCGGAAGGGATGGGGTATTTTATGGAGCAGACCACCCAGCCTCAAACGCTCGGATATAGTCTGGCTGATTCACCCGTCGGTCTGTTGGCATGGATCTACGAAAAGCTCGTCAATTGGAGTGACAAGTATCCTTGGACGGATGACGAAGGTACGCTTTGCGCGGTTTCTTTGTAAAATATCAAAGGCAATTGAATTCTTTGGTAGTCCTCACATGGGTATCAATCTATTGGTTCTCTACCGGAGGTCCCACAGCGTCAACAAGGATCTACTATGAAAGAACCAAACAGCAGGTAACCGCACCATTTCCAACAATCCCTCATGGCGTTTCCTTCTTTCCCGAGGAATTATTTAATGTTCCACGATTGTGAGCGACATAATTACTTTGATGTGGTACACATGGATCAAACAGTGCATAACAGTTGGACCAGAACACGATACAGGGTGTTCGAAGCTGAACATGACAGTGGAGGCCACTTTGCTGCTCATGAGAAACCTGATGAACTAGTTGCAGATTTAAGAAAAATGTTTGGAAGAGGAGGGCCAGCCTACGCCGTCGTCGAGGGCAAAACAGGCTATTAGGAACGTGAAGATGACGTGGACGTACTATGAAGGACAAACGACGATTGTCCATTTTCATGGGTAAATGAGCATCCCTCATTACATTGTACGTCCTTGGCAATCTCGAAAGACATTTTACAACTTTGGCTTTCCTTTCTTCTCGTTAACTTCCATGGGAAGCGTTAGTGCCATTTGTGTAGCAATAGCGAGACAAAATTGTTCATCTCTCCAGCCATCTACTTCTTGGCCTTCCCCGATGTTTGAAGGCGCGGTCCAGACTTCTACATATGCTTCATGCCGTCCTTGTGGAGGAGTAACAAAGCGGCCAGAAGAGTATATCCCTACAGTACGAACTGCATGTTTCGAAGAGGGGAGAGGTATTTTGTTCTTAAACTCGACTGATAGAACCATCGTTGGAAACCAGCTGATAGGAGGGCATAATTATAAGCTATCTAGATCCATATACTCTGTCAACCTGAAACATACCTTGTTGTTAATCCAGGGCGCTCACTTTTAGGTAGAAGAGTAGGCGTATTTATGCACATATCCACCAAGAAGCACAAAGCGGGATTAGTGATTCTGTCATGTGCATCGTTGAATGTGAGCCATGATCCCCATTCCAAACCTCCGCCACCGACGGTCGAGGAGTTTGTACGGTTACCACTATATGCATGGTTTTTGGCACGAAGCTCTGGTTCGTCTGTCCACGTAACATGGCGGCGAAAACTCCACCTCTGACTCATGGGATTGATGACCGCAGTGGAAGGGTGTGTATATAATGGAAGTCTTCGAGCGTAAGTCGAAGGAGGATTTAATGTGAGATTCACTTTGTCTTTCGGATGACGTCCAATGATGCCGAATATGAGATGGGTCATGATTTTAACGACACCCTGGGGAGTAAGGTGTAAGCTTTGTTCATCGCATTGTACAAGTAGGTAAAGTACTAGGCCGTACATCTTGTATCAATTCGGCGGACAAATTCGTGAATCCAGAGCTTGTTTTCACAGTCCGGACGCATACGGTGTATGAAGAAGTCAAAGTTGTTCTGAGATAATGAGCGGTAACGTGGAGAGGATCGACGTGGGGTTTGGATGATTGAAACTGGATGCAGGCTTCCAGGATTAATGCGAGTACGTAGCCTAAATGAAAGCCAAATAAATCATCCGATTCTGATTTCTGCTTGGGCATGATTTCTTACCACCGTTTGCCACACTTTATGGTAACAATTTAGCAGGATATCACGATTGATACAAACCTGGAACTCTTGCCTTCCTATCGTCCACTCGGGGTCCACTATACCAGCGTACAATTGGGCATCTTCCGAGGCATCCCTGGGCGAAGGCAAAAGTTGGACGTCGAAAGGAATGGACTTTGCATTAATCGCTGTTCCGAAGGGAGCCATTGAGAAAAAGTGCCTTCGAATTAATCCAAAACGCCAGAGGAGTAATTATGGGGGAAAGACAAGTTCAACTCCTTCTTTCAGCCAGACATGCCAGACCATCATTCCTCGGTGCCCAAGTTGCCGAGAGTCCGAGATATCTCACGCGATGTGAGGTGAGTTCTCGAAGTAGTCATTGATACACTGATGAGAAACGATGTCGGTCTGGGTCTGGTCGAGTAGGATGCCATGAGCACCGTTGGATCCAAGCTGGATCGTTGGTGGTAAATAACAAGCAGCGTGAATGCCCAATGGTGCTAATAAATGGATCGGCATCCATTCGGCTTTATGATGACAGCTCTGTAATTACTTGACTAGATTACGGCTGCGTGTAGAGACTAGCATTTTTTGCCAGCATTGTCTTCTCTTCCCATCTCTCATGTGTTAACCTGTCGTTTATCACTATCTGTATTTCATGACTATACGAATTCTCCCTTTTATAACGAATCTTTGCATTTGCCTTAATTGATACGAAACTCGAAATGGCACCTCGAAGAACCCGAGGGCCATTGGTGACCTTTTCAGACTTGGAATTGCAGTCGGTGGAGTCATCTATAGGGTTCAGCTCACAGACTATCAACATTGATAAGGACGATAAACGGTGGTACCATTATATCCCTCTGTGCGGTGAGTCGACAAGTAACCTCGGAAGGCATCAAGACAAATTTCTTGAACTAATTCCTGTCGACAATAGGAACTATAATATTTATACTGGCACCTCAACCTTCTTGGCTTTATGTTCTGGTCGATTTTCACCTCCAAACCATGCACCAACCTGTCATATTTTTAACTCATCTCGTGGCGACCTACACGCTTACGTTTATGGCGTTCTCTTCTCTCATTGTCTGCTTGGCTCGCGATCCTGGTCCTGCAAACGCACCCCCGTCACGCGTGAAAAATGCCAATGGAGAAGAAGCTGAAATGAGCTTAACAGAAGCCTTAATGCCTGATAGAGACTTCTCTGCCCCTGATAAATGGTGTCGAAAGTGTTGGGTATGCACTATTCGTATCTACCAATGAATTCCGATATGCTCAAATAGACTCTACAGGCTCCTAAAGCAGAAAGAACGCATCATTGTTCCATATGCAACAGATGCGTTTTGAAAATGGGTGCGCATATTCTCGAAAATTTCGATAATCAACAGTGACTGAACTAATGGCCTATAGACCACCATTGTCCTTGGATCGGCGCCAAATGCATCGTGCGTTTCTTCTAGCTACCACGCGATAAAGTGTATACTTATAATGAATCAGGGACATCGAACCTACCCTGCTTTTGTCCACTTTTTGCTATCTGTTACACTCCTATCCATGTATATATCATCAGTATCCTTTAGAGCGCTTTGGTTTGCATTTCATCATCCGTTTGTTGTTGTAAGTTCGTCCACTTTAGTGAATTGTCAACCATCTTATCTCCTCTCCTCTCTCAGCATGAATTTACCCCCGTGCACGAACTTGGATTGGCGTTTGCAGGGGCTGTGTTTACCCTGGTAGTCGGGTCTTTCGCTGCCTACCATATCTACCTTATCTTGTATGCATCATCTATATCTCATGCTTCCCTCCTTCAAGAAGTCTGATCTTGTCTGTTTAGCACTAATCAAACAACTGTTGAAAACATTGCACCCTTTATGCTCCTTCGGCATCTTCCACCCCTTCCCCGTACTGGACATTCCCTTTCTGATCCTCCTTTAGAACCCGAATTATCTTCGGTGCAAAGGAGGATTGTTAAAGATGCTCATGGTCAAATTCTCATATATGATCTTGGCTGGAAAAAAAACTTCGCGCAAGTATTTGGATGGAACCGGAAATATGGTTGGCTATTCCGCCTCTGGTGTGGGGGTGCATCGTAGGTCATCTTCTGCATGTATTCTTTTCACATATTAATCTTCTGTTAGACCAGGTGATGGGAAACACTTCCCGAGGAACCCTCGGGCAGATGAAATGTTAGCAAAGCTGGCACATGAGCTAGTAAAAGCTGATCTGAACACCTGACAGTCTCAACTAGATGTTAAATTATTGATACCCTTTCTATCTTATATCTCGTCCAACTCGTTAATCTCAACACTTTTCTATCACAGGATGCTTTACCTGTCCTCATCATTGCACGAAAGGAGCCTTTTCAATTTTAACCATCTTGCTTCCTGATGTTCCACACTGTCCCTAATACCGCTTAATGATCATCAGGGCCTGTTCACTATTTATCTCAACTCATTCATATCACGTTCCTTGCAGTCTTCCAGGCCCTCTTTTTATGTGTACATCGGAATGGAACGTTAGTTGGTTCTACTCCGAGTTCTTCACAGGTGCCAGACCAGTGCCTTGATCCCCAAATTTTGAAACTAGCCTGTTGAGAAAAAAGGGGTAGATGTAAGATTCTCGTTCGGGAAACTACCGTCTGCAGATTCTCACCGTATGGTTTTTAGAGTAGATGAACTTTGCTGCTGTAGCGACTTTCCAGACCCAATTGGTGGAGCAATTGCTAACATTTACCCAAGAGTCTCCACGTTGTGAGTGGCCGTTTGCGGCAAATGCTTGATTTTGAAATTGGAAGGCCCTATGAGTAAGTCATTACCCAAACATGCGTTCATACATGCTATGTAAATCTCACCTTTTTTTGTCGAGGTGTTTCCATTGAGATCCGACTATGCGATTGTGCCACACAAATTCGCGCATACGCGACGGTGCCTATATATATAGCGCCGCGACCAGTTCGAGATGAGAAAGTTAGTGAATTTATGCAATTTCTTACTGTTTCGGCCATCGAACCCTCCAAAAGAGGACTCGTCTCTGGCGCAGGACAAGGAAGAATGATGACATCATCCGAAACTCGAGAATGACCTAGGGAACAGTCCCTAACGGGCAGTCCACCAACTTGGTCCGTATAAAAACAAGGTGTAAAATGGCCACTGCATTTTCAAACGCGATCTCAAGCTACACTGCTCTATCTTCCAAAATACCATGCCAGCTGAAATCATCGACGTTCACTCTCTCAGCGCCGAGGGTTTTCCCATTGCAGACATCCCGACGCAAATCATGAACGGTCTTTCTCGGCCTTTTGGACACAAACAACTCCCCACTATGCTCCTCTACGATGAACAGGGGCTCCAGCTGTACGACGACATTACCACTGCTGCTCCAGAGTACTACCTCTTTGCAGCAGAGGAGGAAATCCTTAAAAACAATGCCCACCATATCGTTCAAGCCATGCATAGAGGAGCTCAGATTTCCCCAGACGAAGTCATTGTTGAGCTTGGCGCGGGGTACGTCAAACCTTAATTACCTATTCATTACAAAACACCTCGCCACTTTCGCCCGATTTTCTACATCAGGGAACCCAGGATGGGATTATACCTTCCTTTTGCGGTTTCGCATAACTCTATGGGTTTAAACCTGATCTAATATTATAACATTGCCACAGATCTTTGCGAAAAACATCGCATATACTACTAGGACTTTCTCATTTTGTCGGCAAAGAGGCGCCTTCATCGGCCATTACTTACTATGCTCTTGACCTCGACAAGCACGAGTTGGAACGGACCCTTGGAGACATTTCAAGATCCGAAGTCGGCAAAAAGCTGGTCGGCAAAGTCAAGACGAAAGGAATGTGGGGCACGTACGAGGATGGTCTTAGATTTATAGAACATGGCGGTCTATTTGCTCGCCGCCTCCCATCGGTGGATTACCAATTTTCTTCTCGAGAACGCTCTCCAATTTCACCCATTTCAAGTGCTTCGTCCACCAGTAATGCCTCCTTGACCTCCATGTCAGAGTCAGGCTCGTCTATGCCCTCAACCCCTGAAGGCTCAAAGCCGCCCCTTCATGTTGTATTTTTGGGTTCGTCATTGGGCAATTTTTCGAGGACAGACGCCGTGTCTTTTCTTTTATCGCTGCCGTTACGCGCTGGTAGCGGAGACACTCTTCTTATTGGCCTGGACCATGACAATGATGCTGCGCTCATCGAAGAAGCATATAACGACAGCCAGGGCTATACCAGACGTTTCATCTTTAATGGCTTGAGGGCAGCTGGTCGGAACTTAGGCGACGAGAATCTGTTCGATGAAAGCAAATGGGAATATGTCAACACCTACAATTCGGTGCGAACAATCGTTATTTTTTACCCATTCTAGATTCTAATAAAGAGACAAATAGGATGAACGTATGTGCAATCGCTGTTTTTATTCGCCTAGCCTAATTATATTCATTGAAGGCTGCCACGAGGCCTTTTTTAGGTCCAAATGCCCCCAAATTATTCGAGAACCTAGAACCGGCAAAGTCATTCGATTTTCAAAAGGCGAATTGCTGAAAATTGAGGAATCAATCAAGGTGTGTTTTGTTGGCAGACCATTTGGGACCGCAATATTCACGGAGCTTATACTATATGTCAGTTTTCCGATGTGGACGCATATTCCTTGTTTACCGCCAGCAACCTGAGGCCAGTTCAGCGCTGGACTGACAAGAAATCACAGTACTCGTTATGGCTATTAGAAAGGCCTCCTTTCAGCTTTCCATTACTCGTTTCCCCATCCCACCCTTCGACAAAAGGTACTAGGCTTTCTTATTCTCCCTTTGGAGTACCATCTCGAGAAGAATGGAACGAACTTTGGTCCTGCTGGGATTTTATTACAAGGCAGATGATACCCTCGAGTATGTTATATCAGAAGCCAATCGACCTACGACATATTTGCTTGTTTTACTTGGGCCATATTCCTACATTTTTGGACATTCACCTCTCAAAGTTACTTCAACAGCCCCATACTGAACCAGAATCGTTTAAGGTAAGCTAAAATATCAGGCATTACTAAAACTGTCGACTTATTTCTATCTACAGTACATCTTTGAGGTCGGATTGCACATATTCTTGAAGGAAAGTTTTTTCGTTGACAATTGCTAAACAGCGTGGGATTGACCCAGACGTAGATGATCCTACCGAATGCCATGTGAGTATCCGTTTTAGAGTTCATGGGAGTTATCATTAATAATGGCATGGAATCTGTCCAGCCTCATTCTGAAGTACCGATCAAAGATGAAGACTGGCCAAGTCCCATTAATATTGTGAAGTTCCAGGCATCGGTTCGAGCAAGATTAATGCGTCTGTATGATGACATTGATTCTGGGCGAATCACCTTGACTCGCAAGATAGGACGCGTTTTGTTCATGACCCTTGAACATGAAGCCATGCACGCAGAAACCTTGCTGTACATGCTAATTCAACGAGCGGGGAGCGGAACAATACCTCCTCCTGGTTTCGTTGCTCCTCCCTGGGAATCACTGGCTGTCACCTGGCAAGAAATTCCAGCACCAGCGTCGAGTACTGTTACTTTAGGGCCTGCAACTGTGAGCCTTGGGCATATGGATTTCGAATCAGATGATGAGACAAATTCCGACGTCGAAACCCACGAATTTGGATGGGATAACGAAACCCCGAGGCGAGACGTCTATGTAAATCAATTCAGAATTGAATGGAGGCCCGTCACAAATGGAGAATTCCACCAATTTTTTTTCGGAGAAGGGAAAGGGAAAGTAGAGTTCCCAGCGAGTTGGGTTGAAGACGACGAAGGAATCAAAGTGAGTATTCCCAGTATCAGAAATGACATGTTCTGAAATACATTCGAAGGTCCGGACGTTGTATGGGCCTATTTCCATTGATATTGCTCGTAACTGGCCTATTGTAACCTCTTACAATAACCTTTCAACCTATGCCATGGTTAAAGGGGGGCGCCTTCCTACAGAATCGGAGCTTGCTCTATTTTACGACAAATATGAAGCGGGATATGAAGGTGGTGCTAATGTTGGTTTTCGGAATTGGCACCCTGTCCCGTAAGTTTGAACCTTGATTCATCGGGGTTTAAGCTAACATTACGCCCATTCAGTGCAACAACCGGCGGAGAGCGAGCTGGTGGAAAAGGTATCAATGGTGGAGTCTGGGAATGGACCTCCACTGTTTTTGATGCTGTTGACGGTTTTGAACCCTCGAAATTATACCCTGGGTGCTTATTAAATCACCTTTCAAACGCGATGAAGCTAATTTCTCTTTGTCCAGGTATTCTATGGACTTCTTTGATGGAAAACATCAAGTTGTAGTGAGTGTCTTCCCGATTTTTCCATCGTGGTTTGTCATTTATCACTCATTTTACAAACAGCTTGGAGGTTCATACGCTACTATTCCACGGATTGCCGGTAGGCGTAGTTTCAGGAATTGGTATCAACGAAACTACCCTTACACCTGGGCTGGTGCTCGCGTCGTCTATGACGTTTCCGTTTGAACGACGCTCTTTTTTCATCTAAAGGAAATTCCCACTCGTTAGGGTGTAAAGATTAAGGGCCGACTAATAAATTAAATTCTTGGTATCAAATCCCATAAAATAGATCTCAATACAAAACTCTTCAACAATTCTTCGTATATACATTGGTTTCACCTTTACATAGCTGTTAGAAAACTTCCATAAATTCATCAGTTTCTTCTCCTTCTTGCATCTTGACAACGGGTATAGCGACTCGAACACTTTCTGAAGCGGATTTGATTTTTTTGTCGTATAGATAGCGTTGAGCGTACTGTATCGACAGGCGCCTCTCATTTAAGGAAGCATTTCGGCCTATCCAGACATATATTGCAGGATAAGAAGCGCCGTCGGAGTGGTCAAGTAGAAAGGCATCTTCGGATGACAAAGAATCCTTTGAGACAGGTGCTACTTTTTCAAAAACAAGGGTTCCTGTGGCATCAGAGATGCGATATAGGATTGGGTGTACTTCGGTGAGGTTCATTGAGTGCAAATCGGCTGGTTTGAGCTTCGTCTGTTCACCAAATTCGTGCAGAAATATTCCTGCCCCAGATCCACCTTCGTCTAGAGAATGTGATTGTTAGGCTGAAGGTTCCAAGGGTAGAAGTAGAAACTGTTTACCGTAGACCACAACATCGGCTTGACTCTTCCGTTCGTTGAGCAAACTTTGAACAAATTCTGCAGCTTTAAATCTCTCCTGTCCTGCGCTCCCATTCGTATTAAATTGCATGATGTTATCTCCCTTATCCAAAATGTAGACATCGCCGGCAACGAGGCTATCAGCAGTCGCAGGTACCTCTCGAACCACAAGACTGGACCGTCCTTCTCTACTCTTAAACAAACTAACACGATAAAGCTTTCGAATATTCGGGGGTAAAGTGTCGGAGACATGGTGAAAACCCGTCTCAACCCCTCCTTTAAGGCAAAGGAATTGATGGAAATAAGATAGGAATCGAGGAGATTCAAATCCTTGAACCTCTCTGAATTGTACAGGCCTCCCGTGCAGATCTAGAAATAGAGAGCATACAGTAAGTTGGCTGGCCTTAAAGTCAAAGAAGAAGACACGAACAGTCGTCTAGCTCAACAGTCTTGTAGGCGGCCGTTCCAGCTTCGTCCTGAGTAGTATTTTGCCCAAGCCAAAAGTGAAGATCATATGAAAATGATTTTGCCTCCGGGGATTTCTTAAATGTCTATGGCCAACAATGACAACCTATAAAGACTTGTCACTGGAAGAATAAAAAAGAGACTTACATGAAGGATTATATACGAATCGCCATCATAGAACGAGCCATTACGCTCTTTCGGCCATGGGACCACTTTGAACTTTTCAATCCGCCATATCTGAAGACCGGCAGATTTCCCTGCATCCTCCCATGCGCTCTCCCCTTCTCCGGCTTCCTCTCTAACGTGCTTTTCAATCTACATGAACGATTGCAGTAGTTTAGTTAGGCCATCTCGACGATATGGGTCCCAAGAGTTCGAAACTGTAGAGTGGTGGCAGGGTTAATAATGGATACTCACGTTGGATCCTAAAAGCGCGATATTAGAATCTTCGATGTTATACACAGTTGTCCGGGTAAGATATGCCATGAGATTAGGCAAGCACAGTTCACCAGCGTAAACTTAGGAGAGAGATCAGTGGGAAGGAACCTTAACCTCAAAAATAGGGGTATCGCTAGCTGCCTTGGTCCCTGTTAAACAGCAACTTGCTGCCATAATTGTTCAACCTGCTGCCATAATTGTTGTATAGTCGAACTTCGCCATACAAAATCATCGAATTAGAATCAGCAATACCTTTGAAGGAAGTAGTGCTACTCAATTCTCTGTATAAACATAGTTAAAAGGATAATTATTTTTGGGATTTTAAAAAACATTATCAAAGTGCAGCATTACAGAGTTTTTCTTTTTGTACAACTAGATGGCAAGGTTGGAGAGCTATTACTTGCCCGAAAAGTCTAATTCCTGGATACCCCAGACAAGTTGCCAGCCTGATTATTTCAAATTGTGAACCCTTCGAGTCGCCGTCAGAAATCAAGGAATAACATACCGCCCTCATTTCACCCTCATTTGCCATATCTGTGTTCCCAGTCATCTTCCCAGTGATCTTTTCGGCGCCACCTTATAGAGAAGAGAGATTATAAAAATGTGAACAAGGATTGAATGTTAAAGCGCACCTAGAATCTTATCAGTCATTGACGGACGTCCACCTTGCATTTGCTGCGCGCTGATGTCAGAGCCGACTGGCCCTTTGGAAGGGTGTTGATATTTCATCCCTTCAGCACTCTGATACCTATTATCAAGACTGTTTCCAGAGGTGCCATAGCTAGACGATAATCCTTCCCCCTGAGTACGTGACCCACCAATACCAGAACTAGTAGTGGATGGACCGAATTTGCCCATGGAGTCACCTGAACACATGACAAGAATTGACACTAAGTATCAAATGAAAATATAATGGCATTACCCATGTTCATTCTCTCTTGGCCAGTTGAACCACCCATACCAGTATAGGATGAAGTTTCGTACTTGCCCATTGATCCACCTGAAAAAGATATTGGAACAATTTCACTGAAAGTGTATAACAAACATACCACTCATTTCCGTCCTTTCGTGACCTTTCAACGACGGCATCGAAGCCGCTGAAGGGAATGATGAGAAAGAGACGAAATCAGGACAGATGAATTGTATACATACTGTTCGAGCTCGAATCCTGGACATAGTCTACAAAAGAGGTCAATTATCATTATGTTTGCCATAGACTTTGTATACATACAATGACCAGGATGGCATTTGCTACAGTGCGCTTCCATGTTGCCGGTTCCGCTCTGTCCGTGAAGGTGATGCTCATCTTTAAGGTCTTTCATGTGCCCCGTGGCAAGACTAGCTCCGGCCATGGCAGGAATACCACTCAAAGACTCGTTATATTGATGTGCGTGAATTCCTGCGCCAGAATTTAGGCCAGTGCGAGTGGAGTCGGTCCTGAGGCGACTATCGGCATCAACGATTTGATGAAGAGAGTCGCTCCCTGTGAGAGTTCCACCAGCTCTTCCAAGATCCGAGAAATCCATCCCAGCAGATGCATTCATGCCTGAACCTTGGTTCAGATTACGGCGAACTTGGTCACGATCATTACTCATGGAGTAATCATGAGTTCCTCCCACTAAAATCATGAAATGCATTGTAAGATAATTAGCATACGATTTTGCAGTGAGGCTTACTATTTGCACTGCTTTTACCATATGTCTCACTGTTAGTGGTATCACGGCCATAGTTATCACTGGCGGGGTTGTGGCCACCAAAACCGCTGTGAGAGCTGTCTCGATTGAAAGCATAAGCATTGGGGGATTCCATGTTGCTCATACCACCAGATCGAGAAGGCATTGAAGGTACGTTCGATCCCAGAGCCGAGGATGCTGCTGCTCCTAATAATTGAGTCAGTTAATTCTAATGTTTTAAACTTTATAACCAACCTCCTGGACCGCCCATACCGCCCATGCCCATCATGCCAGCAGCATGGCTCTCAGGTGCTGCCAGGTTCTTGAGTTTATCGGTAACGCCTACGCAGAGTCCAATGTCTAGATTAGGCTAAAGTTCACCAAGACCAACAAAGGAATGTACTTACCAGAGTCGCCTTGTTCGCCAGAGGATTTAGTCCCTCTGTCGTTTTTAGAGCCGGACATAAGATTCGAAGCAATGTTTGACATGTTGGTGCTTTTAGATTTAGGATTTTAAAGCAAAGAAGTATGGGCTGAGAGGTGGGATATTAGGTGTGGGGTACCGACAACAACTCTTTATATACGATGCCCTTCTTATTCAATGACGGAGTACGTCAGGTTATGACGCGCCATGTGAAGTAGGATTGTCTCAGTATTCACTGAGGTTTCCAAACAGTCCTGAGGCGGAAACAAATCTACCGAGTCTAGCTGATACTGCGGACTGAATATGCGCGACAAAATAATTTAATATTGAACCAATACGAACCTGATCGAACCCATCTCCAAAACGGGGGTATCCTGATAGTGCGTTTTTGAGTCCTTAGTATTCGCTTGTCTGGTGAATTGGTTGTCGTCTCCACGGTAGAGAGATTTCAGTTGCATTAGGTCAAATAAAAGCTTTGTAACCTGTAAAGAACCACGCGAGCAGCAAATAAGAAAGAATGTGAAGACGCGTTCTTGACGCGTTCAGTTTAAAAGACGAAAAAGGTCCAGGTGTGTGATTGATTTCTGATTATGTAATTTAAGATAAGATAAGATCGTGAAAGACGACTGCACAGCTCTCCAGCCAACAACTCCGATACTTTTGCAATTGCCAATTATTTTCTTCTTCTTTTCACCACCTTGGCCATCTGTATTCTTTTAAATGGAATCTCATTCATCTGTAAGCATAGTGATATTGCATTTGATAAGGTTGTACTTATTTCCGTTTTCCTCTCAGTATCCGATTCTATCTAGTTTGCTTGCCAAATATCCACGCGCTTCATCTAGCCTTTTCCAAACTTACAACGATATTGTATACGGTACACCTTCTCTTTACCTGTCGAAGGATCTGGTAGGCTGAAGACTTTATTAGCTCAGCAATGGAACGATGTGAAAGTGATAGATCTCGAGTACTGTTCGCGAGGAGCCATAGCGGGCAGGAAGCGTGATACGGTGTGTGCTACAGACTTTCGACATTGATGCAATATCTCATTGTTTCCTTCAATCAGGAAGAGAATCTCTATGTTGTTCCCTGTGCTCTGTCTGAGACTCTTAGTTTCGCTTGGTGAGTCAATTACTCTCAATTGCGGTCACCCTACTTGAATACCATAAAGGATTCGGGATGCATTCTCCCAGCTATTCCCCAACTTGGAAAAGACCCATGAAGCGGTATCCAACCCTCCATATATTTTTCTCGCCATAACCTCAACCGACGCTTCTATTGTATATTACAAACTCAGTTACGGAATTGTCAAACCGCTTGTCTGAAAAACTACAACCAAACCCGGACAACCTACAGGAAACTACTTTCATGGTCTCTTAATCTCCATCAACTACGATGGCGTATTTTGAACTTTTTAGCGGTTCATTCAGACTCGACGATCCAAATAGGCTTAACGTATCCCTAACACCCCTCGTGGTCTGGCAGAGAGATAACGAAGAATACAGCCGGCCTTTGTCACCTTCTGGATAGATTCCGATCTTCTTAAGCAAGACAAGGAAATGTAGCGTTTCATCGATCACTATACCCTATCAAAGTAGTTCATTACTCAAATGCCGCTCGACGTGCGTCAAACTTCAATCATATTCGATTTATAAGAACTATTGGCATATAGTGGTGCGATTCCAGAACGAATCAAAGCAAGGTTGTATCTAGCAGCACATTTCGCAAGGGCAACCTGGTAGTGGTTTGAGGTATGAGTTTCTATTGACATGAAGCACGCAGTTTTCGGAGACTTACAGATGATATCCGCAGCGCACTCGCAGCATCCCTGAAAGATAGTTGACATGTGGAAAGCACTAGCGATGGCATGAAAGCGTTGCCTACCTCGCAGCATTCTGTTCAAATTGGCTTGCTTTAGTGCGCTGATTCATTCGTTTGGGGATGACTTACCGAAGCAAAGGAAACATCCGACGAGTCCCAAGAAGCAGTCCTGTGAAATATTCGCATGTCAGACTATAGCCGCACCCGAGGAAACAACGTGTAAACAAGGAGGCAAGAAAATGCCCGATAATCAAATTCGACGGTTCACCTCCGGAGAACTATATTTCAATGGAAAAGAACACAAAAACTCTTACTAACCTTTCCAGCTCCTCCACCACGAAGACGGGACGCCTTTTGCTTCTGGTGCTCACAGTTCTGATGTTGGTGGTTCTCGGAGGTCTCTCCAGAGACTTTCATGACCTCTGTTCGTAATCATCGTAATTTTGGTCAGCCTTCAACTATCGGGTTACACTTCAACAACATCGAGGAGTGGTGTATGAAGGTCAAAAAGCAGTTATATGCTCACTCATCTCAGTTGCAGCTTGAGGCTGGCTGGTCTTGGCGGTAGTAGATTCCATTCTCGCAAGATATAAACGTAAGCCTTGAGAAAGTGAGAAAAAAACCAAATTGACTGGTAAAGGGCGAAGGAAGGGATGTGGGTAAACAGAGAGCTGTTTATATAGGTGGAGATGAGTCTAAATGCGGCCATGATGCCCTCCACGGACAACGCTGTCTGCCTATTTTTGGATTTACTACGTAGTAACCTATTTATTTATAGCTTTGGGCGTTGTGCAGCCTTTCGTCCGACCGATTTAACCAAACGTTGATGACATGATGCCTACTGGCTTAATGGGGTGAAAAGGCCCCCGAGTAGCACCAAGGGCAGAAATAACGCTTCGAGGGATTGATGATAATCATGGAACTGAGACAAAATCCAACGATTACTTCGAAACCCGAGGCGAAGAACAATTGAGGCATCTATGTGCGCGGAACGAGGGCATCATCCCACCGTACATTTAGGCCGGTGTTATTAACATGTTGCAAAACTTTCATAAAACCAAGCAATCTGCGTAGTTAAGAAATAATTATAAGAATCGTCATTGAAATGAATGAAAAAATATAATTGTCCAGATCAAACATGAAATTTGGGATCTGTTCAACAACACATTTCACAAGGGCAGCCTACCCGTCTACAGTTGAGTATAGTTCTAGTGAATTCAGAACGAGAACTCACAGAGACAATCTCCTACGCATCCGCAGCAAATCTGTAGCAGAGGAGCGGTCAATCAATAATCTGCCAATTGGCCTAGACATGGTGACGAGGCTGCGAAAGCGCACCTCACAGCATTCTTCCGAAATCATTGATATTAGTAGAAAATCAAAAACTCACGAAGGTCACTCACCAAAGCACAGGAAACAGCTGACGCATACAATGAAACACTCCTATAGATAATTTGAGTTAAAGCACAAAAAGGTGATACTATTGATGAAGACCTCACCTTTGCAGCACCACCTCCTCGAATCCTAGTGGTACCGGACCCAACAGATTCTCTCGTTGATTGATTATGATGCTTTGTGGGGCCGGTAGGATTACTGATAATTTCTGGGTCACATCAGATACAGCGAGGTTATCTTGATGAATAAGACGCACGCATCTCAACTGAAGGTCTAAGTTGTTCGGAGCGCTTTTTTGATGCTTCCATCGATGTCACAAATGCAAAAGGGTATGGGGAAAAGATGGCTATGTGGAATGCGAGAAAATTATGCACATTCTTATACTACAAGTGATATCAGCAAACAACACATTTGCATTCCTTAAGTGACACCAACAACTAACCTGACCCCAACTATTTGGCCCAACCTCATCGTTTCTTTTTACAGTGGTCTGCGTTAGCCAGTGCATGTCTAGTGACCGAATAGAGAAAAAGACTAAGCAAGTGGTTGATCGACGTGGACTGTGTCTCAGACTCCTCAGCGTATAGCTAGCCAGCGACTTTGGATATTAAAATCCGAATGTTATGGTGTGCATGGATGCGGTAACCTGATACGACGTCGGTCTGCAAAAATGAAATAGATAGATGAAGCTTTGGTACGGGTTGATGTCTTGTATACGCCACATTCCAATGTTGAATGAATGTCCAAAAAAGCAAAAGTGATCATGCAATGAACCGTAAGTTTTGGGAAGGAAAACTGAGAATGACAAGGCGATATGCAAGTAAAACTTCCTGGTACAAGACCTGAGGTCGAAGACGGGAAAGAACGATCGCCCAAACACTATCTGATAGATTGATATCAACGTCAACGTTCCAAGAGGCATTGTTATATGAAAGGAGTCTAGTGCATACCTCTACAGCATGAAAGAACGCAGACACAAGCACCATACGATTGAATGCGCATATTATTCTCAACGAATTGGCAGGGAAATATTCGCATCGGCCTCAGCTGGGGTTTTCTTCCCATGCATGCACTAGAAAGTAGAGCCCAACGCCATGCAAAATTTGAGGAGGATGTGTTCCCCTTGGGCCTTGGATCAGATAACGACGATAAACCTCATTGTCCCATTTGTTGTGCGTCCGCCGGATTGCAGGTTGTAGCGAAGCTGGCTGATCGAGAAAGGTGAGTTTGATACCCACTCCACTAACTTGTGAGATTGCTACAGTCGTTTGTAAAATGAAATCCAGCTTGTGTTGCAGCACTCCTTAATAAAAAAGGTAGTTTGTAGACAGTGAGGTGTGGTGGTTTAATGAGTGACTTAGGTGCTACGGCCCGGCGATATTCCCCGACGCCTGGGAATACAAGTTGCATTTGGTTCAACTTGGCACATCTACTTTCAACTTAGATCTCATGTCCACATATAACACGTCTCGACATGATAATACTGGCTACTCTACAAAAGGCTATGGTCCATACGATCCAATACTTTGATAACACAGAGACGCACGGAACACGGTAGATCACCGTTTAGGATGCACACAAAGAAGCCTGTCTATCTCAGAAGTCCCGAGCTCCCTTGACATTTCCCAATGGTGTCGGTAAGAGTCGGTATGCTGGGACAAAAGTGTCACAAAATGTCCACGTTGGTGGGTATGTATTGCTGGGAAGACCTAAGGGAAATTACACGACAATTTAGATATAACCACGACACGATACAATATTGCAGATAGGCCCATCCCCAACACTCTTTCGCTACCCCACAACACAGAGACTTCAACCCCTATTGTCGAAGCTACATCCCAATTCGTTGACCCATACTTTTTACCGATGCCACCAAGGTCAACAATAATGCTCCAACAGATATCAAGTGTCGCAAGTCGTCAAATCTCCCAGATCTTGCGTCTTCCTCTACAAACCATCTGTTGCGCAAAAAGGATCACTCTATTGCGCCTTTATTTCCTCTTTCTCTCTTTCCTTTTAAAGTGAAGGCAAACCCATCGCACATTGCAGATGAATTCATACCATCAAAATTCTTCGAGTACTGGCAAGGGACCGTTATTTACTACCAATGGTGTCAATTTTTCCGAAAATCCGTCATCGTTACGCGCCTTAACAACTTTCTCCTTTGCTTTGGCTTTCGGACCCCACCCCACCCTTCCTTCTTGCCATGGACCCGCTCCACTCAACGCGCATCCTCCTTCCTCTGCACATTTGCAAGTGCCTCCCAGAAAGTCAGGCAAATTCTCCGCATATATTAGGTCCAAAAGGACATCTTTATAGTCGCTTCCAAGCACGTCGACTTTCTGCGCAGTTTCTTTGGATAACCAAGGCTTTATCGCATTCCATATAATCGTGAATGAAGAAGGAGCATTGATGATGGCCAACTGGCCCATACTGGAGATACACCAAACCTAAACAGAGATATTGGCGAGGAAGAGGGAGCACGCACGTTTCTGGATAATAGTCTTGCGACATTTGGAAGGAACTTCTCACCAAGGATTTCATCTGCCAAAATGCACCTATCCTTTAACAACAAGTTCAGATTTCTCCGACATTATAATTCCCGCAGTGAACATACCCAAATCCTTTCAAATCAACTATCACAAATGTCGTTCCAATCGGTTTTCCTGCAGCTCTCGACGAAGCAGGGAGGATTTCCCTGGTGAGCTATGAAAAGCATTAGCCGTAAATACACCTCTGTATAACCCATGATTCGACTAACACATTCGGCATTAACGATCATGGTTTCCCAGTGTCTCTCTGGTGTGCACACTTTATATAGCTTTGTAAGGTCCATGCCGCCGAATACGTGAACATTCAGAGGGCGTCCTTGCTACAGACGATGTCAGTCATTTGCCAAAAAATGATTCTTTCATTGCTGACTTTGTCGGTCTAAAGGATTAATGATTTAGGGCATAAATAGACTCAAAGGAAGTTACAAGCGAACCTTGTGGAACCATAGTGGCCAACATTCAAATACTGCCTCACGTTCAGGATACTGTTAGACGTTCATCATTCTTTCCGATATCTCAAGAGAATCACAGAGCTCTGCTTACATCAAAGGGATCTGTTCTCTTGTAAAGCTCGTCTACTCCAACGCTGCCTACGGTCTTCCGCCAGTTTTGACATTCTCTAAACATCTTTTTCGAATGGGCTAAATCAAATTTGCGTGCTCTCAGAAATCGGCTGTCAAAATATATTGCAGAAAGAAAATAAGTATGACACCCTCTGTAGGATTTGGGGTTTAGTACTTACAGTAGGGTTTCATCGTCTGACCCTATGCTGTCCCCGTTGTGTAAGATGCCTTCTGCATACAGGCTCTCCCGGAAAGCTCTCAGGATTTCTAATTGTTTTGAATTCGACATTTCCTAATCGTGTAGGTGCAGATGGTAAAGCGTTGTCGGGTTTAACCTTCGTGTACGCTTGATTGTTAACGCAGATTAGTCGATTTGAACAATGCTTAATTGCCAGTACAGTACAAGAGGGAATCAAAGGGAACGGAGTATATGCCTCGAGTCCTGACACCGGGTACTGTAAAACGGCAGTCACCATTCGATTCGCCGTAATCATCGTTGCGATATCTGTGGGGCGTCATCACAATTGTGTCGAGATGACCGTTTGATGACAAATGATTTGATTCCGCCGGACCCTCCTGATCACGATCCTTGCTGGGGTCATCAACTGGTCATCAGATATCCAAATTATGGGACTTCCAGTTAAAGCCGTGTCTGTCCAGGAAGCAAAACCAGCATCGACCTTTTAGGGTCTTACATTGATAATCATCAAATGCTTGCATTCGATTTCATGTGCATCACAGTGATTTGTGACCTGAGATTCGCGGCAAGTTGCACGAGGCGGGAAAGGTACTTGCAGCATATTTGCATGTTTGTCTGGAAGTTTGGAAAGGTGCTTTACGTATTATTTCTGTCTCACAAGGATCAGGCTCTGCGGTCGCTCAACTAAAAACTTCCAAAGTATACAATAATGACCGGACAGCTCCGAGCCAAGTGTCGGGGACAACGCTTTCCTTCCAATGCCTAATGTTGCATTTAACACGCTATTATTATTATTGAGATCTTAAGCTGAGCGACTGTTGTAATTAAAGCAGGAATCGGAGGAAAGAAAAAAGAAGTCCGGACACCAGATCATTTCGTCGATCTCGGGCGTCTGGTTCAAGGTAAACACGTATAATTTAATAGGCGCTGGGCTTAATGATGCTTTAAATGTTCTCCAGCGTTTATTTCACTGAATCAAACGTCATAGTTTGGCACTACACGTTTAATTGAAATGGACCGAGAGGCACTTGATCATCCATCAATTGATTGTTAGTACGCCACACAATAATTGACGGACTAGTACTTAGGACAAACTTAGGACACCTATTCGTTCGTATCGAAGACAAATATTCTGCTGTTTTCTTCGACATAAGTGAGAGTGCGGCAGTGTAGTATACTGCGAGATGATGCAAACTCCAGTACAGAACGATTGTTCTGATTTACTATTCAAACTAGTACTAGTACTACTACCCAACATCTTTTCTGTTATGATCCGACATTTAATCTTCACTACAGTGGAAAGCTCATACAATTATAAATACAGCTGATACATAGATAGTTCGAAGTTTTCGGGAAGGAATTACAGAAGTATACATCAATGACGGTGGACAAGTGAAATGATTCGGAATACTTGTAGTTGACCCTACTACAGGAATCTGTTACCGGAGTGACCCCAGTACTGGCAGTGCCAGTAGTGGTGAATGATGTTGAAGAACTTCAGAATGAAATCAAGTTATCGGATTTTTTTTCTGAAAATCGCAGGTATTTCTTATCTTCTGAAGCTTGTTTAGCATTAGTCGAAGCGGAAGCTTTACAGGGCCTGGTCAGAAGCGACCGAAGCAGTCAGAACAGTCAGTCTAGCTCTGTGTAGCCCCATCAGGATTTCGTCACAGTGGCTGTGTAATGAAGACCCTCATTATTTGGCGCTTGCTTTGGCCTATAACACAGTATCGTAATACTTTACAAGCCAAGGTATCCTTGCTTTGCTTTGCCCCTGACCAACCAAAGCACATGTGCGCTACCAGATTCAGACAAAAAGCCGTTTACTCAGGCTCTGAAAGACAATGGTTAGATATCAGCAATTCAGGCCTCGAGAGCCAGACTCGGAGCAACCACGGAGGTCCTCCCCGGATAGAACGACTACCTTGGCAAAAATAGTGTATGATTCCGAAACGATTCCTTACTTCACAGGTCTACTTACAGTGATGATCAAGAAGCTTCGCCTCAAGTTTTGGTTTGAATAGGAAACTTGTAGACTTGTAGAGGGTTTGCAGTTTTGTCTGCATGTGGCGACAAACTTTGTTTGGCCGTAGGGTTTCGCACGATGGCGACATGGTCCTGCTCCAGGTGCGGGGGCTTGGGGGACTGCCCTTCCCTAGTCTATACTTGGCGGCCAGACAGAAGCCTGAAAGGCCAAAGGCACGCTGCAGGATCGGAATCAAGGTATAAGCGCATTTTGACGAAAATATGTAACGGGACGTAACTGGACTAGCCTCCAGGAGAGATCTTGGTCCGAATCGTCGATATGCGATCTCGTATACCCCAGTGGGTTCATACATAAGCATATCAATTTCATTTGAAATCCCCAGATCCCATTTGGTCTTTCTTTCCTTTCACCCTCTCGTAGCATCAGGATTCAAATTAGTGGTAAGTTCGTTTGCTCTGCGACCTTTTGAATCGTATGCATTATTCTCTACTGTTACTAGAGCTTTAACACCTCGCGAAAGTACCGTCTATGTTATGGGATTACTTTACTGTGGTTTCCATTGTCTTCCTATGGATGTTCTCCTCGAAATCGTAGGACATCTCTCTGTCGAGGATATAGTCAAGACGCGACAGGTAAAGTTGTGGATGCTGCTCGTCATTTTTTCAAGTATAATTCATTCTTACCTAGGTATCTCGAAAATTTGCATTTGTGTCCTATCAATGGAGCACATGGGCTCGCGCGTACGAGCGCTCAAAATTTCTCCTACCAGAAGGACCTCTCTCGTCACAGAGCTCTGTTCAGCTCGAGAATCTTTTGATCCAAGCGGCGAAGATTCACAGGAATTGGACGTCTTCCACAACCACAGTATTCAAGCAACGTCGATTTATCCGAGAGCTCCCTACCTACGACTTTGATGCAAACGTTATATCAGGACGATTTCTTCAGCTAGCGTTACACGATGGCATTTCGTGGTACGACCTTGACTCTGATGATATGAACACACCCATCTTAACGTACCCGTGCCGTACTGTTTTGCCGATGTCTGGGTATTTGAATCATCAAGACAACGCCAATGGGGAGGGCTCTGATTCGGTATGGGTAACATTCGCTTGTCAAAGGCCAAAAAGAATGTGAGATTTTGTCCTTTCTTCTTTTATCTATATTTTCCCTATTAATTGGTTGTAACTTGATTGTAACTGAAGTTCTTCCGTGCTTTTAGAATAGTCCTGAAACTAAACTTTGGAAAGTCGGGGTATAAGGTCAAACTCCATGCGGAAATATCAGCAGGTAACATAACGAGCGTAAAGATGGCCCACGACTGGATTTTACCGATTAGAGAATTCGCATCTCCCGACGACCCTATGGATTTATACCATATACCCTCTCGGTCTACATTTTATTTCCCAATGCATGTAAGTAAACATCCACTTCCAATTCCATCTGTAACACTGTGCCTGAGATAAAGCTTATTGTGCTCTAGGAAAATGTCCAGCATCTTTCTGACCTGAGTACTATGAATTACGCGATAACATCTCGACATTTATTCCTATTGTTTTCCTTGAGGGATGAAACACTCGTCGACGTGTATACACTCCCAAAGCGGCTGGATAATACACCCTCTATGTTACTACACCCACGGCGCCTTACTCGGTCGCATTCAGGTGTATACCCCCACGCCATCTCGAAAATCCAATTTCTCGATAGGCCTCGCCTCTCCAATGTTGCGTTGAAAGGTGATGATATACGAGTGTCTTTTCTGGCATTGGTGTACGCCAACCACTCGCGCACAAGTTGGACCTCGAAGATCGCGCTTCATGTTATCGAGGCACATTTAAATCGAACGGGCTTGTTATCCTTCATTACGCAGTCAGGGCGTACTTTGAACGTGGGCATGACGAATACGATGCTTGCTCTCAGTACACGTTCTGGGAGATGCCTGGCGGTGACGCATTCTATGCCTGGCTCTGTTTTATTGGCACACACTATCACATTGGAAGACAGTGGCTGCACTATGAACGTCAAGGCCATCAGCCTTCCGAAGGGATTCCAAAGTCGGGATGTGTTGGCATTCGATGGATTCCGAGGTCGGCTCTGTTTAATTAATGGTTGGACTAAAATCGATATATTAGACTGTGCTTAATGAATGCATAGATTTACTATTACGGTAATATATCAAACAATCACAGACGAGAAGAAACATTGGTATCTTTTGTTACATCCTCTTCATTGTCTATAGATGGCTTTTCAAGAGAATCGTCAGAAGATTGCAAATGTGTTGTTGGAGAAGATGCCATCCCCAGATCCAACTGCACTTCGAGCACGACAGCTTTTAAGTCATCTTCCGTATGACCCTCTAAGAATTTTAAGACTCCTTCTTCTCCACCCAATCTATTCCTCACTTCGTCCATGATCTTCTTTACGCCTATCCAATGACCGCCCAGTCCTGTCCAATTGCGTACATGGGTTCCAGAAAACAAGTCGTTTAATCGCGTCTTAGCTGCCCGTAATTTAGCGAGATCTTCATACTCTTTCTTCTTGTTAAAGAATCGCAAAGCGTCTTCCCGAATTCGATCGAATCTTTCCTGGCGAGGTAATTGATTGTATGGATGCGAGCTAGGCTTTGTTGCCTTCACCCATTCAACGAATTCTGCGTACATTTTTCGTTCTGGTTTGACCTTTGTAAACCCAGGTCCTGTGCTTGTGAACTTGCTCGAGTCGAAGTACTTCATAGAGGCTGCCCAGTCGAAAGCTTCTTGTTTCGTCTGAAAACCTTCATAAAAAGGCTCTAACGGGAGTTCGTAAAATTTGGTGATAGCGTGGAACGAATCACTGAGTTCGAAAGGAGGGTTTGGAGGATTAGGAATCTAGGCGTTTATAAGAATTTGGGATAGCTGAAAGGTAAGTTGGTGTCAACATATTCGACAACTCACCTTCATGCCCTTTTCTCCCCAGAGCAATCCGTTATTCCTCGAAATAACGCCCAAAATCATTCCAAGGTCTCCATATGAATGAAAGAATAGGATCCGGTCCCATTCTGCTTTATCCAAACACACATGTACGTCAACCTGAGTTACGAAGCGACGCATTATGATTATTGCCGCTGTCGTTTGATGATTGGGGTACACACACCTGATAATAAATTTCCCCGTTATTTGCAAGCTCTCTCTTTTGCGCCTCGTCAGCTGCATACCCCAGAGGATCCCATTCACCACGTTGTATGGGAACCGCGTAATTAGATGTGCGGTTACCGTCCATTGGGACGACGTAATCTGCATGCAAAGTTCTCTTCACGACATCGTGAGGGACATATGTGCCATACTGCGACTTGGGTTCACAGACAAGAAGGTCTAAATCCCCGTGGTCTTTCTTTTCTGGTGCTTCGATGGGTACGGCTACGAGCCCATATAATTCTTGAAGTCTGGGGACGAGACGTGTTTTAAGAGCACGGTAGACGGGAGGTGAAATGCGAGGAAAGGATGTGGCTGCTAATATGGCATTGAAAGCACTTCCACCCATTTTCTGATTTGATTGGGTTCTTTTTGGGAGAGAAAGACTGTGCGTATTAAATCTTTGGCGAAGAATCAGTTGGAGAAACGTAGCCTTTAAGAATCGACAGCTTTTGTACTTGAGACATGTACATGACTTGGACCCTGAGCGCTTTGAATGCAATTCGAGTCATAGTTTGACGTCGTGAACTTGTAAAGTCACAAACCAGTACGTTTTGGAAATGACATGTCCCCTAAGTCCAGCTTTGGTGAACGTTCACACGCTAAGAGCTGTGTCATGTAAGGCAGCAAGGCTTGAAGCGCGCTGAGCTTTGTTGTAACGACAACAATCATTACCATGTCAAAATATGCTCCCCATGGCGGCCGTTCTTCCAACCAACCAAGAGCGACTGCAAATACCGTCTGTCAAAAGTGTTTGGGCCGAGGTAGGTTTACATGGCGCACTAAGAGGTGGTGGGAAGACAGCTGATGTTTGTTGTATTCAGGACATTACATCTACGAATGCAAGGGCAACCGGCCGTATGTCTCTCGGCCGTCTCGTACACAGCAACTCGAAAACCCCCGTTTGCTGGCCAAACTGAAGGCGGATGGGCAACCGTCCGTTGAAGTTCCTGAAGAATTTAAGAAACCGTTCGTTCTTTCTGAAGATCGCATATATATATTAACTAATGAACATGTTATTATTCTTAGCGCTGGCACAGCAAACAAGATTTTGGAGGCCAAAGAAAAGGAGAGATTGAAGGAGGATAGCAAAGAAAAGGGAAAAGAAAAAGCAGCGGCGAGTCCATCGCGAAAAAAGAGAAGGAGACGGTACGCTGGTCTTATTCTTTCTATCCAGCTGTTGTGTATTAATTAATGCACCGCAGCTCACGCTCTTCTTCGAGCTCAGGGTCCTCGGATTCTGATTCTGACTCCGAAAGCAGCTCATCAAGTAGCTCGACCAGTTCGTCATCTTCTGGTTCCGATTCTGAGTCATCTTCAGGATCAGAATCAGAGTCATCCAGGTCGAGAGAAAGGGATCGAAAGCGCCGTGTCCCTCGCCGTCGAAGCAACTCAGTTTCCGACGACTCCCGCGGTCGAAAGCCTTGATTGGTTGCAACAATCATTATCTGCCTTCCAACACCTACATTGCACCTGTATTTTTCGAATTATCTTGAATTCCCATTCTCGTGTGTGTATGTGGAAATTGTCCTCTGTTTTTAAATTACATCGATGGCATGCGAAGGCAAATAGTGGAGGTATATTGATTATAGTATGGATACCATTATGAGCATACTGATTTGGTCACTTTGCTGTTCATAATCAGAGCGACAATGAGCCTGGAAATTCGGCATTTAGATTGATACCTACATAAAAAAAATGAGTTGCTTGCTTACCCGTATAGACCCAAAACCTCGGCAAAAATTAGGATGAGTACCATCGTCACAAAGACTTTGGATTCATGAACATATGCGCGAACGCACTAAATCGGTGATTAGCAGGGTGCATATTCGAAGTGCTAGCCTTGGCTTACTGAGTCCCCAACGAAGCCAATGGCATATCCTGCTGCCAGACCAGTGAAACCGCAGGCAACGCCAGCCCCGAGGTGGGTAAACCCGGCGAACAGAGAGTACTCTGTGTGCTTTACTATAATTTACACGTTTGAAAACAAGGAGTGAAAACATAGAACCAAGGAACGTACATGACCCAGCAATAAGAACGGAAACCACAAGTCCATATACAGCAATAATTCCCGACATGACGACGGGAATGAGGGACTGGTTAAAGGTGCCTTGAACTCCCGAATTGAAAATGACGCCATGAGGAAAAACGAACCTTCATGATGAGTTCAGGTTTGAACGTTCCAAGTCCTGCAATGCCAATGCCTGACTTTGAAGTCCCAAGTGCAGCTCCAATGGCTGTTAAATATTACGAGTTAGATTATTGTTGTTTGAGGGCACTGGATAGTGGTAATGCTGAACGCACTGCTGAAGACCATCTATGTGTCGTAGATTATATAAGTGAATTGGCCACGTATAAGCGTATGCAGTACATACGGCTGATGCTACACCCGCAAACCCAAAGAAAGGAGCAAATGGTGGACAGAGAGACATAGCGAATGAGAATAGAGCTCGTCGTTCCAAAAGTTGAGCATCGTAAGTTGCCCGCGACTTCGGATACGTCACGTGAAGCACAGTCGAACCCCTTTTTTGGCGACAAATATCCGACAAACTAAGATGTGCTCAGCAACGTTCAAGAGACTCCCATAACACGCGGCTTGCAACAAGCTTTGATACAAAAACGGCCTTTGCGCAGTGTCTGGTAACATTCTGTAGCTCGGGACTCTTTATACTTCTCAAAAATGGTCGTGCAACTTCTGGTAATGTCGGCGATCTTGGGCGCCTCAACCTTTGCTGTAGGGATGCTTCCACTGTCGTACGCGTTTTCAAGTTCGTCGTATCTCTCGGTTTCTGGGATCGCTCTCATGTTTTGGTAGAGGGGCATCTGGAACGACTCGCTGCTCTGGGAACGGGTCTACTTCTTGGGGCGGCGTTGGGCGTCATCATACCAGAGTGAGTCTACGAACGCTTGTTCTCGTGAACATTCAATTTACATGACAAACATTGTCACAAAGAGGAATAGAAACGGTTGTTGAAGCCAACCCTGGAGACGTGCCCACCGAACGCATATCTCTGTCATTGATTATTGGCTTTATTCTTATGCTCATCATCGAGCAATTGATATCACCAAATGCCCATACACTGGATGACATGCCTATGTCTCTGCAGTCAAAATCGAATGGGTCCAACCTAGCGACTGCAGCTTCTGTTGAATTTGATGCAGAATTGGGTGACCTTGATCCAGTAAATGGGCGTCATAATTCTGGAGGCGATGCAGTAGTAGGAGGAGGGGGGCGAGAACGCGCGTTTACTTTGATGCTTGGCCTGGTTTTCCATGGATGCGCGGATGGACTTGCTCTGGGTGTTGCCAATCTTGCGAAGACGGCTCCTGGAGCCACAAATACAGTCTCGTTTGTCGTATTCTTGGCTTTGATTCTTCACAAGGGTAGGCAGACACTGTTAAATGGTTTTGAATAATATTGACATACTATCACAAAATATAGCGCCCACGTCACTGGCATTTACTACTTCATTACTGTCAACAAATCTTCCCCGTCCAGACTGCAAGAAATATCTAGCCATCTTCAGTCTTTCTACCCCAGTCATAGCCATTGTGTCATATCTCTTGTTTTCTTTTTTCGGTGCAAGCGACGAAACAAATCTCATCGGTACTGCTCTTTTAATTTCGGTAAGCTTTACAAAATTTCATACATCCGTCAATCCGTTCACTATCTTTGACAGGGTGGGACATTCCTTTACGTTGCGACCGTCCTCCAACCAGTGTCACATCATGCACCTGTTTCCGGAGACCTCCGCCCTATCTCACGAATCTTCTTTATTGCGCTTGGGATGTTCATTCCCGTAACACTGAGCTCTCTCATTGGACATGGACATTAATAGATCGGAATCGTAAATTATAGAAAGCTATTTGTTGTAAAAAAGCACATGCTTGTACATTTTATTATTCGGTCAAACTACACAGTTTCAGAGAAGTAATTTTCCAATAAAATTGGGTGTCACTTTTTTTTCTATCCTTTGTCCATGTAAAAGCAGAAACGACTTATGCCAACATTTTGGTTAGGGGGCTGACTAAGCTTGCACTAAAGGCGCCGAACCTTTTTAAAGTGATCCTAGATTTATTCCCCTCAGTGCATCCACCGTTGAAATGTCTCTTTCCTCGCTGCTTCTCGGGCAAACCAAAACTTTAATTGACAAAGAATTGGATAGTCTATTTCAAAACCCAGTGAGTATACAATTGCTGACGTTGTTAAACATTCGTACTCACCTGTACTCAAGGTTGTCAAACCTGCTATCCCTGGTCCATCAAAAAGTACACCCACACCGGTAAAGAAACGAAAACTAGATGATGTGAAGGAGGAACTAGATTCCTCGGTAAAACGCGTAAAGTCTTCGATAAAGACATCAGACTCAAATACGAACGATGTGGAGAAACCTAAACCTGAAGCTAAGGTTGTGAAGATCCAAAAACCCAAAAAAGCCGGGAAAGGAAAGGCGAAGGAGATTGAACCAGACGCAACAGATTCAGAGGATGATGAAAAACTGGAGGCCGCATATTTGAAAGGTCAAGCTGCTTCTAAAACGGGAGACAAGGAAGTAGTCTCGGAAGAAGAAGACGAGGAGGACGTCGATCCATCTACATTGGTTCACGAATCAATCAAAAAGTCGAACAAAAAATCTCGAGCACCAAAAGTTAAATATGCCCCTTCTGAAGAGACACCCGAACTCAGGGACCAACGCACTGTCTTTGTTGGTAATCTACCACTCGATGTCGCTTCTAAAAAGGTGAATAGCCGATTGCCCCACTGTTGTCAACGCTTGCTCAATTTTTTTTGACCCAGCCCTTGAGTAAACAACTCCAACGTCATATTCTTTCATTCCTCCCCACCGCTAAAATCGAGTCTATCCGCTTCCGTTCAATACCCTTCCAAGCACCAACAACAAAACTTCCTACCTCCGACGATGAAAGCAATATTTCCAAACCAAAATCCGCCGCCAAAAAAGAGACAAGACAACACATTAAAGATCGTACTTCTACCTGGCGGTCGACACTGGACGAAAAAGATGAAGATGGTTTGCAGAAAGATGAAAAGCGCTTCCTCAATCCCTCCCAGAAGAAGAAAATCGCGTTTATTAACCATGAATTCCATTCGACGGCCGATAGCGTCAATGCCTACATCGTCTTTGCGCACCCCCCAAATCTAGAAGGACGTCCTGCTAATTTGCCTCCACCTCCACCTACAATGGATCCGTACGAGGCCGCACGCCTCGCAGCGAAGAAATGCAACAATACCCTTTTTATGAAGCGCATGCTCCGGGTAGACTTGGTTGGCGAGAATGCGCATGGCAAAGCCGATAATGAGGCTGTTAAGGCACCAGCCAATTTGGGCACGGACCCGCGACTTTCTGTATTTGTCGGTAATCTGGACTTCGCGAGCAAGGAAGAAGACCTCCGAGTCTTCTTTGAAGGGGTCGTTAGCACTGAGCGAGGACCACCGCCTCCTTTGCAGGAACAAGACGGCGAGGATACTGCATCGAAGAAACCGGCAACCTGGGTTACGGGAGTGCGTATAGTAAGAGACAAAGATTCACAGCTTGGAAAGGGGTTTGCTTATGTGCAGTTTGCGGTATGTTTTTCATCCGTATCTCAAAATAATTTTAATCTCATAGTATTCAATGAATTATAGGATAGAGAATGCGTTGATGAAATACTAGCGCTTGAAGAAACAAAACTCAAGTTTGCGAAACGCAAACTACGCGTTCAGCGTTGTAAAATCGGTGGAAAACAAGCTCCCCAGTCGAAAGCATTTTCTACCGCTACTGCAATCGAAATCCCCAAAGGCGATCCACGACTGGGCGAAAGACTTCATGGACTGCCTAAAGAAGAACGCAAGCAGCTCAAGTCGTCGGACGCTGATCGTGTAGCAAGGAGGTTGGCAAAAAAGAAGGCGAGGAATGCCATGAAGCCTTCTGTCGGGAAAATGGCGAAAAGAAAAGGTGGAAAGGATCGGAAGGATCGGAAAAGGGTGCGCTCTTCGTAGGATGCCCGCATATAATTTGAAGAGCCTATTATCGTGACTTGTGCACACATAACAATTGATTCTTGTGATCAAACGCCCTTTATCTCCTTGAAGGTATTTCAGCTTCTGGGCTCTTGCATCCTGGTGAGAAATTTAGAGTCGTATGAAGTAACTCGAAGTTGTTTGCTGTTACTATGCAACGTACTTCACCCCCGGTAGTCATATCATGGGTCTTAATTGATCATCATGAACGAGTGAGTATGTGGACATACAAAATTTCCGTTCGAAGAGGGTTAGCGCAAGTCAGGAGGCTAGCTACAGTATTGGTCACCATTCGAGTCAACTCAAATACCGGGAAATTCGACTGTTTGAATCTGTCATCCACCATAGTAACTTCGGGTTTTATGCCTTGCTCTCTGGAGATCGTGAACTCAGGGCGTACCCATGGCGTTCTGGTTGATGCGACGCCTTCTTTCGTGAGAAACTGAGAAGCATCCAACAGAAGTTCCATTTTGATAAAATCTTCAATGTCGCGGACAGAGATAATGGGCATTAGTGTTATTGAGTTCTCATTGCCCAAGCTTCATTTCGTGCATTAGTTGCTCTACGTAGCATTAACTACTACAATCCAAGTAGGGTCCTAACCGGTATAATAATGTACCTCCGTTTCAAATCCAGTACTGCTTAAACCAGGCAAGTAGCGTACACAAGGAACTTTCCATCCACATGGAGTCGAGGAGGTGAACAAGCCTTGAATGCCAATCGGTCCGATAATGAATAATCAATGGCTTGTTACAATCTCCGGAGATTTATCTCCCCTGAGGGTTAAGGAGATCTTGGCCTGTGTTTCTGAACTTGCCCAGCTCCTTTCGCCATGGTTCCCAGATCTGCCCGTATTTCTTCAGGAGTCCTACGAGCTCCTGTCTTTGCTCTTTCTGTGAGACGAGTATTGAATAAGTCAAAAGGGATACCTGAGATTTGTAAGTAAAGAACTGACAATATTCCATGGCTCTTCTCCACCATACACATCGGTAAAAAGTTGTCCAAGCTCTGGGCGCTTGAGGGAGTCGGCTTTCTTGAAGGCTTTCATGACATCCGCCTTAAGACGCGCTTTCAACTCAGTCTCTGCGTCTGCATCCCACCAACCCTGAGATTCCATGAAAAGACGGAATCTTGTAATAGGGTTGTCGATACGTTTTTTGTCTTCCACCTCTGACCTTGCACGATACGCAAAAGAGTCATCGGAAGTAGAATGATGGCCAACGCTAGAAAATGATAGCCGTATTAATAAATTATGCAATGGCGAGGTTGGTGATATAAGTAGTCAGCTTACCGATACGACATGGATTCAACGAGAACAGCGCGACCTTGCTCCAAGCAACGTCTCCTAGCCTCCCTTACAGCAGTCAGGACGGCAAGTACGTCATTACCATCTACTCGGATAGTATCAATACCATACCCAGGACCCCGGCTAGCAATACCATCTCCGTTGTACTGCTCTGAACTGGGTGTGCTGATAGCAAACCCGTTGTTGCGTGCTATATAAAGCACTGGAGATGGAATGGTAGATGCCAGCATAAATCCTGCATGGAAGTCTGCAAAAAAAATATCAGGGTATTAATATAAAATAAACAACTTGTTTATTTAGATTGCATCCGGACATACCTCCCTCGGAAGCAGCGCCCTCTCCAAAATAGCATGCAGCGATATTTTGTGAGCGTCGGTTCGGCATTCGACGGAGAGCATACGCTACGCCAGCTGCTTGGGGTATCTGTGTTGCGAGGGGAGAAGATATTGTGTGAAAGTGGTGTTCCGGAGATCCAAAGTGCTGATTTTCGTTGAGATGAGTAAGGCCAAAGGGATATCTAGATAGGTTTCCAAGACTTACGACGGGCATTTGCCTGCCTTTGCCCGAGGTATCGTTTTCGTTTCCAAAGACCTGGGCCATGATGTTATCTATGGTAAAACCTCGCCATAGAAGGACTCCCATTTCACGATATTGACCTTGTTTTCAAAGTTTGAGCTTTCATTTTAAACCGATGCGAATACTTATGTACAAACCAAGTACTCTGCAGAGAATATTGCTTGTGTAAGTTTGCTAAGCGATGCTTGTGTAAAAAGGCTTACTCGTCGTCCTTTTCCAGGGCAGCAGCCGAGCCGATAATAGTGGCTTCTTCGCCGTACTATCAGGGCGTTCGAGACCAGACATAGATATCATTCAACAATTACTCACAGCAGTCATCTATAAGCATTTAAGGTTTAGCAGTAGTTACGCGGAGCCATTGAAAAACATACGTAGAAGGATATCTTTCCCTGGCGCTGGACATTATATAGTACATTGTCCAAAGTTGGCAGAAGTTGCATGTGCTCGTACAATTTTCGAGCATAATCTTTGTCGATCTAAAAAAGAATACTCAAAACGCATCTCGAAGGGTCCAATGATGCTAGACCCACATCAGGTAGCTGGGCTCCTTGTAGTGGTTTACCAACACCATCTATGAGACGATAGGTAGGTATTGGGTTATCTTTACCTCCAACCGAGTTGAAAAAATCGAGTTTTGTGATGATTGGAGACTGTGTGGTCGGAAGAAGGTCCCTTCGACTTGTATAACTTCGAGAAAAGGCCCTAGAGAACGCTGGGGTCGACCTTGTAAGCTCTGTCCGGATCATGGTCAAGAGTGAGAGGTATGATGTCACGTGGGATTTACAACTCGATCGTAAATGGGGCAGTCGTAAATGAGATCGATCATCGGAGGAATGGCAATCACAAGTTTCCTAATCAGGATACGGCGGTTGTTGGAGATTTCTTCTTTTTTCTGTTCCGTCGTTGCGAACCATGTGAACTTGGGCCAAGAACTGAGTAGTCTGCCAGTGAGAAAACATATCAGGGCCGCCCCTGCTCTCTGAGCAAAATGGCAACTTGGACAGTCCCACATCGTTCCTTCCTTTTTCTTGTTTTTTTTTTTTCATTTATTCGTTCTGGCTAGTCCGGCGCCTGTGCTTCAAGGTTCATTATGTTGATCCTTGCTGGTTTGCTTTTGTGGGTTATAGCCCTTGGAATGCAGGTCGTTCCTACTAGCGGCCTTAGATTCAACTTTTCGGAGGTTCAGCAGTGCCAACAGTTCACCGTTTCTTTCGCTGGGTCCAACCTCCCGAACACCAGTATCCCGGCGTCTCTATCGTTTCTCCCGATAAACTCCACTGCATTATCTGTTCAACTGCCTAACCCCTCTCTTGTCTCTAATGGCATTCTACTTTCAGCCGTTCCTTTCCCCGCAGGTTCCAATTTTCTTACTTCTCTTGACGATGCAACTGGGGAGAACCTCATTTTTGTATCTGACCTTATTCGAGTATTGCCTTCAACGGAAAAGGAAAGCAACTCTTGTCTTCCAGTGGGCAATTCAGATGCACCGAGGAGGTTTACAATATCTAGCGAAGTTACACAATGCGAGGAGTTGACGATCAATTACGACACCTCTGTTGTTTCCAAAGCCCCTATCGTTCGCCTTTTCAACCCTAAAGGTCCTTCGCGACTCCTAAACATGACCTCGGATGACAATACCCACGGTTCCGCAAAGTACCTCATGAATTTTTCTCGAGGGAAGGAGATCTTGCTACTCATGGAGGGGGGTGGTTTCCGAGAAACATCTGCCATCATCACCAGTAAGAAATTTTTGATCCCTTTTTTCTAGCACTAAACGTTACTTTGTAACAGTTGGAGGTGACGCCGCCAGCAGTTCTGCTTGTCTGCGGAGACCGATCAATATGTCCAAGGTCGGCAGCTCCAATGGCGATGGAAACGAAGAGAAGTCGGAGTCTTCGCCAATACCATCAAAGTTCGTTAACCAGGCTGCCCAAAAACTTTAAAGTTGGTTGCTAACAGTACGATAGAGCTATAATCATAGGCAGCGCCATTGGAGGGAGTGTTGTTGCATTAGTTGCACTCTCAATAATCATTTTCATAATTCGGGATCGTCAACGACGCAGGAAAATGATAGCAGCGGACGTAGAAACTTCGCAGTGGAAAAAAAAAATATCGGAGGAATGGAAGACGCAGCAAATATCCAACTCCAAAAGAAATTCACCTATCCAGGGAGGAATTGTTGCTAATCCGATCTATGCGGTCCACTCGTCTTTCTTGTCGCCGACCAATTCCAAATTCCAAAGAATTAGCAGTGATTCTTGGGTGCAGGTTGCATCGGTAGATCGTCGGCTCCCTGAGTCTAATCAACATGGTTCACCTCAACCATCGTCACGAATATTGGTTCAATCACCACGATCAGAGGACCGCGTTTCGTTACAATCTCTAGACATTGAAGGGATGTTGAACATGGCAACTCTTCAATCTGAGAACAACCAGAGCAGGAAAAATTCGGTCGGCACAGTTCAGCTCCTATCCAACCTTCCCTCTTCTCCATCTCTAGCAGTTCCAGTGCCGACATACCTTTCGACGGAAACTTCAAGTTTTCACAGGCGAGATCCTTCAGATGTCCCAGCAGGGCCGGTTTCAATGTCATTTTCAGGCTACTCAGTAAATCCATTCGACCCAGAACGAAATTCCGTCACGCCTCCTGGCCTGGAAAATACTTTACGTTCCAGTAGACCTATTGGTGGCGTTGGTCTTCCAGGTAATCCTCGAGATGTAGGAAAGTCAAGCAAGGGCCGTGCAGCATCTACATATAGTGGTAGAAGCAGCTCGGATTGGTATGGAATTGCCCGGTAGCCTGCTTCTATTATTTAGTTGTGTTTTCGATCTTTTGGATTGATGACTCGTTGTATTCATGGACATTTTAGCCCCCCTTTCCTCATTGTATTTTGTAGCTTTTGGCCCCTCCTTTTTGCCTTTACTTTGTCAACGACGCAGACAATTTCCTTTCCATTTATTGTTAGTAATAAGGCCATGCTGTTTACTTGCTTGATTCTTGCAGCCAGGAGTTCTTTATTGGAAATGCTTGTCGTCCAGCACACTGAGCAGGACCTATCCACCTGAGATATCGCGACGATGGTACATAATGACTTCCCTGGCACATCTAGGAATATACATGTAGCCATCAATGCCTTAAATCTGGGAGGACGGCATGCAAGGGTTGAAGCAACAGTCGTCCTTGAAAAAAATTTGCCAGTGTGGTTACAAGATATTTCAGATTCTGGGTCGATGGATGCCATAAGCTTGCAAAGGTCTTCATAATTTTACGTTGAAGATCTGCCCCTAAAATTCAGATAGGGACAGATATTTTATCGGACCCTTCGATCCAAACTCAGGTGCTACGCGACCCAAAGTCGTATAAGAAAGTTAAGGTGAGACCGGATGAGATGTGCCACAATCCTATGCGCTTCGTAATGCAGGTCAAAGAATCAAATACGTCACTAACATTTCCTGCCATTGACTACAGTGTCAGGCAAGAGGTTATCAACCAACAGCTGTCATGGAGCGTCCTGGGTCGGCCAAATGATTCGAATTCAAATCGGTAAAAGAATGGCAACGTACTAAACCAACGTAGGGTAAAAACCCTGGGACAATCATAAACTCTGCTCCGATACAGTTGTATGCAGAGTTTTCATGAATCGATGGCCATTTTGGCGTCGTCTTTGGGAAGTTTTTTAGCTTCTTCTGCGATCTTCTTGCGAGACCCTGTCAATAGCGCCAGGTAGTCCGCTCCTCCAAGAACACCGCCTTCTTTTGAGCTTGATGACCCTTTCCCCTTTCCAGCCTTTTCTTTGAGAGCGGAGTGCTTCTTGGACGCCTGAATTTGGGTGCGTGAGGATGCAGATGGCGTTGACGTGACTGCGGTTGTTGCACTTGATTTCGCCTTCTTCGGCTAGATCGCATAGGTACTTCAAATTTTCGATATTGTGACAGAGAGAGGAGGATACATACAATTCGCTTGTGAACTTTGGCACTTTTCCCCATAGAGGACGCCAACGACAATGTTATATGCTGGGATTTGTGGTGGCGGTTTTCTTCAATAATCGTGACGGACTCAATTGAATTAGACAACCATTTCCAAAAATAGAACAGACACCAAAAGTTTTTAGGCCCTGTTCGGTAGCAACTCACGCTGTGAGTTACTAACTCACGATTTCCATATTTGGTGCTTTGTGACAACATTTACCACTGGCTGAGCATGGTCACCCATCAGTCACATCGCCCAATATGTACATCTTCGCCATTTATAGAAATCGTGAGTTTATAACTCACGACCGTGACTTGCTACCGAACACACGGCGGGCAAAAGTGCTGACTAGTCAGCCTGGGAGTTGGTCTGACCAGTCACCTGACCAGTGTGCTGACTAGTCACCTGACTAGTCATGTAGCTGTCACGCATTTATTGTCACGCTGCTAAGTTTCTGTAATTCCGCTCATTGATTGTAGAACAGAGGATTTCTTTTCTATGCCCCAGACTTACACAGGGCGGGCATCGTGTACCTTCTAAACAACGTCGGGTGACCGTGCACAAGTACTCTGAAAGCGTGATTAGTTATCCATTTGTTTGAATAATGACCGAATTTCAACCAAACACAAGAAATATCCAATTCCGAGTCATTCATTACTTTTCCTCAGTGACAGTGCTTCGGAAGACAATGGTTTATTCCCATTTAATCTTATGTTACTGAACTCATTTACCAATACTAACCAGCGTGACAACATTTGTGTGACCTCTCCTGACTGGTCAGTTGATTCGTCACGGAACGCGTCACGATATGGTCACGTGACTGGTCAGACCAACTCCCAGGCTGACTAGTCAGCACTTTTGCCCGCCGTGACAGGGCCTAAAAGGATGCACGATGAAGGCTACCAATGTCGTGACAATCAGTGGACATCAAGGACAGGTTTTCCTATTAATCGAGTTTAGATAATGTTTATTTACACAAGTCTAATCACGCCGAAGACCCGCTCGTTTCAGGGAGCCTCACCTCTCTGACCGCTTCCAGTTCAACAAACACCAACATTCAAGGGTGGGCTCCCCCCAGTTGTCGACCCAACATGTACCACCTGACATGAATGTTTGAGCTTTGTCTGAACAGGAGAACCGCGCTCGCATGCTTTGCAGCCTTTTCTCCGACACGTCTTGTCTCTGCAACAAGAAGTGCATCTCGACGCACCTCAGCATAAAAGACCGCCTGGAGAATCTGGTTCTCGCACTTTTGCGTCCCCCGCTCTCCAGGTAAGCTTTTACTGCTCGAAACTCGCTCGACTTCATCACCGCTGATCTCTGTTTTGCGTCCCCCGCTCTCCAGATCACGGTCACCCGAGTCTCTCTGCTCTCTACTTTAACTCGTATCGTGTCTATACTCGCATCCTCGTTCTCGCGAACCGGCCATCCTCGAACTCGTCATTCTTTTGTACTCTTATGAGTGACCTTTCGGAGCACGAAGCCACACCCGAACAACGTCTAACCCCCTCCTTCGTTCTATCGGAAGAAACTTCGGCGGAGTGCGATAAGCACGTCGAGAATTACAAGAACGGTTCAGTTGAGAAGGCAGACACGCTCATTCTTATTCAGTCGACCCTCGCCAATGTTTATCCCGACGACCATTCGCAACACGTTATCGAAGCCATACATTCTTATCTAGCGATACTTGACAACTTCGATGGATTACGCAAAGACGCATTACGACGAGGCGGAGGAGCTACTAAGTCAAGTGCAGGAAGTATCGAAGGAGAATCGGAGGAAGAGGGAGACGATGAACCGGAATCATCTCATACCATCGAGACCCCTATCGACTGCGCGTCCAAGCGGGCGAGATCTCCTGTTGAGGATTTCTTCGCCGACCAGGAGCTACCGCCGCGAAAACGACACGTTGAGGGAGGCGCGTTTCCGTGGGAGATCCAGGAGGCGCTCACACCTTCCAACCTTTCCCCCGAACTACTCCAGACCCAGGCCATACTCGCTACCATCGCGAAGGACTACAAGGCTGCCGAGGCGTCGCTCCTTAACTCCGCGAAGAGACCTGGGCTCACCGTTGAGCAGTGGAAACGAATATTACTTTCGAAATGCGCGGACTTCGACGCGATATTCAGCTCCCTGTACACAGTCACCATCGACGAGGAGAGGAAGGAGAAGATCGGTTCCCTTGAGGTCGTTGTCGGAGCGGCCACACCATCAAAGTCAGTCCGCGAACACTCTGATTGGACAATCGCGTGGAACCAATACGCGAGAGCGGTACTGTTCGTGTTCCCCCACAGACACCGCGAGCTCAGCGCATACGGAGATTTCATCCTTCAACTGTTTCGTTCAACCCCCTCTTACCTCCACGAGAACGTCATCAACTACGACAAAGCGGTCCGACTTAGAGCCTCAAACCGACGGGACCTGCTCCTCGACGACCACGCCAGCTACACGGACCTCGGCGTCCTCTGGCTTCAACACGGAGGTGCTCACAGCTCTGCGACCGCGAAGAATTCCAGGGAAAGCAGGTCGCGCTCAGTTGGTGCCCCAGGTTCGCACACCTCTAGGGCAAGACGAGAGGCATGTCGTCGCTACAACGCCGGAAACTGTCCCAACACACAGGCAACATGCAACTACGCCCACATCTGTAGCGCCTGTAGGACAACAGGACATGTGGCCGACAAGTGTACCCGCAAATGATGTACGACGTTTCGTCACCAATCCCTTCGCCCCTGTGTATCGTTTCTCGCACCTTTCTTCGCGCCCTCTTTTCTTACGCTCACTCTATTGGTCCGAGGATAACACTTCTGCACATGTTTCTCTTGCCCGTTTCACCGAGACTGCCCAACCTCTGCCCCCTGTCCCCATCAACGAACTTAGGAATAGCGTTGCTCTCGACACTATTGCGTGTTATGGTCATTTTTTCAACATCACCACGCCCATTAATGCTGTCCGTCTGCACGCCTACCTCTTGCAACACCCGAATCCCGACTACGTGAATTCTGTCATCGATGGCATCCAGAATGGGTTCTGGCCGTGGGCCGACACGGCTCGCACCCACTTGCCTCCGACCCTCGACGTCACCGAATACCTCACCGAGGAACGCCACATCACCTTCGCCAGCGAGCAGCGCGACATCGAAATCTCAAAGGGGCGTTTTTCTCAATCCTTCAGTTCCTTGCTTCCCGGGATGCTTGCAGTTCCAGTAGGGGTTGTACCCAAGCCTCACTCCCACAAACTCCGACTCGTTGTCAACCATAGCGCTGAACCTTTCGCACGAAACTCGTTGATCGACAAAACACTGGTTTCTGTACCTCTCGACAGCGTTCAGTCACTCGGTAGTGTCATCCTTCGGCTGCGTCGGGAGGCCGGTCCACACGCTGAGCTCGTCCTCTTCAAGAGCGATGTGTCCGAAGCTTACAGACTCTGTCCTATGGCCCCTTTGTGGCAGATCAAGCAGGTTGTCAAGATCAACGGCCTTTTCAACATTGACCGTTGCAACAACTTTGGTAGCAGAGCAGGAGGGGGCGTGTGGGGCGTCATTTTCAGCCTCATCTTGTGGATCGCTACCTCGATCTTGCTCATCCCTGATCTCTTTGATTACGTCGACGACGTTTTCTCAGTCACCCTAGCTGGCAACACTCTTTGGTACGCCCCGTACAATAAGATTCTGTCCGAACCTCAAGCCCGACTCCTCATGCTCTGGGACGAGCTGGGCGTTCCGCATGCCGAAGACAAACAGCTCTCCGGCACAGCCCTGACTATCATCGGGTTTTTACGTCGACACCGTGGCCATGACAATCACCATGCCCCTCGACTCCCTCCTCAATCTCATTCATGCGATCCGCGAGTTTGCCGTGATGGGTCGCCGTCCAACACTAGCTGATTACCAAGCAATCGCAGGGTGGATCAACTGGGCGTTAAACACCTATCCCCTCCTACGCCCCTGCCTGTCTAGCGTTTACGCAAAGATGGCAGGCAAGCACATTTCCTCTGCCAAAATCTACGTCAATAAGCGCGTCTGCCAGGAACTCATCTGGGCGGCAAACCACCTTGAGACATGCAATGGCGTGCTGTTCCTGGAGTCCTTGGACTGGGACCTGGCTGAGGCCGACTACATCCTTCTGACGGACGCTTGTCTGTTCGGGATGGGCTTCTGGTCTCCATGTCATGACTACGGTTTCCAATATCGCATCGTGTCCGCCTCACGCCCAATCTTCTACTGGGAGGCTTACACTGTCCTCTCCGCATTTGCTTGGATCCTCTCCTCCTGTTCTCCCCCACCCAAGCGCGTCGTCATCTACTGCGACAATACCAACACCGTAAATCTTTTCAGCACACTTCGCGCCACTCCGGACTACAACCCCATTGTCCTCACTGCCGCCGACCTCATGCTACGTTTCAACTGCCAGCTGCGAGTGGTGCATATCGCAGGCGGTCAGAACACAGTTGCAGACTCCATTTCACGCTTCGACAATCAAGTCGCCCTCTCCTTCCGTCCCAATCTCCTGATTCGGAATTTTTTACCCCCACAGTTGATGCTGGGGGCAGATCTTTGATGGCCCCACTGTCCCGCCCCAGGCAACCCGCAAGGATTGCCTGGTCGCTCGAGCGCTTACACCATGAACGAGCTATAGCTCTTGGATTTGCGCTCGAGCCCTCCTCCATTGCCGCCTACTCTTCCGCCCTCCACTCTTACATCGCTTTTTGCAACCTCCACGCTTTCCCTATCAAACCTACCGCTGATACTCTCAGTTTTTTCATCGTGTTTATGTCCCACCACATCAAACCCTCTTCCGTGGCTGCCTACCTTTCCGGCATCTGCAGCCAGCTGGAGGCTTTTTATCCATCCATCCGCTCAACCCGTCAGTCACAACTCGTTCGCCGTACCCTCACAGGCTGCATCAAACTCCGTTCTGTCCCCACCACACGCCAGATGGCTGTTTCCTCAGAACAGATGCTAAGCCTCCACTCTCGCCTCATTCACTCCAATGACTACGACACGCTGCTCTTCCTGGCCATTTGCACCGCCGCATTCAACGGTCTCCTGCGCATGGGTGAGTGCGTGTGGCCGGACTCTCACCACCTGCGTGACTACCGTAAGGTTACCCGCCGCGCCACAGTGGAATCTACGCCATCCTCCTTCTCCTTCTTGCTACCTTCGCACAAGGCAGATCGCCTTTACGAGGGAAATAAGGTGGTGATTCACGCCTCTAACGCAGGACAGGAAGCCCTTCTGGCTCTGCAGTTATACCTCGCACGCCGTGACAATGCTTTCCCTTTGAAACCCGAGTTATGGCTCCGTAGCGACGGCTCAGTCCCAACTCGTCGTTGGATGACATCCTTGCTCAAGTCATCCTTCCCAGGCCTCGGAATCTCAGGACACTCGTTTCGCCCCGGCGGCGCCACCTACCTGGCATTGCGCCGTGTCCCTTCCCATATCATCCAGGCGATGGGCCGTTGGAAGTCTGACACCTTCCAAACCTACATCCGAGAACACCCCGCCCTGTTGGCGGCACTTCTCTACACCTCCGTTGACCCTCGCACCACCCCATAGATGCTTGTTTTTTCTGTCCTTCTTGACTCCCCTTTCCTGCACCCTTTCCCCAGGGCGTGTCTCTGTTAGGAATCGACTTAAGTCAAGAGAGAAGAGTGCCCAAAGACCAAGTTGATATCGAAGCTGGGGTCTGACTACTGACCCCAGGACCCTATATATACATGGAGACCGGAGTAACTACTTCCCGGACCAGAGTACTCGACATATGACAACTATCAATAGATGAAACAGGAGAACGATAGACGTGGGACCGAACACAAAGATAGAACAAGGCATGACAGCGTGGGACCGTAACAGATAACGATAACGGATAGGGGTGGCACCAATACGTACCCTGACATCACCTCCCCTCTAAAGGTCGGTGTCCCAACGACCTGGTCTTCACCGTGGACGGTTTGCACCAAAGACACGAGGCGGTCCACCGCCACGACGCGCGGTCTGAATTCCCTCCCTAGGCTGAACAGGCCCGGGGCGAGAGTAACCGTCAGAGTGTTGCTGCGGAGCCCTGAGAGCATCCACCTCCATAGGCGAACCAGGGGCGAGCGACGAGGATGGGCTGGAGCGAGTGTCGACAGCCGTAGGAGTGGGCAAATGCGGAGAAGCCGTCCCGGAACGGGATGTCCGCGTAGTTGGGGTAGAGCTCGAGGTTGGAGTAGGAGAAGGAGGTTCAACGACGAGGGTAGGAGGGGCGGCAGTGGGCGCAGGAGGCTGTTTAGGCTTCTTGGACCTAGGGTTGCGGATGCGACGACGGGCAATCCGCTTGCCGATAGCAGAAAGAGCATCACCAACTTCACGAGCGGTGCCCCTAATAGTGACGGCACGCAAACCGGAGGTGACGACGGGGGAGACCGAGATCTTTGCGTGCGAGATGTCGTGGATTTGGCGTAAGCCAGTTCCCGCGCGCCCTATGACATGGCCAGCCTGTTCGTCCGCAATAGACAGGGTAGCGACGATCTTCTCGAGGGCGGCTTTGGTAGTAGTAGAGCGGATGGATTGGGGGTGCGGGGGCCCTGTAGTAGGGGTAGAGGTAGGTGCAGCCGGGCGTTCCTTCCTAGAGGTGCGTCGAGCGCGAGATGCGCGAGCAGAGGGAGTGGGAGCGGCAGGCGGTTTGGGTAGGGAGGCTGTGAGGCGTTCAAGTTTAGACTCGATGGCAGACAGTCGGTCATCAACCTTTTTATCGGCGTCAAACCGGACTTGCTGCGCCCTAAAGAGAAGGGCGAAACGGTCCTCAAGGGACATCGTCATGAACCCATCGTAAGGCGAAGGAGGGTCGGCCATAGAGTATAGTAGGTGGGGGCAAGGTAGAGTGGAGTAGACAAGCGCTGCAGTGGATAGAGTACCAGGGCAACGTTGGGTAGCTTCGATATGCTGTTAGGAATCGACTTAAGTCAAGAGAGAAGAGTGCCCAAAGACCAAGTTGATATCGAAGCTGGGGTCTAACTACTGACCCCAGGACCCTATATATACATGGAGACCGGAGTAACTACTTCCCGGACCAGAGTACTCGACATATGACAACTATCAATAGATGAAACAGGAGAACGATAGACGTGGGACCGAACACAAAGATAGAACAAGGCATGACAGCGTGGGACCGTAACAGATAACGATAACGGATAGGGGTGGCACCAATACGTACCCTGACAGTCTCCGTACGTCCGCTGTTGTCTGCTTATTGTCTCATAACTTCCCTGGTTTTCGCTGTTATCACCGACCTCAGGCATCCCTCAACGTTAGATGTCGTCGGATGTACTGTGTCGCGCGTTTCCGTGTGTTTCTCAAATTTATGCTTTCATGCCACCTTCAAATCTTTTCTTCAACCATCATACCTCCTTACCGCTTTTTTGTACCTCCCGCAGTCGTTACACATTTTTTAGAGTACAAACTGCGCAAATACATCTCTTTTCTTTTTGCAGACGCCGCTGCTGATCACAGGGCGGGCGTCGTGCACCATCTACACAACATCGGGTGACCGTGCTTGAGAACATCTGAAAGCGTGATTAGTCGAGTTTAGATAATGTTTATTTACACAAGTCTAATCACGCCGAAGACCCGCTCGTTTCAGGGAGCCTCACCTCTCTGACCGCTTCCAGTTCAACAAACACCAACATTCAAGGGTGGGCTCCCCCCAGTTGTCGACCCAACATGTACCACCCGACATGAATGTTTGAGCTTTGTCTGAACAGGAGAACCGCGCTCGCATGCTTTGCAGCCTTTTCTCCGACACGTCTTGTCTCTGCAACAAGAAGTGCATCTCGACGCACCTCAGCATAAAAGACCGCCTGGAGAATCTGGTTCTCGCACTTTTGCGTCCCCCGCTCTCCAGGTAAGCTTTTACTGCTCGAAACTCGCTCGACTTCATCACCGCTGACCTCTGTTTTGCGTCCCCCGCTCTCCAGATCACGGTCACCCGAGTCTCTCTGCTCTCTACCCACCATCCATCCCTACAGTCACCACCTCTCTCAAACAATCATGGCTTTGCCCGCTAGCGCTTACAGTGTCTCTCAAGACACCCGGATGCCCAAGTGCTCACCACGTCCCACATCCGTTCGGGCATCTCCCGCGTTCAGCTACGATTTACCTACACCCAACAATTCCGTCATACACCGTTACGGGCAGCGCACACCAACAGCGGGCGAACTCCTCGTACTACGCGAAGAACTAGAGGAGCAATTTAGGGACATGCCTGACATGGAGCTATTGGTTTACCTATTCGATTCCGTGTTATCGTGCCACTCAGAGTGGGGTTGGCGCGGTCGTTTCATTCGCCAGTTCTTTTATGACCTATTCTACGAAATGCGTCGCCTAGGCTACTCCGAGTACGAATTGCTACGCTCTCTATTCCTGGCGCCCTGACGTACCCCAGATTTGCATGCGTTTCTTAGTACACACTGTCCCTTCACGCGTGCTACTCTTTTGTCCCGCTTTTTTGTACCTCCCGCAGTCGTTACACATTTTTTAGAGTACAAACTGCGCAAATACATCTCTTTTCTTTTTGCAGACGCCGCTGCTGATCACAGGGCGGGCGTCGTGCACCATCTACACAACATCGGGTGACCGTGCTTGAGAACATCTGAAAGCGTGATTAGTCGAGTTTAGATAATGTTTATTTACACAAGTCTAATCACGCCGAAGACCCGCTCGTTTCAGGGAGCCTCACCTCTCTGACCGCTTCCAGTTCAACAAACACCAACATTCAAGGGTGGGCTCCCCCCAGTTGTCGACCCAACATGTACCACCCGACATGAATGTTTGAGCTTTGTCTGAACAGGAGAACCGCGCTCGCATGCTTTGCAGCCTTTTCTCCGACACGTCTTGTCTCTGCAACAAGAAGTGCATCTCGACGCACCTCAGCATAAAAGACCGCCTGGAGAATCTGGTTCTCGCACTTTTGCGTCCCCCGCTCTCCAGGTAAGCTTTTACTGCTCGAAACTCGCTCGACTTCATCACCGCTGACCTCTGTTTTGCGTCCCCCGCTCTCCAGATCACGGTCACCCGAGTCTCTCTGCTCTCTACCCACCATCCATCCCTACAGTCACCACCTCTCTCAAACAATCATGGCTTTGCCCGCTAGCGCTTACAGTGTCTCTCAAGACACCCGGATGCCCAAGTGCTCACCACGTCCCACATCCGTTCGGGCATCTCCCGCGTTCAGCTACGATTTACCTACACCCAACAATTCCGTCATACACCGTTACGGGCAGCGCACACCAACAGCGGGCAAACTCCTCGTACTACGCGAAGAACTAGAGGAGCAATTTAGGGACATGCCTGACATGGAGCTATTGGTTTACCTATTCGATTCCGTGTTATCGTGCCACTCAGAGTGGGGTTGGCGCGGTCGTTTCATTCGCCAGTTCTTTTATGACCTATTCTACGAAATGCGTCGCCTAGGCTACTCCGAGTACGAATTGCTACGCTCTCTATTCCTGGCGCCCTGACGTACCCCAGATTTGCATGCGTTTCTTAGTACACACTGTCCCTTCACGCGTGCTACTCTTTTGTCCCGCTTTTTTGTACCTCCCGCAGTCGTTACACATTTTTTAGAGTACAAACTGCGCAAATACATCTCTGTTCTTTTTGCAGACGCCGCTGCTGATCACAGGGCGGGCGTCGTGCACCATCTACACAACATCGGGTGACCGTGCTTGAGAACATCTGAAAGCCATCCCTTATTGTCTTTTCGCCACATCGGGGGTTCCCACGCGAGACTGCCCAACCTCTGCCCCCTGTCCCCATCAACGAACTTAGGAATAGCGTTGCTCTCGACACTATTGCGTGTTATGGTCATTTTTTCAACATCACCACGCCCATTAATGCTGTCCGTCTGCACGCCTACCTCTTGCAACACCCGAATCCCGACTACGTGAATTCTGTCATCGATGGCATCCAGAATGGGTTCTGGCCGTGGGCCGACACGGCTCGCACCCACTTGCCTCCGACCCTCGACGTCACCGAATACCTCACCGAGGAACGCCACATCACCTTCGCCAGCGAGCAGCGCGACATCAAAATCTCAAAGGGGCGTTTTTCTCAATCCTTCAGTTCCTTGCTTCCCGGGATGCTTGCAGTTCCAGTAGGGGTTGTACCCAAGCCTCACTCCCACAAACTCCGACTCGTTGTCAACCATAGCGCTGAACCTTTCGCACGAAACTCGTTGATCGACAAAACACTGGTTTCTGTACCTCTCGACAGCGTTCAGTCACTCGGTAGTGTCATCCTTCAGCTGCGTCGGGAGGCCGGTCCACACGCTGAGCTCGTCCTCTTCAAGAGTGATGTGTCCGAAGCTTACAGACTCTGTCCTATGGCCCCTTTGTGGCAGATCAAGCAGGTTGTCAAGATCAACGGCCTTTTCAACGTTGACCGTTGCAACAACTTTGGTAGCAGAGCAGGAGGGGGCGTGTGGGGTGCCATTTTCAGCCTCATCTTGTGGATCGCTACCTCGATCTTGCTCATCCCTGATCTCTTTGGTTACGTCGACGACGTTTTCTCAGTCACCCTAGCTGGCAACACTCTTTGGTACGCTCCGTACAATAAGATTCTGCCCGAACCTCAAGCCCGACTCCTCATGCTCTGGGACGAGCTGGGCGTTCCGCATGCCGAAGACAAACAGCTCTCCGGCACAGCCCTGACTATCATCGGGTTTTACGTCGACACCGTGGCCATGACAATCACCATGCCCCTCGACTCCCTCCTCAACCTCATTCATGCGATCCGCGAGTTTGCCGTGATGGGTCGCCGTCCAACACTAGCTGATTACCAAGCAATCGCAGGGTGGATCAACTGGGCGTTAAACACCTATCCCCTCCTACGCCCCTGCCTGTCTAGCGTTTACGCAAAGATGGCAGGCAAGCACATTTCCTCTGCCAAAATCTACGTCAATAAGCGCGTCTGCCAGGAACTCATCTGGGCGGCAAACCACCTTGAGACATGCAATGGCGTGCTGTTCCTGGAGTCCTTGGACTGGGACCTGGCTGAGGCCGACTACATCCTTCTGACGGACGCTTGTCTGTTTGGGATGGGCTTCTGGTCTCCATGTCATGACTACGGTTTCCAATATCGCATCGTGTCCGCCTCACGCCCAATCTTCTACTGGGAGGCTTACACTGTCCTCTCCGCATTTGCTTGGATCCTCTCCTCCTGTTCTCCCCCACCCAAGCGCGTCGTCATCTACTGCGACAATACCAACACCGTAAATCTTTTCAGCACACTTCGCGCCACTCCGGACTACAACCCCATTGTCCTCACTGCCGCCGACCTCATGCTACGTTTCAACTGCCAGCTGCGAGTGGTGCATATCGCAGGCGGTCAGAACACAGTTGCAGACTCCATTTCACGCTTCGACAATCAAGTCGCCCTCTCCTTCCGTCCCAATCTCCTGATTCGGAATTTTTTACCCCCACAGTTGATGCTGGGGGCAGATCTTTGATGGCCCCACTGTCCCGCCCCAGGCAACCCGCAAGGATTGCCTGGTCGCTCGAGCGCTTACACCATGAACAAGCTATAGCTCTTGGATTTGCGCTCGAGCCCTCCTCCATTGCCGCCTACTCTTCCGCCCTCCACTCTTACATCGCTTTTTGCAACCTCCACGCTTTCCCTATCGAACCTACCGCTGATACTCTCAGTTTTTTCATCGTGTTTATGTCCCACCACATCAAACCCTCTTCCGTGGCTGCCTACCTTTCCGGCATCTGCAGCCAGCTGGAGGCTTTTTACCCATCCATCCGCTCAACCCGTCAGTCACAACTCGTTCGCCGTACCCTCACAGGCTGCATCAAACTCCGTTCTGTCCCCACCACACGCCAGACGGCTGTTTCCTCAGAACAGATGCTAAGCCTCCACTCTCGCCTCATTCACTCCAATGACTACGACACGCTGCTCTTCCTGGCCATTTGCACCGCCGCATTCAACGGTCTCCTGCGCATGGGTGAGTGCGTGTGGCCGGACTCTCACCACCTGCGTGACTACCGTAAGGTTACCCGCCGCGCCACAGTGGAATCTACGCCATCCTCCTTCTCCTTCTTGCTACCTTCGCACAAGGCAGATCGCCTTTACGAGGGAAATAAGGTGGTGATTCACGCCTCTAACGCAGGACAGGAAGCCCTTCTGGCTCTGCAGTTATACCTCGCACGCCGTGACAATGCTTTCCCTTTGAAACCCGAGTTATGGCTCCGTAGCGACGGCTCAGTCCCAACTCGTCGTTGGATGACATCCTTGCTCAAGTCATCCTTCCCAGGCCTCAGAATCTCAGGACACTCGTTTTGCCCCGGCGGCGCCACCTACCTGGCATTGCGCCGTGTCCCTTCCCATATCATCCAGGCGATGGGCCGTTGGAAGTCTGACACCTTCCAAACCTACATCCGAGAACACCCCGCCCTGTTGGCGGCACTTCTCTACACCTCCGTTGACCCTCGCACCACCCCATAGATGCTTGTTTTTTCTGTCCTTCTTGACTCCCCTTTCCTGCACCCTTTCCCCAGGGCGTGTCTCCGTACGTCCGCTGTTGTCTGCTTATTGTCTCATAACTTCCCTGGTTTTCGCTGTTATCACCGACCTCAGGCATCCCTCAACGTTAGATGTCGTCGGATGTACTGTGTCGCGCGTTTCCGTGTGTTTCTCAAATTTATGCTTTCATGCCACCTTCAAATCTTTTCTTCAACCATCATACCTCCTTACCGCTTTTTTGTACCTCCCGCAGTCGTTACACATTTTTTAGAGTACAAACTGCGCAAATACATCTCTTTTCTTTTTGCAGACGCCGCTGCTGATCACAGGGCGGGCGTCGTGCACCATCTACACAACATCGGGTGACCGTGCTTGAGAACATCTGAAAGCGTGATTAGTCGAGTTTAGATAATGTTTATTTACACAAGTCTAATCACGCCGAAGACCCGCTCGTTTCAGGGAGCCTCACCTCTCTGACCGCTTCCAGTTCAACAAACACCAACATTCAAGGGTGGGCTCCCCCCAGTTGTCGACCCAACATGTACCACCCGACATGAATGTTTGAGCTTTGTCTGAACAGGAGAACCGCGCTCGCATGCTTTGCAGCCTTTTCTCCGACACGTCTTGTCTCTGCAACAAGAAGTGCATCTCGACGCACCTCAGCATAAAAGACCGCCTGGAGAATCTGGTTCTCGCACTTTTGCGTCCCCCGCTCTCCAGGTAAGCTTTTACTGCTCGAAACTCGCTCGACTTCATCACCGCTGACCTCTGTTTTGCGTCCCCCGCTCTCCAGATCACGGTCACCCGAGTCTCTCTGCTCTCTACCCACCATCCATCCCTACAGTCACCACCTCTCTCAAACAATCATGGCTTTGCCCGCTAGCGCTTACAGTGTCTCTCAAGACACCCGGATGCCCAAGTGCTCACCACGTCCCACATCCGTTCGGGCATCTCCCGCGTTCAGCTACGATTTACCTACACCCAACAATTCCGTCATACACCGTTACGGGCAGCGCACACCAACAGCGGGCGAACTCCTCGTACTACGCGAAGAACTAGAGGAGCAATTTAGGGACATGCCTGACATGGAGCTATTGGTTTACCTATTCGATTCCGTGTTATCGTGCCACTCAGAGTGGGGTTGGCGCGGTCGTTTCATTCGCCAGTTCTTTTATGACCTATTCTACGAAATGCGTCGCCTAGGCTACTCCGAGTACGAATTGCTACGCTCTCTATTCCTGGCGCCCTGACGTACCCCAGATTTGCATGCGTTTCTTAGTACACACTGTCCCTTCACGCGTGCTACTCTTTTGTCCCGCTTTTTTGTACCTCCCGCAGTCGTTACACATTTTTTAGAGTACAAACTGCGCAAATACATCTCTTTTCTTTTTGCAGACGCCGCTGCTGATCACAGGGCGGGCGTCGTGCACCATCTACACAACATCGGGTGACCGTGCTTGAGAACATCTGAAAGCGTGATTAGTCGAGTTTAGATAATGTTTATTTACACAAGTCTAATCACGCCGAAGACCCGCTCGTTTCAGGGAGCCTCACCTCTCTGACCGCTTCCAGTTCAACAAACACCAACATTCAAGGGTGGGCTCCCCCCAGTTGTCGACCCAACATGTACCACCCGACATGAATGTTTGAGCTTTGTCTGAACAGGAGAACCGCGCTCGCATGCTTTGCAGCCTTTTTTCCGACACGTCTTGTCTCTGCAACAAGAAGTGCATCTCGACGCACCTCAGCATAAAAGACCGCCTGGAGAATCTGGTTCTCGCACTTTTGCGTCCCCCGCTCTCCAGGTAAGCTTTTACTGCTCGAAACTCGCTCGACTTCATCACCGCTGACCTCTGTTTTGCGTCCCCCGCTCTCCAGATCACGGTCACCCGAGTCTCTAAAAGCGGGACAAAAGAGTAGCACGCGTGAAGGGACAGTGTGTACTAAGAAACGCATGCAAATCTGGGGTACGTCAGGGCGCCAGGAATAGAGAGCGTAGCAATTCGTACTCGGAGTAGCCTAGGCGACGCATTTCGTAGAATAGGTCATAAAAGAACTGGCGAATGAAACGACCGCGCCAACCCCACTCTGAGTGGCACGATAACACGGAATCGAATAGGTAAACCAATAGCTCCATGTCAGGCATGTCCCTAAATTGCTCCTCTAGTTCTTCGCGTAGTACGAGGAGTTCGCCCGCTGTTGGTGTGCGCTGCCCGTAACGGTGTATGACGGAATTGTTGGGTGTAGGTAAATCGTAGCTGAACGCGGGAGATGCCCGAACGGATGTGGGACGTGGTGAGCACTTGGGCATCCGGGTGTCTTGAGAGACACTGTAAGCGCTAGCGGGCAAAGCCATGATTGTTTGAGAGAGGTGGTGACTGTAGGGATGGATGGTGGGTAGAGAGCAGAGAGACTTGGGTGACCGTGATCTGGAGAGCGGGGGACGCAAAACAGAGGTCAGCGGTGATGAAGTCGAGCGAGTTTCGAGCAGTAAAAGCTTACCTGGAGAGCGGGGGACGCAAAAGTGCGAGAACCAGATTCTCCAGGCGGTCTTTTATGCTGAGGTGCGTCGAGATGCACTTCTTGTTGCAGAGACAAGACGTGTCGGAGAAAAGGCTGCAAAGCATGCGAGCGCGGTTCTCCTGTTCAGACAAAGCTCAAACATTCATGTCGGGTGGTACATGTTGGGTCGACAACTGGGGGGAGCCCACCCTTGAATGTTGGTGTTTGTTGAACTGGAAGCGGTCAGAGAGGTGAGGCTCCCTGAAACGAGCGGGTCTTCGGCGTGATTAGACTTGTGTAAATAAACATTATCTAAACTCGACTAATCACGCTTTCAGATGTTCTCAAGCACGGTCACCCGATGTTGTGTAGATGGTGCACGACGCCCGCCCTGTGATCAGCAGCGGCGTCTGCAAAAAGAAAAGAGATGTATTTGCGCAGTTTGTACTCTAAAAAATGTGTAACGACTGCGGGAGGTACAAAAAAGCGGTAAGGAGGTATGATGGTTGAAGAAAAGATTTGAAGGTGGCATGAAAGCATAAATTTGAGAAACACACGGAAACGCGCGACACAGTACATCCGACGACATCTAACGTTGAGGGATGCCTGAGGTCGGTGATAACAGCGAAAACCAGGGAAGTTATGAGACAATAAGCAGACAACAGCGGACGTACGGAGACACGCCCTGGGGAAAGGGTGCAGGAAAGGGGAGTCAAGAAGGACAGAAAAAACAAGCATCTATGGGGTGGTGCGAGGGTCAACGGAGGTGTAGAGAAGTGCCGCCAACAGGGCGGGGTGTTCTCGGATGTAGGTTTGGAAGGTGTCAGACTTCCAACGGCCCATCGCCTGGATGATATGGGAAGGGACACGGCGCAATGCCAGGTAGGTGGCGCCGCCGGGGCGAAACGAGTGTCCTGAGATTCCGAGGCCTGGGAAGGATGACTTGAGCAAGGATGTCATCCAACGACGAGTTGGGACTGAGCCGTCGCTACGGAGCCATAACTCGGGTTTCAAAGGGAAAGCATTGTCACGGCGTGCGAGGTATAACTGCAGAGCCAGAAGGGCTTCCTGTCCTGCGTTAGAGGTGTGAATCACCACCTTATTTCCCTCGTAAAGGCGATCTGCCTTGTGCGAAGGTAGCAAGAAGGAGAAGGAGGATGGCGTAGATTCCACTGTGGCGCGGCGGGTAACCTTACGGTAGTCACGCAGGTGGTGAGAGTCCGGCCACACGCACTCACCCATGCGCAGGAGACCGTTGAATGCGGCGGTGCAAATGGCCAGGAAGAGCAGCGTGTCGTAGTCATTGGAGTGAATGAGGCGAGAGTGGAGGCTTAGCATCTGTTCTGAGGAAACAGCCGTCTGGCGTGTGGTGGGGACAGAACGGAGTTTGATGCAGCCTGTGAGGGTACGGCGAACGAGTTGTGACTGACGGGTTGAGCGGATGGATGGGTAAAAAGCCTCCAGCTGGCTGCAGATGCCGGAAAGGTAGGCAGCCACGGAAGAGGGTTTGATGTGGTGGGACATAAACACGATGAAAAAACTGAGAGTATCAGCGGTAGGTTCGATAGGGAAAGCGTGGAGGTTGCAAAAAGCGATGTAAGAGTGGAGGGCGGAAGAGTAGGCGGCAATGGAGGAGGGCTCGAGCGCAAATCCAAGAGCTATAGCTTGTTCATGGTGTAAGCGCTCGAGCGACCAGGCAATCCTTGCGGGTTGCCTGGGGCGGGACAGTGGGGCCATCAAAGATCTGCCCCCAGCATCAACTGTGGGGGTAAAAAATTCCGAATCAGGAGATTGGGACGGAAGGAGAGGGCAACTTGATTGTCGAAGCGTGAAATGGAGTCTGCAACTGTGTTCTGACCGCCTGCGATATGCACCACTCGCAGCTGGCAGTTGAAACGTAGCATGAGGTCGGCGGCAGTGAGGACAATGGGGTTGTAGTCCGGAGTGGCGCGAAGTGTGCTGAAAAGATTTACGGTGTTGGTATTGTCGCAGTAGATGACGACGCGCTTGGGTGGGGGAGAACAGGAGGAGAGGATCCAAGCAAATGCGGAGAGGACAGTGTAAGCCTCCCAGTAGAAGATTGGGTGTGAGGCGGACACGATGCGATATTGGAAACCGTAGTCATGACATGGAGACCAGAAGCCCATCCCGAACAGACAAGCGTCCGTCAGAAGGATGTAGTCGGCCTCAGCCAGGTCCCAGTCCAAGGACTCCAGGAACAGCACGCCATTGCATGTCTCAAGGTGGTTTGCCGCCCAGATGAGTTCCTGGCAGACGCGCTTATTGACGTAGATTTTGGCAGAGGAAATGTGCTTGCCTGCCATCTTTGCGTAAACGCTAGACAGGCAGGGGCGTAGGAGGGGATAGGTGTTTAACGCCCAGTTGATCCACCCTGCGATTGCTTGGTAATCAGCTAGTGTTGGACGGCAACCCATCACGGCAAACTCGCGGATCGCATGAATGAGGTTGAGGAGGGAGTCGAGGGGCATGGTGATTGTCATAGCCACGGTGTCGACGTAAAACCCGATGATAGTCAGGGCTGTGCCGGAGAGCTGTTTGTCTTCGGCATGCGGAACGCCCAGCTCGTCCCAGAGCATGAGGAGTCGGGCTTGAGGTTCGGGCAGAATCTTATTGTACGGGGCGTACCAAAGAGTGTTGCCAGCTAGGGTGACTGAGAAAACGTCGTCGACGTAACCAAAGAGATCAGGGATGAGCAAGATCGAGGTAGCGATCCACAAGATGAGGCTGAAAATGGCGCCCCACACGCCCCCTCCTGCTCTGCTTCCCAAAGTTGTTGCAACGGTCAATGTTGAAAAGGCCGTTGATCTTGACAACCTGCTTGATCTGCCACAAAGGGGCCATAGGACAGAGTCTGTAAGCTTCGGACACATCGCTCTTGAAGAGGACGAGCTCAGCGTGTGGACCGGCCTCCCGACGCAGCCGAAGGATGACACTACCGAGTGACTGAACGCTGTCGAGAGGTACAGAAACCAGTGTTTTGTTGATCAACGAGTTTCGTGCGAAAGGTTCAGCGCTATGGTTGACAACGAGTCGGAGTTTGTGGGAGTGAGGCTTGGGTACAACCCCTACTGGAACTGCAAGCATCCCGGGAAGCAAGGAACTGAAGGATTGAGAAAAACGCCCCTTTGAGATTTTGATGTCGCGCTGCTCGCTGGCGAAGGTGATGTGGCGTTCCTCGGTGAGGTATTCGGTGACGTCGAGGGTCGGAGGCAAGTGGGTGTCAGGGCAACACTATAATCAGTGTGACAAGGCCACCAACAAAGATTAAGCAAGAGAGAAAGAGAGAGAGCAGAGGGAGAGTAAGAGAGCAAAGAGAGAATAAGAGAGTGAGAGAGATTCAATGGTTCTAAGAGATCACACCAATGATAGTGGATATCCTAAGAGATTGAAGCTGAAGCTACAGCTACCTACAAGTCCAGTATTTATACTCTACAGCTATGCTAGAATATTCTCTACATTACATCATAAAGAAAGGTTAAAGAATAAAAGTGACATCATATAGAAAAAGGATGAGTAAGACTAGGAATGATATAGAATTTACTAGAAAGAAGTGGAGCAAGAAGGCTGTGATGAAAGAAATAAACTATCTAATCAGATAATTGATAAGATAATGAAAGGATAAGATAATTCTGTGAAGATAAAGAGGGGAAACTGGAGAAACCCTGACATCACCCCCTCTCTAAGGCACATTTTCCACAATGTGCACATGGATGGGTTAGTTTAGAGGGTTTAAGAAGAGGAGGAGGTTCAGTAAAGTTAATAATAGGAGTGAAAGAAAGTCTATCAAAGGTCATAGCAGAAATCCTTCTAGGTGCTGAAGGATGTTTGGCATGGAAGTCCTTGATAGCCTTAGAAGCATTTTTCAAATGCTCTGCAGGCTCCCAAGTGCATTCTTCATTAGGATAGTTCTTCCACTTGACCAAATATTGAAGTTTGTTTCTAAAAAGTCTGCTGTCCTTGATAAATTCAACTTCCCACTCAGGATTTTCTCCTTGAATGACAGGAGGTGGTCTAGAAGCAGGCTTTCTTCCTACAATATCTGGGTGATAAGGTAGAAGTTTAACCACATTGAACACTGGATGGATTTTCATGGTAGATGGCAGCTTAAGCTCATAGGCATTAGGGCTAATAATTTTGGTAATTTTGTAAGGCCCATATCTTTTATCATCCAATTTCTTGGAGGGCCTATCAGTTTTGAGGTCCTTGCCATCCAACCATACCAAATCCCCAACTTTGTACTGAGTTGGAGTACCTCTGTGTCTATTATAGAATTTAGCCATATCATCAGCAGCTTTTCTAAGTGCAGACTCTGCTTCTTTCCTGGCTTCTTCCATATTTTTCACAAAGGTATCCACAGTGTCCATTTTACTATCTCTAAGGGGTTCAGTGCCCATTCTGGGATGTCTGCCATTATTGAGCATGAATGGTGTCTGTCTGGTTGAAGCCTGAACTCTATTGTTATAAGAGAATTCAGCTAGAGCTAACCATTCAACCCAATCATCTTGTCTATGGTTTATAAAGAGTCTAAGATACTGCTCAATTTCTTGGTTAACTCTTTCAGTCTGACCATCAGTTTGGGGATGGTAGGCTGTAGATGAGGCTGTCTGGATACCAAGTATTGAGTTGAGTTCTTTCATAAACCTTGAGACAAACTGTGGACCTCTATCACACAGAATTTTAATGGGTAAGCCATGGTGTTTCCAGACATAATCTCTGTATAGTCTGGCTGTCCCTTCAGAAGTGACTTCATCTGTAGTAGGGATAATGTGGATCATTTTACTAAGTCTATCCACAACCACCATAATGGCATTATACCCTTGACATTCTGGTAACCCCATAATAAAGTCCACAGAGATGCATTGCCAGACATCAGAGGGAATCTCAGTAGGAATTAAAAGGCCAAGAGGTTTGGCTGGAAAGGTTTTGGTTCTGTTGCATCTATCACAACCTCTGGTATAGGCTGCAATAAAATGTGACATTCCTGGCCACCAATAATTCCTAGAGACTAGCTCAATTGTCTTCCATTTCCCTGGATGTCCAGCAATGAAGGCATCATGGTGCAGTTCCACAATCTTTCTTCTAAGATCTTTGTCCTTGGGAACATACACCTTCCCCCTGTAGAGAATAAGGCCTTGTTCTTCTGACCATTCCTGTCCTTCAATCTTCTTGGTAGAAGATTTCTTGAGCTCCTGAACTGCCTTGACCACCTTTTCATCCATCTCCTTAGCTTCTCTAATCTTCTTAAGAAGATCATTTTCTGCACCAGTAATGGTAGCATGACCCTGCTTGAGAGCCTGGATTTTAAAGTAGGAAGGTTTGAGGAGAACTACATTTTGGTTATCATTCTCTCCCTTTTTATGATCTGGTCTCCTAGACAAAGCATCTGGCTTAAGAGATCTTTTACCAGGCCTATGATGAAGAGTAAAATCAAATCTGGACAGGAAGAGTGACCATCTGGCTTGCCTTCTGCTGAGCTTTTGGGCAACCATAAAGTACTCTAAGTTTTTGTGGTCTGTCCAAATCTCAAAGGAATGTTGGGTTCCTTCAAGATAATGTCTCCATTCATCTAGTGCTCTGATAATAGCCAGCATCTCTTTGTCATGGATCTCATAATTCCTTTCTACTTCAGATAGACTCTTAGACATAAAGGCTACAGGATGCCATTTCCCATCTGATCCTTCCTGAGATAAAACAGCCCCAGTAGCATAATCTGAACTGTCTGCTTCAACTTTATATGGCTTGTTATCATCAGGGAAAATCAAGACAGGTGAAGAAGTGACTTTCTTCTTTAACTGGTCAAAGGCTTCCTGCTGTCTAAGACTCCATCTCCAGACTGTTCCTTTCTTTGTCAATTCATGAAGGGGCTTAGCAATGTCTGCAAAATCCTCTATGAACCTTCTATAAAAATTAACAAATCCCAAGAATGATTGGACATCCTTGACATTTTCAGGTTCAGGCCATTTAGAAACTCCCTCTACCTTGACAGGATCCATCTCAATCCTGCCTTGTGAAATGATTAGTCCAAGATATTCAATCTTTTTCTTTTCAAATTCACATTTCTCTGCTTTAAGGTAGAGTTTGTTCTGTTCTAAGATTTGCAGAACTTGCTTGACTACCTCTCTATGATGATCAAGAGTCTCAGTGAAAATTAAAATGTCATCCATGTAGACAATGACAACATTTCCATCAATGAGCTCAATAAAGATATCATTCATCATAGTTTGGAAGGTAGCAGGACTATTGGTTAAACCAAAGAACATGACCAATGGTTCAAACAGCCCTCTATTGGTTCTAAAGGCTGCTTTCCATTCATCTCCTTTTTTGATTCTGACATTGTTAAATCCCCACCTAACATCAAGTTTGGTGAAGTATTTGGCTTTGCTGAGTTTGGTGATAATGTCAGAAATCAATGGAAGGGGGTAGGAGTTCTTGATGGTCATTTCATTCAGTTTCCTATAGTCCTGGACAAGCCTAAGAGATCCATCCTTCTTCTTGACAAAAAATACAGGGGAGGCCATAGGTGACTTGGAGGGTCTAATCCTGCCAGACTTCAGATTTTCCTCTAAAAAGGCATCAAGTTCCTTTTGTTCATTGGGAGAAAGAGGATAAATCTTGGATCTGTAAGGTTCAGAACCAGGTTTCAGCTCAATAGCATGATCCCAAGGCTTTCTGTCTGGTAGCCTATCAAAAGATTCCTTTGAAAAAACACCTTTAAACTGATGATAGTGCTTAGGAACAGTTTCTTCAAAGGTTTTCTTAGGGGAATCAGCTTGCTGATGAGACTCTTCTGCTAATCTTTGAGACATAGTAGAAGTAGCATTAATAGACTGCTTCTGAGGATGAAGGTATGAAATAAAAATTCTATCCTCAGGCTCAATCTCAGAATCAGAAGAATCTTCAATAGAATCATCTTCTTCTTCATCAAATTGAGGGAGTTTCCTCCTTTTGACTGCAGCTATTCTCTGCCTCTTTCTTCTGGCTCTTTTGGCTTCCATTTGGCAGTCAGAGGGACATCTAATAAACTGGACATCCCCTGTCTTCCAATCAACATCTGGATTATGGTGCCAAAGCCAAGTATGTCCAATGATAGCAGATTTGTCTCCCAAGTCACAAACAGCAAAGGTGGCCCTTTCTGTATGGTTTTTGTGTACCATAATTAAGTCTACTTCCTCATGGATAGAGCCACTCTTGTTGAGGGTACCATCAACATTATAGACTGGAATGGCTCTAGGAAGTTTCCTTGTGTTGAGATTATGATACTTCACAAACCAGAATGCAGAAAGAGGCCAGTAGCTCCAGAATCAAGCAAAGCATCAACAGATAACCTTTTCTCTGTGTCCATTGTCTTTAAGATGACAGACAAATGGGTAGAGGTTTTAGGATTATGGTTGAGGATGTAGATCTTTTCAGGGAAGGTAGAAAGAGAGGAAGAAGAAGACATGATTTCTGCACCAGAATCTGAAGACTGAGGATCAAGTCTGTCAATTTCATTTTCTAGTACATTAAATCTATTCCATTGGGACATGTCTTTCACCAATGGTGCTTCTAAAAATTTTTCTTTTCCTCATCTTTCTGCTCCTTGCCTTCCAAGATTAATTTCCCAAAGTAGTCAGCCAGTTCTTCATGGGTCATAGCATTGATGTTAACTGATGACCTGCAGTTTACAGCCTTATGACCAGGCTTTCTGCACTTGAAGCAAACAATTGGCCTGACTGACTTCCATCCAGAGTCAACCTCCATGGGAACTACATCTGGTTGCTTTGCCTGAGCACCAAAGGTCCTTGAGCTGCTGTTGGAAAAGACTGGAGGATTTGGAGTAGGCTTAGGAACAGCCTTGGGAGTTGGGGCTTTAAGGAAGGGAGAAGAAGAGGAGGAGGAAAGAGACTTGGTAAAGGCCTCACTCTGTCTCCACTGCCTATCTAGCCTAGTACTCCATTTAATCCATCCATCCAAGGTTTTGGGCATGTCAGGAACATAGTAGACTGCATTCCTGAGATTTTCATTAAGCCCAGCCTTGAATTGGTCTACCAAAGCAGCATCATTATACCCAGTATCTGAGATCAGAGCCCTGAAGCTAGCAACATACTCATCAGCAGTCTGTCTGCCTTGCTTGAGCATGTGCATTTTATGCTTAGCTGTGTTGGAGGGGTCTGGATCTGCAAACACTTCCCTAAATTCATAAACAAAGTCAGCCCAAAGACCTTCTTGGGACTGAGCATTGTCTATTACTTTAGTCTTCTCATATGCCCACTTCCCAGCAGTACCTCCTTTCATATGAGATAGAGCACAAATAACTTTCTGAAAGTCATCTGTAATCCCTTTCCCATAGAAATATAATTTAAGCTGACTGAGGAAGTTTTCTGCCTTCTCCATAGAACCATCAAATGGATCTGGAGGTGAGACTTTAATGGCAGAGTGTGAACAGGAAGGGGCAACATGAGGGGTAGGGAAAGAGTGAATATCTAGAGCAGCAGGTGGTGGTGGTGGTGGTGGTGATGGTGACTGACTGACTGGTTGCTGAGGGTGTGGTGGAGTGGATAATGACTGCTGCTGCTGTCTAAGAAAATTCAACTCTTGGGTAAGGAGCTGGACCTGATGCATGAGCTCTTCCACAGAAGGAGTGGTGGGAGGCAATTGGGAGGGGTCCATGTCCATGGGTAGGGGTAGGTAGGCTCTCTGATGTGTGTGTGGGAGAAGCTATCTACTGAAAGTGCCCTTGAAACTATACTAAGTATTCTAAAAAAATATCTATCTACTGGATACCCAGTTGTCACACCACTCAGGGCTCTAAACCTAGGATCACAGGGTTACTGGATATTTCCTAGACCACCAAAAACAGAACACTAGTAGGACTGTGTCTGCCCCAACAGTTGGTATCCCTATCTACTAAGTTCACACACAGCACACAACAGAGAGTAGGAAAGATGATGAGCCAAAGGTCTTGAGGAAAGGTCTTGAGGAGGATGTTGAAGATTGGTGGAGATGTAGAGATTGGTAAGAAGATTGGTGAAGAGGTTGATGAAGAGGTTGGTGGGTTGGAAGTGGAGGAAGAAGGTTGAGGTAATGGTGTTGAAGAGGTTGAAGAGGTGAAGAGTTTGGTGTTGAAAGAGAGATGGTGGAGTTGTCTTGAGAGAGCTTCAATCTTCTGTCAGGGCAACACTATAATCAGTGTGACAAGGCCACCAACAAAGATTAAGCAAGAGAGAAAGAGAGAGAGCAGAGGGAGAGTAAGAGAGCAAAGAGAGAATAAGAGAGTGAGAGAGATTCAATGGTTCTAAGAGATCACACCAATGATAGTGGATATCCTAAGAGATTGAAGCTGAAGCTACAGCTACCTACAAGTCCAGTATTTATACTCTACAGCTATGCTAGAATATTCTCTACATTACATCATAAAGGAAGGTTAAAGAATAAAAGTGACATCATATAGAAAAAGGATGAGTAAGACTAGGAATGATATAGAATTTACTAGAAAGAAGTGGAGCAAGAAGGCTGTGATGAAAGAAATAAACTATCTAATCAGATAATTGATAAGATAATGAAAGGATAAGATAATTCTGTGAAGATAAAGAGGGGAAACTGGAGAAACCCTGACAGTGGGTGCGAGCCGTGTCGGCCCACGGCCAGAACCCATTCTGGATGCCATCGATGACAGAATTCACGTAGTCGGGATTCGGGTGTTGCAAGAGGTAGGCGTGCAGACGGACAGCATTAATGGGCGTGGTGATGTTGAAAAAATGACCATAACACGCAATAGTGTCGAGAGCAACGCTATTCCTAAGTTCGTTGATGGGGACAGGGGGCAGAGGTTGGGCAGTCTCGGTGAAACGGGCAAGAGAAACATGTGCAGAAGTGTTATCCTCGGACCAATAGAGTGAGCGTAAGAAAAGAGGGCGCGAAGAAAGGTGCGAGAAACGATACACAGGGGCGAAGGGATTGGTGACGAAACGTCGTACATCATTTGCGGGTACACTTGTCGGCCACATGTCCTGTTGTCCTACAGGCGCTACAGATGTGGGCGTAGTTGCATGTTGCCTGTGTGTTGGGACAGTTTCCGGCGTTGTAGCGACGACATGCCTCTCGTCTTGCCCTAGAGGTGTGCGAACCTGGGGCACCAACTGAGCGCGACCTGCTTTCCCTGGAATTCTTCGCGGTCGCAGAGCTGTGAGCACCTCCGTGTTGAAGCCAGAGGACGCCGAGGTCCGTGTAGCTGGCGTGGTCGTCGAGGAGCAGGTCCCGTCGGTTTGAGGCTCTAAGTCGGACCGCTTTGTCGTAGTTGATGACGTTCTCGTGGAGGTAAGAGGGGGTTGAACGAAACAGTTGAAGGATGAAATCTCCGTATGCGCTGAGCTCGCGGTGTCTGTGGGGGAACACGAACAGTACCGCTCTCGCGTATTGGTTCCACGCGATTGTCCAATCAGAGTGTTCGCGGACTGACTTTGATGGTGTGGCCGCTCCGACAACGACCTCAAGGGAACCGATCTTCTCCTTCCTCTCCTCGTCGATGGTGACTGTGTACAGGGAGCTGAATATCGCGTCGAAGTCCGCGCATTTCGAAAGTAATATTCGTTTCCACTGCTCAACGGTGAGCCCAGGTCTCTTCGCGGAGTTAAGGAGCGACGCCTCGGCAGCCTTGTAGTCCTTCGCGATGGTAGCGAGTATGGCCTGGGTCTGGAGTAGTTCGGGGGAAAGGTTGGAAGGTGTGAGCGCCTCCTGGATCTCCCACGGAAACGTGCCTCCCTCAACGTGTCGTTTTCGCGGCGGTAGCTCCTGGTCGGCGAAGAAATCCTCAACAGGAGATCTCGCCCGCTTGGACGCGCAGTCGATAGGGGTCTCGATGGTATGAGATGATTCCGGTTCATCGTCTCCCTCTTCCTCCGATTCTCCTTCGATACTTCCTGCACTTGACTTAGTAGCTCCTCCGCCTCGTCGTAATGCGTCTTTGCGTAATCCATCGAAGTTGTCAAGTATCGCTAGATAAGAATGTATGGCTTCGATAACGTGTTGCGAATGGTCGTCGGGATAAACATTGGCGAGGGTCGACTGAATAAGAATGAGCGTGTCTGCCTTCTCAACTGAACCGTTCTTGTAATTCTCGACGTGCTTATCGCACTCCGCCGAAGTTTCTTCCGATAGAACGAAGGAGGGGGTTAGACGTTGTTCGGGTGTGGCTTCGTGCTCCGAAAGGTCACTCATAAGAGTACAAAAGAATGACAAGTTCGAGGATGGCCGGTTCGCGAGAACGAGGATGCGAGTATAGACACGATACGAGTTAAAGTAGAGAGCAGAGAGACTCGGGTGACCGTGATCGGGACAGTGTGTACTAAGAAACGCATGCAAATCTGGGGTACGTCAGGGCGCCAGCAGCCTCATCTTGTGGATCGCTACCTCGATCTTGCTCATCCCTGATCTCTTTGGTTACGTCGACGACGTTTTCTCAGTCACCCTAGCTGGCAACACTCTTTGGTACGCCCCGTACAATAAGATTCTGCCCGAACCTCAAGCCCGACTCCTCATGCTCTGGGACGAGCTGGGCGTTCCGCATGCCGAAGACAAACAGCTCTCCGGCACAGCCCTGACTATCATCGGGTTTTACGTCGACACCGTGGCCATGACAATCACCATGCCCCTCGACTCCCTCCTCAACCTCATTCATGCGATCCGCGAGTTTGCCGTGATGGGTCGCCGTCCAACACTAGCTGATTACCAAGCAATCGCAGGGTGGATCAACTGGGCGTTAAACACCTATCCCCTCCTACGCCCCTGCCTGTCTAGCGTTTACGCAAAGATGGCAGGCAAGCACATTTCCTCTGCCGAAATCTACGTCAATAAGCGCGTCTGCCAGGAACTCATCTGGGCGGCAAACCACCTTGAGACATGCAATGGCGTGCTGTTCCTGGAGTCCTTGGACTGGGACCTGGCTGAGGCCGACTACATCCTTCTGACGGACGCTTGTCTGTTCGGGATGGGCTTCTGGTCTCCATGTCATGACTACGGTTTCCAATATCGCATCGTGTCCGCCTCACACCCAATCTTCTACTGGGAGGCTTACACTGTCCTCTCCGCATTTGCTTGGATCCTCTCCTCCTGTTCTCCCCCACCCAAGCGCGTCGTCATCTACTGCGACAATACCAACACCGTAAATCTTTTCAGCACACTTCGCGCCACTCCGGACTACAACCCCATTGTCCTCACTGCCGCCGACCTCATGCTACGTTTCAACTGCCAGCTGCGAGTGGTGCATATCGCAGGCGGTCAGAACACAGTTGCAGACTCCATTTCACGCTTCGACAATCAAGTTGCCCTCTCCTTCCGTCCCAATCTCCTGATTCGGAATTTTTTACCCCCACAGTTGATGCTGGGGGCAGATCTTTGATGGCCCCACTGTCCCGCCCCAGGCAACCCGCAAGGATTGCCTGGTCGCTCGAGCGCTTACACCATGAACAAGCTATAGCTCTTGGATTTGCGCTCGAGCCCTCCTCCATTGCCGCCTACTCTTCCGCCCTCCACTCTTACATCGCTTTTTGCAACCTCCACGCTTTCCCTATCGAACCTACCGCTGATACTCTCAGTTTTTTCATCGTGTTTATGTCCCACCACATCAAACCCTCTTCCGTGGCTGCCTACCTTTCCGGCATCTGCAGCCAGCTGGAGGCTTTTTACCCATCCATCCGCTCAACCCGTCAGTCACAACTCGTTCGCCGTACCCTCACAGGCTGCATCAAACTCCGTTCTGTCCCCACCACACGCCAGACGGCTGTTTCCTCAGAACAGATGCTAAGCCTCCACTCTCGCCTCATTCACTCCAATGACTACGACACGCTGCTCTTCCTGGCCATTTGCACCGCCGCATTCAACGGTCTCCTGCGCATGGGTGAGTGCGTGTGGCCGGACTCTCACCACCTGCGTGACTACCGTAAGGTTACCCGCCGCGCCACAGTGGAATCTACGCCATCCTCCTTCTCCTTCTTGCTACCTTCGCACAAGGCAGATCGCCTTTACGAGGGAAATAAGGTGGTGATTCACGCCTCTAACGCAGGACAGGAAGCCCTTCTGGCTCTGCAGTTATACCTCGCACGCCGTGACAATGCTTTCCCTTTGAAACCCGAGTTATGGCTCCGTAGCGACGGCTCAGTCCCAACTCGTCGTTGGATGACATCCTTGCTCAAGTCATCCTTCCCAGGCCTCGGAATCTCAGGACACTCGTTTCGCCCCGGCGGCGCCACCTACCTGGCATTGCGCCGTGTCCCTTCCCATATCATCCAGGCGATGGGCCGTTGGAAGTCTGACACCTTCCAAACCTACATCCGAGAACACCCCGCCCTGTTGGCGGCACTTCTCTACACCTCCGTTGACCCTCGCACCACCCCATAGATGCTTGTTTTTTCTGTCCTTCTTGACTCCCCTTTCCTGCACCCTTTCCCCAGGGCGTGTCTCCGTACGTCCGCTGTTGTCTGCTTATTGTCTCATAACTTCCCTGGTTTTCGCTGTTATCACCGACCTCAGGCATCCCTCAACGTTAGATGTCGTCGGATGTACTGTGTCGCGCGTTTCCGTGTGTTTCTCAAATTTATGCTTTCATGCCACCTTCAAATCTTTTCTTCAACCATCATACCTCCTTACCGCTTTTTTGTACCTCCCGCAGTCGTTACACATTTTTTAGAGTACAAACTGCGCAAATACATCTCTTTTCTTTTTGCAGACGCCGCTGCTGATCACAGGGCGGGCGTCGTGCACCATCTACACAACATCGGGTGACCGTGCTTGAGAACATCTGAAAGCGTGATTAGTCGAGTTTAGATAATGTTTATTTACACAAGTCTAATCACGCCGAAGACCCGCTCGTTTCAGGGAGCCTCACCTCTCTGACCGCTTCCAGTTCAACAAACACCAACATTCAAGGGTGGGCTCCCCCCAGTTGTCGACCCAACATGTACCACCCGACATGAATGTTTGAGCTTTGTCTGAACAGGAGAACCGCGCTCGCATGCTTTGCAGCCTTTTCTCCGACACGTCTTGTCTCTGCAACAAGAAGTGCATCTCGACGCACCTCAGCATAAAAGACCGCCTGGAGAATCTGGTTCTCGCACTTTTGCGTCCCCCGCTCTCCAGGTAAGCTTTTACTGCTCGAAACTCGCTCGACTTCATCACCGCTGACCTCTGTTTTGCGTCCCCCGCTCTCCAGATCACGGTCACCCGAGTCTCTCTGCTCTCTACCTACCATCCATCCCTACAGTCACCACCTCTCTCAAACAATCATGGCTTTGCCCGCTAGCGCTTACAGTGTCTCTCAAGACACCCGGATGCCCAAGTGCTCACCACGTCCCACATCCGTTCGGGCATCTCCCGCGTTCAGCTACGATTTACCTACACCCAACAATTCCGTCATACACCGTTACGGGCAGCGCACACCAACAGCGGGCGAACTCCTCGTACTACGCGAAGAACTAGAGGAGCAATTTAGGGACATGCCTGACATGGAGCTATTGGTTTACCTATTCGATTCCGTGTTATCGTGCCACTCAGAGTGGGGTTGGCGCGGTCGTTTCATTCGCCAGTTCTTTTATGACCTATTCTACGAAATGCGTCGCCTAGGCTACTCCGAGTACGAATTGCTACGCTCTCTATTCCTGGCGCCCTGACGTACCCCAGATTTGCATGCGTTTCTTAGTACACACTGTCCCTTCACGCGTGCTACTCTTTTGTCCCGCTTTTTTGTACCTCCCGCAGTCGTTACACATTTTTTAGAGTACAAACTGCGCAAATACATCTCTTTTCTTTTTGCAGACGCCGCTGCTGATCACAGGGCGGGCGTCGTGCACCATCTACACAACATCGGGTGACCGTGCTTGAGAACATCTGAAAGCGTGATTAGTCGAGTTTAGATAATGTTTATTTACACAAGTCTAATCACGCCGAAGACCCGCTCGTTTCAGGGAGCCTCACCTCTCTGACCGCTTCCAGTTCAACAAACACCAACATTCAAGGGTGGGCTCCCCCCAGTTGTCGACCCAACATGTACCACCCGACATGAATGTTTGAGCTTTGTCTGAACAGGAGAACCGCGCTCGCATGCTTTGCAGCCTTTTCTCCGACACGTCTTGTCTCTGCAACAAGAAGTGCATCTCGACGCACCTCAGCATAAAAGACCGCCTGGAGAATCTGGTTCTCGCACTTTTGCGTCCCCCGCTCTCCAGGTAAGCTTTTACTGCTCGAAACTCGCTCGACTTCATCACCGCTGACCTCTGTTTTGCGTCCCCCGCTCTCCAGATCACGGTCACCCGAGTCTCTCTGCTCTCTTCAAGCAGAAACTCAAGATACATGCTACACAGTAAATAGAGTAATTTCCTCATTATCCAGGTTCAAACTTGAAAACAACACACAAAGTTCCTCACGTCATACCTCATGCTACTCGAAACTGCTGAGTGAAAACTGAGAGCCTAAAATTGCTTTATAACAAGATTGATTGCCACTGCAGAACGAATTAACGATATACAAGTGGTAGGAAGAGCAGTGAGGGCGATATACAACATCTCTTAGGCAGAGATGGTGACCTCGACCTCGACACCGGGCTCCAAGCTGATGCTGGTCTGTGATAAAAATATTGAGAATACAATAGAAAAAGAGAAGCTAAGTGAACGCATACAATCTGCTTGACGATCTCGCTGGAGGAGTGCAAGTCGATGAGGCGCTTGTGGATCTTCAATTCATAACGATCCCAGGTCTTGGAGCCCTCACCGCAAGGCTGCATTCGAACGAATCAGATGACATATATTGACAAGATACAGTGAAATTCAGGCTCACGGTTTTGCGGGTTGTGATCTTGAGGACCTTGGTGGGGAGACGGACGGGACCCTTGACGCGAAGCTGCTTGTCCTTAGCACGGTTAATGAGGTCAGTAGAGACTACAAAAAAGATCAGCACAACAGCACAAAAACAGCATAGAAAAGACAATGTACACTTCTCAAGGTTCTTTACGTTGCTGCTCGTGAGGGTGATACGGATTTTGTGAATTTTGGCTCCAGGGACTGGGGCACCTGTAGCGTCGTATTCTTTTTCTCCTTTGGCGACGTAGCTCATTTTGAATGCAGATATGAGTCAGCGGTGACTGTTAAATGTTTAGAACAGAAATTTAGTAAAGAAATAGCTCGATTTCGGACTCACCCAAAGATTGCAAGTTGTGTTGACGAAGAAAGAGGTTTTGGAAAATAAGGTTCAAGGACAATGCCACGTTACGTAACCAGGCACGTGCTCGCGAGCCCATTGTGCGCTGCCGGAATTCAGTCATTGGGGAATTCTCATTCATCTCCTAGCTTCGTCCTCGCTGTTCCTCCCCCAGCGCGACCGGCCAACCATATTACCGAGAACAGACACATACTCTGTAACATTAACGACGGAGACCACACTAACCATATTTTCTTTCATTCAATATCTGTCGTTATACTCTTCTTCCTTGTTCGCGAGTCTCAAGGCGTTTGAAGGCAATATTTTGTAGGATGTTCTCTTTCACTTGGACCTGAATCTACCAACCAACTAATCTATCCTTATTGCTAATACAAGCTTCTATACCTCTATACTCCCCCGCGACGGACGCTGAACGACCTTCGCCATGATGAAAACGCGAAGGAAATCGAAGGCTGCGGCTGCTGAACAGAGTAGCGATGGCCCAGAAGCACCCCAAACGCTTCACATCGTACTTCCAGATGATGTGGACGAAGATACTCTGACAGATTTATTGCCTGACGTCAATTTGACTGCCTTGTCGACTGAAGATGTTGTAAATCTATACCGCGCGCTCATCACACAAGCTGTCAACCTCGATGCCACCGAACGGGAGCGCGATGAAGTTAAAGCTGACTTGGAGAGGAAGGATGTTGAATTGGATCAGGCCTTGCAAGACAAGGAGAGTTCCAGTAAAGACTTGGAGTCGACAGTCGAAAAGATTCAGGAGGAACTTGAGAAGTCCCAGGCGGAGCGTTCTAAGCTGGGTATGTAATGTCAACAGTCAGACGTGCCCACCATTACTCACCGCCAATCCATTCATTCCCTAGCTGAGGAAAAGATGGAATTGGAAAGCCAACTGACCAGATTGTCTACCTCTCAATCATCATCCTCAACCGAGGTTGAAAATCTCAAACGACGAGTAGACGATACTGAGAGAGAGAAACGCGAATTAGTGGGAGTGATCAGCCGCTTGAAGGACGAAGGTTCGCAAAGAGATGGTGCGTACGTCAACACGACTTAACTTGCTTTTAGCTGACTTTGTCCAGAGGAGATACAAGCTCTTCGAGCTAATCTCAAGGAAGCGCGGCAAGAACATCAGTTTTTGGAGGGGCAAGTTCGCGAATTGCGGTCTACGGAGACAGCGACTAAGGTATTTTCGCGCATACGTATATTGCATCCCATTGCTAATACTTCTGTAGTTCAAGATCGATTCCCTCACCCAGCAGCTTCAACTGGCGCAAGCAGAAGCCGAACGAGCTAACAATGAACTGACTGCCAAATCCGAGGAATTTGCTAAGTACAGACGATCTAAACACGCAGAAATCGCGACACTCCAAGCCTCGTATGACTCTGCTACTCAATCCCAATCGTCTTTGGAAGCGTCGTTTAAGGCACTACAATCTTCGCATACTAGTCAGGGACACCAACTTTCGCAGGCATTAAATAAGGTCCAAACATTGACAGGGCAGTTGGCTGAACAAGAAGCCCGATATTCCAATGAGGCCGATGGACTAAAACGCCTTGTATCGATGATGGAGGAACGGGAAAAACAGGCGAAAGACATCGTAGAAAGCATTGAGCGCGAATGGGCGACAGTTGGTGAAAAGGCCGAGAAGCGAGAATTCAAGCTTAGGGAAGAGATTGAAAGGGAAAAGAGGCGCCGAGAGGAAGCTGAGAAACGACTTGAAGAACTGGAAGGCGTTTTGGAGAGAATTGGTCGAGGAGAGCTACCTACTCCTGGCAGAACTGTCCCTTCCCCGCCTTTCAGAACACCTGGGACCGCAGACATGAGCATTGACGGCATCATGGGTCTCAGTCCTACAGTGGCCATGGCCAGCAGGTCACAGCGTAGCGGAAAGACTTTCACTGAAGTCTACGCCGACTATGTGCGTCTACAAGAAGAATATGCAAAGAAGTGTGCTGAAAATGACCACATGGATCGTACACTGTCTGCAGTTCTTGCTCAGATAGAGGAGCGGGTGAGTGCAAACGAGTTATTGAACTGAAAAATTCAAACTAATGCATTGTAACAGGCACCTATCCTTTCTCAACAACGCATTGAATACGAACGCCTCCAGGTCGAAGCATCACAATTGGGATCTCAACTTTCTCAGGCAATTGCAGACCGGGACTCGCAGGCAAATCTTGCCCAGGAGCAGACCCAGAAATTGAACAAGCTCACCCGCGAAAACCAGTTGTTTGAAAAGCAACTTGAAGATCTCGGTCGACAAGTCCAGGCTCTTACTCGTGAACTTACGCGTCGCGACGACCCTACGATACCTCCAGACGACTACATTGAAAATCTTCCTCCTTCTAGTGAATCTGATACCCAGACGCTCATTACGGAAAACCTTGTGGTCTTCCGATCTATATCCCAATTACAGACGCAAAATCAGCGTCTCTTACGGATTGTGAGGGATTTGGGAGAGAAATTGGAAAGCGAGGAAAGGGATTATCGTGAGGCCATGGAGAAGGAACAGGCAGAAGCCATTCGCGAAGCCCATGAAGCTATGCAAGACTTAGCTGCTCAATTGGAACGGCAAAAGCAGAGCAGTGAAGGAATTATCCAAGCCTACGTCAAGGAACGAGATACCCTTAAAGCTATGCTTGCTAGGCAAGAGAAAATGACGGGTTCGAGCACTCTGGCCATCACCAACGGCGATAGTTCGCATCCCCCTGAGACCGAACTTGCAAAAGAGCTGCAAGAAATCCAGAGCCAGTTCGAGGCATACAAAACTGAAACTGACGTCGATTCTGGACGCCTGCGTGACCAGCTCGCCAATTCGCAGCGTGAAGTAAACTCTTTGGGGGCTTCTCTCGCTAAAGCCAATGCAAAGATCGAATACATTTCAAGTGAAGTTTTGCGTTTTGCGTTTAGTTATTTATTTTACTGACGCTGTCCTCAGGTCGTCTTCGCAATGCCGAGGAACAATTCGAGGTTCACAACCGCGAAATCAACGATCTTGGCAAGAGAAATTCTCAATTGCATGAACAAAATATTCGGTTTGACATTGAATGCAACCGTCTCTCGGAGGAGCTTCAAGACGCCCTCGGTAGCTTGGAACAATTCCGTAATGAGTGTGCTAATCTTCGCGCAGAGAAAAAAATATGGGAGGTACGTTTCTGGTTCTTCTCATTCACATATACGGATCTTACATTTGTTCCAGAGCGTTCAAGGCAGACTCATTGAGGAGAACCGCTCGCTTGCTATGGAACGATCGCACCTATCCGATCTCATGAGCAATGTCCAAAAGATGCACAACGACTTGGAAAGGTCTGGTGAAAATGATCGTCGCCGTCTTGAAGGCCAATTGCAGCTATTAGAAAGTCAGACGTAAGTTTTTTTTTCGTCAGTGCGTGCTTCTTAAGTTGACAATCTTATTTTGTCCAGTCAAGACCTTCGTGCACAGGTTGTACAAGAACGTGATTCACTCCGCCATTTGACACTTCAGAAAGATCTTGAGCTCAAAGAGCTTCAGAATCGCCTTGAGAAAAAGGTTTGTTTAAACTCTTCAATAATTCTGGAAATTTTTTTGAATGTTTTGTAGTCCCAGGAATGCTCAACTACCCGGGAAAGTCTTGTAGAAGCACAGACAAGCCGCAAGCATCTTGAAGAAAAGGTAGAAGATTTGGCCAAACAACTCAAAGGAAATGAAGAAAAACTTGCTGTATACGAGCGCCGACCTAGTGCAGCAGGTGCCGCCCAACCTGTGGACCAAGATGCCAGTCGTGAGCAACAGCTTGAGACGGAAGTCGCAGAACTTCGGTATTTTTTTTACCACCTTCCTGTGTTTTCGAGACTAACTTTTTTTTACTCCAGCGCAACTTTGAAGGTCACTGAAGTTGACCTTGCAGCGGCTAGGAGTCACAGAGATCAGTATCAAGAAATTAGCCAAGCAAGTGAAGCCGCTTTGGCATCACTGAACTCAACGTTCGACGAATATAAAGCATCCTCAGAAGCTCAAATCACTCGTCAAGAGGTAAGTGTTTTTTCTTGTTTTATAACAGTGAGACTCATTTTATGTAGTCTGAAATTAAAGCTCTGCAAGAAAGATTGGACCAAGCTACTCAAGAACTTGCTACTATTAGGACTCAACTCAATGATGCTCAGAAATCGTTTGAAGCTGAGCGAACTTCATGGATCAATGACAAGAAGACATTAGAGGACACTATCGTCGATATGAGTACTTCGGAGAAACATTCGGAGAGTGATCGAAACTCCAGGGAGCACGAACTTCGAAACCTCGAAGATCGAGCTAAAGTGCGTAGATTTCCGTTGAATCTGTTCCTCATTGAAGTCTAAATTTGCCCGAACTTCAGGCTGCTGAAGAGCGATATTCCCATGAGATCATTGCACATGCAGAGTCGATGAAAACGATCGAAGGGCTCAAGAAAGAAGTATCGAAGGGTCAAGCCGCTGTTCGCGAGCATATTACTGCTGCCGAAACTGCTAAGGCCAAACTTGCATCCTCGGAGAATAGCTGGAGGCAACAAAAGGATGCCTTAGATAAAGAAGTTGCTGATTTGAACGCCCGGTGATTATTCTACCAAATTATAATTTTTCATGCCACTTACCTTGATAATTAGCTGCCAGGACCTTTCACAGCAAAATACGATATTGCATGAACACCTTGAATCTGTCAGCGCACAGGCGGCTCGTATACGTCAAGCCGCTGATGCTCCTATCGAAACAACAGAAGGCGATACCCCCGTTACTGACAAAAAAGTGTCAGAGTTGATGTCTGTCCTTACATATCTTCGTAAAGAGAAAGGCATAGTCGATCTTCAACTTGAGATGAGCAAACGCGAGAATGAGGTTCTCAAAAGTCAGATTAATCGTGTCACCCAGACTTTGGAGGAGACTCGTGCAACACTTGCCGAGGTAAGGAATTGCTTGTGATTAATGTTGCATTTAGATTCTTTCTGATTTATGTTATACAGGAACGGGAGCGAGCAGTTGAAAATACTGCTTCGGCGGCACAGCACGCGGAACTTGTGGAAAGGATCAACCAACTCAACATTCTTCGTGAGAGCAATGCTACTTTGAGAGCAGAGTGTGAAAGTGCATCGAAGAAGGCCCGCGACCTGGAAACCAAGCTCAATCAACTTTCACAAGAGCTTGAACCGGCCAAAGAGCAAGCGCGTTCTGCGCAAGCCGAGCTCGAGATTACGAGGGGGCAGATGCAAAGGCTTGAACAGGAGTCAAGGAGATGGCAAGAAAGAAATACACAGCTACTCAGCAAGGTATTTGGCGATCTTTACTTCGTTAATAGTATTTACTAACCATACCGAAGTATGACCGAATTGACCCTTCTGAAGTTCAGGCACTTAAAGATGAGATCGCCCAGCTTAAGTCAGCCTCTTCCTCCTCTGACGAGAAGGTCAAGGAGAAAGATGCAGAAATTTTAACCTTGTCCACTAGGGTAAGTAATCATCTTATTGGCGCAAGAACATATTTAATACTTTAACCTTTAGATTGAAGCATTAGAACAGAACCTACGTGCCCACAGGGACAGTGCCAGCAAGAATACGCAAGCGTTCAGGGCAAAACTTGGGGAACTTAACCAAGCGAAGTCAGCATTAACGGAAGAGAAACGACAGCTGGAAGCAAAGGTGGCCTCTTTGGAACAAGAATGCAATGTTTTAAAGACGTCAAAACCCGAGGCTGCTCCAACATCAACCGCTCAGACCGAAGAACTTCAAAAGGCGAATGCTCTCATTGTAAGTGCGATATATTTACACATACTATTCATAGGCTGAAAGTTCTTTTCAGACAACACTGCAGGCGGAACGCGATCGACTGCTTGCCGAAAAAGAGGCGCAGAGCAAAACGCTTACATCTACTGATGCTCAAACTCCGGCGGCCAACTGGGAAGCTGAAAAGGCTCAGCTTGTTCAAGCTCGCGATGAAGCTATCGAAAAACTCAAGGTACGTTTTACATTCTTGGATTAGTGGAAAACTAATTGATCATATATTGTTATAGACCGCCAATGCTGAAGTGCAGAAAGCCAACAATGAAACCAGAAGCATTAAGTTCCAGAACGTGAGTTATCGCAATGAATAGCATCATTATACAATACTAAAGGTCGAACCTAGGACAAATTCCAAGCTCGTATTCAAGATCTTATGAAAACTAAAGCTGCCGACGCTGAGAAACAAGCTGCTCTTGTCTCTGAAGTTGAAAAGGCAAAGGCTGACTTAGCCAGCGGTACAGAATCTTCTGTTCAAGAAGAGCTAAAGAAACGCCATGCCGATGAATTGAAAGCGCTGGAAGATCAGCTTAAAGTCAAGCATGAAGCAGAAATGAAAGCTCGGATTGATTCTGCTGTGAAGGAAGCTCTCCAGTCACAACCACCGCCCCAGTCTGCTCCTACCGATCCCAAAGACCAACAGGCGGCGATAGATGCTGCTCTTGCTCAGTACAAAAAAGAACTTGAGGCTCAACATGCCGCGGAAATCGCTTCCGCTGTTGATCGTGGACGCATGGAGGCGGCAACCAAAGGGAAACTCAAGGACTCTCAATTAGTGAGAGCGCAGAAGAGAGTCAAAGATCTTGAAGCGCAAATTCAAGAATGGCAAGCTGCTGGAATTGTTTTACCGCAGATCATCGCCACATCTCCTGCTGCCCCACCCCCCGCTGGCGCTCAAGCGACTCAAACGGTACCTACCGCACCCACGGCGTCGACTTCGGCTGCTACTACGACAGCCCCAGCTACCCAGGCCCCTCCTAATGCTCCTCAGGCTCGACCAACGCCCGTGGGACCTGCTGCTACTGCGCCTAATCCTCCTGCCAATGCCAACGCTGCCAACCTTCCAAGACGACCTCCGAACCCTGCTATGTCAGGTGCTTTAGGCGGAAGAGGAGGACCCATTCGTGGCATGGGAAGAGGAGGCCCTCCTCTTGGAGCAGGCCGTGGAGCACCGTTACGAACCGCACCTGTAAAACCCCAACCTTCTGCACCAATCAGCGGGGGAGTATCTATTATGGGCGCAGCGAAGAGGCCTCGCGAAGAACCAGCTGCAGCGACTGAGGATTCTCTTGCAAAACGCCTCAAACCAGCAGAACCAGCAGCTCGTGCAAACACTCCTGTCAGGAGGCCACCTGGTGCTGATCAATAATCTTTATTTCTTTCTTGTAACCTGCAATTGCTGTACTATTCATCATATACTTGCCTTTTCGTGTATCATTCATCATTTTTTTCTAACTTTTTTATATAATGCATTCTCTCGGGCATCCATGTATTTACTTTCATCATCCTGCGAAATTTCTCGGAATTCATCCGACCCGCGAGGTTCTGGTGCCATGCATGCGCGAAGTTCTTTTATGTGTTTGCTGTACTCTCGTAAGTGTGATTGAAGGCTTCGACTGAAGTTGAACGTTTCTTCCGTCAACTTCGTCGCAATCACCGTTTGCCATAGTGCTCTTGCGCCATGTGCTCTGGCATTGGATCGCGCACCTGCGTGATTTATCTGCGAATGTAAAGTAGCACCCACATGGCCTGAGGCGCTATTAGTCTTCATTCGTGTGTCTCATGGAGACCTTTGCGTATTAAGTGGAGCTCGATTTACTCAATACAGTACGCAACACGAACGTTCTGTAAATATACTGCACCGAAATCGTATTCTTATTACATGGATAAAAGTACTCAATTACGAATAGATAGGGAGGCGTCTATTTTTATTGCCTTGGCAAACGCCGCAAAAAGACACAGCCAGGTGTGTGAGCAACGTCTAGCTAGCTCAAATCCGCGTGAGAATTCTGTTCGTCTTTTGCTCTGCGCATCCACCATCACCGCGAATAGCTCGCATTTGGAGCACACCACACGAACGGTATAGCTATTCATATCCATTTATGCGAGGCTGAGAAACACTGAATAACCAAGGCCTACATATCCACTTTCGAAAGCTCGTTTTTCAGTTTCCCCGAACCCGGCGGCTCCTAAGCGAACCCAAATTCATTGAACGACCATGCTCATCCGAGTTTCGAGACTCTATGTGCAGCGTAATGGAGCACGCATATGTTCAACGTTAAACTTAGGCAGTTTGCGCCGATGCCGGTTGATGAGACACTAAAGCCGGACTGCTATGGACTTATCAACCCTTGGTCGCATATGGTTGCCTTATGTACCTCGTTCTCATCTGGTCTTAGTCACACATGCACCATGCTATCCTGCCCCTTCATGGGGTCTGACTATCTCAGAGCACGGAATAGTTTCCTGGTCATGGTTCCGGAGTTTATATTGAGGCTTCTCCACATCTGTCCCCTATTTAATCTTTGTCCCACTGGCAATGTAGGGATTGCTATCCGTCTTTGACTACCCCTCCTTTTCCACTGTGTGTACCTTGTAGGCAATGTCTACTGTCAGTCTTCCGTCATATATCGCTCCCTCTGTACATCGCGCGCCGTCGTACTCTGCCGAGCCCAACCAATACGAGCAGAGACTAGCATTCGTTGACCGTCTACGGGCCCGACCATCTAGCGATTTCGTAAAAGAATCCAAAGGGGGTGGAGTGCGCCTACGGTTATCAGCTCAGGACGACAACGCTTCACTTCCTGTTTATGGCTTGTCTGACGTGGTGGAAGGCACTGTCGAGCTTACGAAAACCGAGGCTGTAACCTGTGTGGAAGTGAAGGTAAGCATTTTCTCCTCACCTTCCAGCCGCTCAATAGATTTCTCACCGGTCCAGTTTTGCTATTCTTGCTGCTGTAAAATATAGATTGAAGGTCGGTTAAAGCTAAAAGAAATTGCTGAGGGTGGTACGGCAATCGCAAAATTGTGCTTGGATACTGCATTGCTTTGGGTTAAAGACCAATCGCGTACCGAATGTCCGACGTCCCTTCAATTTGCCTTGGCTCTACCTAGCACTTTTGAGTACGAAGAAAAGACTTATGTGAGTCAAGAATATTATTAGGATGGCTTGAGATTCGACTCACTTTTATATAGCCTCTGCCTCCTACCTTTGGAGTAAAACTGTCGGGTCTACCGGGATTTGTGGCTACAATTGATGTGAGTCTGGTTAAAGCCATTTTGAATACGACACAATCCCTAACCTACCTTTTAGTACACTGTAACGGCAATTGTCGAAAAACCAAATGGTGCTCCTGTCAAGTTGAAATCGAAAGCTCTGGGGATTCATGTAGGAACGACGTACGTTCAAGATGAGGCAAGAATATCGATTCCAATGATAAACTGACAGATATATTCAGGCATGTTACAACTCCCTTTGTCTACTTCCCACGAAGTCGTCCCGCTTCTCCGATACCACATCCACTTCAGTATACACCAAATGGGTTTGTTAATACACCAGATTGGAAGCTATTCGAGTCCGTGCTGTATTCTAAATCCCCTGCCCGGCCAAACATCAACGTAAAATTCTACATTCCTGCAGCACGTGTGTTTTGCATGACCAAATCAATCCCTTTCCATCTTTCACTCGAGTCTTCTTCCGTTTCCCTTGCTGCGTTTCTACCTCTTAGCCCGAGTGCGAACACGATTGGACGCAAAGCCACGCGTGTGCAATTGATGAGACAAACAACGGTCGACGTCCGGTAAGTTATTTAAGTGTATACTGATATCCGCAGTCGGTTTCCAATTACTCATGCGAACTCCTCATCGCCTTCAGGAACACAGTCATTGCTGGTGTGAAGACAGACATGTGGAGAGTTGACTGCATTGGGGAAGGGATATTTAAACACGCGGTGGTACGTTAATTATGAAGTATCCACATTCATTGTGTATAACTGTGCTAACCATTCAAATTTTATGCTTTACAGGGGGATGCACCAACGTGTATATCGTACAGCGGGGAAATCCCCCTGACAGGTGATGATATCAAAGTCCCGGGATTCAAAGCGGCCGGTCTCAGTGTCAAGGTAATTCCTCCCATATTTTTAAACTAGCACGAGCTAATTTTTATTCATCTTAGGATTGTGTGCTCTTGACTATGAACCCAACTGACCCATCAAAATCGCCCTTCTCTGAAATACGAGAGGTCATCCCTGTTCGACTCTCTACAGATCCTTGGATGGCCAACGGGTCTGGTCTCGGAGCTCGGCGAGAATCATTACTCCAACCCCCGACACCGCCAACACCATCTTCTGACTAACGGTTTCTGGGATATCTTGGAGTTTTATGCTACCTTTGGTGCAGTAGCATTTTACCTTTTGCACCAACGGCTGCGGGGTATGGGGTCAGTGACGTCATAAGCAATTATATTCCATGACATCATTGGTGTATTTACTTGGTATTGCATTGTACAATAGTTATATAAAATGGTATCAAAGTCATTGGTTGCTCTAACAATCGCTGTAAGCCTCAACTGAATCATGTCACTCTCAAACAACGTAAACCTGAATAGCTCTACACCGGAGCCTTTCGAGGTTGCACAACTTCCTTCAAAGACGGCCGCACCGACAAAGGTCAACACTTTACCACAACAGGGTAAGCTCCCCAAGTTCAGCGGTACAGTCATCGTCCTAAGAAAAAAGAAAACAAAACAAAAAAGGTTCTACTAGTCCCGGTGATGGCAAGGAATTTAATTCACAACCAACTGGCGCAACAGACCAAGTGCCTTTCAAGGAACGAGTTATTGGTGTTGCTCAGGTAAGATTTAAATTTAATGCCACACGATGAGTTGGAAGTTGTCTGACAGTGAATGATTTAATATCAACACAATAGAAAACCCGGGGAACGGTATGTAAAATCATAAGCACAAACCAGATATGATATTGATTATGGCTTAGCTTCTAGGAAACCAAGGGTTAAAAGAACACGGAGAAAAGATCCTTGAAGGCAAAACTACGCACGAGCAAGATCGTGGATACCCTTGAAAATGTACGTTTGACTGCGTATACCGCGGATAATGTAAGACATTCATACTTCTTTTCTCTAGATGACCTTGTTTATCCTCTGCGAATCTAGTATTCGTTTGTTCTAGCTATGTCTTGAACAATTACGGGACACCACTGTACATAATTGGAATGTATATTATATACTCGAACACGTTCAACATGGGACTTTATTTCTATTCAAACGTGATTTTACGTCAAGTAGATGCTAAAACCTTAAGTTAAATGTTAGTGGGAGCCTCGTTCTCGTTTGTGGCGTAACAGACTCAGGGCCGATAAGATAAGATCTTCACAATACATTTTCTCGGATCAGATACCGTAATCAATGTCAAAAATTTTGTCGAGGTGTCGAGACAAACCTCCGTTCGATCACTTTTTCGTCACTTGTGTTCAACAGGCTTCGTCGCTCCATTCCTATTCTCTTGCTCTGTCAAACTCAAACGAAGGACCAACTGGGACTATCCGGGATACGATTCTGCTATGACTATACCTTTGAATACCCCTGACCTACTTTCTTTGGCGTCGGTATCTGAAAAATCGGAACAGTGGGCGGCACAAGACAGCATAGATGTTAGAAATCCGGTGGTTGAAAGCTCAGAGTTTGCCTACAGGGTGATTCCTAGACATGCTACTGGGGCGAACGACGCACAAAGAAGCTAATCCTGATGTTTTCTCGCTATGGTTCTATAGGCAACCGATCTGGTTCACATCAATGATGACGGGGTAAAGAACGCTGCGAAGTATGTTAGTATACCTACCCTTTCAATGATGAAAAATGGCTTTCAGTAGCTCTTATCCTGCCTCTTATGCGACGCATCACTTTGTAGATTCGTCAGAAGCTTTTGGTTGAAAAGTATACACCGCGGACGTGGCGTACGCATGCCCTTCATATATGTCCTTCGGAGCCATACAACCCGGAAGATCCGCTCAATAAATCAGTACTGGATTGGATATTCTTGATTTCATCTCTGAACTTTAGCTTCTGGTCAGAAAAAGAAGGAAGGCCTGACCGTTATGGTGTTGAATGGCGAGCCGGCTGGGACTCGGTGGAGACAAAAATCTGGACTGGCTACTGGTCTCTGGTCGCAGCTCTCAACCGAGGTAAGAGAAACAAATTTATTTCATGCTATAAAAAGTGTTCTGAGATTTTGGGTCGATAGCACTTGAGGAAGATATTCCTATAACAGACCCTCATTTCTACTCCTCGGAGACGCTATGCCCAGACAGTTTGATTGAGCACGTATTCCGCAAAGCCCCTCAATCAACTGAATCGATCCCACTCCTTAAAGAACGAATTGCCGTTATGCGTGAAGTAGGTTTCATCTTGTGCAATGTACGTTATATTTCCCTTCTTGCCCAGTGTGCTCCGGGTATTGCTCGAGTTCTGATAATATTACGAAAGGGTTACGGTGGTTCGTTCAAAGGTTTTCTGGATGACTTCCAAAGGCAGCACGATGGTCAAGGTACTTCGCTTGACTTGGCGACCATGGTGGCAAATACTTTTCCTAGCTTCCGAGATGAAGTCTATTACGAGGGCACCAAAGGTATGATACTTTCCATGTTAAGATTTTGAGTCGTTTACGCACGCTCATCGTGCAAAAAATACGTCAATCTCACGACAGTCTGCTTGTGGAAACGCGCCCAGATACTTGTCGCGGAGACATGGGCGGCGTTCTATCCACCCTCTCCTGCAGAGCCCCACCCACTCTTCCCAGGTTCTCAGGGCCCACAAATTAGCCGCCTGACGATGTTTGCCGACTACCGCGTCCCGCAAATTTTGCACCATTTGTGCATCCTCACATACCCCGCATCCCTTCTCCGCAAGCTACACGCGCATACCCCTCTTGCTCCAGGGTCGCGGGAGGAGATCAGTCTCCGCGCATCTAGTATCATTGCCGTCGAGCGCGTTCGCGAAGAGATTCTCCGATTGATCAAACACGAAGAAGGCGGAGACAGTGACACGGTGTCGAGAGCTGGCGTGGTAAGCAGTGTCGTGATTGATTTCTATCTTTGGGATTTGGCGAAAAAGGTGGAGAGTGGGGAGCAGAAAATCGAAAACATAGACACCGCAGAAATGGTCCCCATTCATCGGACGAGGAGTATCTGGTACTAGACTGTAGAGTATCATGATATTCTTTCTTTTGGTTTACCTTTTGACATTCATATGCAACGTGCAGCCACGTCATCTTCTCTGATTTCTTCTTCGATCTCTTGAATCCCTCTTCGGCTTTGTCCACTGTGTTTCCATTCCATACCCAATCTTTTGTATTTCATCGACCATCCACTATGTATTGGGAAAAATATAGAAGATTCCCCTAGATTTCTGTTATCCTATTGGCTCCTTCAAGGCTCCTGCGGTCAACAATCGGCTCCAGTAAGATAGCCTACAGTATTTCCACTACCTTTCCTTTGGGTTTAGAAAAGATTACGGAAAATTATGGACAATTATCTTCTACCATGACATGTATAGAGGCTCCTAGATTGTCTCTGCACACGGTGATTCAGGATTTAGACAAATCACCATCAAGGGAACAATCTGGGTCTAGGTCCTATCGATGCAAAAGGTTGCCGAGAGTGTTCACCGTGTATATCACCGATATTCATCCTTTCCGAGCCGTCCATTGACAGAAACACATATGAAAATCCCTACAGGGAAATGTAATTCCCAAATGCAGCGATGCTGTAAATAGCCCCTTATCTATCCCTGAACGCCACGCATTGCTATCAATTGAGGCGTTCGAAAACCTTTCTAGGTATGGAATCCGCAAAGATCCCTTTGGTGAAAACCCACGATAGGTGCGCCCGGGGTATCAATTCCAACAAGGCGGCCGACAAGCCAAATGCTGCTTTGCGGGGAAGCGAATAACGATGTTGTACACCGTATGACTCAGTTCAAAAACATTCGTATTCTTGGGAAGACTTCTTCTCCGCTGATGTCCAGCAATAATGTATCCGAGTCGTCGTCTTCATCTTCTTCGTCATTATCTTCGTCCGACGAGTCTTCGCCGTCCGATCTCCATGGTCGTGTCTCGAAACAATCGACCTGTCCTTCTTCTCGGATGATACTAGAAAAATGAAGAAAAAGGAGGTAAGTAACGGTGTTAATTTATCATTTGCTTGATGGCGATGACCACCACAACGTGGGCCACGCGACGGAAGACCCGATGGAATGGAAACGGAAATACGAGCTTAACTGATCAAACATTCTCAAAGTCCGTCTCTCATTCCTTTCAATAGCCTCATTGTCTTCTGCGTGCGGGGAATGAGCGCCAAGGAGAGTCCTGTAGTATAGCCGTCGGTCCTCTTCTGCATCTTCGTCTTTCAGCACTCGCACATTTTCTGGAGATCGTTGTAGATTTTGGGTGCAAGGGGATGACGGCGTTGGACTGTGTAATAGGATACTGTTTTCCACGCCAGCAGTGACGATATGGAGAAAATGGGGATGAAATAGGGTGGTGTTGACGATCGAATTGTGCCCTAGATTTTTGTAAATGATGAATGTGTAAGAAGACACCTTTAGCATAACAGTCTATTTTGATTGCACCCACCTGTTAAACGATCTAGAGGTGTCGAGAGCTCGACTGGAGCTATCTTTGGTTCATGGCGACCTTCCGTGAATGCTGTTGCGCCAAACGAAAAAAAAAAAACCAGCACAGTTATTGTAACCGGTTTACCCAGGTTTTCACGTTGCATATGTAGCTTACCAATTGTAGATGCATCACCATAGACGCTCCATCTTTTTTCAGTATAAATTTCCCTTTGATCCATTAATTGGGGAAGAGGTGGTATTCTCCAAATATAACAATAGAAGTCATCAGAACCTGCAGCGTACATATCATCGTTATCGAGACCAGGCCCACCGAACGAGCCATGCTACATGTGCGTTACATATCAACGATAACCTCATTGGCGGTGAATGTTCTTACCTTCATGGTACACGAATTCGAATAAGTCGTCTGATTGGAAGGAACTGGAGTTCCATCTGGGAGGTTCTTTCCACTCAAGACGGCCAGAGGATTGGGGTCCGAAACGGAGAATATGGTAGGCAAGTAATGCTGCCATTCGAATACAGTCAATTCCACGCTCAAGAGAAAGAAGTAGGCCAAGCTCAGAAACTGCATACCAAGAAAGTAACAGCCAATTTCAACCCTAAATTGAAAAAACGAGTTCAGTGGCGCGTGAAATACGAGAACAGACTACGAGGAGACAACTACCATCTTTGTCAAACGTGATGCTGCTAGCCTCCGGATGGCTTAAATGAGAATATGTCTTTTTTGTCAGCTTGGTGTTATACTGTTTAATTAAAAAAAAGGGCAAGGGGGGGTCAGACCCGGCCAGACCCTCGTACAGTCTCCATTGGTAGCAAGCGCACATACCCGTCGCACAATCCCTTCGTTGCTTCTTTTTGGAAGAGAGCCAAAGGCCATCCTTGAATCTCGTAAGAACACCCTTCCTGATCCATCGCTGTCGGCAAATAGATGCTCCATAGTCGGGTGAAACTTGACATCTGTTACTTCGTTTTCTGTCTGGATGATGTCTTGGGAGGAGGGTGGTGCACCACCCTGCCTCCAATCATACCGACGTATCGTCCCATCTTCGCTGATTGCCCGTTCAGATTTCAATAGAAGCATACTCTTAGGACGGTTTGGCAAGTACCTTGCGCTCATGAGCAGGTCGTCTTGTACAGGATGACAAGTTAGTGACCGTATGCTGTCCTATTGCGGCATATCAGCAGGCTTCAGATGGTTGCAAGAACTTTTTTTCGTTACTTCATTGTCATGATATGCATGGTCAAAACTTCGATCGGTCTTCATAGACGCACCGGCTGGCGTTCCTAAGTAGGCGACATCGTATTGGTATATTGTTTTACAGAGTCCACCACTGACATGTCTTTGAATTCCTATTTCAGACTTCTGTGTGATATGCCACCGAACTCACGCGTATAGGAACTTGTTGGTAGCAGAAAAACCGAGACTGAAAATATTGCTCTGTCATGTAGACAAAACTCGAATAAGCCATACTCGTAGATCTCTGGAGAGAAGAGAAAAAGAAAAATTACACTGGGTCCTCTGTACGTATACGATATAGTCTTGACGTCATCTTGATAAAAATCCCACAGGCGTATGGAAGTGTCTATCGTTCGTTTTCAAAGAGAAGAAAAAAAAGCACCAGGCCGCGCGGGCGTGTCGATCATTCAGCACGAGGAGCGTACGCGATAAAAATAACAGAAAAAGAGAGAGAGAGAGACATACCGTCTCCGCCGCTGGCGAGGAACCGCCCATCTTTAGACGAGAACGCGAGTGCGTTCACACATCCTGTGTGCACCTCGAGTTTCCTGTGCCCATGGACCCGTCAGCACGCGCCGTCGAGATTAGAGACACATCTTCATCGGAAATTCCTCTCGGAATCTTAGCAGGAAATAGAAGAGCCTGAGGACTCTTTCTTTCCGAAGACAGCTGGGCAAAGCAAGCCCCGTTCCCATTCCATTTCCACCCGTCCGTCCGTGATCCATCCAACCCCTAATCGATTCGAGTTCTCGCACCCCAGATTTTTGTCGAGATACATGGATACAAGGATGCTCACAAGCAGAGTAGAAGAGAGCCTCCCTCCCTCCCTCGCGCTCGCTCGCGAAACTTAACGGAGCTGAAAGGGGAGACAAACAGAGAGAGACAGAGAGGTAACAATCACCTTACCTTGAATAAGGAAACCCATGTGCGCTGTCCACGATCGCATGGCTCATGTCCTGTCTGCGCGTCTCCATTGGCAGTACACCACGCGCGCTGAGCAGATGCCGTCTTTGCTGTCTGGGAAATCCATAGCTTGGACTGGTAGGAAAGCGAGTCCCCGTGCGCTCCGGCTCCGACGAGGTTTGGACATGGGAGGCGCCAGAGAGGCGACGGCCGCCGCCGTCATCAGCTTCACTCGCAGAGTCCCGATGGCGCTTCATTGAAGTGGTTTTTCGTTTTTTTTAGGGATCGCGGGGTTGTATGAGGGACCTGTATGTGTTATTGTATGATCATGTACTTTGGAAAGAAAAGCGAGCTCTGACTCCGACTCCGACTCCGAGGTCCAACGCCGCCCTCAGTAGCAAATGCGCTGTGAATGGGGAGAGAGCCGCGCGCCACCCCACAACCAGCCCAGCCCCTGAATGCCTTAGCCTAAAGGAGGCAACGCTTATCTAATCGCAAACCCGAACCCCAGGGCCCAAAACGCCCCCACACCCCCCGTTAAGTCCGTCGCGTTGCGAATGTTAATGATGGCTTCGTCTTCCCTTTTCGTCATGTTTTGATGATTGAGATCTTCGATCATCCCCCACTACTTGACCAACGAATCTTGAGCTTGAGTCTTTGACTTGACTTGAACAAGAAATTGTCGGTGCAGTGCTTATGTTTCGCATTTCGTGATTTGCCGAAAAACAAGAACAAAAAAAACACAGCAACATACATCTCCGAGCCTTCGTCTATGAATCTGATCAACTAGAACCAGAGTCACTCTTTCCATCCATCTCTGAATCCGAATCGCTTGACTGTCTAGTTTGCACAACGCTACAAGCACACATAACTTTGTTTGCAGTATGTACGATTTGGATACCCAGACGACAGAATAATCCCCAAGAAAGATCCGTTCATCGAAATCTATCATTACCATTACCCATTGCCTCATTAACAACCCACCCCACGCACCAGTACAATACCTCCCCTCCCAAGGCCAAGGACCCAAATTACAGTCGGGATCCCTCGGCGGCGCCCGTGGGGGTGGGGTCGGGGCGGAGAAAGGGGGGTGCAAACAGCAAAAGTGGTTGCACGCATATGCATGATGCATGATGTATGTATGTATGTATGTACACCACTCCGAGTCAGACACTCAGAGAAAGGGGAATTCTCGGGAGACGCCTCTGTCTCGTACGGGCAAACTCAACTCTAACGTATGGTATGGCATTGCAGTGATTGCACCCAGCTACAGTGCCACATTGCAGGGGCTCTGTTTGTCCTGGATGCTGATCCAGTATACTGTATCCAGTATCCAACGTCCAATCAATGGCTAGGAGGGACCTTACCTACCTGACTTTGTCTGACCTGACCTTGACCTTGGCCGCGGGGTACATACGGTATAATATAATATAATGCAATACGCATGCGCCTGCACGACGCTGCTAGCCGGCTTTCTGGGCTCTGGCGAAACCTGTTACCTGATTAATGACTCTTTAGTTGGGGTTTAGACACTGGCGTGTCGTTTGCATTCGCGATTAATTAATTATGTACCCTTTCTTTCTTTCTTTCTTTCTTTACTTACTTACTAATTATGAGTTCCAGAAATAACTTGGTGAATCTGATGTATACTTTAAGTACCACGTAGCGTAGTGACATATCTACATACATACATATAATTAATAGCAGGTAATTCTAATACTAATAGTCCCTTTTCGGAATCGTAGTACTGATGAATTATAGATATGGTACACCGTCAAAGAAATAAATTTAGAAAACAAATCGAAGACCCTTCGAAATTCGAATCCTCCACAAGTGCTGGTGGTATATAATTAGTATAGTCGCTGTAGTATATACAGCAGCTAAAGCCAAGTTGAGTAGTGTAAAGGAGAAACCCGATACTTCGTTGACGTTCTTCTCTTCGCTGTTTTCTTAGTTCTTAGTTCTTCTCTTCGTTCTACGTTTCTTTTTTTGTCGGCGGTATGTTAAACGACACCATGGCCGACACGCAAAAGCGGAGATACCCAGAAGGCAAAGTTCAAACATCCTTGTATGGGATAGCGTGGCTGCGAGCCATTGACATTACCACCCACCCACTTACTTACTTACCTAGAGAGAGAGAGGGAGGGAGGGAGAGAGATCGCTGCTGCTGCCAGTGGTGCTGCGCGGCGTCCATGCTTGCGTTCCCGCAGTCACGATCACGACCCCGTTCCATGGGGCAGGGATAAGGGCAAATAAGTAGACAGCTCAGTAAGCTCACGCAGACGCAGTGCTCACGCGCCGCACCGGGCATCTGATCTGCGGCTGCCTACGTGTAGCACCGTCGATCGTGTCATGTCGAGAAGTATGCAGGCCAGTTAGGTCGAGTTCTGTCCGCCCCATCTCCATCAGCATCTCCATCTAGCTAATCGACAAAACAAAAAAACGCAAATGACAAAATTAAAACACATGCAATGCATCGCCCGCTGTATTGGGCTACATATTTCGCACAAGCACAAGCAAAAAAAAGTAAAAGCGCCACTGTACAGTCACAGTGTAGAGAGGCGCCTAACGCCGAACGGGTGCGGTGGCTGTGTCTACGTTGAGATTCGCGGCTATGCGTAATCGTATAGATTAGTAGCCCCAGCCACCCAAGAAAAGAAAAAAGAAGTGGGGTTGGTTGTTTTCAAGCTTCAAGTTAATTACCCACCCACCCACTACCTCTACCCGTTTCCACTACCTTCTTTAGTTCTCAGGCTAGGCTATCAAATATTATTATCAATCCACATCTGACACGTATTGTCGTACCCCGCAAAGTGCATAATCATAAGCGTAAGCGTGAAGTAAGCGCGGAGGCGGTGAAGACCGATTGTCATTGTCAATGAATGGGATTCTGGGGATTCTGGGGATCTCCGAGTACTTGTGCTTGTCCTGTTCATGTGCGAGTGCTTGACATGCTCCTGGTCCCCACAAGCCTCCGACAAAGGATTGGCTTGGGGCTTACTTTACTTACTTACTTACTTACTTTGAATGTCGGGTTGAGTTGAGATTGCAGTCCCACTTTCTCCGCCGCTCGTTTGTGTACGTGTACGTGTGTGTGTGCCTAACTGGTAACGCTGAATCGCTTCAGGGTGTAGGTACGGATGTACGTACGCGGGGTTTGACTGCCATTCAGGGCGGACTTGCGAATTGCGACTGGTAAGCGTAACTATAACTGTGACTTGCGGCGCTCAGATGCGCCCGGGGACATGGACACTGGACAGTTGCAACAGACAACAGACAACAGACGACAGTCGCGATCTGACCTTACCTTGACCCGCGAGCCTTCAACCCAAAACACTAAATACAATACAATACATGAAGAAGAAGAAGAATTGAAGCTGTCCCCGGACTCTGCCCTGGCAACCCTTCTCGAGGTCGATCTCCACCGCAACTGACGTTTGGATCACACGGACACGGACACGGACATGGACACATATAACTTGCATTGCATTGTTCATCAACTTGAACTTGGAGTTGTATAAAACTGATGGAGGGATCGAGCTCTCGAGCGCCAAACCCCGCGCGCCGGCGGTATTATGTATGTCTGTACACACTGCTAGATATACAAGTAGAGAGTGGATTGCATTCCGGCGTCTTGGATAAGAGTTATAAATGCAAAGGGTAGATTACCGTTTGAGTGCGAGTGCGAGTGCAAGTGCGAGTTCTCGTTCTCGTCCAAGCGAGATACGGCGATCTATTAGAAGCACAGGGAATGGCCGTGGGGTTGTTTTTGGAAGAGGGCCCTCGATTTGGGATTTCATTGTGGACTTGTCGAATGAGGGTGTATGGACAAACCTAGGCGGATTGAGAAGGTGGGGGAATTGACCTGAGGGATTTGCCGTTGATGGAGACCGGCGGCGACAGATGATTGTTTCGGGGCGGGTGGTTGATTCGAGGCAGGGGCTGGATCTGGGCATGCAGCGTTGGTAGATCTGAGAAAGAGGCTCAGTGTCGATCAGCGAGTCGGGGGGGTCTGTTCGACCGACAATGATCCAGCAGATGGGGGAGTCGGGCCGACCGAAAAGAAGGAAAAAAAAAAATGCGGGGGAGGGTGGGAATTGCCTTTTTTACACGATTCCCCACAGAGGACCGGGCATTCCCCGGAGTGTAGAGTTGTCTGCTACACCCATGTCGACTTAAATCGAGGTCTGGTCGAGGACACGGATTCCCCCACAATGGCTGCAGACAACGACAAGCAAGCGACTCGCCCCTACAAATGTCCCTATCTCCTCTGCGGGAGGGCCTTTTCACGCCTTGAGCATCAGGTTAGTCTCTTTCCCTTACCTCTCACTCCCTCTAACACTCCCCCAGACCCGCCATATCCGCACACACACTGGCGAGAAACCATTCGTGTGCACCCATCCCTCCTGCGAAAAGCGCTTCTCCCGCTCAGACGAACTCACCCGCCACTCTCGCATCCACTCCAACGACTCCCACCCCCAGCCCAAAAAGCCCCATCTCGACGACCGTGTCAAGAAAAAGGCCCGCAGCAGAGCCAACAGCGACGATGAGGTTGGCTTTTCTCTCTATTTTCTTTTCTTTTTTTAATTTAATTTAATCCAGGGAGAATCATACGCCCGCCCAACAGCCATCGACGCACCCTACGAGCCGCCCCTCCCCCGCCGCCCCGCCTTCCCGCTGAGCTCGCCCTTCAACGCGCTCTCCTCCGTCGCCATGGACGAGCTCTACGCCCTCGAGCGCCAGGAGGCCCTTCGCCGCGCAGAGTACGAGGCAAGACACGCAGAGGCCCTCCGCCGCGCCAAGTCGTCCTCACGTCAAATTCCCATCGAGCACCATCACCACGGCCACCGCATCAGCAAAAGCGCAACGACGAGTCCCATCATGCGCAGCGCCCGTGTCCTCCCCGCCGACTCTGCCCCGCCCACCGACCACATCCCCGTCCAGACTGGCTCAAAACGCCGTCTTAGTGGCCCCGCCTGGGTCGCACCGCCCGCCGCCCCCGCCGAACCGCCTCTCCTCCAGTCCCGCTCCTCGGGCCAGCTCGCCGACGCCCTCTATCCTTATCATCCGCCCCATCCCCATCACAACCACGACGACTCGCCCTCCCCGATCAGTTCCGATAGCGAGCCGCTGCCCACCCTGCCATCACACTCTCCCTCCCGCATTTTCCATCTCCAGCCTCCCGTCCGCTCCCATCCCCACTCCCCGCCTGCCCGTCCCGCCCAGTCCTCCTTTACCCCCTCCACCAGCCCCTTCCTCGGCCCACTCCGCACCCTCAACATCCACTCTACCAACCCGAGCAGGGCCCCGTCTCCCATCCTCCTCCCGCCCCCGTCCTCCAGGCATTATGACCACCATGCTGACGGCGTCTACGGCAGTCCACCGTCCAATCCGTTTATGCGCGGATATGCCAAGCCGGGTCATACATCCAGACGAAGCGAGGGTGCCTATTCCACCTCCTCCTTTGGTTATACCCACCCGCCTTCCCAGATCACCACGCCCCAGCTCTCCAGCGGCCCCAGTAGCAATGGGAGCAGTCCAGGCAGCGTGCCCCATGTCATTGGTGCCAGCGCCTTGTCTCACGGTCATCACAGCGGTACACTGAGCGCTTCCTCTTCGCGCGCACCCTCGCCTCTCCACTGGTCCCGCGGTTCGCCTCCGTCACACAGCGCATTCAACCATCACGCCCATCACGCCTCTGGCTCGGGCAGCCACCATCTCGCACACAGTGTTCGCTTGGCGTTTGGCATGACTCCGATCCACTCGGTGCCGCCGTCCCGCAAATCCAGTCCGCCGCCGCCTGTTCTGCCGCGGAATACCTCGTGGACCGCTCCCTCCAATTCCTATAGCGGCCATTATTCATCCCACCATTATCCGCCGTCCCAGCAACACCCGCTGTCCCCGCTTTATGGTGGCTCCGGGACTGCTTCCATGCCGGGGAGCAGATCCGGGTCTCCCCCGATCAGGCTGCCGCCGTTGAAAACTCTTCCGGCGCCCATGCTGTCGCTTGATGATGCGAAAATGAAGACGGAGGAGGAGGAGGATGAGGATGATGGGTTGACGTTTGTGGGAGGTGGGAAGGATCGAGAGCGGGAGGACCGAGAGCGAGAACGGGACCGAGAACGAGAACGGGTCGAGCTCCCGCACTTTAGCGAGTTTGAGGCGGCTACGAGGAGCGGGCAGCCGTTGAGCCCTATCAATTTGCCGTTGCCGCCGCCGCTTGTGGGGATAAAGACGATGGGCATTGCGTCGCCTGTGCCTGTTGCATCGCCGTCGTCGGTGTTGGGTACGATGACAGCGACGGCGAGTAGTGCGTCGGCTTCGGCGTCGACTGTGAGTACGCCGACGACTGCTACTGCCCCGACGACGACGACGGCGGCGACGATAGGCTCGGATGCGAGGATGTCGATTGATTTTGTCCGGTCGTGATTGTGATGGAGTCGCGATTTTGGTCCCTCTTGATTTACATTTTTTTAATGACCCACCCACCCACCGTTCAGCTCTTTGTTCTTTTTTTCATTGCTGTTTCCCGCCTCAAAACATCCCCTCCTCTCATATCCTATCCGATATATCCCGTTTTTCCCTGTTTTGCAAGCTCTCGAACACTCTCGACATTCTCGATGATATTAACAGCGCATATACAGTACAGTTAACTTGGTTACTTGGTTACTTTTTTTTCTTACTTTTACTTCTTTTACTTTTACTTCTTTTACATTTTACTTTTACTTCTTTTACTTTCTACGTTTACTTTTTACTTTTACTTTTACTTACTCTTTTATTACACCATTACACCGTTACACCATTACATACATACATCATACATACAGACATACATACATACATACACAGTTCACTTTGTGTTTTTTCTCCAGTTGTTTTTGTTTTTGTTTTTGCATAGACTTATAGACATCTCTCCTCTCCTCTCTCATCTCTCTTGCTTTCTATGCCTCTGTATGTTCTCTTATTTTCGTGGTGATGGTGATGATGGTGATGGTGAATGCGTATGGGCGTTTATGCAAATGGCTTGATATTATTTATGTTGGGTTTTTGCGTATTCGTTCGTTCGTTCGTTCGTTCGTTGTGTCGTTGCTTATTCGCTCATTGCTCGTTGCGTATTCGCGAAGTTTGCGTTATTGCTTCGTCGTATGATGTGATGAGAGCGATACGACCTTCGTCTTCGCCGCCGTTGCCCATATGCTAGCACTATATGCTCTATATGCTCTATGGTATATGCTCGACCTCGTATCACATCACCTCATCATCTCACATCGCATTATAATCCACCACCCACCCACCCACCACTCAATCCGCCCTTTTTTTCTTTTTCTTCTTTTTTTTTTTACCTTGAACGGCGAAGTTGTGGACTTTGTAGAGGTATTGTTATTTTTTCTTTTCCTTGTTTCTTTTTTTCTTTCTTTTCTTTTCTTTTTTTCGTTTCTTCTTTTACTGTTCGTTCGTTCGTTCGTTCGTTTGTTTGTTTGTTAACACCACACCACACCTCGCCTCGCCTCGCCTCGCATATATACATATAGACGCTGCACAATCTCTGCAGCACACACCCACCCACACCCACGCGCGCCCACACCCACACCCACCCACGCCCACACCCACGCCTACATCCAGAGCATGTAAGAGCGTATGGGCACATTTTTAGACGGGCTTAGACGGGCCTGGATACCACGACACCAAACACCACCACCACCGCCGCCGCCGCCGCCGCCGACGACGACGACGACGACAACACCACCGACGACAGTCACATTGCCATACACACAAGCATACACACACGCATACGCATATGGATTATATATTTCTTTTTCTTTGTGTGTAGTTCTGTACTATGTGTTTTTACGACCATGACTTTCCGCGAACGCTATGACTTTGACGTTGACTTTGATTATGCCTTAACCTCCTCTCTCTCTCTCTCCTTCTCTTTTATACACTTCCTTTTCCTTTTTCCTTTTTCTTTCTTCAGTATATGACTCCGTCTCCGTCTCCGTCTCGTCTCTCGTTTCGCATACATTCTCAATTCTCATTTTTTACTTTTAGTATACTATAGTACAGTACGTATTAGTATTACATGTCTATGTCTATGTGTCTACCTCTCTCTCTCTCTCTCTCTCTCTCTCTGTTTCTGTTTCTGTTTTTTTTGGCAATATACGATATACGGACTTGGATTGACACTTGAAAGTTTGGATTACTATATGGCCATCGTCATTAGGTCGTTAAGTTGTGGTTGGTAAGTTGGCGTATGCCCGAATTGCGGAGGCATACAGGCCGAGTTCAAGACGCAAGAGTTCAGGCTGATCTTGCGCCGGTGGTAACTGGTAACTGATAACTGGTAAGACTAAGTACCGTCGCGGTCAATCAATTTTCAATTTTCAATTATCAGCCCTCAACAAAGGCAAAGGCCCGACCCTCCGAAGGCGCGTACGCGTACGACTGTCGATTGTCGACAACGTGCTACGCTTACGCGTTCTTGTGTTTTGTCTTGTGCTATAGCGTGTGTCAATGTATTATGATATGAATAATGACGCGATTGACGCGATTGAGATAGGAAAACTCATTTTTCCCCTCCTTCTCCCCTTTCGCAAGGTGAAGGCTCACAAGGCTCACACCCCTCCGAGGCCTCAGGCCTTCAGGCGTTAGCGTTATCTATGAGTCCGAGTCGTATTCGATTTTCGTCATTTTTCGTATCGGATAAGAACTTGGGATTCAGGAGGCGCAGATGATAAGATAGGTTGGTTGTTCGTGGTTCGTGTTCCGACGCGTTCGTGGTTCGTCAAAGTGACCCGGACATTTATTTTTTAAAAAAAAAAACAAAGAGATAAAGATAAAGGTACCAGTCCGACGGTGCTCGGGTCGGGAGCTGTATACGTACGCGTACACAACGCGACGCAGTAAGCACTGACTACTGAGCAGTGAGCAATGATCACACACACACACGCATACGCACCAAAGATACACATTATTACCATCATCATTATCGTTATCACCGTCATTGTTCGAGCTTCGAAGTTTGCATCTTCTGATTAACCACACTGCATAAACTGTTTTCGAGGCTTGATCCCGAGTTTAGCCAGCCATACGAACGGACGAACGGGGGTGTGAGAGGAGGAGCTGGAGGAGTCCAGGTTGGCCACGGTCGCGGTCGCGGTCGCAGTCATAGTCTTCGACTCTTCCCCCACCCCTTCTCTTCTCACCCTCACCCCGTACCCGTGCCCCCGCGCGGTACCGCGTTTTTCCACTCCACGACAGACCGACGTTGTACAGCTTCCTCTTCTTTCAGTTGCTTGTTTTTTTTTTTTGATTCTTTTTTAGTTCTTCTTTCTTCTTCATATTATTTTATTTTGAGGGTTCCCAGCGCTTCCCCGTTGGGATAGCTTTGGTGATGTAGTGCAGGTGCAGGTGCATGTAGATGCAGATGTAGATGCAGATTGTAAAATAGACTGCGTTGCTCCTGTCCTAGCCCAACGGAAGACCGGGGTCGGGGTACTGGGGCAACCGCATTGCTATACAGAAGCAACCCCAACCCCCAGCCCCAAAAACATTCCAACCCCCAGATTGACGTTTCCAGACACGTCGCAGTAATTATCCTCCGGGGGCGCGGAGATGGAGGGCGGAGGGGGCGGAGACAAACGTGCGCCATGGGGCACTGGCATGAGTCATTCCTATAACGCCATAGCACTGGGCCTGACGACTGCGATAATGGCACAATGAAATGCACCTGAGCAATGAGCACGCAGATGGTATCCTTAACCCCGGATTGCAACGTCGAATTTTTTCAAGGGCTAAAAACAACACGTCAGTCTTGACAACTTCAGACGGCGATGGGGTTTGCACCGGAACCCCCCTTTGCCCCCTGCCCCATTGTCCGTTTGCCTCCTGCACCCCCCCTGCTTTAGTGTCCGTCAGTCCAGGACGCGTGCAAGGGTTCATGATCATCCATCCTTCCATTGTATTGCATCGTTGGAACTTGGACGGAAGCCCAGGCGCGTTTCGTTCCGTGGGCATTGATAGCAATTTGGGTCGTTGCACTTGGCCAAAAACGTGTGTATGAGCTCGCGGTTCTTTTCTCCTTTTTCCGGAAAGTGATGGGCGATAATGATGCCCATGGGTCGCGAAAGGAAACCAAAAAAACGAACAAAAAATAAACACGCAAGCAGTGTTTTGATCAACACAATCAAAACGGAACAGCGCGCGCTTAAAAATAGAACACGGTGTCATAGCGGAAAATTCAACGAGGGTCTAAAAAAAGAAAGACAAAACCTTACCCTTGCCCATTTCGCTTTTTGATTTTTCCCCTCAGTTAATTTGCCACTCGATGCCGTTCCGTCGTGACATCGATAAGTAGCTTGACTCGAGGCAGCCTCGAGGGCTCAATGATCAGGGTAAGGTTGGAGTGACGAATCGCACATGACTCCTTGATTCTAGGAGCCCCAGTTTCAATCTCGGACATAAGATGCCAATTGATTAAACTAACCATCGTGAAATGAAGACAACACCCTGCAGGCTGTCCACTGGCAGGGCAGTGGCATCCATGCATGTTGGATGGTCGCGTGTTGCGGGGGTGTATGTGGCCCTTGGCCCCATGGGCACTGGGCAACTTGAAGTTGGTTCCTTCGTGGCAGGCGTGCGGCCCTTTTTGGCGATCATCGATATGGCCTAAAGAATCGACTCTCGGAGGTCTTGCTGCTCACTGCTCAGGAGCGCAAACCGGAACTCACAGTATGTATCTCGGAAATGGGAAAGCTAGTTGACGTGGATGGGAAGTGAAGATGGCGATCAGCGTCATCATGACGAGGGTTTTAGGGTGTAACTTCAGTCTTCGGAAGGCTGAAAGGCAGAAGCATGCAATCTTGCCTCTTGTGTATTTTAAGGCTCTTCTTAGTAGCGCTGCAACCATAGACAAATCAGCTACTAATCCAGTGCCGCAATCACTTACGCCACGCTATATCATCGTGCGACGGGTGCGAAGCTGTTAAAAATGTTTTTTTTACTGATCGAATACGCTGGCATGTTCTCCCCAAGTGAATGGATGACTCACGACGATTCAATGTTCAAGCTGCGATTCGGCTTTGCGTTCCACGGTACCAGCACAATTCCGAGGATTGCGTCTAGCATGCATAGATGAACATGTCCATGGATGCGTCACAGATGTGTATCTTGATTTGTGATGTCCTCTGTGATGAACACGGAATTACATTCAACATCCATCATCCACCCTCCAGCAGACCCCCCTGTCGAAATTATCATCGAAGTATTGTCAACTGAGAGAAAATGCAGGCAGGCCGCAGGACGCTCATGTGAGATGCGCCGCGATCATACATATTCATGTTTGTCTGTCGATCGTCACGACCATCCCCGTCCAACTCTTTGAATGATGGCTGTGGAGGCAGTTGATGAACAATCTTCTGTTCGGGCACAAAATAGCCCGTGGGGCAGGGAGTCGAGGAAAGATCTCGATCCAATAGCGGGGTATAGCGACTAATATGCGAGTGTTGGCGATAAAAAAGATGTGGAGTGGTTCTGCTGTTGCTATCCAAAACTTGGCTCTGTGAGGCTTCCAAAGATATCTGAGACGCAGGCCAATGGCATCCGACGTTGAACGCAGTGGCCTATCAAACAGACAACGTGAAATGAATCAAAAATGATACTGAGGAAGATTGGTTGCATTATAATGGGGTTTATGGATCACAAGCAAATATTAATAAAATACAGAATGTTCACCTCCGCCTGTGACTGCGCACCGAACTCTGGAACTTAGACGTCTCTCTCCTGAGTCGTCTGTAAGGAGAATTAACACTATAGCCAGAATATTAATATAAGGACGTATACGCACCTGGTAGCCCGTTCTCTCTCGTTCTCCCTCCTCTCGATTTCCTCAGCAGTCAACTCCTCAAAAGTCGTCTTGAATTCTTCTGCTTCTGCCCAATCCCTCCATACACTCTTCAACGTTTTGGGTCCACGGCCATCTCTTGGCGCTCGGCCCCACCCAAGACCCAAACCAGTTTTGTCCTTCATCAACCCAAATCCACTACGATCTCGCTTTTCTCCAGTTGCCGCGGGCTCCTCACCCCTCTCGTCTCTATCTCCACCAATAACACCCCACTCGATCGCATCCTTTTTATGTTTCATGAGTTCTTCGTGCACTGCATGTGCAACGAGAGGCACGGCTTCGCCCGTAAGGCCTAATTCTGCACATAGTTTGATCGAAAATGCTTCTGGAGTGAGAGGCGATAGTAGATCCCATTCGATGTGGTCCATCAGATGATGGTTTGCTATCTGGACGTCAATCTATTGCAGGTCGACTGAGTTGAATGCATATTTTAAAGAAATAAAGGCACGCACGCTGAGAATAACACGGCATTCAGGTAGCTGCTCCCCATTTGGCGGTGCGGCATCTACATCCAACGCGCCGTCCTGCCCCAGCTCCATTGTCGCGACTCCTTCGTGATCTTCCAGCTGAGCCCGTATCTGAGCAGCGACGGTGTCCGCCCATACGGCTGAAGGAATGTCCAAATCGTCGCAGAAAATTTTGGCAAAGTTTTCGGGCTTGATCAGAGTTTCATTTATATTCCAAGTAAAGCAATCTCTTATTCGATGGGTTTCTGTTTCGAATTCGACACGGATTGGTACTAGAGATGTCCTATTTCTCGCATGATGTTCCATCACGTCAGGCGGCCTTTCGAGGTGCAAGCAAGTAAGCCGATGGTCAAGTTTATGACAATTGAAAAACTTACGGATACTCGTGAGCGGTTGGAGGCATCACTCGTGATTTTATAAATCTTGCCGGAGGAACGAGGCCTAGGTAGCTTTGATCAACTTCAGACTTTTGAAGGCGCGGAGATGCAGCGCCTGCCCGAGGTGTTGATGCTCCTGTTACCGCATTATAAACATTCATGGAGACATTGCTGCGATTTCTTGACTGTCTGATAGACGTCCGTGTGCCCCCACTCGCCACAAAGTCTGAGTCATCTGTATCCAGTGCACCAGCATCAGGAATGTCGTCTCCCGAGCCTGGATCAGCATAATTGATGACCCCTCCTCGTCTAGTTGCCCTCGTGAGATTGGAAGTCGAGGTTGAAGCGAAGATAGGTTGCACAAGCAATGATACACCTGTTCTTAGTCTGGAGGCATATGTGGAATGCAGCGCTTGGACACAAGTTGGAAGAGGAGCGCGGGGCGGATTTGGGACCGCGACCGGCATCGCAGGGACGATGGGCGCTGGACGCTGGTACACTGATGATTGTGGATACAAAGGAGGCGCGGTGGTGGCCATGGTAGGACGTGCGTTACGTGTTCTTGTGCTGCGAGCAGTACTTGTGGGATTTTTAGGCGGGGGAGTGGTTGAAGTCGACCAGTTTTGCAGATTCTTCTGGTATGCTATGAATACAAACGCAAATAAGCTTCTTTTCTAATGAAAAAGACAAAAGAATGAACGCGATGACGAACTCTTTGAATGGGCGGCCTGGGGTGCGGGGGATACATAGGCAGCACTTGCTGCCGTTGATAATTGATTTAAAGTTTGGCGAAACTGGGAATCGGTCATGTTTCGATTTATGTCAAATGCAGTAGTTGCCGCGAAAGTCGTCGCAGGATACGGCGAGCCCGATGCCCTCGCATTATCGGTCATTATGCTGAACGCTTCCTGGGAGTCTTAAAAAAATCGACTAGAAGATTATTGAAGGGCGAATAAGAAGTTCAGGGTCGCCTTGAATAAGAAAAAGCGGAAAACAGAGGAGGAGCGTTTATTTCAAAGTCCAAGACAGAGCCGCTTGCACTCAGAAACGCGAGCCGTCACATTTGTGATTACTGTCACATATATTTGCTCCCGCTCAATGTCGCCTGCGACCATCGTTTCTGCATCACTATCAGTCTCATTTTCTACCAACGAGCTAAGCATTCTTTGATTTAGCGCTCTTTATTTCATGGCAAGCGGATGCTCGCCCGCCACTCCTTTTTTACACGCTATAATGCTTCTCTGCTCGGAAACCAGGCATTTACACGCAAATCTTCTACTCTGCTAAAAAGTAGCGTCAATCAACCTATCATAGACCTACTGAACAAACGTATGAACCTGAGCCTTTGAGTTTGCCATTTCTCTGGCTAACTATATGCGAAGCAGACCGGGAAGTTGAGCAAAACAAGCCGGCATCCAATATTTTCAGAATACAGGCATACGACAACGCTATCCTCGCCATCTCGCAACTTCAAATACCAATTCGCTCTGCCAATGATGTTCTTAAAGTGTGACGCATTTTCACAGTCTCATAATAATTTATTGATCTATCCAGGTTCAAGGCATAGGACCCGGTATTGCTGCTAGAATCAACGAACATTTTCTGAAGGATCAAACTTTGTCAGAAATTGGTGCGTCACACTGTAGACAGCAGAGACTTTGATACTTACGATGCGTAGACCCACCACTTTATCAAGAAATGCTGAAAGCTCGTGCTATGAAGGAGATTAGCGCTTTACCTGGAATCGGGTACTTAACAACATCTTAATTAGATATCACAATACGCTAACTTCTGGAATTCTAGGTCTGCTACCGCCAAAAAGCTTGTTGAGGCAGGTTGCATGTATCCAGAAGACCTAAAGCTCCCACAATTCTCGTCTATGTTGAGTTCCAAACAACTTGCCAAAATAAAATATTCCGATTCCTCTACTCCAATTCAACGGCAGGATGCTCAGGATGTCTTGGTAATTATCCAACTTTTCCTATGGTTCTACTTCTGATCGCCTTTCTCAGAATTTTTGCAGAGATAGCTTGGATTCCCAATACGAATTCACGCTCGTAGGCGATTAGTATGTGTTCTTCATCTATATCGTGTTGCACCCAATGAATCGATAAAATAGTCGCAGGGGAATTATGACTTTTCCTGAAATTCAGATTATGGTCACCCATCCACATTTTGTTCACGTTCCACTGCCTACGACCCCACCTCCCGATAGCAATGCATCACCAACCAAAAGACCGCGAAGCAAAACCAAAAAGGTTGACGAAAATCCAAACCCACTCCATACCTCTATCATTCCTGCCTTGCAACAACGTGGCCTTATCGCAGAAACTTTTACTAGTACCACTAAATCATGGGAAGGCATCATTCGTTTGCCAGGTCCACAAAGCAATTGGGGATCCATTGCAGACCGTATTGCAGCTATCAACAACACTCAAGGATCGTTCAAGAAAATGAAAATCCAGTGAGTGTATAACTGACCTTTTCTGACTTCTGACTTCTTTCTAAAACCTTAATACAGTATCGTTTCTCAAAAGTCTCGAGCTGCCTCGCTCATCTGCCTTACTGGGGATGGCGATTTCGAAAAAGATATATGCTATCGAGCGCGACACCGAAACATGCTATTTAACGAATATGGTCTCTGGAAATGGACACTATCACCTTTGGAAGCGACACCTACACTCATGCCCGCATCTACCTCAGCCCCCACTAGTACCGATTCTAACAGTACTACAAACGACACCCACAGCTTTTGGTCGTTGGTTAACTGTTCCACAGAGGAAGACATCTTTAAGCAGTTGGGCATGGAGTCCATTGACCCGACTAGAAGAAATTTCTCTTTCATCAACTCGAAACCGCGTAAAAAACGGACTAGTGTTCCTCCTTCAACATATTGATCGTTATTTTCTTGGTTGGATCCGTCTTTCTATTCCTTTTGTTTTTAAACCTTTGTGTACATTGTTTATATGCATTGCGGTTTTCGTTTAAAGTACAGTATTTTGTAATCTTATGCTATCCACTTTTTTTTGTTTAGAACTACATATCCTACTTCTTCAGCGCAACGCCATGTTTTATAACAAATGAATTATTTTTGCCTCTTCGCCAAGATTCTGTAAAAATAGATGGTATATGTGGCATAATTTGGCGTACTGCTTAGACATTGGTACGCTGGTTAATTTCTTTTCGCATTCGTATCAATGACATGCTTTACTAATTTTTTTCAAACTGTTCAACCATTCTGAGCACCAAAAAATCGCGCTGACACAGCCTGGATGTCCACGGACTGAAAGAGCCCGCCAAGATTTGGCCAAGATCGCCAATCAAGTACAGTTAATTAAGACTTGGTCAAGACTCAGCTACGTAAAAAAATGAAGCAGGTCATTTGAAGCTATCTCAAAGCCAGTAGTGATTGAGTATGTGACCTGAATTCAGACATTCGTTGACGTTTACCACTAAAGGCTTCTGCCGAGCTGCCGCACTTGGGAAGACAATCATGAGAACGATGACCGCACTTTGCACCGATTACTTTGTGGCAAGTACGTATCCTTCAATCCCTCCTTCCGCCTTGCACTTCCTTTGACGACATCTTCTCGAGATCAATTCTAAACACAGAATATTTGAATCAATCGTAACCAAAAATCTATCCACATTTCCTCAGGTCACGGTGCAGCGGCAGTACGCTCACCACACCATCACGGCGAGGCGTTTGCGAAGAAGCGCGCTGCTTGTTATATTCGGGACCCAGGATCAGTCTCGATATGTCACAAAACTCTTCACGGGAGACCCACTCAGGGTTGACAAGACGTATACGACAACAGTCCATCCTGAGCAATGACACTGCAACCACCCGACTTGCTCCTAATCCTTTTGAAAATATTCCAATCGAGATTTTCAACGAAATCGTAACAATGGTGCTACAACTTGAGGCGCAGTCTTCGCCACTGTTTATTTCACAAGTCTCAAGGTCATGGAGGGAAGTTGTGCATAATAATCCTTCTATGTGGGATAGCCTTGTGCTTACACACCGACGCCCAGGAGCAAAGGCTCAATTCTGGATGGCGAGGACTCAAGGAAAGCTCAGGGTCCTCACAGTGCGGTCCGCCGCTGCCACAAAGGCAAGAATTGAAGCTTGGGAGCCAGTCTTACAGCAGCTGCACTGGGAATCACTACAAGCACTCAGGGTACAAAGATGGTTCGTAGTCGACTATCTCAGGCGCATCGGCAAGGTCGATGCATTGGTCAGCCTCCAAGTTCTTGAACTTGACCGCACCAATTCTTTTTCCTCATTCCGTTCAATACAAAGCTCATTGGATTCTTCCCTACGGCATCTCACAATTCTTTCTCAGGGTCCATGGTTGGCTAATACCTCGATTCAAGCTCGAAATCTCACTACTTTGAGCCTCAATCAAGTGTCTGTTCAAGCCGGACATTTCTACGACCTACTTTTGGCCAACCCTCTCCTCGTACATCTATCCTTGGATAGCGTTTGTTACAATGGTATGCCCAAAAACATAACAATGCATCATTTAAAATCTCTTCGCCTATGCAACTATGCCCACGTTCCAGTTGACGGGCTTAAACTGCCAGCGCTCGAGGCTTTCCAAGCCGAACGATTTAATGTTACCATGCGCGAGAATAACTTTTTGGCTCGTCTCGCTAGCGGATACAGCGGTGTACTGCTAACGGTCCTCATCTTTAGTTCATGCCATGCCTATTTCAACGTCCAGGATGTTATCCCCTTTTTACTCTCTTCGCCGAATCTCAAAAACCTCGAGGTAACGGATACGCCTTCCGGGGGTGTTACATCGTTGATAGAATTCCTATCTGCACCTTACCAACCAAGTATTGTCCAATCCGACCATGCTTCTTCATTTCTTGTATGTCCTCAATTGACGTATGTCAATTTTTCTGGGTGCTCAGGAGTACAAACTGGACCCATCATGCGCTTGGTGAAGTCCCGCCTTACGGTAACCGACCAACACGGCAATAAGTTTGGATGGGATGGACATTCTCCTGCTCCACAAGCCGAGCCAATACTTTCAGTTATAATTGACTTTTGCCCTCAAATTGACCCCTCATGGGTATCATGGCTGCGTTATCGAGTTCCTAGGGTTAGCTATATACTTGCAGGAGACAATTGAGTCTGCTGATAGTTGCCAATGGCACAAGCAATTCTCGATCAAATTGTTCCTATAAGCATGACTTCGCTCGCATATGAACCTATGATATTGAGCATGGAAATCCCACTGGAAGCATGGCCAATGTTCAATACAAATGCAGGTTTGTAGGAAGTTTATTGACCGAGTATGCCCTAATGAGTTAGATGTAAAGCGAAACAAAATCAGTGGAACGGGTATAAGAAAATAAAACTGGTGTGAAACTGTGTAAATCAAGTGGAAATACATTATATGGTATTCACCGATTGTTGACATTGGAATTAGGTTAGAATATCAATCTGGAAACGCGTCTCGGACGCGACGCGACCGCGATGGTTTATATTTATTACGCCACGTGATACAAACATAATTCTGGAGACCGTGTTGGCCGATTGTTGAGTCCCTTCCTTTTATCAACCACCATTGTCCATCTGGAATCATATATATATGTCCCGCAAGCACTTTCAACTTGGCTTGAGCTACTATAAAAAAGGAGACTATCAGAATGCTCTGCAACAATTCACTGAGGTAATGAGTGTGCTTCGTGATGTAATATTCAAGTTGACTGAAAATCACCATGCTCTCAGGCCTTGAAGCATGACGGACACAACAAATATCTCATTCTGGATTCTCGCTCAGCTGTTTATCTCAAACTTGAGGACACAAAAGCAGCACTGAAAGATGCGAAAGCAACGATAGAGGCTGCCCCAGATCGGTGGCAAGGCTATGCACGCGCTGCACGCGTTTTTTTCGAAGCCAAGAAACTAGACGCGTCGCTAACAATGATATCCGGGGCACTTGATAGACTGAGGCCAGAAGAGACACAGAGACGCGAGTCTTTACATATTTTACGATGCGAAGTGGAGGCGGCAAAGTTAGAAGTGGAGCGAAGACGTAGGCTTTCGGAGGACAATATGTTCAAACTTCCTATCGAACTCTTCTCGGAAATCGCGAAGTTGGCCATCCAAGACAATGACACAAGTCCAATCACACTGTCCCATGTCTCGAAAAACTGGAGGAATGTTGTAGTCCATCTTCCCCAACTTTGGGGCTCTTTGATACTTACACGAAGGCATCCAGCGAAAAAGGCCAAACTGTGGATTAAACGGTCAAAAGGAAAAATCAAAGAACTTTCAATCCGAGCGTCTGTCATGGAGGTTCCTCATTGGGCGGGTGATTGTCTCGACACACTGTCTTGGGAATACCTTCGCGTTTTCAAGGTTCAACAATGGGACGTGGTTTCTTTTCTGCGTAATATTGACAGACTGGACACATTGACCAATATCGAACATTTTGAATCAGATCAAGCCTTGTCTATTCATATGTTTCCCTTTGGCAGAGAAGGATTTGTAACCAACTTACGACACCTGATAATCTCTCCTACTTCCTCGTTCAGGATGTCTGAAACTCGCCCTCTTGCTCTACAGTCCTTGTTTACTTTGTCCCTACACAGCGTCATCGTATCCAACCAAAACTTTCTCGACGTACTTCGAGCAAACCCTCTATTAGAGAGTCTAACTTTACAAAACGTGCACTTTGATCCCGTCGTGGTGGACGACCAAAACATGGAGCATCTCCGCCTCAAGCGATTATCATTGAAAGCCAATGTACCGGACATAATATTTGAATTCAGGTTCCCAGCATTGGAAGCTATTCGAGTCGAAAATAACCAATCATCAGCGCTAGATCGATTTCTGGGGAGACTCGCAGACGTTCCCTCGACGTGTTTAATAGACATCGCCCTTTGCTCCTGCCTATGTTCACCGGAACCTCTTGTTTTACTTCTACGCGCATCCCCAAGCCTCCAGCGCCTGGAGATAAACAATATTTCTCGGTTAGCTTCCCTTGCAATAGAAGCTCTGGCAGAAACCTCTTCCTCCTCCGCAAAGTCCAAGGAGGGCACTATTATTACGCACACCTCGATTCCTACCTGCCCGAAACTAACATACATAGATTTTTCAAGGTGTCCTGACGTACATACTGGACCTCTTGTTCGGTTAATCAAAAGCCATCGCTCAGCAGTTCCGGAATCGATTATAGAAGGTGCTGAGCAACATTCTGGGCCTTGCTCGGAGATAACCTCGTTGCGCATTGATGAATGCCCTCACGTTGATTCTGCATGGCTGCCTTGGTTGAGGCAAAGAGTCGCCAATGTCAGTTGTGTGTACATGCGGAAAAATGCCAAATTTAGACATTGATTACATTGGTGACCTCGTAATTGAAGCAGGTAAAAATTTTGTGCGGCTGTCATATTAAAAAAAATATCTAACTCTTGTTAATGATCTCAACTCAGCATTTTTTCAGGGTGGAATGCCTGGACTGTTCCCGCCACTTCGATTGAAAGACTTACAGCCAACCATCCATGTCTATGTTCAACCAAAGCCACTTTCCTCTCGTTTGCTTTTCAAATTTCGAATCTTCTATCCACCAGGCTTAGTGCTCCACTAGTCTGCTGGGGCCAGTGTTCCATCTGTGCCCCAATAGGGCCATCATTGCGGTTGAATATTCTAGTAAGCATGTCTTACTCTTAAGCTGGCCAAAGCACATTACGACGTCATTTCAACCTCCGGAGACCTCCATAATCATGTACTCGATGCCTTTGCCTGCATTACACTACAAATGTTGGCGCCTGTGTATCTGCAGATGCTGGCCTCAAGGTCGGCCTGCATCCCCGAGGGTCCGTCCATGGCACGTTGCTTAGCGAGTTGCCGTCTCTCTACTCCCTCGCAACCAAATATGCAGCATTTTCTAGTCAATACGGACAATTCATTCTATTATACCCAAATCCCAATTGTTTTTCTTAATTCTTAACAAAAGGATAAATAGCGATGTCCTGCTCATGCGCGGCAGAAACAAACCTCCCACACTCCCTGGCAGAAGTGTACACTACTTACAACAACATGGATCAATTCGTCGAATATTCTGCTCAAGAGACAACCCTTATCGCTATCTCTGATGAAGAGAGAAATGGGACGGCCGGCAATGCGTACTGCATCGTTACTTGATCCTTTACATTTCGAACTGTGCACCTCATGAAACATCATTGTAACTGCAAACAAATCGACACGATCCTTTACCCGGCATTCGGTCTTCTCATTACCCCTCTTTTGCCTTACACTTCGATAGGCCAATGATTGACATCTGGTATATCGATCATGTCTTCGTAAGTTACTCATAATTTTTCTACAATGAATAAGTTTCTTATACCTCCAAACTAAGGTTCGGACATCAGTCCTATATACCATTCTTATATACTGTTTATTTGCTATATCCTTTACCCATATCCGAAATACTTGCCATTATCTTTCACTCGGCCAGCGCCTATTTAGTTTCATGCCATTCTATTTATAACTTGATTATACGTTGAAATTTGCAGTTTGTCGCACGCACGGTGACTTTATGCCATCACAAGGGCTAATTCTTCCTAATCAACTGAATGGTGAAAAAAACTCTCCAAAAGCTTTATAAAAAAATATTGTTGTTTGAAATTGTTATTGCTAGTGGGCATCTGTGTTGAAAAGCAGTGATGTACGAAGCGCGAGAAGGCTGTATGTATTGGTGTCTCTAATGGCCCTGTCTCGGGTTGTCCAGACCTTGAGGGTCCAAAGGTGCTAGTAGTGAGCGTTGGGGTAAATACTGGGACAAAGGACACTCCAACAGACGGAGAAACCGTGTTACAAGCACCAACTTAAGGTGTTATTAAAAAAAATATCAACTGTGATGCCGTGGTTCAATTTTGGAAAATAGTGCTGATGGCACTGAGTCAGCATTGACAGCCGCCGAATGGGTAACGTCATGACCGCTTAGTATAAACAGTCACTAACCGTCTCTGACTTTGATGCTAACCGTAACTTTTATGACCGTCATCCATGGGCTGACCGCCCACCACTGGCATGATCTGTTGTTCCAAAGAAGCTCCTTTGAGTAGTAGCCTTGGGAGGAAAAACCAAATTATTAATAGCCACTGGCAGTGTTGGAATCGATCCTCCTATCCGACTCCTATTTTGAATCACGTTGAGCAGGAACGACAGTGGGAATTCCACCGACAATGTCTACGACCATCATCATCTTTCCATGCGTGAGATAGGCACCCGGCTTCTCTGAAACGCTATCACCACATAAACAACTCACAAAAAATACATCACCAAGCGTTGCAGTGGATCACGATTCCTACCATATTGAAGCTTAACGCCCCCAATATTCAACACTCATCAAGTCCAACGTCGTAGGCTGTTTCATTTTCGGCATCCTCTACGCGATGGGAGTTCTTGTATCGGTAATCCGTCAAGGATATCCTCCTAAAAGTCGCTTCTCAGTGGGCGACATTCCAGACTTGTCCGGAAAGGTTATGATTGTAACGGGAGGAAGTGTCGGTAAGCATTGAAGCATTGTCTTTATGTCTATTTTCAAAGTTCGGTATTGACTCTTAAATTCATAGGAATTGGAAGGGAGACCGTGAAGGTGAGCATTTCAATAGTTCAGCAGCTTCAATAAATTCATCTTACATTTGCGATATCAAAGGCCCTATTGCATCATAACGCAAAAGTGTATATCGCTGCCCGCAATGAGGAAGCTTCTAGGAAAACAATTGAAGAGCTAAAAAATGAGACAGACAAAGAGGCCGTCTTTCTCAAGTTAGATTTGGGTGACTTTCAGTCAATCAAGGCGGCGGTGACGGAGTTTCAGAGGTAAACCGAATGGTTACCTGTTGATTTGTACTGGGCTGCACGCTAATACGCTATATCCAGCAAGGAATCTAAACTTGACGTGCTCTTCAACAATGCGTATGTTGAAGTTCCCGTTCCACATTTCAGACAGAACGGAGACGCTAAACACACGGCGATCATAGGGGCGTAATGGCACCTCCTGTTGACCTTGTCACTGCTCAAGGATATGACCTTCAGTTTGGAACAAACACGTTAGGTGCGTGCTTTTAGTACTGATGGGCAGATCTTGGTGACCGGATATATCTGACCTGCTGTTGAAACAGGTCATTTCTATTTTACCACCCTCCTCCTTCCTCAGCTCTTCGCCGGAGCAAAGTCAAGCCCAGACAACAAAGCAAGGGTCATCAACACTGCATCAGCAGGTGCAGAACTAGCCAGTGGTATTGACTTTGATACAATCAAAGATGGCCCTAAACGCAAGAAGAAAGGTACTCATAGGCTCTACCTCCAGAGTAAGCTTGTGCGTTTCTTATCCAGTATGCAGTATGCTTCTTGAATTGATGATATCTAGGGAAATGTCGTCTTCTCCAATGAGCTGGCTCGAAGGTACGGCGACAAAGGGATCGTATCGGTCGCTCTTAACCCTGGAAACATCGAATCCAATCTTCAACGTCATCTGGGCTACTGGGATGGCTTACTTGTCGTAAGTGTCGAACTTGATCAGAATTGACAATGCCTGTTTAATATTTGACATGATATATCTTCAGAAATCAATCTTGTGGCCCCTTCAATACGGTGCATTGACTCAGCTATACGCTGGAACAACTCCTGAAGGTGCAGAATTAAACGGAAAGGTATGCATCTTTCACACTCAAGTCATGTAGCTTGGTAGATTTATTGGTTTTTTAGTATCTAATTCCTTGGGCACGCATTGGAAATAACCTTGCTACAGCCACACCTAAACTTGGAGAAGAACTTTGGAACTTCATGGAGGAGCAAATCAAGGACGTATGAAATTAGCGTGATTAAATATGGTATGAAGCAATAGCAGCAATCATCACATCCGATTATATTATTGGAGTCAAGCGAACGAGTGGGTGGGTTGGATATGGTAGAAGAGCAGTTATAGCATGGTAGTGGTATATTAGATGTTGACTATATTACATGCATTTCCATAGTAAATATTGTGGTGTGCAATCCTCGATCTATCTACTCTAGTAAGGGTGCGGGTACTAATTAAGAGGTATCAATTTACCGCGTTCAAGATTGTATAAGGTGCAATATCGATTTTACGAGAGGCAGGACGATGAGTCTAGTGGGGCTCAAGATAGGAGGGATAACTAATCCTCCCCCCAATCCACGTCGGTGCCATGCATTAACTTTGGTGTGACAGTCAGCGAAGGTTATAATGAGCGTTGAAAGAAGACATACTCATAGGTTGGGCGAGAATGAACATATCAAAGTAGACCCATAGACGACCTGGCCACCCGCCAACCTTTTTGCCAGTGAACCGCCTCCATAACCGTTCAATGATCAAGATGGGACCTTGCATGGCAAAGAACAACGTCGGAAAATGATCAAACCCCCTGCCCATAGAGTACATGGCGCATTCGTGGAACAAACCGGATGCAATGAAAGCACCAAATAACATTCCGACGTTCCCTGCCAGCCACTTACCTGGGTATCCACCGAATACGAGGAATGTTTGCCGCAGCAGCTGATGCCACCTTTTAGCCCAAAATTCGTGCATGGATTCAGAGATCCATGGGTTTTCCATGACAGGAGGCCAGGAAAGAGGTGATCCGTCCATAAGGCCTACAGCAATGAGAGTGATAAGGTCGTAGACCATGCCAAACCCAGAAAGTAGTGCTGATCCGGTAAGAAGGTGAATTATTGTAGAAACAGTGTATCGAGCAACTGGTGCGAGTTCTGGATAAAACATGCTTCCTCCCAGTGGTTCACCGACGCCAGGAAAAAGCTTCAGTAGAGATTCCAAAAAGTCGAGTACGAGGAAATTTTTGATAAAGGAGTCTAAAGTTGCCTTGAGGAAAGCCGAGCGCTCGAGCGGACGTGTATGCTTGGGAATATGTACTCCCTGGCCGAATTTCCACTGGAGGCCTCGAAGTGTGTGTGCGACTTCCATTGCATCGTAGAACCAGGTGGCAACGTATGGATGTCCGGCAGACTCGATTGCGTACCCATTTACAGTTCCATTCAGAGTGTCCTTAGCCTTTCCCTTCTTGACTCCAGGACGACTTTCGCCAACCTTCAACATTCCCTCTTTATTGAGGGCAAATTCGAGAGATTTAGCAATAGCAACAGCTGCAAATAAACCTATGAAAAATTTTCGGTTATTCTAGTTCACAAATAATGTGACTGGGACGAACATTGACCCCAATTATAAACATTGAGTTCAGGTATTGTCCATGTAAACCGGTATGCAGCAACAAGTATCGACGTAATGACACTTGGCAGCATGAGGAGACGAATGGTATAGGTGTCAGGTCTCCGTGTTAGATATGCCAGAAAAACAAATGGTGCATAGCAAAGGACAGGATATACTGCAGTACTCCATTTGATTGGTATTCGGTGCTGTGGTTCTGGCACTATAGTCCGGAACGCTTCAGATGCGCCCCAAATAAGCCTGCAACACAATGTCAGAATATATCTGCAGCGAAAGAAATACACATACTGGTGCTTGAGAGAAAGCATGTGTAGTTAGGATGTTGCTGAGGGAGAAACAGGCGAACAAGGCATGTTTATTTGCTTTCTAAGGAAGAATCATCATAACCGTCACCGAAGGCCCACCGTATTGCATACCGCTTCGCTAAAACCGGTCAATGACTAAGCATAATTATCATTCCTTGGCATGTGATCTTCGCGCGATGATTGGTCTATCCTGATTGACTTGCCAGACGAATGGCTCGCGATAAAAGATTTGAGGCTAAGAACTGTGAGATAGCGTCTGCTTGCTTGCCTCTCTATTCCACTCTTCAGTGTGTGTTGGATCATGAGAACACCTAGATTGACGCTGTTTGGGCGCTCAGTTTTGTTGGTTACTTGCGAGTAAGCATGTCTCTTAGTTGATTTGGAGGGGTATCAAATCAAATCAAAGCCCCTGATCTACCCACTATCTCAGAATCGCGGCCAATGCCATCTGTTGGATCGTAGCAGCCATATTGTTTAGGAAACATAACGAGAGTCATTCGATTTTAGGTTTAGCCTTATTGGCGTGGGTGAGGTCTAACTTTTTGTGTTGCAAGTTTCCAATTCCTTACTATACTGTGACCTCCAACAGACCCTGGGATTAAGGCATGGTAGGAGAAATCAGTTCATTGACTGCTGATGACTAGAATGTAATCTATAATATCTACCGCAGCGTTAGATGCTGATCATATCAGGTAATTTATGATCGTCTATCTGTTTATGTGTGAGTCTCGCCATTTTTATAGGCTCACAGTACTCAAAAAAAGGAATTACAAGGCATACCTTTACTGCTTACGATAAAGTGCAATCGATAATGCTACAAGAGGGCTGATAAACATTGGGCAACTTTCAGTGACTTGTGGATTGTTTTTCTCCCTTGGACATAGTACCATCGTTATCATTGTGGTAAGGATTTACTTACGATAAAATGCGAGTAATAGCACAGCTGATCTGTATGATACCAGAATATTGCCATCGCTATCTCTGCTGATGTTTACAACAGAATAAACGGTGTTGGAGAGGTCGGAGGAATTGTCGGTAAGTCCCTTTGATGCATTGTCGAGGCATTAAGATATCACATCAAAAATTTAGGCGCGGCTGTATCCGGCTCATTCCTGTTTATTGTCGGTCTTGCTAATACAGTGATACTATGGAGAATCATCAGGCGCCGGAAGCAGGTACGCTGTTACGTTGTTTTTAGCTGTTCTTCAAAGCATAAGCTTATGTCTTTAATCTCAGCAAAAGATTCTCGAGAAACGAAGGCAGAATGGAGAAGAAGTTGAAGACATTAACCACAATCCTAAACACGATCATATGCTTATGATGCGTATCCTGGGACCTATAATCACATTTGTCAACCGGCCGTGGAAGGTATGCAAAGGTTGATCAAATTGTCAAAGCCATGATCTTATCAGATTTTTTCTACAGATGTACCCCGTTGGAGTGCTTTTCGGATTCGGTAAGATTGTAGAAAAGCAATGTCATGCATACTAATTCAACAAACATCATCAGGATTTGATACGGCTTCTTCAATCGCTCTAATCGCAGTGTCCGCACTCGCAAAAAAAAGATCTGATGGGTCCTCTATACCAAGCGGACAAATTATTATACTTCCTGTAAGGATGAAACTTTTGTGTCAACTTTCAATGATGACTGATGATAAGCAATGTGATACAGCTTCTCTTTACAGCAGGAATGACTCTGGTCGACTCAGTCGACTCTATCCTGATGCTCTATTCGTACACGGGATTCCCTGAGCGCACCTTACTCATCTTCGCGCCAACTTCAAAGGAAAATTCCACTGAGGCCACTCTTCAAAGTGAAAAAACCGATGCAATCAAGGAGAAATCGGCCGAGATAGTGCAACAGGCTGAAGAAAAAACATCGACGGATAATAATAGCCGTCCTTCTGTTGAGCTGGAGACCGACAGCACCGTAGAGCGGGATACACGTGTAAAGATGAATGTGATGTCTGGGCTTAGTATCATTCTCACCCTCATGAGCATTCTAGTGGCATTCAGGTAAGCGCCCACTGGCAAGGCATCACAATGACATATTAAGGTTAACCATCCCCGCATGCTTATAGTATCTCATTGATAACTATTATGAGCCTTATTGGAGAGCAGTGTGGTGCCTGTGTTTCTGCCGCAGAGGCGGATGATGGTCATGGAGGCGGCCTCGCAGGACGTTGGTGGAGGGGATGGGCGCAGGTAAAATGTCCTCTAACATGTCCAAGAGCATTGACGTCAATTCGACCCCGTGATAGGCAAGTGAACAGTCAGGGTACATCGGAATCGCTATCGTCGGCGCTTTCCTTGTAATTGTTGTGGGTTGGTATTCCACTCGTTGGGTGGCGCGGAAATTCAAAAGTGAGGCGTTGCCTCCGAGCTTGCATGCCTAGATTCTCTCTCGGAACAATCGAAAATTAAATCGAGAATACAATTCAAAGGGACCGTTATACAACTCTCATTTGGAATGCGCGATGTTAAAATATACACCAGTTTGGAGTAATGGAAAAATTGGATAAAAAGTCTTTCTCAAGCGCCATGGATACTTGAGAGAAGCTGAAAATTATAAAGAACGAAGATAAATGCGATTCCATCCGAGGCCGGATTCCATTGGAAATTACTTCGGAGTTGAGCTGGGATACAACTGACGCATAGATAGAGTTTGAGCGTTAGTGGTGGAAGCCAAACAATTAAATAACTCACTGATGATATGACGGGTAAAGTGGACCCAGTTCTTTAATGGACTTGAAATTTAAGCCACGATACAGAACGAGTTTCCGGCACCACCAGTTCTCTCGCCGTCAGAGGGGGTAGAAACGACGACGTCACCGGAGCAATTGAAGTTGGTGAAGGAATCCATTGAAGTTGTTGGGTGTAGAAGGTTGCCTATATGTTGTAATAGTGCTGCCTGGATCCCAACACATAGTATCTAGAGGGTATTTTATATACCTGAGGACAATAGCTGATGGAAAGATCCTTTACACGTCCATAAAACCTTTCCAGTCGCGCCCGCTACAATACTCACACTAAAAGGCCATCGCAGAATGGTTCGTTGAAGCGTTTTGATTGTTTAACCATCGACCTCACTAGTACCATATGGCCATAAACCGTTCCAGGCCGAATTACAAATCTTGTTTACCAGCCCAACAGGGCACAGCAAAGTTGAAGTTTTTATGGTATAAATTACATACAATAAAGAGGAAAGTTGTTAATTTAATTTTTAAACACGTGCAATTCTGGCGGAATGGAGAGCGTATTATTCAATAATTGTTGTTAGGTACCTTGGATCGCTTTTGCATGGAGCTGTTGGACCTACAATGACCTAATTTGGAAGTTCTTGTGTCTCCGTACCATGGTGTGTGAACTTAATAAAGACGTCCTTGATCTGTCAAAGGTTGACAAATTCATATGATCATGGTCGGATCACAGCCACAATAAGACCTAGGATCAAACTTCAGAACAGCCCCTCAACTTACCTCCCATGGGCAGGTATTGTTCAGGTACATAATTTCTTAACTGTAATCTCGGCGAAGCCGTCTTTTCGAATCAGGAATTTCGTATCTAAAGCTTTGAATTAAGTTTTGATGGCTCAAGTGCTTTTGTAATACAGAACCCGGGCTTTGCTGCGTAGGTACGCTTGATTGATAACTGTATACACTGATCCTGGGATTTTGAACTTGAATGCAAGGTTCTGCATCACAGCTTCCTTGAACATGCTTAGATCTGCTTTGATTAAGTTCCAAGTATTCGGATTCAAATAAATTTAATGAACAACCGAATGTAAGGTATTTCTAAATAACTACCAAAGTGGAACAAGGTAAATTCAAAAATAAGACCAATCTGGAGTAAAGAAAGGATCTGATTAAAAACTTTCCTCAAGCGCCATGGATACTTGAGAGAAGCTGAATAACATATAGAACGAAGATAATTGCGATTTGGGTCCGGGCCATTAAATATAGGCAATTTAAGGTGAATCGGAATGGCTTTAATACAAGTATAGTTTGAGTTTGGTGCAACTAAATAAGACAACTAAATAACTCACGATGATATGATGGGTAAAATGAACCGAGGTATGTCATTGTGAATGGCATACAATTCAAGCTACGACGCAGTATGCGTTTCCGGCGGTCCCATTTCTTTCGCCGTCGGAAGGGGTAGAGACGACGACATCGCCGGAGAAGTTAAGGTTGGTGAAGGAATCCATTGAATTTGTGGTGTGAGAGAGGTTGGATCAGGTCGATAACAATGCTACCTGCACACGCTTGGTTACTGGGGGTTATTTTATACCTTGAGCACAATAGCTCGATGGAAGATCCTTTACAGGGCCACTCACTATCGGGGCTCGGTCTGTCGAGGTCTGCTTGGTAATCTCGTTAACAACGATACCAACAAAAACCATACCGATACTTACAACGATGTACACAAAAGGCCGACTGAGAAATGGTTCGCAGGATGGAGCGCCTTGATTGTGTACCCTCGACCTCGCCAGAAAACAATTATCATACAACATTCCCTCCGCGCAAATCAGTCCAACGGGCCACTGCAAAACTGAACTTTTTGTATTTAACATGAAGCCTTGGTCAGAGCTCTTGGACCTCAGACCATGACCTATTTTAGAAGTTATGACATATAAGGTGTTCCGTGCCATGAGAAAATGCAGACGGCGTATTAGGCGTATGTGTAATGCTGCGGCTGCGGTGTTGTGAATAATTATATCTTATCAGATAACAACGTGACTGGGAAAGAATATCATCAACAGAAATGATAAGGAATTATGAGAATCACACACAGTAAACTTCGCCCTTGCTTCCCACCATGCCTGTCGTGGAATTTGTGTGGTGGAATGGGACGGAGGAATTCCTTGGAAATCTGGATGCTTTATTCAAGCCCACCATAAACCATGTTTCAAAGGCTGATGGATGCCTTCGGTGAGTTGCCTACAATTCCTATATTAGGAGAAGCATGCCCCAAATTGAAACGATTCTGTTTGGAGGATCCTTTTTGGCGTTCAAGAAAACAAAAGCATTTTTTGGATGATTGTCGGTACTGCACAATTAGGATTTCTCGGCCATTTAGAAGACCTGCTGACGTGAGCCTAGTTTGGCAGAGTCATGAACACCATCAAGCGATGATGGATCGTCCAGATTATCCACAAATGGTTGCCCGATTAACGCCCTACCTCAACGGGGAATTAAAGATGAATCACGTCGAATTCAATTCTGATACAGACATTGCGTTCAATTCGCCTAGAACTGGGATTTTGTTTTTGTCGTTGAAGGAAGGTAGCGCGAGTAATGAAATGGAGCGCGCATTGGAACTTTGGGTGGACACAACTGCCTCGAGTAAAAATGCCAGTCCACCGATTACATGGGGCCCGACGCACGAAGACCCAAACAAATGGATGGTGCTTATTGGGTGGGGTGATAATTATGTAAGTTGTAGTTGTTTCTGATCTCTTGTGTAGAGCAATTCTGATCACCTTTGGCCCTTCAGACTGGGGGGGACCTTGCGATTAGTGACAAATTAAGGGATTTACATTCCTTTGCGGATATAGAAGTACTGCACCTGAAATTACGAGGTCCAGAATAAAGAGAAACTTCAAGTTTATTCTGGATAAATCGTTCGCGATTTAATTGGTGTCGAGGTGTGCTTTGGGTGTGCTCAACTAGAAAATAATTGGTGACCAGGGAAAAGTGAAGCAGGCCGTCACGCCGATTCAAGACTGTATTCCCACGGTTTCCCAACACAATTAGTCGAAGACTCGACACTCTGGTTGCACTCTGGAAGTGAAGTCAACAAGATGACCTGAAATTTCTGAGTTGACCTATGGTCCTGGACTGTTTTGGACACAATCCTTTTTCACCAATTGCCAGTCTTAATCAAGTTGACTGTAGTTCATAGGTGTCTCTTATGACAGTGTCTGATGTTCAATTGCTACTAACTAACCGGCCGCTAGCCTTTGTAGGCACCTATGTTCACTATCTGTCATCGGGTTTGGATGCCACGCAAAACTCATTCTGTTTATGTGAGTATATTACTTTTATTAGTAGTATTAAAGTACATTAAAACCTAAAGATTTTCTAAAAGTCTAGATTGGAGGGGGAAATATGTCTATATCACTCTTTGTGGATTTCCAGTCCCGCTGGAGCACCAAGCGCTGTACGGATATTGGATCATCAATAAATGAAGTCTGGATCATAGCGGCTCGATGGAAATGTTACGCACCATCTTTAATAGCACCATACATCAGGAATTGCGACGATACAAGACCAGCAGTCATGATCATCCTAGGGCCAAGGCCCGCAAACAATCCTTTGAAGCCTGCTTCTCGTGCAAGGACCGTTAGCCGATGAGCCATAGACCCAGTTGGACCATGTCCCTTATTAATTTGCGATAGAAGAGTATCGGCAGGCTAAAGGATTTGTTAGGGGCATACTTGTGTAGGAAATAAGACGATGCACGTACGTGACTGAGGATTGCAGCTGCAAAGCCGGCAATAATCCCGCTTCCAAGAGAGATACCGAATCGCAAGGTACTCGACTCTGCTATCCTACGCTTTTGGTCTTCCGTTGTACTTCGCAGCACAAGTTCGTGGCAAAATTCATTTACTGTGAATTGACCAACAGCGTACGGTATTTGTCTAGTGATCGGGTCAACACATGTTGGATAGTATCAGGGTTGGATTCGAATTGAGACTCACTTGCAGAGGATGGGCAAGAACCCTGCATATAGCTCACGTATACCTCCTTCTCTGGCTATCCGCGTGAAGCCGGAAACAAGGCCTGTTGCAAACCCCCTCTCAGAAACTAGTCGGATTCGAGTCGCTTCTAGTGGAGTTAACAGGATATCTGCAAAAAACCTTCACTCAGCTGAATAAGTGATTCGATTTCATCAGGTTTGAAACCGCAAAGCTCACTCCGCAACTACAGCCGCTCCTAAATATATCGCAGTACGGTTTGCGACGGCGTTCTCCTGACTTCCGGCAACTTGCACAAATGTCTTCTTCCAGTATTCGTACCCCGCGAATTTGGCACCTCCTTGGGCAAGGTATCCAACAGCTGTAGGACCAAATCCTGTGAGAAAACCACGAGGTCCCTCTGCTGCTAGGAGCTTCCGTGAACCAGAAACGAAGGAGTGCCCTTTGAACGTCGGGTCTATTTGAATACGCGTTTTAACGACATCAATGGCTACGAATGTGATTGAGTAAATGCTTTAAGCTACTATAGGATGTACACATACGAGTCATAGCTCCATGGCTTATTCTGAAATGCAAATTGAAGTGGTGAGGTAGAAAATCCAACAAATCTTGAATGATGACGTACGTGCAACATAGTGCTCCTGCTAGGAAGAACGAGGTATAATCCTTGCCTGTAAATTGAGGAACGAAGAATGGGTGGGGGGTCGATATCTTGGAATCTGCCATTGGAGAATAGGTACTTGGGGTATGATGAGGGAATACATGGTTCGAATGCTCTCCTTTTCAGCAAATCCAAGAAAAGACGTGCATGGCGTTTGACCGTTTGACGTCACTCTTCAATTGCCCTCCCGCGTTCTCGTCGGTCCGGTAAACATCGGCCCTGAGGCCTCAGTGCATTTCCCACCGACCTTTGTGTAAGGCCACTTGACAAACGTCGTCAAAGTTAAAGCGAGCACTGACGGGCGCATAGCGAGCTGCAATGCCTTTCAATTGATTCAGTCTAGTCGGGCATAAATGGTGTCTACGACCGAATTTTTGCCCCGGAACGCTTGTTCCGTACCTTGTCCGTACCGCGTTTTTGCAGAATCTTGTACTACATTAACAAATGGTTTTAGACTATAACGGAAGACAAAATCGTGAGCTTATTAACAACATGAGGGTATCCTTATCACTTGTGTTACACAAAATCAAAACAATCCGATGGTAATACACGCACTCAAACAAATCGATTCATATCCATTCCCCGCTTCCTTGCACTATGCAGACTTCAGAAATCATCCTCCTCATCATCGTCTCCGTGCCAATCAACGCTCTCCAGAAGCTCATCGCCTTCACTGTACAATTTATCCAACCCGGTTAGCGTTTCTAAATATTTCGCATCGTTAAAGGCTTCCAAAAGCATGGAAAAACCGCGTGTTTCGTATGCCTTCAAAACCTGGTAGAAATCGACCTATGAGATACATTTAGTGATAAAGCAATGAATCTTACCGTTTCACTACACCCCGTACACCTATCATACGCAGCACCGACAAGGGGCATCGTTTTAAATTGACCCAAGAAGCCACGCAATTGATGAGGCACTACGCCCAGCACGCCGTTCAATCCCTCGTCAGGTTCAGAATTCGACGAATTGTTGGTATTTGGGGGCGGTGCTGGGGCGAAAAGTCTATACACAGTCATAATGCATTTCAGTCGACCTTGGGTTGAGATAATGAAGGGTACCTATCGGGATGCTGAAGAAGAGAGGCAAGCAACTCCACGGCCGTTGCTGCTGCAATGGGTGCCAAACCTGGTCTAGTTACAGTGCACATTTGGTCAAGGGTCCGGTCGGTAAGGGACTATAAAAATATCATTCGTCAAATCATCAAAAAGGTGCACAGGAAGGCGTTACTGACATCAGCAGGGGCGACGATGTCGTTGCAATAGTAGCACCCCAATTTCTGGTGGGGTTTCCCGTCCTTGCCTATGGATAGCGAAGAAGCGCGAGCGCCATGCCGCATGACAAGGTAAGAGTCAAACCCCAGAGCAGCATTCAGCACTATCTACATGGAATTTTAAGATCAACTCATTTTAACTAATAGATATTTATTGTAAAGAAACGGCGTACCTTCCCTTTCGACGCCGAGATCACAGTAGGAAGCCATCTGCTTTCTCTGGAGTCCATGAGAAGAAAGACGGCGTCGTGGTCATCGATCAACTTTTCCATTTTTGCGACATCTGCTATAGCCTGCGCCATAGATGCAGCATTTGATGAAATAGGGTGTCCTGGCATAGGTATAGAAATGGTGTGGCCGGTGGCATTCTGCAATTAAACAAGATCTGAACTGAAGTGCTTGATGATTATTGAAAGATATCCCTTACAATTCCAGGAAATATCCTTTTCAATGCTTCGGCTGCAGCTTCTGCCTTGGGCTTTCCTCCCTCCAAGCAGTCTGAAAACTCGAACAACGGTTGTCGGACTGGATTTGAAAACGACACCTTTCCTGAATCAACAAATGTAATAGTGCGTACACCCCAACCCTTTGAAGAATTAGCCTACAAGAATCTGAGCTTTGTAAATGGAATACCATTAATGCCCTTGCTACATAACATCCGAGTGTGCCAGCCCCCAAAAGCAAGCATCGAGTTGACGAGATTTTATCTAGGTCAAGAGAAGGCAAAATGCGCCATCGCATGAGTTTTAAATTCAAGTCAACAGCTTGAGAAGCCAGCCTTGGAATAATGAAATGTGATCAACACCTAAGGATAGACAGTAAAGTAGTACGTAGATACCTTGATGGGTCCATCATGGGTGCCAAATCGGCTACACGAGGTCCAAGTTTCCCTTGGGGATTCTTCTCCCAACCCACGGCAGACGGTCGAAGAGTAGTTTCTGTTGCAGCCTTTGACTCGGCGCCTTCGACGGTAAGAAGTCCAATTTGACTTTTCCAGGTTGAATTGGGAGATGGGATTTCGGTATCACGCCAGCGCAATATACGAATCGTCGACGTAGCCTCGGGATACAAAGCACGCAAGTACGCAAGAAGGTTTCTTAGAGGCCATCCAGGATTGTGTGGATCTGAAGAGGGATCAACGAAACCAATTGTGCGCTGTTGAAGATACCATAAGATAATTTATTTGATAAATCCAACAAGATTACCTCTTGATGAGGGGTGGATGCGTAAAATTGTTCATATTCCTCTACTGGTGAAACCACGATGTTGCCTTCATTTTGCTTCAAGAGAAAGTATGGCAGTGGGTTATTGTGCGATCTTAATTGCGAATGAATGGAAGAGAGCTAACACCGAGTCGTTAGCATGCAAATTAGAAAAAGAAAAAAGGCTTGTTACTCACAGTGTCTCCACCGATCTCTTCCTCGGCGTTCTTCCACCCATCTTCGTGTATCTCCCATGCTGGTTTGGAGACGAAAGCTGGGAACGCGAACCAATAATAATACTTGTATTTCTTGAGATCAGCGAACGTAATGACAAAGAATCTGTTAAGTTGGCTTGTATCACGCGTCTTTAGGATATGATCCCAGATCTAAAATAGAGACAAGGTAAGGCGGGAAAGCTAATGGATGCAAATCCTTACCAGCTGGGCTTCTTGGTTGAACAGTGCTGTTTTATCGGCTGCTTTGAACTCCTCGATGGTATTATAGTTCTTGAGAGTACCATGGGCAGACACCGAACCGTGTGGAGGTCTAGAGGTCGTACGTGAGGATTATACAACTACATCCAATTTCGTAACTCACTTGAAATGGGTATCAAAAGACTCTGTTCCAACTGTTAGATTGCATGGCAGGGTGATCTCTTGTCCAGTTTCTCTATCAATCACTGTCCTTCCAATAGAATAAGATCCGGTTATAGGTACGGCAACGTCAGAAAGCTTCAAAACATCGATCTTGAGATCTGATAGCTTGTGCCACAAAGACGGCTGCACAAGGGATGAAAATGGCGCAAATTGTAGGATTGGCATTATGAACAATTAATTTCGTTAAGCTGTTAAAGCAAAAGCTATTAACATGAGGCTCTTCAGGAAATATGACTGAAAGGCTCACCAAATAGACTTCGCGATACTATGATCTAGATATCAACAGTTTGGTTCAGTGGTGTAGGATGAATGCCAAGTTTCGTTCAGAGGAAAAACAATTCGTGATATATGAAAGTTGTGGGATATGCAAAAGAGCTCAAATGGTAGGTATCTGTGTTGTTGCTATGGCGTGTATCAGAGCAAAACAGGGTGAAAGGAGAGGGAACTTTGTATGAACTAGCATGAGTCTGGACTCGTACTATGCTGCTCGGCATCTGATCTTATCTAATCTGGCCAGTCGCAATGTCAACAAAGCAACACTTGGCGTCGCTTTACGTTTTTAAACTCCTTGGCTTTTGACTGCAAATTAAACTTTACACATGTTCCTCTGTTGCGTTCATAGCACCCCAAAACGAGCTCAAAGTCGATAATTGGATTCATAGACAAGTTGACTGTCTGACGTGACGGTGGATATACAGTTGCAGCGTAATGGGAACCCACCTTTTTTAGTCCATGGTCGATCCCCGTGTCTGTAAATACGATGCTGACTGAAACTCCAAGAAACCCGACATCCAAACAGGGAGGATTATTTGGAGATTACTCTTTCTTGCCGTTCCACGCTCTAATGCTCTAGAACCTGATGGTCAAGTTCCCATATTGCTTGCGCGGTATGTACTTAAATCAAATTTGCTCATGCTTTCCCTTCTCACATACACTGCACTAGCCTTTCTTCCAGATCCTCGTATTGTTGAAGGAAATCGATTCGATTTGGCACGCCCATTGTTGAAATAGTTTCATGGTCGAATTCAAACGTGTATACTGCATATCCTGCCGTATTTAACCTGGCCTTCAGAATTTCTCGCCAACGGGAATGAAAGCCCTATATACGCACGTTTTTTAAAAGGATGATACACTGTTATACCTGGTTTATATGGACGGAGTGCATTCCGGTCTGGCTGAAGAAGATAAAAAGGACAAGTTTCACAGGTTAGTACTGGAAACCATATGGCAAAATAATGTATATGGGCGCTCACGACATGCGCACACAGTTTGGGAAACAATGGGACACCATCTAGCCCTCCTGAATCATCCTGAATACCCTCTGATTTTTTGGCTTGGCTTTTTTTCGGAGACGATGGTTTGCATATGAACCATGTCCACTTTTTGCAGGACCATACGTCCACCTTCACTACAGGCATCACGAAAGAAGAATTGATGAATGCATTCAGTCCCAAACAGTCCCCCTGGCCTGGGATCCAACTTCGGAAGACGTTGATAAGTTTGTTTCTTAGCAATTGGATGGGACACTCGCAGCTCTCAGGTAAGAATTCCCCAATTTATAACATGCTTGCCTACAAACACATCGACCTTTAGGTTCGTCGAAAGATCAGGGACCAACCCTCATCTCATCCTTTTCTTTCAGATTTACGTAGGGCGGCCGTGCTCAAAATATTTTATGTCAATTTTTCCAGACACCTTTGAAGGACAGGAATGTTTTTGTTACTCCTGTATCAGTAACTGTACCAAACACTATATCGGACCAACGTTCACCCGGAACACATTTCGCAAACATCAATTCGTACAGTCAATTTCAACTCTGACTAGGACATTTCAAATGTTCTAACACTGAAGTCGTGCTTGCAAGGCTCGACAGAAATCAGGTCTAAACTTCTTCGTCACTCGCCCCAACATCTTAAGACGGCAATGCGGAACACGACCGTTGATGACGAAACCTTGTCTCATGTAGGTTAAACATGTCCCTCGAGTCTCTGAAACATACCCCACAGCGATGGCCCGTATAAGAGGTGATCGTCTACCAACGACTCTTTTGCATCCTCCCGTACACCTCATCTCCAAACGAGCTTATTTACCGTGTCATCAAAATGCCTATTGTCGAAATTGCTCACTGGGCCGCTGTGAAGAATGTCAAGGAAAATGGTTGCAAGTTGTTGAAGCCAGCTTTGGAAACCTTGAAGAAACAAAAAGGTTGTCTTGGGTGCGTTTCTCCCTGTGCCACCGCGGGCTTATTTCGTATCTTATATGTGTTTGGTGATAGGGTTCGCTACGGTTTTGTCGAAGAGCATCATAAACTTTTTGTTTATCTCTTTGTTGGTCAGTTCGCTCAACCTATTACTATGACCTACGTATCCTGATCATCGATATGGGGTGCTTCTAGTATGGGATAAATACGAGGACCATGCAGCTTTTATGAAGCAACCTGATTACCCAGGTGTCCTTGGCATCGAGCAATGCATTAGCGAAGGCGGAATCGACGTGAACCATGTCGAATTTACTGGAGACTTTAACAAAGCTCTGAATGCACCTGTCATGGAAGTATCCGTTATCAACACGAAGAAAGGCACGGTTAAAGAACTAGTCATTGGATACATCGACACACTCGCGGCCAAGGTTGCGGCCAAAAATGTCAAATACGAGCCGACCTGGGGAACTGCGAGGGAAAACGACAATAGGTTTTATGTTCTCATTGGATGGGACAGCGTAGACGTTCGTGTTTCCTCCCTCTTTACTCTTTATTTACGTCTTCTCACTTCGGTATACCAATCCCAGGCTCACAAACACGCGATCAATGATCCCAATTATTTCCATCCATTCGATGACGATTTGAAGGCTGCAGCATCTCTCAAAACCTTCCACATCCATTTAGAGAAGGAAAAGACCTGATTCATAGCATTTGACGAGGTTTGGTCAAATTTTATGTATAAATAACTTGCGATGTATCTAAGCCTCACATCCAATATTGACCCTCATTTATGCATAACACAACCGTGAGCCAGGCAATCGACTTTCTACTCATGTTCCGACGCGTTCTTTTTCTATTGCGGTCATGTTCACGTATTTTGTGGATTTTGGTAGATGAACAATTAGTAAGTGAGTGAGACGTGTGTAAAATCTTGTTACGAAGGACGCGCCGGCGCAGTTTTTACATATTACAGTATGTCAAACTTTTCTCTTGTCGAAGTTATCTTAATAATACAACGATGCGAACGAAATTCAGGGTGCTTCGGTCGATTTCCTGTTTAGGATATCGAGCGGAGAAGGCAATTCTCCGAAGTGTTATCAATATATGTCATCGTTGACTATATAAACACTTGGATTTCTCCACAAACTACTGGCTATCCTCAATTCTACACCTGTGAGTACCTAACGGCCCTCAAACCTTCTCTCTCGTTGATGTGATCATACAGATCAGTTACAGTTGTATAGTGATCACATTCCAGTATGCCCGTCGTCGAGATAGTAAAGGTGTCTGCATCCGAAGCATACAAAGCCGATCCATCGATATTAAATCCAGTAGCAAAATTTCTGTCGACAGTAGATGGATGCATTGGGCAAGTTTCCCCACATCTGCTTTATGCTATCCTAGTTTTTTGACTCCGTTTAGGTCATACTCTGGCTTGGCAGAAGAAGACGGAGTGACACTTTATCTCCTCGTCGGTTAGTTCTTTCAATATTTCATTGCTGAGAATATCTTGACTTATTATTTATATGAAGTATGGGAGACTCTTGAGCATCACAGAGCACTACAAAGAAGGCCCGGGTATCCTCAAATCGTTGGCCTCGGCCCAGCCATCGATGGTGAACTCCAAATGCACCATGTGGAATTTAACAAAGATATATCAAGTGCCCTAAATGCACCTGTCACAGAGATTGTGCGCCTGGCTCTAAAGCCAGGGGTTCAGACTGCTACAAAGGAGCGTTTATACGAGCTTTTAAAAGACGGCGGGGAAAAGATTGATGCAAAGAATACACACGTACCAGCTATCTGGGGACAATCTACGGAGGATACTCAAGTATTTTGGTTTCTTTGTGGATGGGATAGCGTGAAGGTAAATAGTTTTTCCCTTGCTAATGGTCAGCCTTATGAACTTTTTATCGAAGGTTCATACCGATATTATTCACGGCGATCTGGCTAATTTCGCGCCTTTTATCGGTGGGATAAATGAAATCGGAGACACAACGGTATTGCATGCTAAGCTGTTAAAGCACAGCACAGACTAGGGATTTGAAAGCTTATTGGATAAATATGACGGCTTTTGGTTGGACTTCCAACTGCCATTTGCCTGGAAGTTGATGTATATAACAATCGAAAAATATCTGGTTACTAAGGTTCATAAAAAATTGATGTTGATATATCTCAGCTCTCACTTTCTGTCTCATGTGAGGTTTTATTGGCGGACGTTTGTCCTGGGCCATTGAGTTCCTAACGCCTTTTGGATTTTGTCGCGTCGCGTCTGCAGTTAAGGTCACGTGCGTTAGATAATTGGTCACGCTGTTTGCTGGCCATTTTCAACACTGACTGCCTGGCTTGCATTTGACCGCCTCAATTGAATCTTTCTATTGGACTTTGAAGCATTGGCAGGCTTAGGCCCCGTTCGGTAACCCTGTTAGAGTCGGTTAGGTTAGGTTTTCCCCCGCCAAATTTTGCGCCAAGCCGAGCCAAGTCGGTTACCTCTGGTTACGTCTGTCACGCTATGTCACTTTTTGGCAGGCAAAACCGTGACAAATCGTGACAAAACCTGACTTAACCTAACCTAACCGACTTTAACAGGGTTACCAAACGGGGCCTTAGTAGTCAACTTCATGGATGTGCATCTTGCATAACTTGGATTCGGAGCAATGCCAGCAACATAACATCCCCCTTTTTTCCGCTGAATTAGACGCTCAACGTCACCTTGAAAGCGCCCGACCTGACATTTCGGGTTACTCGGACAAATTTTTTTAGTCATTTCCCAACTTCAAAGAATAATACGAGGTCTTCTTTCAAATGGATTACGAATGGGTTCGGGTATACGGACCCCATCCTATCCATCCTCAAGTACGGATATAGTCGTGTTCTGATACTTAAATCGTTATTTCTCATTCACCGGAATAAATAGTGATGACTCATTAATAGAGGTGTAATGGCGCCTCCAGTCGACCTCCTGACTGCACAAGGATATGATCTTCAATTCGGGACAAACACACTTGGTAAGCTTTGTTTCGCAATTCTGGCACGGTCAGCCTTAATTTATGTGTGTCAGGTCATTTCGATCTCACCAATCTTCTTCTTCCTCAACTCCTGGCAGGTGCAAAATCAAGCCCGGACGGTCATTCAAAGGTTATAAATACAGCATCATCGAGTGCAGAACTCACCAATAAAATTTGATTTCGATATCATCAAAGATACCCCCAAACGTAGAAAGACGGGAGCACAAAGCCTCTATGCACAAAGCAAACTCGTGAGCTCGCTTCATCTGGCAAATTTATAATTGGTTTAACCATCGTTCACCGCGTAGGGGAATGTTCTTTTCTCGAATGAACTAGCTCGCAGATATGGTGACCAGGGAATTGTATCAGTCAAGTCTTCAACGTCATCTAGGCCCTCTTGAGGCTAGAATAGTCGTACGTGTTAAGTCAAGCAGCCTGATGTTCTGGCCTTCTGAACAGCCGTACTATATTTCAGAAAGCAATCACAAGGCCTCTCAAATTTGGTGCGTTAACACAATTATACGCTGGAACAACATCCGCAGGCGCAAAATTGAACGGAAAGGTGTGTAGCCGTGTCTATATTGCGTAGGCAAATTACTCACAAGCCTTTTTTTGTAGTATTTGATTCCTTGGGCCCGAGTTGGAAAAAATCTCTCTGCTGCCACACCGAAGCTTGGAAAGCAGCTGTGGGATTTTATGGAGGAACAAGTTCAAGGCTTATAGCGACGATACAGAGTATAATTTCTGTCAACCTTATTTGGATATTGCTTGAATACATCCATTGTACTACATTACCAAGTCTGGTCAGTCGCGCATGACCTATCGCGTCGCGTGCATAGGTACTGATAAAAAGGAAGGAATATCTTTGGCGTAAAGACGTTGAACGAGTCTAACGGTCACTTAAATGGTTCACATTTGATATACAGTTATTTCATTTGTTAATACAATGTACAAATTCCAAACGGCTTATTGTAATTTTTGACCCGGGTAATAGTAGTATAGAAGCCATATTGGAGTGAAAGAATCCAAAAAGAACAACTCAACTCAAGCGCCGTGGACGGGCATCTGAGATGTGCTGACATAAATGAAGAACGAATAAATTAATAATTGGTGGAAGTTGTGTTTGTGTGCGGTGACTGTACCGGAGCAACATGAGGATTTGACTGAAAGATAGGTATACGAGCGGCTTACTGATGGTATGCCGAGTGGTGCGACAGTGTTATGATAGATGAGTTGGAGTACTCAAGCCACGACGCAGTAGGCGTTTCCAGCCGTACCTCCGTGCTCGTTATCGGAGGGAGTAGAGACGACAATGTCGTCGGAGAAGTTTACGTTGGTGAAAGAATCCATTTGATGTGGGTGTGGTGTGGTGGTAAGGCTGCTAGTGAGGCTTCCTGGCCATCTTCCAGCGCATACAGGCCAATTTTTATAGATGAGAAAGACAATAAGATTCTAAGAAAAAAAGGTGTCCCCCTTCAAAGGAGGAGAAGAAAGAGCGCTGTGCCCATTATCTAGTTTTATTCTTCTGTTCACAAAAAGTCTTCTCTGAAAATGGCGCAGGGAGCGGAGACCGTTTGAATGTGCGTCTGGATAAGTACTATACCAACTTCCTTGGATAATAGATAAGGTGCACCGGTCCCGAGCAATATCGGACAAAGCCAAGAATTTAAAATCCATACAAATTAACTGAATGTATGAAAAATGAGATTTTCCAACCCCACTTTTGCTCGGACCCGTTGTTTCGTATAGAATGGCGCAGGTGATGTACACGCCATCTAACTCAAAAAAATCAGAGTTTGGATAATCCTGCCAGGCTAAAGAAGATACAATCTAAAATTACCTTCGTACAAAGGCTACTTCACGAAATCGTGGTGAGGTACAGTTATACTGCATTACCCAGCGAGAGCACACACGCGTTTAGGGGCTACGGCACGTCGCGTCTACCCCTGAGAACGTTCCTATTAAAGTCACGTGTGCGTTCGAGAGAAGTAAAGGGGAATTCAAAAGGTCCACGAACCTAAAAACGCAATGATGCCATTCATTCGGAGTCCATTCCCAGCTTAACACTTTTCTTCTCGAATGGTATTCCGGTACCGCGTTGGCTATTTTTAAACATTGCCGAGCTTGCGTCTCGGTAGCGTCTCGGAGCCTTCAAGTTCGAGCGCCAGCAAGATGGGGTCTGTGTAGAGAGTACGTTAAATATCTGATTTTTGCGAGATCTAACTTGAAATATCCAGTTGCAAGACCTACACGGTAATTGCAAACAACGATTGATTAATGAATTCACCAACACAAGTCCTCCGAGCCTATTCAACTTGAAGTCCCCCCATTCAATTTCACCTACTACGACTCAATTGAAGCGCGTGATTCCTCCTCAAATTCTTCAACTCCACCCATAAATTGAACGCATTGTAAAGTAAAACACACACACAGCCTGATTGAATACCCATAGCAAAAAACAACCATTTATTGTCGTTTACATTCCTTCTTCTCCTGCGGCTATTTTTAGAATACGCATCTTTCCACGTATTTTTTATGTTATTTGTTATTTGAGGGTTTGGGGAGGTTGATTCGTTCCCGGTACCGAATATTGGAATGGTTGGATTGAATGGATTGATGATTTAAGATTGCATTTGTATGATCGGCCTGCTTGGGCCATTTGAATCCGCCTGTGCTTATTGAGAAAAGTGATCGGTGTGGTATTTATATTGGACGGATGACGTCGTTTCTTGTGGTATTTTTGGATTTGAGGGTGGTTTTGGAGGATGAAAAAACTTGAAACTGAGGCAGAGAGTACTTGAGTTTTTGATTGGGGGGTTAGTAGGCTGTAACCACGTTTATCAGGATTCAGAGGGTATCTGTAGCTCTGGTAATTACACAAACCCTCCCACTTTACCGTCACTTTTACAACAACTTGCTTATGAACTCGAACTCGAGCTCGGTTCACATATCCGGTGTCCCTGTATCGCTTTTATCAGCCTCTATCCCAAGTAGTCCGGTCGCCTTGTAATATTATTATTGAGTGTTACATGTGTACTACATATGTTTATGTCAAGGTTCATGATCGCGATAGGGCCTCGTGCCGGAACCACGGATTGTGTGTTATCCTGGTTTATCACTTTTACCTACTTGCAGTTACAAGTTTATCCGATTCCGAACGGTGGCTTTTGTATTATTGTAGGCGTGGGCTGACAATTTGAGTTCTGTCGAGGTGTTTTTACTGGTGTGAATGTAAGGCGTGAATTACAATTTACAGCGTAACGCAGGGAGAGAATTGGTACTGGTATGTACTGGTAATAGTAATATTAAACGATCAGGCAATTAATGAAGAGCTAATGTCGATAAATATAGAGTCGCTTGTAATGTTAAATTGTTAATAGCAGCAATGCCAGTGCGGATACGGATAGACGCAGACGGTAAATACTCGTCGATTCTTATGTAGTTGATTTGTTACTGGGTAGAAAAAGCGGGGTTGTGTAATACGACTTTAGTAATTTGCCTTTGTCTAGTGGTGGTTGTAGGAGTAGGAGTAGGAGTAGTAGAAGGAGTAATCGGTCGGAAGGTGTTGGTTTCTTTGTATGTTGTGTAAGCCCCTGCGATAATATAATATGGGGAAACGCGTCAAAGTGGTGGATGACATGCTTTTACCTCTGCGTCTGCTGATGCGTGCTGCGATAATTTATTCAAGTATTAATACAAGGTCAGCGTGCAGCCGTACACTGGCACTTCAACCTTGACACTTTTGATTTTTCGCCTATCTTCGCTGAGCGGTGCTGGTTCATAATTCCCTTTCCCTTTTCGCATTGTGTATATTTGGATTTGGATTTGGATTTGGATACGGGTTGAGATGCCAGTCGCTGAAATTATGAGATGGGATGTCCCACCCCCACTCCAGCTCCCGCTCCAGCTCCAGCTTCAGGGCGCGGTAGGAGATGCGTACGAGGAGATAAAGAAATTTGTAAATGGGCTTGGAGGTGTACATGGTGTTCTCGAGTGCGTACTTGCCTACTTTGTTTTGTATAGTTTTATGTTTTATGCTGATTCTTCCACGGATCCACTGATGCGTTTTCTCTATTTTATTTTATTTTATTTTATTTTTTTGTGTGGGTTGCGTTTACTATTTATTATCTAGCGTGTACGCAGGGATAGCAGAGGAAAATAGGGCGTGGGCGTTTGTGGTCGTAGGTAAGTCCCCTTGCTGTTCTTTGTTCTTTGTGCAGTGTGTAGTAGTTGTGTTATACTCATTGGTGGTTTTGGATTTGTAGTTTGGGAAACGAGAGCGCATCATGATCGTGCGGTGTATCTACAATCTCAATCTGGACCACCCACCCGCACCCGCACGTCCTCGTGCTCGACAACGGAAGTGAAAGTGAAAGCGAAAGTAAAAATAAGAGATATAGTCCAATTTAACAACACACTCACACATGCGCTGGGTGCGCCGGTGACGGAGGTTGTGTGTGCTGTTATAGGCTCTGGATCTGGCTCGGACGACGGGGATTCAGATGGTGGTGGTGGTAGGGAGAGCTGGGAGAGCGTGTTGGAGAGAAGGGGGATTGCCAGGGTAGGTGGGAAGAGGGAGAGGGAGAGGGAGAGGTTGTATGAAGTTTGGGAGGGGCTTACGGGGAGGCTTGTAGGTCTTGTTTCTGGTTCTGGTTCTGGTTCTGGGGAGAGAGTGAGACTGGGAATGGGAACGAGTGGACCTGCGAGCTGGGGCCGCGGGGTCCCTGTCATCTGTAATCCAACCCACCGCGACACAGACTCGGATGCAGAATACTTGGAGGACGAGGAGGGGGAGGGGGAAGAGAGGAATTGGCTGGTCCTTGGGTGGGCTAGTAAACAAGTACGTGATCGTACATCTGCATCATCATGATCCGTGACACTGTCTTACTTACTACTATCTACTGTCCTCCGTCTCCGAACCTACTTATCAATTTATTGGTTTACTGGTATGCTTATTAAAACCGCTACGCGTGTTAAACGCTACCAGGCGCACTATGACACGGTCCGAGCGGACAGCGCAGCGTGCGCGCCGCTTATACGCGCGTTAGATGGGGTGTTGTGTAGGAAGACTATTGTGCATGTGAAGTTTCAGCGGGCGCGGGCGGCTGGGTAGGAGAGGGGAGTGGGTTTTGTGGTTTTTTTAGTTGGGTTGGTTGGTTGTGGGTGCCTGCGTGATTCAGAGAGTGTATAGATATATATCGTCCGGATGATATCAATAGCCGGTACTCGTAAATGTAAATGTATATTGTATGAATGTTTGCTAGTTGTATGATACGATATGATATGATATGATTATAATAATGCGCTGCGCTCGCTGCGACGCGACGCGACGCGTCCTGATCGTAATTACAATTAAATCACGTGCTGCTGACTGGCGATTCGAATTGATTGGGGCGATTCATGATTCACGGTAATTTGACAGCGAACACCCAGCGCTTTTCCAACTTTTGGCTCGAAGCTCGACCTAGGTAAAACGGTGATTTTCAGGTACTTGTTACATAACATACGACATACGGCATATAACATGGCGAGCATACCACCCACGACGAGTTCGAGTTCGGGTTTGAGTTCCCAAATCCCGCCATGTGCCAGTGCATCCGAGCCGAAGCAGATACCGTCTATCGCTCTCTCGGTAGATGTGAAGGGAAAGGAGTCTGTTATCACGGCGGAAGCGGAAGCGGAACCGACGATGGCATTGCTAGGTGCAGTCAAGGATCAGGAATCAGATTCGGAGGGGGATGAAAAGGCGCTAGTAGATCATCTCGGACTTGACGCGCGGTGCAGGATTGTGGTCGTGTCATCGTCGATAAATGCTGCGCGGGCGTTTGTGGATAGTGAGTACTGAGTTTTTTGTCTTTTGCTTCGTTCATGGAGCGATTGAATGAATGAATTTATTCTGATTTACTGATTTACATTGTGTCGTATTTACAGGTGTGATTGCGCTCTCAGGGGGCGAGATGGCGAGTAGCGACAAAGCTACAGATAAAGAGAAAGATGCAGAAAAGGAGCCAAAGACGCCTACCGCTGCGTCGACTGAGCCGGTGGTGATCCCGCACACACTCACGAACCGGTATTATACGGCGCAGGTACACTTTGCGGTGTACACATGCGCAGGGCTGGGGCGTGTACTTGGAGCAAAGGAGGGGGAGGGGGAGGAGGATATGCCGCTGTTCAAGTCGGAGGTGGGGGAGGGCGGGGTGGATGTTGGGTTCAAGAGGGAGTTTGCAGAGGAGTTTGACGGTGGGAGTGGGAGTGAGATAACGCGGGCACCGGGGGTGGTGTATGTGTGGGCTGATGGCGAGGTAAGGATACGCGTCTTTGTGGGTGATGATAGTGCTAATGGGGATATAGGGAGAATATTGGAAGGAACTTGGCGGGGTTGTGAGGGGGATGGAGAGGGTGGGGTGGGAGGCAGAGGTGTGTCTTGCTGTGCGGGTGGGCAAGGGGGGCGGGGAGGATGATGAAGATGTGGATGGGGTTGTGATGGGGCATGGGTTTGAGTATGTGGATGGGAGAGAGGAGGCGGGTGGGGATGGGGACGAGGGCGATGTGGGGCGGCTGCCGCGGGTGGTGGACGCGCTGAGCACGGTCATGTGGGTCAGCATGCAGTCCAAGGGTAAGGTGAACAGTCACACTGTGGACGCAGAGCGCGACGGGATTATGCGGGAGCTGCTCGATGCAGAGGAGGAGGAGACAGAGCGCGTGATGGAGCGGGACATGCTGACTCCGTTTGGACGCGTCGGCGCCCTCGGCCGCAAGGTGTCGCTCGGCTTTGAGGACGAGTTTGTGCCGGGCGGATACCGCTCACTGGGCTCTGACTTTGGAGGCAGCGAGGGGTATCCAGAGCTGGATGAGGTTGACGACTGGGATGAGCCGACTCAGGAGGAGATCGAGGAGACCGCCGGCCGGCTGTTCGGGGGGTTCCGGAAGGCGCCAGAGGGCATCGATCTGAGCTCGGTGCTGGAGAGTCTGCAGTCAGTCAAGAGCGACATTGCAGCTCTACCAGACGGGGAGCGCAGAAAGATGGCGGCGCGCGTAGCACTCGGCCTCGCGTATGGACTGGATATAGAATGAAATTAAATATTAATATCATGGGAAATGCCGTGATTTTTTTATTAAGTCATGTCATCGGTTTTTTACGCTTCTCCTTGTTTGTTGTCGACTTTGGGGGATGTGAGATGCTCGATAACGCTAGCCCTCTTCCACACCGCTCCATCAGGAAGCAGACTTCTGCTTACTCTCTGCCATCTGCCGCCAACTCGGCAGACAACCTCCCGCCTCTCGCTGCACGACCACATCCCCCTCTGCCCCTTACCCACCCCCACCCCCATCCTCACCACCCACACCCCCACCCACCGTTCCTCGCACGCAAACTAAAGTCCCCCACACGCCCCTCCACCGCCGACAGCGCCCTCGCTCCAAGCATAATGGCCCCCAGCGTCGCCTCCGCCGCCTCCGTCCCCTCCTCCACCACAAGCCGCGAGCGCCTCGCCGTCACCCCGTGGGAGTTCCAGTCCCTCCAGGAGGACTCGGAGCGCGAGCTGCCCGTTCCGACTGAACCCCCGCCGTCCCTCGTCCGCCGCGCACCCCTCCCCGCGCGCAAGGGGGGGATGGGGGTGGGGATGATGGGGAAAGGGGCTGATGCGATTGAGGAGACGGGCACGGGCACGGTGGAGGATGTTACACCTTGGGAGATGTATGCTGCCCCGTCGCCTGTCCCCACTCCGCCTTTGCCCTCGCTGCCTGTGGGTGTGGGTGTGTCGACTACGTCGCTGGATAGTCAGAGCCAGGATCGTGCGAGTGTCGGTGCGAGTAAGAGTACGAGGGGGTCTGGCCCGGGCCCAGGTGCGCTGGGTATGGTGTACCTCCCATCTTCCACATCCGCACATACATCCACATCAACCCCCGTATCAGCGTCAGCGGCGGCGGCGAGCCGCGCGCGCAGCGGTACAGACGCGAGCACCAGCACAACGCACTCGGCAATGTCCACTTCGAACCGCTCTATCGCGTCCGCGTCTTCTGCGTCTAATCTCTCCAGTCTATCCGCCGGGAGCGGGGGTGGGGGTGGTGTGGGCGATCAGCATACCACCGGGAGCGGTGTGAGTTTGACTGGGAGTGCCGCGAGTGTAAGTGGGAGTGTCGCGAGTGTAACTGGGAGCGGGGCAAGTGCGAGCGGGAGTGGGAGTGGGAGTGTGAACATGCCGACGCCTACACCGTACACACTTGGATTTTTGGGGATTGGAAAGGTGTTACATCGGGATCGGGATCGCGAGAGGAAGGAGAAGGAGAAGGAGAGAGATAAAGATAGGGAGAAGGACAAAGAAAAGGACAGGGAGAAAGATAAAGAGAGGGACAGGGAAAAGGAGAAGGAGAAGGAGAAAGACAAGGAGAAAGCGAAAGGACAGGGGTCCAGTATCGGGATTGGGATAGGATACGGCCATCAGGGGCGCGCGTCTACGGCTGTGTTCGCTCGTCGCCCGCGCGCTAATTCGTATCAGAGTCATGGGCAGAGTCAAGCGCAAGGGCAAGCGCAAGCGCAAGGTCGGTGTTTGCATTTTCTCGATATATGTTATGAGCGTTTTCTAATGTTCTCATTTTTTCTTTTTTTTCTTGTTTAACAAAACTTTTATCTATCGAATGGTATATGGGTTTTGACATACACAAGATGTACAAGCACAAACTTCTATCGACCTCAACCTCGACCTCGACCTTGACCTCGAATCCGTCAACACGACCCTCAGCGGCGGACTCGGACTCGGTAGCGCATCGCGTTCCACAACACTTCTCCCCTCGTCCTTCCCTTCCTCCTTCCCCCACGCGCACGCGCATCATCCACACCCACACCTCCAACATAATTTGAATCAGAATTCAAATCAGTATAGACCCTCGTCGAGCCATACCACTATGACTGTCACACCGTCCACTGTCGGTGCGAGCAGGAGTGGGAGTGCGAGTAGGAGTGCGAGCAGGAGTGGAAGTGGAAGTGGAAGTGGGAGTAGAGGAGGGAGCGGGAGTAATACGCCTACGGCGGGCGGGACGCGGCCTTCTACTGCTACGTCCGTGTCGAGCGCTGGTATGTCTGGTGCTATGTCTGGTGGGTATGGGCATGCGCATGCGCATGGGTATGGACATGGGTATGCAGAGCAAGAGAAAGAGAAAGCCATGGAGCGAGATCAGGACGCGATATTGACGCCTACGACGCCCTACTCGGCTGTGGCGGCTGTGGCGATGGGTGTATCGTATTCGGGCGGGTCGAGTGTGAGTTATTCGTCGTCGGTGTCTGGGTCTGGGTTGTCTAGCGCTGGTTTATCTGGTGTCGGTGGCGTCGGTGTCGGAGGAGGAGGAAGTGGGATGCAAATGCAATCGGTTGTAACGAAGAGCTCTGCGTATTCTATCGCCTCCTCTGCCTCCGCGGCGGGTATGGGTGCGGGCGCGGGTATGGGTGCGGGTATGGGAACGAGTGTGAGCACGGGGAGTGTAGAGGATGTTGTGCCTTGGGAGCTTATGCCTGGGCCGCCTCCTCTCCCTGCACCTGTGCCTGTTGGACATGGTGGGCTGCAAAGACATGATGCGGCGAGTGTCAAGTCTGGGAAGGAGAGAGATAAGAAAGAAAGAGAGAAGGAGAAGGAGAAGGAAAGAGAGAAGGAGAAAGACAAGGAGAAAGAGAAAAGAGCATCTCGAAAATCACTCGTTGCGGCGCTAGCCTCATCCTCCAGCGTTAATATATCCGGCAACGTATCTGGCAGCGGGAGTACTGGTGCGGGTGGGAGTACGGGTGCAGGTGGGAGTGGGAGTCATAGAGCGCCGAGCATCGTCGCGTCGCTTGCGAGCGGCGTGGGGAGTGGTTTCAGCGGTGGGATGAGTGGTGTAAGCGGTGGAGTGGGTATGACGGGTCCGAAGGAGGAAGTTACGCCTTGGGAGCTTGAGGAGGTGTTACCGCCTCCGCCTCCTCCGCCGGTGCCTGCGCTGCCTTTGGGTTCTTCGGCGTCGATAGCAAGTGGAGGTGGAGGTGGAGGTGGGGATGGTGTTGCAGCGGGAGGAGACGCGACTGTTAGAGGACGCGAGAGGATCATTTCGACTGCTGCTGTGCCGACTTCTACGCCTCTTCCTGTTCCTGTTCCTGTTCCTGTTCCCGTTCCCGTTCCTGCATATGCACATGCTACAACGGCTGGCGACACGACGGAGGAAGATAGGGAGAGGATGTTACATCATTCGCAGTCGCAGTCGCAGTCGCAGTTGCAGTCGCAGTTGTTGTCGCAGTCGCCTCCTCGTGTGTCGGGGTATACTAGTGTGACGTCGTCGCCGGAGATGAGCCCTGGCAAGCAGCGCAAGCAGAGCGCGAGCCAGAATCAGGGTACCAACAACGTCAACAGCAACAACATCAGTAGCAGCAATAGCACTAACAGTAACAGCGGCGGCGGCAAGAGCACGAGCACCGGCACCGGCACCGGGACGACGAAACGCGCAAGAGGATCGATGACGCGCGAGCAGATGGAGGAGGTTATGCCTTGGGAGCTGTATCCTGAGAAGGAGGAGGAGGGGGATGGGATGGAGGGGGAGGTGAGTTTGTTTTCTTTTTTTTTTTGGTTTAGGTTTGGGTTTGGGTTTGCGTGGTTTTTTGGGGTTGGGTGGTTTTTGGTTGTGTGCTTCTCTTCTTTTCATTTTACTTTCTTTCGTGTCAGTTCGTTGTATTTCATTTCATATCGTGTCGTTTCGTGTCGCGTCGTGTCATTTCATTTCATTTCATTTATATTGCCTGACACTTTTTTCTATTTCCCTCTTCTTCGACTTCTATTTTCCATTTTCTGTCTTTCCATTTGGGGGCTGGGTTGGTTTGTGGGGGTGACTTGACGCGCGACAAGCAACGGCCGACGGCTTCTTTTTTCTATTTCTCTGTTCTCTGTTCTGTGGTTTTCTTCTATTATATGCTTCGTTGACGTTGACGCGTTATATCATCTTCCTTCCTTGGACGGACGCGTTATCTCTGCTCTGTTTCCTTGGATGCGAAACGCGTTAACACCGCGTCTGCGCCTTCATTTCACTTTTTTGTCTTTTCATCTTTTCGCGTGGTGTGTCGTGCACGTGGCGGGCGGGGCGGGGTCGGTGTCGGTGCCTTGCTACGTAGCACTAGCACGCGTACGAGTGCGCAGATGCACGCGCTGGGCTGGGAGCAGGAGCAGGAGCAGGAGGATGGCTTAGCCGCCGAGCGTTTTTTTGCTATTTTTCTTTTTTCTCGGTTGCTTGGATATGGGTTTTGGGTATTTTGTTATTTGTCCATTTTTTTGGCTTGCCATACACCGTTTTACCGTTTGTAAATTGTCGGTGGGTGGTTGGGTCTGTGTGGGTTGGAACATTGTTGGTTGGGGCTTCTCGTGGTGGTGGTGGTCTGGGCCCTATTATGATTTATCATTTTTGTGCGCGCTCGTTCGTTGTTTTTTTTTGCTCGTTGGTTGCGTCGCGTCGTGTTGCGTTGGTTTCGGAGGCTTTTGAGGGGGTCGGAGGGATGATCGATCATCGTGTGATGTGAACGTTGGATTTGTCGATTTTTTGATTTTTGATTTGTCGATTTCGAAGGATGACGATCTTTCGAAGTTTCGAAGCTTCGAAGTGAAGTGAGGGAAGTGCGATTGAGTCGACTTCTTTTTCTTGGAATTTTGTTATGATGTGATGTGAGGAGGGAAGTGGGGGTGGGGTAGGATAGGGTAGCGGTTTTCTTCACTTGGGTTTTTTTTGTTTTTTTTTTTTTGTCGTTTGTGGATGTGGGTCTAGTCACGATCGACCTCCACACCGCACTTGGGGTGGCGTTATATTGTGGGTTTGGCTAGACCTGGCTTTTAGGGGCGAGTGTTGTCGGTGTCGGTTTGATACGCCGTTCCGGTTGTTAAACTTGTGTGTGTTTTTGCTTGTGTGCGCGCGGTTCGGTTCCGCATCCAGCTTGTGGCGATTGTTGACCGTTTGTTCATGTTCATGTTCTGTCCATTTTTCATTGCCTTTTTTCACCCTTTTCGCTCTTTTACGCTGCATGCCATGACTTGTAGGCTTGTACCTTGTCGTGGCGCGCGCGTTGTACGTTGTGGGTACCTTCCCGGTATGGTTACAGCACTACCACGCGGATGGATGACGAGCGGAAACGGAAGCGGTTCCATTCGTTATTTTTATCATCCGTTGGTATTGCCTGATCCCAACTTATTTTTTGCTGTGTTGTTCAGATGTCCATGTCCTCCCCGATAATCCGCTTCCTTTTCCTTTCCTTCTATTTTATATATTCAAAGTTCTTTCCTCATTTTTGGTTTTTCCCTTTTTTTCTTGTCTTCTCTCACTGATGTTCGAATTTGCGGTTTGCTGACGAAATTGGTTTTTTTTCTATTTCTTTTTTCCACTTGGCTTGTTGATACTCGTACCACTCTGTGGCATATCATCTCGAAACCGACAAAATCGACCTCCACCACCCGATTGACCGAACGATTGACCGAACGACCTCGTGTTCCGCCTTATTTGGCAATTGAATTGAATTTGGATTGATATCATCCCTCGACGCTTGTTCTGCCACACACACCACCATTTGTCGGGGCTGGAATTGGCATCTGAATCTTTGTAATTTCCGCATTGCCTTTCGACTGCCACTACCACCACCACCCACTACTACTACTTTTTGTACGTGGCGCTGTTAACACACATCTATACATACACCCTCCATCATCGACAACGACATCTATCTGGTCCCCATCATTACATTATCACGACCGCCATCACTATCATATTCATCGCCCTCAACCGGCCCCATCATCACTTGAACGAAATCTTTTCGTTCTTATTCTTACTTTGCACCTCGCCCTCCTCACGCTTGCACTTGTTCACGACTCCTACGACTCCTACGACAACCCACGACAACAAAATACATTCCATTAATCACTAATCATCGTTTTATAAAATATCAAATGCCGTACACGACCGACACGCGCGAACGCAAACTCTCTCTGGCGTCGTTCTTGAACCCGAAACACTTTTATGGCGAATATATGCGCATGCACGCGTCGAAACGGGCGGCACACGCGCAGACGGCCAGTTTGCCACATTCGCATCATCTTCAGCAACAGCTCCAGCTCCAGCACCAGCCGCCGCCGCCGCCACTGCCACAGCAGACGGTGCCTTCGAGGCACTCTAATGCTGCGTCGGCGTTTGGAGACTTTGGAGGGTTGAGGAGGAGGAGGAGTACGGGTGGAGGTACGAAGGTGCGCAGTGGGAAGGAGAAGGGGAAGGGAGAGAAGGAGAAGGATAGGGATAGGGATGCCGGCGTTGCCTCGTCTTCTTCGACTGGGTCAGCGTCGGCCACGACGAAGGAGGCAAAGGAGCGCTCTCGCTTGTCAGGGCTCGGTATTTCGTCCTCGAGTGTGGTGTACAGCACGAGCATCGGCTCTGGGAATAGTATCAGCTCAGATCATAATGGGCTGCACACTCCAACGTCGCCCGTTGCGTCGACGTCCTCGACGCATCTGGGCATGGGCAGCAGCAGTACCTCTGGAGCGTCGGGAGGAGGAGGAGGAGAAGCGGGGCGACATGGTAATAATGCTAGTAGCACGAGTATCCCGTCTGCAATTGCCGCATCGTCGTCCTCCGCGTCGTCCTCTCATCACAACGCACACGCTCAGCCACACCCGCACGCACACCCGCACCCGCACTCGCAGACGGCCGGCTCGAGCTCGGGCGACCCGCGGTTCTCGACGGCGGACCGCACGGTGCTGGCGGGGATTAGGGAGGGCCAGCAGGCGATGGAGCGGCAGTTTGTGATCAAGGGTGTAGGGCACAATGTGATTGGAGGCGGACGCTCCGCGGGGAAACGGTACCATCCGTTCTCGAGGAGGGAGGTACCGTATCCTAGAAGCTACGATCGTGAAGTTGTGGATTTGTGAGTGTTATTTCATTTTTTTTTACTTTCTTACTTTCGGTCTTTCGTTTCTTTCGTTTCTTTCGTTTCTCTTTCGAATGTTCTTTTGTTTTCTTGTTTTTCTTTTGTTTTCTTTTTTTCCTAGGGTTCGATTGGACGCCTCTAGGTAGTTAGTGCGTTGTTCTCTTGTGTTTTACATGGCTGTTCTTTTCTTTTCTTCCTTGTCTTGTGCTTTTTTTAATAATTCTTCTCTCTTCTCTCTTCTCCCGCATACCGCATACTTTTCATGTTGCCGGTGGTCGCATTTGCATTTTCAACCGCTTTTCAATCCCGCTGTCTATCCGTGATTCTGTGCCCACAACGGGGTATATCGTCTCTCTTGTTTTCGGCTCCGCTTGCATCATTGTGGTATATTATGTTTTTCTTCCTTTTGCTTCTTTTTCTTGGTTTTCCGAATCTTTCGCCCCCCGGATCGGCATGGCGGGTTTACTGACTGTATTGTTTTCTTGGCATTTAGAGATGTATGGGAGACAATGTTCACCACTGGCCTCTGCCAAAGTCTAACATGGCACGTCTTTGAAACCCCTCCGACAAAAGTGTAAGTAAACCCAATTTTTTTTGTTGGCTTTGCGGAGTTAACAAAATGTTTTCTTTTTTCTGCTTTTTTTTTTTTTTTTTTTTGATAGTCTTGAAATAGGCTGCGGTAAGTTGTCGGTTTTAAGCATTACGATGTTATTGTCAAGTGAGGGTTTTGTACTTACCCCCTCCTTTTTTTGCCGGTTTTCAGGAACAGGCACATGGATTTTGCAGTGCGCAAGGACGTGGAAGGTTTGTTGGTTTTTCATGTTGTGTTTTCGTTCTTTACAAGTTATTGATTATGGCTTGGATATTTCTAGGAGTGTCATTTCGTTGGTACGCACTCATTTGGCTGAGCTTGTGAGCTCAGGAGAAAGGAAAGTAGAAGTAGCTGACGGATTGGTGTAGGCCTTGATATCGTGCCTCTGCATCCCAATCTTCAAAATTTAGGTTCATCTGATCTGGCGTCAAGAATCACATGGGTACAGCATAACTTGTAAGTTCTTGTCTGCTCTATCTGATTGTCTTGTTGCGGTTGTGTGCTGACCATTTTTTCATTTACATAGTTTGGAAACCTTGCCGTTCCAGGATGAGGAATTCGATTTTGTGTATGTGGTTTATGGCAATGATGTGGATGTGTTTTTTGGGCTGATGGATGATTTGTATACTAGGCATATTAAACGGATTGCTTTGGGTGTTCCGGAGGATAGAGTCAGTTTGAAATGTTTCGGTCGATGTGATGGTGTGCTGACATGTTTTTTTTAGTGGGATAAATTCTTCGAGGAGATTCAGAGGGTGATGAAGCCTGGTGGTGCTTTCGAGGTACGCGATCCTCTTAATTACTCGGTCAAAATTTTCAAATATTGGTTTTAGATGGTTGAAGAAGACTTATTCTTCCCTGGAAGTAAACCTCTCGACGAAGATGACGTTTCGGTTGCTTCATTACATGGTGGAGACGACGCCTCGTCCGTGACAAGACGAGACAGTGTATCGTCTGACGAGCATCGAACGCTGAACGGGTTCGATGGACCTGAGAGACTCCCCCGTGTTTCTGAGGGGGATTCTCCAGTGACACCAACATCGGCCCTTGTCGCCCCTTCTTCGCAGTTACCTTTGCATGTACCTTCGCGGCCGTCGACGCCCACGCGTAATCAGCAGCATGGATCTGGCGATGCAAAAGAGGTAGCGGATGCCCAGGCACTGGCGCCACCGTCGCCCCCGCGAGACTCTCAGCCCGAAGTCGTCCGTTTGGTTACTCCTCATTCAAGGTCTCTTGTTCGCCCACCGCTATCCGTGAAGACCCACAAGACGCAGGCTGCTGCTGCTTCTGCTTCTGCTGCTGATGCCGCCGCCGCCGCCGCTGCCCCTCCGGCCTATTATGGATCGTCTCTTGGAGGAATGGGGTATGTCACATCGCAAGACCCTGCTGTGGACTTTATCAAGGACCAGCGGCGGGCTGCGGCTCAGGCAGCTAGAAAGCAGGCTATTGAGAGTTCTCCTCCGCCACCTCAGCCCAAGCCGAAACCTCCGACTTTGTTGACCAAAGATGTGACGCCACCGCCAGCCAACCCGCGCGATCATACTATGCTGGAAGCCATTTGGAATGGCATGCTCGAGTCGAGGTTTGTCAACACGACGCCGCTTTCGTTGTTGACGACATATTTGGAGTACCATTTCAAGGGTACGTTTTTTTGGCATTGTATCTAATTCAGTAGGTGATGATGGCACTGACACGACACGCGCACACACACAGATGTCAGAACTCACCCACCTTTGTTGTATACCTTCCCGCCTTTGCCGGATAAGCCTGATGATGAGGACGAAGACGAGGCACAGACACCCCACCAACTGCCGTCAGATTCAGAGACGGATATGGACGACTCTCGGGATTCAAGCGTACCAAAGCCTAGCAAGGCTCGCTCCACCAAGTCTCGTAAATCTGTCAACTCGAATAATACGGCACATCCGGAAGATATTAATCTGGAAGCGCTGTATGCAAAGCAGTCCCCTTATGTGACGTTGGACGGATCGCGCAGCTTTGCTTTCTCTCCAGCGATGCGTGCCGCATTCACCCCGGTGAAAGAGGGCCAGCAGCCACCGCTCCGTCGGATGTCAAGGCTTCCTAATCCTGTGCTCAATATTGATTTGAGAACATTAAATCTTCACCTTCATCTGCGAGCGAGGGAGATCATTGCGTGTTCGGAGTCGATGTGGGAGTGGGTGTTGGAACGCCAGGCGGCTGCGGAGAAAGAGGCCGCCCAAGCAGGTCGATTCCGCTCAGGATCGGCTTCGATTGAGGAGTACATGGTGGGAGTTCAGGCTACGGCTAGCAATAGCTCGGTCAACTTGACACAGAGTGCCATTTTGGAGATGACAAGAGATGACTTTGACCACCTCCTTGTTAACTTTGAGATGTGAGCTTTCTTTTTTCGGACAAGTTAATTGTTCATATGTTGATGTTTTTTTTTTGCAGGGATATGCATGACAAGGCTTCTGTTAGCCATGCACTGGAAGAACGCTTTAATTGGAATGTGTTTAGATCACCTATCCTCCAAGACCGGAAGGCGTTTGATAATGCGTGCGAGAAGTACGACAAGCACATTGCGAAGCAGAAAAGAGACCAGATGGCCACCAATCCATATAGACAATCTAACAGTCATCGATCGAGGAACTCCATGTCGACGCCGGGCCTTGTCCAGCCAATGTCTGAGCTTTTGAACGCCAATGACCTCAACATGATAGCAAGGTCTACGAGTAGCCCACAGCCTTCTAGCGGAGACCGTTCTCTGGACGACACGAGCTCAATAGCGACAGCCATAGTGTCAAATACTCGACAGGATAGCAATTCATCACATACCCACCTCGGTTCATCTTCTACGTCACAGCTTTCGGAAGCGAGACCTCCTCAAATGCTCAGCCGCGCGATGCGTGTCTTTGTCGCGTGGAAGGCCTCATAACAGATACCTGTGCGCTTTCTGTTTTTGCATACCCATACCCTATTTTCGCCAAAAACAGTAGCATGGCTCCCCATTAGTGCTGCTGGAGAAGGTGTTGTTGACACGGCCTCCGATTCTAATTTCTTTGGGTTATCCGCTCCGGCAATCTCAGAAGGAGCCAGAGACCCGATTTGGAGGTGGCCCACCGTTTCTGGGTTTGGGGTCAACAGCTGCCTGCCCTATTTCCTTTTCTGCCCCTTCTCTCCTTTTTAAACCGTCTTCGTGGGTTTTTCTTACCAACAACGATCGACTTCCGAGGAAGGTAGTTTAATTTCCATTTCTGCTCATTTGATTGCATTCTATCTTTTGCTTATTCCCATAAATCTCTTACAACAACAAATTCTTTTTTGGATACGTCTCTTCATCGCTTTCGCAAACTATATATCTAATGCATTTACTTGTCATCGTTGCTTGTTCCTATAGGTTATTGATGCATTTTTTTCAAACTATATATCTCCTATGCCGCGTGCCTTTTTTCATCTCGCTATTCATTGCTTGCCGATGTTTTCCTAACTTATGTAGTTTATCATTATAGGATTATACTTCGGACTCGTTTCCAAAATGAATGGCTGCTTATCGACTCCAAATCCATCGGATTCGCCATTCATAAAAGTTGGCCTCTTCTTAGCTTCCGAAATGGATCATAAATCATGGGCACGCTACATGACCACTTGAGCGCGAGGCTGGCAGAAAATTCCGAGACGCAAAAATGGGATCCGAGTTGCGCTTTTCATCTTGGACGTGGATATGAAAGCATACCGTCATCGATTCGACCGGACATTTAATTTGCGGGTCTATGATGCGCAGGAGCCAAGCAGGAGCAGGAGCACATCCGACTCCACTTCGTTGCCAGCACCTCCCCTGAGCATTTTGCAGCTCGCACTTTAGAGTCTTAGACCCGCAATTGCGCGACGCCTGACCTCTGCAGAAAGAGCTAGTTTCGGGTACTCGGTAGGGGTTGATATGGAATGGAACTCATGGTGTGGTCATGAGAAGGGGTGAGGCAAACGGCATCAGGCCCAAATCAGACAAACATCAGAGCCCTCGGCTGTATTGACACCCTTTGTGGTAACCTCCGATTCGGGCCCAAATCCGATGGAATCCATCATCTAGGATTCAACCTATATGTAAAACAGGGAATCCTGGTGCGACCCTGACAAATCCTAGGCATCCCTGAATTGGGGATTGATCAGATGGTCTGATATGGACCTAATCTATCGCCACCTTGCCGCCCTCTAGTGTGCAATGAGGCTGATGGAAAAATCGGGAAGATTTGTTTCCTTTTCCTGACGTCGCTATATCGGCTGTTTTGACTTTGTATGTGAGAATTTTTATCCCTTTTGTAGAAGAATGACATTGTCCCAAGAGCAACATTGAAATCCAGAAGAAGGAACACAAAAGAGTGCATTATCATACTACATACATTTCCCGAGCCAATACCAGCAAAAGCTCCCTGGATTCTCTGTTCATTGCGGGCCACTCATTCCGAACCAACTTCCAAGGATATAATCAATAATGACATATACATGCCGAGACAAATACATCTTATCACACAATGGCGAAAAACGGGAACCGCCATATTTTCTTTGATGCGGTATGTGAGATTTCTTGATCAGACTTCTCACCATTTCTCATCAAGCCCGAATAAGAGCGACGACAAATATAGGCAGGCTAACGTCCACGGGCAGACGGACACTGGAGGCGTGCCCTGGTATATTCTGGAAGCCCTGACGCTTGCAAAACTTCCTTCTGTCATATGTTATTCGCGTTTCCGTTGCCTAGCGTCGTTTGCTTGTTGAACGTTCCTCGGGAGTTGAAATGGACCGATAGTTGGTTGGCCGACTGGACTCCTCCACGGTGATCATAATCTAAGCTTCTCGTGCCATATAACACGGACGTGCCAGTGTACAAGTGGCAGAAGCTTGTTCCATCCTACACGGCGCCACTGTGATATGCAAAAGTTCTTTAAATACACTTGGATAACAATGAACAAGTGTCTCCAAGCCCGGTGAATAAGTTGTTACTCAAATAGTAGACTCCAGACTTGGAAGGGACGTATTGTTATCGCAGACCCGAAAAGCTCGACGAAGAGATGATAGGGTTTTCTCTTCAATCTTAATTTTAGCGCGTCCTGTAGTCTGCCCAGTACACTGTATACCGAGGGCTTGTATTAATCTCTTTCACATTTTAAGTGACATTGTGTTTGATAACACGGAAACCAATTAACGATCCATTTTGGGATACAAATAAGGAAGTGCAGCCTTTAAAGGCAGGATTACTTCCTGATGCGGCTTCAGCAGATTGATGAAGCCCCTTTAATGTGGCTGAACGTATACGTATTCTGTAATATGCGAAACCCGAGGTGTTATTGAAAGCCCTTCAAACCGATTTTCAAGGATGAAATTTGGGTAGACACAAATTGAAAGGCAAATGTAACCAAGCTCCATATTTACAAACGCTTTGATCAATCTTCGAACCACTGTGTCTACTAAGTAGCACTATTAGTGGCTTTTTCAATGTCAATAATTAGGCTCATCCATCAGTGCCATCTTTACAATGTTAATAACTATCAGAGGCTGTAATTCGCTCCCGACCCGTAATACCCAGACGCAGCTAAGGATAGTAAAAGTCGTCTTATTCAACTTCATCGCCACTCCATGCAATGCATGCACTCGCAAATTCTACACCAGGTGAGTTGATCTTTCTTCTTTGGGCTGTCCCAAGTCGGAAACCAAGGAGACCACGACATTTTATCATTTATCTCCATTTGCGCCGCTTCTCCGGCGCTTCTCTGCTTCACCTCCACGCAACGGCTTGATATATTAAAAAAGGTCTTCAGGTCAGGTCTACGACCAGAAAAGATCTGAGAAAAAAAAAGGATCCTGGCTAGCCCCACAATATTATTTCAGGACCATCTGTCAACCAGGATGGCGCGTCAATGCTACACGAGAACTGAATAAAGAATTTCCGGGCAGCGCTCTCTCTCGCGGGAACCATCGGGGGTTTCCCAAGTCGCAAGTTGTAACAATCTTAAATCTATCCTATAAACTCACTGTTCATCACCCCTTGTGTTAGCATGTGTAGACTACGGCGCTATGCAAGTGTGTCAGAATCTATTGATATTTTTTCTAAACTTCAAGGGACTCTTTAACTTACTAACATATTAAATTAAATTGAGAGCATTTGACAGTCCTATGAACCTGGTCTGAATCCCTAGTAAATAGGGCAAAATGCAGATGAGGAACCTTCCCCATTTAACTGTTTTTTCTCTAAAGTGGGCGTGCCTCCAGATGCCAAGGCACAGAATATCAGTGTCGCTTTGAAAACAGCAGCCATGAACACTGACTCTTAACCAGCAACCGTCAAACGTCAGAAAAAAATATTGGATGGTAGGTATGTACTCTGGCTATTTGCACCCGAGCAACCAGGCTTGGGCTGGACACACCGCGTCTGAGTATCTGCCATACGTACGCAGTCAATTCTATGTATAAATCTGTTGCGACGAATGTAGAAAACATGCATATCGACAAAGCAGCACTTCGCGTTCGCGTCGTCCATCCTCCACGAAATCTCTCTTCTACGTGACGCCCAAAAATTTCAAACCGGGTTTTCCGGGATGCAAAATAGCCCAAAGCTCAAATCGGAAATTACATATCGACGAACACGAGCGGCTGGAAAAAGCCGCTCAGAACCGCTGAGTCACTGACATGAGTAGGTGGTCATGAATAATGAGGTTTGCGTAAATAGACACTTCCTTGCTGTGCAAAGGCGGGACGCGATGAGCAGTAGCGTTTATGCGGGGTCAGGAGGCCCTTCTCCGCGCTACTGTGAAACCTCAGCAGGCGACCGTGCATCCCCGTAGATCCCGGCTGGCACCAGCATCATCCAACCATCCCGTACGAGGTAGTGGGGTTGAATCTCCATTGATGTAAAGCCCATACCAATGATCATGGAAGGCTTGTATCACTCTCGAGGCTCGAGACCTTTATTTGGCATATTTCGACCCTTGGACCTTCCGGAACAAAAAGCATTATTTCTTCGGAGCCTTTGAAGGCCTTGGATTAGATCGTCCAGCAACTTGTTTGTGGCCAGCCTCGTTTATTGGTAACTCAAACAACCTGACGCAAGCCACTACCTAAAGGCACTATTGCAGATCGCACGTATTAATAACAACCATCTAGATTGTTTATGGTTAAGCCGGACTCACAATCATCATGCTTTGCCCCCCGTTTGTCTGATTAGACCGTACTTAGATTGATCCATCCACAAAAAGGTCAAAGCGCAGCCTGAGACATGGATGACCCAACAATATCTGCAACAACAAAGAGTCCAAGACCCGGATCCAGATACGAAGTCGTAGCGCATCAGTCGATAAACAATCAAGTAGCCGGGGCGCGTCAAGTGCTTTGTTTAAACTTGTAGGATTGCATCCTGGTCTTGCTGATTAATCCACACCGATACAAGTGAAAAAAAATCTATGCAAAGGAGGAGTCAGAACGATCTTGATTTTCTTTTTCTTTAGAAACCATCTCCAACGCGTAAATATTACCTTGAAAAAATATATGCGCGGACTACCGACGGCCAAGGGTGGGGGGCCTTGCATCCCCGAAGCTGGAAAGGCGACATGATTGGACGAAAAAGCATCAAGCAGCTGACCATGCATGCATGTTACATGGCATAGCAGATGAACAACAACAAAGATATGCACTCTGGATGCAGTGGCGGGTCGCACGCCCGTTCAAGGAGCTCATCCGGGCGAGCGTCAAATTTAGGTCCAAAAGCGTACAGCAGGACGGGTTATTCCTGACTGAAGGTTGACATCCGCGGGTGCTTGCAACCCACGGTCCGTACACTGGACTGTGCTAAATCGAATCGAATTACGGTTATGCCGCAGTGACGCAAGTGAACAGGACAGTGGGAAACGCGTTGGTTAAAAGGATTAGCAAAAAATAATAAAAACGCATCATAATCATAACTTAGAACGTATCACACATTCGACGTCTAAACGTTGCCTGAGAGCGGGATACCCATCCCACCGAGAAGAAAGATCGTCGTTCCGGTAATCTGTAAAAGGCAGTGAAGAGGAATCAACGAAATCCGTTTGCGAAGAGAAAAAAGACAAACATTACACACGTCGCACTAGGTACACTCACACACCCACACTCGGATTATCCGGAATCCACAGCACACTAAAAGAAGCCATGCCAGGCGTACCTTCGTGACGCCCCTTCTCTCCAAATTCCAGAGCTACGGTGGTTCTCTCCTTCGTTTCTTCTCCATCTCCTTCTAGCTGAGAAGAAGAAGAGTGCCATTAAAAGACGAGAGGAACGGACCCAGAACCGTGAAAAAAAAGAAGTATGAAAAAGAAAAGTACACCAAAAACTGTACTGAGAGCGTGATGCTCCGAAATATGATCCTAAAGCGCTCCGTCTCCGCCTGGCACCATATGACTATGACGCCTTTGTCGCGCCGCCCACAGCGCCGTGAAGACGGGATAGTGCATCCTGTGACTTGCACATAGCTATTAATGCACCGCGTCATCTGGCGAAAAACATGAATGTGCGAGCAGCCGGAAGAGCCTAATAGATGGGTGTTTTTTTGTACTATGTGCATTCGCATTGGTGATTGGTGATTGAATGGATGCCCACCCGCCATAATTGAATATGAATCAAGGTAAATAGACCTGCCACGCCACTAGCCCCAGACTAATTTCAGCACACACTCTTCTCGCGGTTATTCGCGAAAAGGCTGCAACTCACACGCACCGGGTTCACAGGACGAAGACAGGCTAAGTGCTTGCAAGCAGTGGGGTTCTTGGTTCTTCCTTGCCGATAAAAATAACCCTGTGTCATAGGCCGTGTCCTCCCTTTTCCCAGCGTGAAAATCAATCCCAATGAGGGTGGTTGTTCTCGTGTGCTTCCGAAGCGACTTTTGCACAAAAACAAAGGAGGGGACACTGGACAGGAAGCTCTAATGGACGTGTCAAAGGGGGCTATTTACAGTCCAGATAGCAGCCTCGGAACAGTCGTCGTGTCCAGCATCGTGAATTAGGGGTGGAACAAGAGACAAAGAAGGAGTCGCATGCATACATATATCTGGAAAACTGAAAGAGAGATGAGGGTTGTAAAAAAGCGAGATAACACTGCTAAGTAGGACACGTACCATTGAAAGAAGCCCTCTGATCGACAAGGCGTCGCACGCAAAAGATGGGCAAAAGCGCCCTTTTCGTCATCTGACGAACAATGACATCCATCCATCCATCTCTTGGGACAGTTCACTATGAATATGATGCGAGCAAGATACGAGCAATGAGCGATTGAACCACGTAGTCAGCTTAGTATATGCGCAAAAAGGTGATTTCGAAGAGTGAATAGAATCACACAGCGCAGAGGGAACGAAACAAGGCCCTGATCGTGACTCCTCGGCACCAAAACTAATCCAAACGCATCCTTTTCAAAACCGCAACTCGCCGTCAAAGTTTTGTTTGACTTTCCAATGGCTGTTCAGCGGGTGTACAGAGGCTAGAGCTGATAGGGTGTGAACCAAAAAAATCTACACACGCACGTCCACGTCGCACCGTCAGTCGTGGTCGTGACTATGACTCATGTGCATGGGGAAGGGGGAAGGGTTGAGGGAAGGTATCGCATCACTCGAAACTCGAAACTCGACATCACAGGACTGGCATCGCACCAAAAACCCAAACAAGGCTACAAGCTCCCTCAGGCAAAATTGGGAATCCTTGGATTAATCAGGAAGACTTGCCTGCTATGGTCTTTTCTTCTTTCAGGCAACACCCCGTCCCCCGCGTCCCCGCGTCCCCATTCAGCTTGTAAACGTACAAGTCAAAAACAAAATCAGTGTGATTCCATTTCCATTTCCCATAGACGGCCGAATGTGGATCTTCCAATACAATACAATACAAAATTCTGGGATATATCCGGGGACAGAAAACTTGTAGCAAAGCGCATAGAGCTCAGGCAGGCCCTTGGACATTCTGTTGAGGCGAAGGGAGCTGAATATGCGATTCAACAGAAGCCACCAATTTGGCGCAAAAACGAACCCCCGACGCCCACATTCTTTCCTCATATGTACGTACCTACCTCCCCTTCTCGATATATCCTTCCCCCCGATTACCCCTTTATTCACCGATATGGATGGTGCTCGCTCGGCGGGGCAAGAACTGCAATTGGAAGATTACTTTCCATTTTGCGTCGAACGGGTTGTATCCAAAATGAAAAAAAAGTAAAGACGTAAACCCGACACCAACCACGCGAAAAAGAAAGAGTTAAAATAAAAGCTTTTTTTGTTTATACACGAAAGAAAGGGGGTGATTGAATTGAAGGGAACACGACAGGGAAACTACATACAAGTACTGTTGGTTTAAAATGTATAATACCGAGTTAATCAGCCATACAAAGGAGGGATCGATAACGTAGTAAGTACTATGAAGGCGAGACAAGGGGCGTGATGGTAAAAAAGCCATCGTATATGAGGCAGACGATATTCCTTGTTCAAAGGAATATCAATGTCGAAAGAGAGAGAGAGGAGAAAGCGAGGCAGAGAGAGAGAGGAAACAGCATATGAGAGACTTCATTGATCATCAAGAAGGAACAATACACTATGGAAAGATACGTAAAGAACACAGGTGTTAATCGAGGAGAAAGAGAAAGAGAGAAAAAGAAAAAAAAGAAACCGAACGGCTATCTGAAGAGCCGAGGCTGAAAAGCCTAACAGGAAGGAATATCGCAGGGAGACGACTTTTTAGTATTCGTTCGCCCTGGGGTCCCACGGAACATGAAAGGATTATGGTCGAAAGCCAGGGCATGTGTCAATCCGTTCACATGCACCATATGGAATGGCGTTTATCTCCTGCCATAATGGCCGCCACTCTGGCCGACCTGTGGTTGCTGATTGGGCCAGGCGGCGTGATGGGGCTGCTGAGAGGCGGCTGCGGCTGCGGCCAACCCACCGAGTTGTTGACCACCAGGCCCACCCTGAGGTGGTTGAGCACCGGGGGCGGCGTAGCTGTAGCCAGTGTTCATCATGTGCGGAGGATACATTTGGTCGTGGGGCTGGTGGTGCTGCGGCTGACCAGGGTGGTGGGCATACGAGGGATTGGAGTACTGGGCAGGAGACGATGCAGCGACTTGCTGATGCTGCTGTTGGGGCGACGTCGGTGAACCGAGAGCGATCTGCGATTGAGGAGGATGGGATGGGTGTTGGCCTCCTGGTGCTTGGCCTGCGGGAATGTTGAGCGGTGGTGGGACGGTGGCATTCGGAGAATGAGGCGATGTCGCTCCTCGATTGGGGTTGGGCGGGGCGGGGCCACTGGTGGACGAGTTACGGCGGCGACGCTTGTCACCAGAATTGGGACGACCGCCATGAGAGGCTGCGGTGTCGTCGTGGTGGTCATCATCCTGATCGTCATCCTTGACATTGCTGGGGGCGGCACCGCCGCTGATGGAGAGACCGCCTGGGATATTGGCGCTTGGCTGGGGCCCAGGGATGCTCATGGGCCCGGAAGCACGACCAAGAGGGGGACCAACGGGCATGGTGGAGGGCAGAGAGCCATGGGGGGCGTTGAGACAGGCCTGGATGAGATTCTTGCCCTCTGGCTGAGTGACGAGGGGCTGTAGTTTGGCGGTGGTGAAGGTGTAGACGAGGCCGGTCTCAGAGACAACCAAGAGGAGAACCTGAGTGCCGGTGAGAGTAGAGAGCTCGTAGGCCTGAGTAGAATGAGCAAAAAGGAAATGACGGATTGGGAAGAGATGTTACCTTTTTCATAATTCCTGTAAATAGGCATGTGAGAAGAGGAAGACTTGGAGAGACAGAAGGACAACATACCAGCTTTCCTTTTGGAGAACGTTATATGACGTCTCGATTTATCCTGGATGAACTCGATCTTGATCTTTCGTCGTCCCGCCTTCTTGTCGGATTTTGGTTTCGCATCGTCGTCGTCGTCGTCGTCACCGCCGCTTTCCGCCGCGTCGTGGTCGTTGATGAACGCGTCGTCGCCTACCTGCGGGCCTGGCGCGGGCGGGGGGTGGCCGTCTGCAGGCCCCGGGTGGTCGACGGTGCGTTGGCGCTTGCGCATGGTGGGCGAGGTGGGGGACATGGCGGGTTTCTGCATGTCGAGAGAGGGCATGGCGTGCATTGGAGGCGGAAATGAGGATATGTATGAGTGTGGGCAGTGGTGGGCGCTTTGGAAGACGCTGGCGGGCGAAGAAAAAAAAAGACTGACAGACTATGGTGGCTGCGACCTGGTCGCTGCTGGTGGCAGAGAGCTGTGTGTGGAGGAGCGGGGCTGCTCGCTGTGTAGCTCGACGGAGAGGATGGACGAGCGACGAGCTTGGGTTACGGGAGTCTGGCCGGAAAAGGAATTGGGTGGAAGGCGGAAAAGGGAAAGCTGATCAGGACTCGTTTTTGAGGTCTGCCGGATGATAAACGAACATCAACAGAACAACAACACCACATCAAGCGTACAAATAAGGTCATCAATGCTCTCTGCACCTTACCATTGGCCAGTCCTATCCGGTAATCCGGAGAATCCCGCCACATGAGACATTGGAATCCCCCGTCTCGTGATCTCCCTCTTCCCGAATCCCCTCTTTATTACCCTCCCCTTCCGCAGCACGCAAAACATACGTGCATAACATATCCATCCCTCTTGTGCCTAGTTACCGTGCCCCACCCCGACCCTGTTTTTCCTCCAGAATCCTTTCTCCCAGATTCCCCGCTTTTGTCGCTGCTTCCACATGCTCATCCTCAAGTCTCGGCTCTGTCTGTCTTTGTCACCCTCTCCCCTGCGTAAACATCAGCTGCCGTACACCACGGAGCACGTTCGTGCCTCCCATGTTGGGCCCAAAACCGCGGCCAAGGACACTTTCTGTTTGATTTTCCTCCAATGTGGGAGAATTTAGTCAGATCCTGTCAAGTCTAAACTAGGCCGCATATGGCCTCTTGGGCGTTCACTCTGCCATCCCTCGATGCCTTCCCAGTCCATTGCAAGGCAAGTTACAGCGTCAACGGTGGCGTACTCTTTTCTAATTTTATGACTCGACTTTGCCCTTTTCAGGCCATATATGTATTGCCAGAATTACGAATTTTCTCTGCATATCAATATCATATCGCCTGTCGAGTCCTGGCATGTCATTTATTACCCAGGCTTCCCCACAAACCCACTGCCACTTCTTTCCGCTCTAAATGAAATCCCACATGTACATGTATGTATAGCCCCCATGTCAATCAAAAATCCTCCGTGGCTTTTCATTGCCTTATCTCGTCGACTCCACCAGCGCTAATCAGCACTCGCCTCGAAAGTCAAAAAACCATCCGAGCACACCAATGTCTGTATTAGACAATCCTGCCCATCAGTTTGCACCGTAGCTTTCCTGCTATGCGGGCACACATCTCGGTCGTTTCTAGATCCCAATACATCGACAAGTGATGTCTGATACGTCATTTCCATTTCAAGACCCTCACATACCGACGTCCGATGTTATCTTTGTCGCGCCTCTAAAATGCTTTTTCCTCCTACCGTATATCACTGCACACGGATACCGACCTTCCGAGTACCTGTATTATATGGCAACAGCGCCTCAGGATAGCGACAGATAGCGGTTAACCAGGAAAGAATAGAAGCGGCTCGGTGCCATACCGCGCTCCCAACGGTCTACGTACGGCAGTTGTATCTGGCAGACATATGTTTAGCATATATTTAGCATTGCCTTTTGGATTATTATCCACCGCAGAGACGCTGCCGCAACATATCGCAATTAGCGTTTTCTATTTATTGTCCTTTCCTGCTGTGGGCGAGTTCAGGACCGCTATAGATCCACAAGAATAGCATGCATTTAAATCATACAAAAATTGCCGTCTGACACCGCAGATATAGCTTTACGATTATCTGCCGGGCAGCGTCATCATAATCCTCTCTGTCAAAATTTTGTCCTCGTGTTCCTTTTCCGAATCAGTGCCTCGAGCAACAAGAGAGCACACATGGCACTCTAAGTCTAGCCTATCGTGCGTCATGGCGAGGGATATCGATATACGATATATCTTTACATACCCAACCATCTGCTCTACTGAACATGTATGCCCGGGTGTCACGTCCATTAAAAGAAAATTCAAAATTCAAAATTCGAAATCGATCAATCAACAATCAACCATCTTTCAAGTCTTAAGTCTCAAGGCCTCAAGGCCTCCCGAGTCAAGTCAAGTCAAGTCACAGACTCAGCTCTATTCAGCTCTGGCCCCGGCCCCGGCCATCTCGATTCTCGATTTCCTCAACTTGACAAAACGGATTGACTTGACCAGATAAGGCGTCATCAGACACTTGGGATGAAATGCTCACATAGACGGTGGACCCCATCTTGTCATACTTATCCCATAAAGGAACGAATTGCCATCTGGGGTCAGAGTCAATGCAGGAGCACAATCATAAGCACAATCATAAGCACAATCATCAGCACAAGCACAAGTACACACAAGCGCTGATTGAAAGCTCGCGCTCAGGGCCAGGGCGTAGGATTAAAGTCAGGGACACTAGGACCCCAGACCTCCGGAGTCCGCTAGCCTGCCGATTTCTTGCACGAGCAAGGCAAATGGATAGTTTATCACTTCTTTGCCGTTCATTTTTGCCAAAAAAGAAAAAAGAAAGAAATACCAGTTCTTCTGCGCAGGAGAGCTGCAAGCTGCGAGCTGCGAGCTGCGATGACGGGCAGGTGTGCTAATCCAAGCGACCATCAGTCTCAGTCGACCGCTTTTCATTTTTCATTTTTTTTGCGAAATGAAAGGAAATGAAACTAGCGAAGCTGGTTGTGCTCTGAGCTTCCATTGCGAAGGCGAAGAAACCGTGATTGAACGTTGAACGAACGCGCAAACGAGAATCGTTCGGACATTTGGAGTCGACGGACGGTACGCCTGCGACCTGCGAAGCGAAACACATACACACGCACACAGAGATTTGCTGATACATTCTGTCCTTCTGCTTTGTGACGATTTCGTATGCAGGTTATTGGTGCACTGTATGGTAAGTACTACTACCAGCTATGATCTCCCATTATGTAGATGGATTTTTTATTTTTCCGTCTGCCGTCCAGCGATAGTCATCTCCTCTCAATGATCCGGTATACAGCGTTATATGCTACGAACGCTCAGCATGGCGCAACTCGTAAAGCCTGCCTGCAGTTTATGACTCCCATCGACGGCAATCCTTAATCTCGGAGAGAGAGGATACCGGGCCCACTTCGCTCGTCATAGATCGATGTCATTTAATCCAGTCCACCCGACCCGAGCCAATACTGTTACTTACTACATATGAAGAAATAAGCTTTCCGCGCTTTTAATCCTATTGCCATTTGCCAAGCTTTCACAAGCGATATCATTCATTCATTTCATTCATTGCATCCCGACGACGTGTTTACAACAGATTGCTCTCTCTCAAGGTGTTGCCAGCGTCAAAATGTGACTGATTGAGAAGAAGCAGAAAACACCAACAAAGTGAAGGCGTAATATGTGTAATCTTTCTGTTATCCCTTAAAGCTTAACCCCTCGGGATCCCTGCTCTGCCACTGCCTGCCCGCCTGCTCATGATATGTACTTACTTGTGCCCAGTAAAATTTAAAACAACACACCAGCACCAACGGAACGCCGCTAAAACAAAATAACATACGCACGACGTGTTCATGATCGCTTTTTCCTCAATTCAGCGGCAGATAAGATGATCATGATCATGGACACTAGAAAGGGGGGCTGGCTGACGTGCAGTGTTTTGTTGTAGTCAGGTCCAATCAGCGCTTTTGAAGCGGGCAGTTGTGTTTGTTTGATTGATGGCGTACTATGTGGTCTTGTGTGCTCCTTTTAATCGTGGGACCGTTGACGTCCTCAGATTTGGCTCGACTGCACACTTTCGCCGTCCATTACTTACGGAGGAGCTCAACGATGTCTACATTTAAAAAAGAACTATCGGATGTCTACGTTCCATGGCCTCGTTTCAATCTAGATCGCCTCTTTTCAAGGCGCAGTGATGCTGCTGCAAGTCTAAGTAAGTACATACAATTCATCGCAAATGTTTGCTGCGTCGGCGTTATGGAATGGAACAGGAATTGATGTCTTTCCCCGGATCCTCCCAAGTTCTCATCTTGATCCTGTCAAACGTTACTCCGGTTCCAGAATCAACCCCATGTCACGACCTTACACATGTCCAGGACAACCAACACAATTCTTTGAATAGCCAGCTAGCTAAGGTTGTCAATACACTTTACCTATACAATGAACTAAGTATGCATTACATGATTATCCGCCTGGTGAGACCAGAGAAGTCAGAGTCGTTTACTAAAGTATTCAATAGCCACGTATCCTTCTCAGGCGGCAGGCCCTTCTCAATTGACGCGATCCGGCACAAGAACAAAATGTGCATTGATACCATCGGGCGATGGGCGTTTTTCAGAAGGATCATCAAGACAACCAGGGAAAGTCTATGAATACAACTTGAATATAGTAGTAGTAGTAGTAGTAGCCGGTTCCGGCCCCCTAAATATCATTCATTCAACTCGAAGGTTTAAACTTAAAAACCCCATCCACGCGCTATCCCAGCGTAACCCCAAGCGTTTAATAGCTTCTGTTGTTTCAACATTCATATACTTCATTGAATAGAAATAAATCATATGAGTGAAGGAGTTTGAAGGTATCCGGTATGGCCGCAAGGAATGCCCGAGTCTCAGAGCTGCAAAGCAACCACCAACACAGAAATAAGCGCCTGAAGTTTCACTGCTGTAAATTTGTACCACGTACTGCCACTCGATCGGATTAGAAGAAGCCTCTGGTGTCCATTTTCTTTCCTTGTCTCATCACTGAAACAGCGCTGTATGTTTAAAGCCGAATTTTTGTAAGGCCTGCGTAGGAAAAAAACTTCTTCGAATTCCAATTAAACAGGGCGCACAAGAAGCGTTGACAAAAGTAGTTGAAGCAAGTATGAATCAAGAAATGACACATCATATTACAAACAATTATTGTTTAAACAAGAAATAGTAGATGTCGTCAAAAATATCCAGAACCATGCAAGAAAGAAAAAAATATGGAAACATATGTAACAAATAGCATCCACTGCCTCCGCTCGTTTTCTGTCGCGCGCCAATGTTCGAAAGCTGCACAGGCAGAGATGTCATCACCCTCATTCGATCCCTCAACGTGTCCGCCAGCCAAGGAGCAAAGAGACCAGGCCTTCACAAACGAATGTACAGCACATGGTGGAAAGGCAACCAGGCGGGAATAATCTTGAAGTCTCCCCAGAGACCCATCCCAATATGCCACCACACAGCGCTGAACAGGCGTAGATGAAAACCCAGCCCTAGCATCCGTAGAACCGACGCCCACGAAGAGAAGAAAGATGGCGCCACCGCGCTCTTTATATCTCCTGCCCTAACAGCCTCCATTTTTTTCCGATTTTGACATTCGAATCGTACTGCTCCTCCGTATTCATTGGCGCCGTCACCTCCTCGTTATTTTATGAAAAACACTGATGTGTAGCATCTAGTGCAAATATGTCTTCTCCTTCTGTTGATCGCAGTAATGGCGAGGTCGCTATCAAGTTGGAACCTGGTCCGCAACAAAATCCTGGGTGTTCTTCCATGAGAGCCATGTTGAGATAGGTCCAGTAAATAGCCGATGTCAAAGCCCAATTCTACGAGTATGTGGAACCTATGGTCATGTTTTCGGAGGGGGACCAAGAGATTGGAGGGCCTTTGCAACTCGGTCTTCATATTCCAGCGAGTTGGCCCCGATATCTTGACGTACGTTCCGAATCGCCGATATAATTGTGGATGAGGACGCGACATTATTTTGTCGCAGCCATGAGCGAGGCATGACATTGAATAGATACTCCGCTGTATCTTCATCTGGAACAGAGAAGAGCATGGAATATTGTACGATGATAATAAATAAAAGAGAATTTCGAGAAGAGAAAGAAGATTTGGAAAGAACCGCTATAATATAAGTCATCCACAACCAACAAATCGAACGACCACGTACCATTCGGCTCAACTGTGCCCAACTGGTTGGCGCCCTCGAGCCTGCTCAAATGAATGTCTTCACAGCCATTATCACGGCAGGTGCCACCGCCCGGAACTTCATATCGACAAAGCCGTTTGCTGGGATCAAGGTTTTTGCCCAAAGTCGCCAACTTGAGAGGTTTAAGATCTGGCCTGTGTACATAGGAATGATAAGCAGCATCGACAGATTTAGCATCAACAGACTCAGAATGAGGAGACAAAGACGACAGAGAAGTGGGGTACAAATCAGAGACGAAATCTGGAGACAAAGGCTGAGACGCGGAGGACATAGCGTCGGCAACGTTGCGCAAACGCGGATAAAACTCAAAAGGAGATTTGTAGCTAGAGAAGACTTCTTCCTCCTGAGGAGGCAGGTCATGACTGGTTGATTGGAATTCCTCCAAGGTGCTTGCGTCTTGCTTTGGGAGGGCTGGAGGTGGGGTTGGAGAGCCCATCTGCATATACAAAGATGACCATCAGTTTTACGTTTGTTGCAACCCTGCGTTGCCGAGGGGAATGAACGAACTCGCGAGACGCACCTGTGTCGACGGCGACGAGCTTTGGTCGGCGTCGACTGATCTCTCTGTATGTTGAAGCTGTTGTTGAGTTATAGCATGATCGGTCTGTCAAAAAAAAAAAAAAAAGAAACCGTGAATAGCGCAAAACGCCAACAAAGGTTTAGTGAGAGTCACAAAAGAATGTGAGTTACAGATAGATGGGACAGAACATCAGGAAAGTTAATGAGAAAGCTGTCTGGTCGAATAAGAAAAGGATATCTTGCCGCTCGTGATTCCTGTGCCTCGGGGTTGGCGTCTACAGGATAATCATGAGGACAACAGAAAAGGAAGAGATCCGTACGCGTGAGTGTGGCAACGACGCGACAGCAACACATATAGTGAAAAGATATGCGGAGAAAAATGTTAGTAGGAGAGAGTATCACAAGGAGGCAAATGGATGAAGGTAATGACTCGCCTTGACGTTCCACAACATCGTCATCTACGTCCATGCCATTATCCTCTACTTCAGGTGAGTTAAACCTATGTTAGTGAGAGATTCAGCGGGAGGACATGCCGACTGGAGATTCTGCAGCTGGGACTGAACATATACTGAGTGTGATAAACAGGAAAAAAAGGTACAAGGCGTACGAGGAGTGGCGGGTTTGATGTTCTGGATCTCTTTGCCCGGCACGTGTGGGGCAGACTCAGCAGATATCACAATATCCACTTCCTCTAATTTGAGAGGTGTAGCTTGAGCGACAGAAGTTGATATGCCACCGTTGTTCAAATTGGTTGCCGAAGCAGACCTCGCGAGCTGGTGGACATACAGAAATGAGTGCCCAGATGCAAGATAAGTTTCCCTGAACAACGCACCGCCAATTTACGCAGCCGCGTTTCCTCTTCGCGCTGCGCAATCCACTCCCGCAACCTACGGATCTCGAGCTCCTTCTCCTCAAGGGAAGGAGACATCGTACCAGATGTAACTGACTTAATCGGTGCGGGAGATGAATACTTGCGCGGTGGCGGCTGAGTACGTTTATCTCTCCATTGCATGGAGCTTTCCTGCGGTTGTGATCGCCGCAGGGGGTCTTCTGCTTCCTCGTCCTCCTCGCTGTCACTATCGCTGAGCTCAATGACACACCTTCTTGAATTGATATTCTGAAAGGTAGTGCCCTTGGTCAAGCGACGTGTGATGCTCCCAGTACCATTTATACGTTCTATGTGACTCATATGTTCCTGCCGTTTAGGGGCAGGATCAAAATCAACAAAGTCGGCAGCGACTGGTCGCTTGGAGCCTCGCCGAGGAAAGACATCAACAGGTGTTGGCGGTGTGGAAGAAGAAAAATAAGAGAAATTTGATGTGGACGAACCAACCGACGTTGGAGGAGGGTCCGCAAAAGATGATGAGATGGAAAAATGTTCCGACATGGCAGAGTTCAGACCATTAGCAACTTGATCTCGTTCCAGTCCAATTGCCTGATCTGTGATCGATTGTTCCTGTTGCTCGACATTCATAGAAGTGCTTTGCGCTTCGGGGTTGACACTGAGGACGGCTGACGGCTCCGGTTCTGGTGCCTTTACAGCACTGAGGCTGTTCAGAAAATCCTCAACAGTCTCAGTAACTGCATACGGTGCGACGTCATTGTTATCGGAATCGGTGACCATTGGATCATTTGCTTCTGCAGATATTTCGACAGAGGTTTTCGCAGGCACGTGTTGTTTTTGTTTACGGGATGCCTGAACAGCGGCCTTGCGTGCAAGCAGCACCTGGCGTCGTTGTTTTTCCATATCGTGTAGATCCGTATTTTGTGGACTTTCCAATACCGGTGAAAGAGATTCCAAGGGTCCAGCAGGTGGCGTCGAAACAGTTTGTGGTGCTTCTGTGATAGGAGACGCCCTTGGCTCAAGAAGATCAGTTTCTTTCTCAGGTGGTGGTGGTGGTGGTGGCATCGATGCAGGTTGTTGCTGAATTTGAGCAATAGTCTCTGGAGTGTATGGAATCAATCCTGAGGAATCGAAATCATCCGGAAGGCGAAGTTCCAGTTCATTAAAAACATAGAATATCACTTCCTTGCTGACGCCACAATCGACGAGAAACTCGAATGGTACTCCCCAGCCCAAAAGATCGAGAATAATGCCTTTGACGGTATCATAATCCTCTTGATTTACTAACATGCTACCCAATCAGATAACAAAATAATAAAGAAAGTCAAAACTTGAGACTTACGGTCTATGCCTGGCCTGACGCGATCAGGACCGATATCTACCGTGTCATCGGGTTCAGAAACCCCTAGCATTGGAATTTTGACAACCTCTTCCTCTTTCTTGAACACAGGCACAAATGTCTCAGGCTTGAGTGATAATCTGTCAATAAGTGCGGGTGGGGGATGTTGCCGTGTTCGTACCAATTGCGCCGGTAGTTGTGCTCGAGTTGGTTGCGCTTCTGGTGATAACGATCTAGGTGACGGTGACAATGGAGGTGGTGTTGGCCGGATGTGTAGAGTAGTATTCATATAGGTTTCTGGAGTCACTGATTTGAGGGGTATAGGTGATTTAGTAGACTTTTGAAAACCATAATCGTCGATCTGCATCGGAATGTTTGGAGGACCTTCCTCGTCACTGATTTCTCCCTCCTCACGCATCTGCGTATCTATGATGGGGGTTGGAGACTTTTCCTTGACTTGGGAAACTTCGGACACAAGCCGACCAGGATCAGTCTTAACATTGTTATCCTCCTGTCCGTAATCCAGTTGGAATGAGTCACTTGGAGGGGGAGGGCGGAGAGACACAGGTATAGGCTTTTCCACTGCAGCTGCTTTTCTACGTTTTGATTTTTTTAATGTCGACAGAGCAGCGGCACGAAGGGATGACACTGGGTCGGAAGAAACCATCGTCGCCGAAGTGCTGCTCGACGACGCTTCCATGCCCGGACAAAAGTTTTGCGGTAGGAAAAGCAAGTTGTAAGGCTTGTTTAAAAGTAGCCCAAGTCCAAGAAATAGGATAATGGCTGAAGGTGGATAAGCAAAAGAGAATGATGATGAAGCATATGCCAGGCCGCAGAGCACGACAGCTCGGTGTATATTCTTTTTTGAGACGAATAATCCCACGATCAGTTTCGTAAGGCACGCACGGACCAACGCCACATGGCTTGTTGGAAACTTGGTGTTACCGCTTTGATTTAACTTTGCTTTCACTAAACACCGGCACCAAAGAAATCGCGTCTTTGGGGTTGTCCTAGAGTCTTACTCTGCTTTTAAAATTCTTCGAGCATTTTTCTAATTTTCTCAGAGGTTGTGTCTCGTCGAAAGACAATACCATCATGCCCACCAATGACTCGGATGATGGCGTTCATTTTCTACTTAAAACTGTTAATCCCAAGACGCCTCGAGGCTCATACGTTGTCTACTATACTTCTTCAGTAAACGTGCGTACCTCGTGGGGATCGCACGTCATTGTCGCAGACTTTCATGGCGAGTCACACGGTATAGGAACTAGCGCCATATTCTTGGAGGTACCCTAAGCCCTTCATGATTCATTCAAAAAGGAGGATCTTGTCATTTCCGGCCATTAAATAACCTGGAGCTCTAAAGGCCATATACGATGGTTACAATTGTTATCTTGTGGAGCAAGACAACCGCGAGCAACGGACTTCAAGATCGCAAAGGTTGCATTGCCCATCATCGGATCGACGTCGACATCTCTTCTCGGTCAGGCTGGCATTGGAACGAATTTGGGCAAGTTCGAGGCTTCACCCTGGATGTATAACATCGAAGTAAGAAATCTGTTATATAAATGGCATCTTAGACTGTACACTAACTGAATCTCTATCTGTCAGTAAGTACTAACTAAATTCCAGAATAGGGTCTGCCAACTTGTTTAACTGTCGAGGAAAGGATTCTTCAGAGTTAGAAGTTAGATCATGATTGGTTCGTATTGTACTGACAGTGATATTGCTTCGGGAAAGTTTTCTGTCAATCCATTAACGCGACTGTGTGGTGCGTACAGCGCTAGGCAAATTCTTGATTCTATTGTAGCCTGCCTATTTCCTTGAACAATGGTTTATTTGGCGCCCATTTTCCGAGGATATTCTCACCGACCGCTGTGGCGATCGTTCTCTTTATATGACATTTGGTGTTCAAATGACGATTTATCGTTGAAACTCAATGTTCATGACATATCTTGCTTCCGGACAACCCTAGAGATGATGCCGCGGCCATTTTTCTCAGTGTCATTTTAGTGGCCGCGGCTTAAGATCATTTTTGGCAATATGATCATCCAATGAGCCTTATGATGATGGGCATAAGTCATTTAAAGTAACACAACAAAATTGGGACTTGGGCCTAGGGAAGGAGGCTAGCTTCTATTCCGTTATTTGCTCATGGCGCATCATAATCATCAAGGAATGCTGAGCAGATGTGTTAGATCATAATTACCCATTGAGCATGTTGACCAAATACAAACGAAAGGGAAGCGCTTATCTACAGCTGCTCTCGGCCTCGGAGACATCATATCAATTGCTCTGTCTGTCCTATTATTGCGCGGGCGTGTAGTGGCTGGAGCTTTCAAGGGCTTCGGCTATCTTTCTACAACTCACTGACAAGCCGCACTCACAACGAATCTGAGCTGCCGACTAGTATCCACCATCAAAACTGCCGATAACATGGTAGATGGTTCCTTAGCAGTACTGAGAGAACTGCCTTGTAAAATGTCTTCGATGAGTGTGTGCGTGATTCATACCTTGGAATTGTTCCAGAATATACCTTGGTCTTGTTGAGAGATTTTTAACAGTTTCGCCAAAGGTCAGTTCACTAGCGAAAGCATTGCCAACGCCTGGCGAGCCAACCACGACTACGCTCAGGCTAAAAATGGTAGGATACGCTATTTTTGGACTTTGACTCGGCCCTCGGATTAACTTGGCCATGCATCCCCGATCTATGAGGTTGCCGGATATGCTACGCGTCGCTTGTCGGTGGCCCCTGCGTCTCTACACTAGGCCTATGCGTTTTTGCTCCTACAAGGGCAATTGACAGATCACTGAATGCTACCATGCGAACGTTCCGGAATATTTACCGCTTGCATTCCTATATATACACTTAAGATGGGAAGAGCAAGGCCCAACAGCAATCCCTTCTTCTCATACAACCTGTACACATCTCTCAACCTTTCTATTCACAATGGGCCACGTTATCTCTGCAGCTACCACTGAAGGCTTCCCACCCAAGCCCAAGTGGGGCGTCGGTGACATTCCTGACCTGACCGGCAAAGTAATCATCGTCACTGGCGGTGCCGCTGGAATTGGCAAGGAAACCTCGAAGGCATGTTCTTTTCTCAAAAGAGTAATTATTTCAACGTACACGATTATTGATCCCTTGACTTTTAGGCGCTCTTGAACCACAACGCAAAAGTGTACATTGCCGCCCGCAATGAAACTCTTGTACGAAAAGCTATAGAAGAGCTGAAGTCCGAGACGGACAAGGAGGCCCTCTTCATCAAACTAGACCTTGCTGACCTCAAGTCAGTCAGAGCTGCTGCTCAGGAATTCCAATCGTATGGAAATTTATTCTTGCGGCTGAATTTGAACTCAAAATTTCTCCCAATAGTAAGGAGCCAGAGCTTCATGTTCTTTTTAACAATGCGTGAGTAACGAAGTGGCCACCGATTGTCATCGTCGCTGATATACATGTATACTACATAGCGGAGTCATGGTACCTCCCATTGAGGCTGTCACAGCTCAAGGATACGATCTCCAATTTGGCACAAACGTCCTCGGTGAGATTTGGAACTTCGTTGAATAGAAGACGGATTGACTGATGCCACATTTTACCAGGCCACTTCTATTTCACCAAGCTGCTCATGCCTCAGCTCATTGCTGGTTCCAAAACAAGCGGCGATGGAAAGGCCAGAATTGTCACCACCTCTTCCTCCGCTAGTGTTCTTGTTAGATCGATCAACTTCAACACTATCATTGACACTCCCGCACGGAAAAAGAGATCGAACTGGATGCTTTACGGAGAGAGCAAGCTTGTATGAATAGTTCATTCCTTTACTCAATCATCAGCTAAAAGTCATATAACAGGGAAGCATCGTTTTGGCTAACGAACTGGCTGCGAGATATGGGGACCAGGGAATCGTATCCACTTCCATGAACCCAGGAAACTTGAACTCAGAGCTCCAACGACATTTGAAAGGGCTTGAAGGATTCCTTGTGGTATGAATCTACCTCTTTCTACTGTCTGCGAAATCGGCTAATGCGGTTATCAATAGTCGAAGTTCCTGTACCCCGTGCCCATGGGTGCCCTGGCGCAATTGTACGCCGGAACCTCGCCTGAAGGCGTCAATTTCAACGGCAAGGTTTGTCTGCTCTATCTTTCTTTGCCGATATTCAGCTAAGCGGAGGATGTATAGTACCTTATTCCATGGGGACGTATCGGCAAAAACCACCCTTTCGGTCAGAATGTTGCTGCGCGTAGGAAAGTGTGGGACTGGCTTGAAGAGCAGGTCGCGAAGTTCGAGGCGTCCTCTTAAATCCATTATTCTCGGTCGGTTCCCATCTAGATGCATCTGTTTTCTGCCACGCCTTCAAAATCACGATCCCACGCAATATTTTAGTATACCCAGTCATTTTGCTTAACTGTATATGGTTACTTATTACATTTCTCGTCAATATATGTAAAATTCATGGACTTCTCCCTCATCAACTAGTTTTGAGTAGCGATAGAAGATGTCAATGGACAAATAGGGAGATAACTCTATTGATACATAGTAACTAACACTGCCATTCATATTCGTTCTTCACAAGTACAAGGCACTGGCCATGGCGAAATATATGGTTTGAAACTCTACGTGGCAGAATGTGAAGTCTACAGTCTCAATCAAGTCTGTAATGAATTGTGAGAAGGTAGGCTGTTGGACAGTCATCTTATGTTTCTGAAAGAAGGTTTAGAATTGTGGCAATAAGAGAAATTTTAACCAATTACCTCTAAGCTTTCCCATCCAAACAGCAAGTAGATTTGATCGCCAGTGCCTTCGACGTCACCCCAAGTTAAAGGGGCATATGGACTACCTGCAATTTCTGGCTTGGTTGCTACAGATGTGAGAATATCATTGAGCTGCCTTTTGGATTTTCCCTTTTTCAACTTGAAGAAGGTCACTTCCATGGTGGGTGCTTTCATAGCCGGGAGCACTTTGTTGTTGAAGTGTACGACGTAATTGGTCAAGAATTTGTCGTGTTTCATCGACGGCAGTATACCACTGTTGCGCAGATAAACATGTTCGTCCACTACTAGCTTCTGTGGCATCGACATCTTCAAAACTGTGATTTTATCAGAGGTGTGAACAACCGTCATGTACAAGGTTTAAATCCATATCTTACCTACAAAAATACAAATTGTGGTTTTATCCTCTTCGGACAATCCTGAGCGTACGCTAAGCAAACATATTTTTCAAAAAAAAAAACCAATACTGTCCATCCAAGAAATTATACCAAATACAATCATCGCTCTGAGAGATATTCTCAAGAGCAGGGCTCAAGATGTAGGAGTTTGCGAGGTACGCATCAGAGGCAGTCTAGGAAATGATCTGGACCACAGACATTATGGGCGTGCTTCTGTGTTGCAGGTCTTTTGATGGGTATGAACGGCTTCAAACTTATAAGCAATGAAGAGTGAAGCGAGTAAAATTCAATGCAATTCCCAATACAAACCCCGCTATTCTTAGGTCACAGTAGATACCTTAGCGTAGAAAGGTGAGAAACACTCACCCGTGCGTCTTAGCACATCGATTGCTTGTTGCACGATAATAAACAGATTCCAAAAAAAAAAAATGCAATTCCCAAAGCGTGTCAATTTGGGGTCGTGTGGTAGGGCGACCCTGCAGCCATACAATCGGTTGGCTGGTCTTCGAGATTATCACATTGCTAGATTTTATGTATAGGAAGCTTGTCATGGCCAGCAAGTTTCCAGCTGTTTGCATCGTTGAGGGTCATTGAGATCGATCCGACTTGCCTGCCATAACTGCCAAAGGCGGCACTCCCTTATAGTGGATAGAACGCGTTTCCCGACTTGGCCAATAATCCCGAGGTTATGACGATGTTCACCTCGCCACCTCACCAATACCTGGCGATTTACTTGTGTTAACCACAAGGATCATTCGTTGGTCGAGGCACGAGTCCAAGTTTCGCCAGTTTCCTTCGCTCTTTGTCTGTGGTGACAATTACGTAATCTAACCAGAACTTTCTTTGGACTTTGGCGCTGGCGATCACAAAGTGTACTCGCTCACAATGATCTTTGGCAGCTTCATCTTTGTCTCTTCCCATTTCTCTTCCATTCTCACATCCTCGCTTTGTCAGTATCCATGGCACAGAAACCTTCCCTAGTCGGCTCAATAGTCGAGAGGAAGCAGCCTTCATCATTTCCAACGCCAAAGCCTTTTTCATCGTCCAAGACAGGATTTCCGACCGTTCAGCATCGCTCCAAAAGCGCTTTTAGTCGCAATCGCGAAGAGCTTCGTAAATTTGGGGCCAATAGAGCCAAAGAAGTACCTTCCGTGTTGCCATCCAATAAGCCGCTTTCGCCTCCCCCCACACCTCCAACCTCAGAGCCAAGTGACTGGAGAGACCAAATCAGCAGGGATAATGAGGAACGGGTAGCACAGATGACAGAAGAGGAACGCGAGGAAGAGAGAAGGCAGATTATTGAGAGATTCGGGGCAAACGTTGGAGACATTTTAAAGCGTGCTCGTTTAGCGCGAACCAAAACCTCGCAGAAGGATGCTTCAGAGAAGGTCCCAGAGATTGAGGTTCGGGAGGCTACACCTAATTCTGCGCAAGGTCAGTCCTATTGACATGTGTATTGCGAATTTATCTCTAACTACGTTGCTTAGAACCCATTCCAATATCGCATGAGGACAGACCTATAGAACGAGGTAGGCTCACCTTGGCTACCCAGGAGCTTCGGGTTTTGTAATGTCTAATAACTGAATATTCATTAGCACTGTCACCTCCTCCTTCTGCTCTCGCCACACCAAGCAACAGCCGACCCTCTAGTCGTACCGATCGCAAATTGCGATTTGCTGAGCTCGAACCCAATGATGTCCATGTCTACGAGTCCGCACCATCCACTCCCAAGAAACGCAAAGCACTTGCCCTTCCTCCTCCCGATCCGAACGATAAGCATGGTGCAGTTTCTCTGGGCCAGTGGAAAGGCAAGATGGTGCCGGACAAGGCTGGCCAAATTGAACTGGATCCACCTCCCATTCCTAGTGAACCAGAAGAACCCGAAGAAGGCTCCGCGGAGTATATTCGCCGTCATTTTTTCCCTCATGCACCAAAAGACGATCCCAACCTTGCCTGGATGGACCTTGATCCAGCCACTAGACCTAATGCTGGCCCTTCATCATCGACCTTGAGGTTTGATCTTCATGGCAATCCTATCCCTCCATCACTCTCCGAAAGCCTTCCTACACATCTTGGACTGCATCATCATGCAGAAGGATCTCATGCTGGATATACTCTAGATGATATATTCTTATTATCAAGATCCACGGTACCTGCTCAGAGGGCTACTATGCTCAGCGTGTTGGCGCGCATAGCAAGCAAGTTGGAGAATGTGAAACAAGGAAAAGTTGATGACATGAATGAATTGGTTGGAAAAGAGGATGAGCTTCGAAATAGGATACTTGCCGCCGGAATTGAAGCCCTATCAAGCCGAGGCAATGTTGGCACACGCGCCATAGAAGTTGTTTGGGAATGTATTGTAGGCTGGAATCTGGATATCATGGATCTCGAAGGGGTAGAACTCGAATCACCTTCCGATACTACCATTGAGACTCTGCCTCTTGAATTTTTCTTGCCTCAGGTCACCACCATTTTGTCGCAAGGTGGTGTTCCACCGGAATCTGCAAGCCAACTTCTTTCTATCTTGCATCGTCTGACTCAGGAAAATTCCACTATCGCAACTAGTATCGTGACGACACCAAAACTGTTGTCGACTATCCTCCAGACATTCCTCTTAACTCCAATACCTCATCAAGATTCGTCTTCTTCTACTCTTCCTGACCCCATTGCATTGCAATTTTTCAACACGCTAGCCCTTTCTTCTCGATCCAATGCCGAGGAAATTGAAAAACTTGCAGACTCTCTTCTTCGATTTGTTGTCTTCTCATCCTTTGACTCGCCATATCCTCCAGCACTTGCAATGTCTCTTCTTATATTCACACTTCGATTGTATAAAGTTCTTGCATCCTATGGGTTGTATTCTCATATTGCGGGTACCGCTGTCGAACAATTGGCTCATATTGAGCAGTTTGTCATCTCAGAAGCATGCAACTCCACGGAATTAACTGTAGCTTGGGCGAACCTTGTCGAAGCGTGGACAGTGTGCGCTACGGACCCCCACCAGACAACTCCACCTCATGACATATTATGGACCCAAGTTGTGGGTTGGAATTGGAATGTTGGGATTTCGGAGCTTCAGGAACGCTTGGAGGCTCGAGAGACAGATTGGCCGATGTGGACAGCTTCATGGCAAGCTCAGGCCGCATGGTTAGAAGGGTCAAAAATTAATGCGATCAAGGGCGGGGAGGCCGAGAGAGTTGAGCTCATGGAATCGGTCAAAGAGGGCTTCGAGTCCGGGAAAGAGTCGAAGGTCATACATGGGGCATTGAATGGGTTGAGGAAAGAGCTGCAAGGTTATATTGAAGGCAATATTGACCAGTTGAAGGCCATGGCAAATAATGCTTCTGTCTTGGCATCCGCAATACGACTCTGGCTGTCTTGTATCCCACCTCATCTCGAAGGCGTGCCATCATCGCCTCCATTTTCTCTCCCATTCGTCGGATTGTCGGAATTGTCCCGTCAATTGCTGGAGTATCCTCTCTGGGCACTCATGGATTCGTCAAATTCATCCCGTGGTTATCTTTATTGCCGGGAAATGTCACGATTCATGTCATACTATCTTCTTCTTTCGAGGCGATTACCCCAAACTTCTCAAAGTTTGTGGTTGGCTCAGTCATTTTCTATTCTTCAAAGGCTAGGGCCGGGAGATGAAGATTTTGCGCAATTGGTTATCTCTGAGCTGTCTAAAATACTGACACAGCAATGGGCTGAAAGTCAAAAGATAAATGTATCGCCAGTCATTTGGGAGAAAGGAGGATTGTCCATTTTAGAGCCGTTCATGTCAAACCTTCTTCGACCGAACCTGGAGGCGGTCATTGGGCCGCTGACTATGACGCCTCAATCCATTAAATCGTCGACTTCACAGCGCCTTCCGGCCCCTTCAGCGTCAAAGAAGCTGGGTATGCCTTTACGTCGGGATTGGACGACGTCTCCACTAGATCATTTATTGCGGTCTGGAGATTCGGAGGTCTTCAAGGCATTACCTATATCTTGGGACTCCTCCGAGGTTGAAGTAGCGCGTGCATCCTTGTTTCTGACAAAGGTCGTCCAGGAATCCCTGCTCAACTTTTCGATGACTTCATTCGTCGTATCACGAGAGGAGGCAGAACTGTCCTGCATGAAAATATTCATGTTAGAGCATGGTCAGACTCAGACTGATTCTACAGAGGAAGTGTTCCGGGATAGTGTTGTTGAGCATCTGATGGAAGACATATTGCGGCCTTATGCAATTGGCTCCTCGGATGCATCTATTGTTGCCAGAACGAACCATGAAGACCTTGAAAAGGTGGCGAGTAGATTCCTGGGCACGGGTGTTCCCTTTTTCCAGTTTTATACCGACTTTGTTTCTCTTTATGACGCCATATCTTTTTCGCATCCTCTTTTTGCTCGTCTGCTTCTACCGCCCACGTCAATGCGGTATCCCCTTGATTACAGAAAACATCTTTGGTGCGACTTCAATCATGTGGTGAAGACGATCCGCGTACCGGAATTACAGGTGTTATCCGCAGATATTCGAGAATACTTTTATCCGATTGAAAAAGATCCTCAAGTCATCGCATCGTATCTCAGTTCTTTGCTGAAAGACGATGTTCATGATTTTGTTCGTCTTGTAGCTCTGCATCATATCTCCTCCAACATTTGGCCCGACTTACAAGAAGAACCTAGAAGAGACTCATCTGAAGCTCGAGCAAGCACGCTACTGAAAACTGTCGTTGGCCAAAGTAAACTCGAGATCATCAGGGACGTTGTGCGCTATCGTCAGCAACCGGCTGGATCAATTTCACTTCCTCCTCACTGTTTCGAGGATCTTGTTGCCGTCAAAGCATCTAGATTAGATTGCATCATGAAATGGGGAGGTCAAGCAATGTTCGATAGACTGCAAGGATTATTAAATGAATAAAGCAGTGTACTTCCCTCTGTTATCTTTTCGCGGCGATGTATTTAATTTATGGCAGATAGCTTATCATTTTTTACATTTCATACTGTACCATTAACGTAACAAATCTCAACATCCCAACACGTGCATATGTAGTCGTAGTTCTCCCTTCTGCAACTTCCTAAATAATTATTCATCCTTTTTGATACCATGATCATGATGTCGCAATCGCTGACTATTACCAGAGCGTGGAGATTCAAACAAGAGCTTGATTAATCTTGACTGCTTTCTTGTCTTTTCTTGCGTTGATAAACAGAGTCTTTCAATGCCTACCTTTGACTTCGCGAGCTGGCCCCCGACACTTTCATCAACACAGCTTGAAGACTTGACGCTCCAAGCTACTTCATACGCACTATCTCATGGAATTTTATACCTTCCACCAGCAGAGCGTCAACCAATTATTCCTAGTGCTGCAATCCACGCGCCTGTGTCCCTATTCCCGTGCCCTTTCCCCCGCCACCTTTTTTATCAGGGAAAAAGGATTCAAAGGATCTATAATGTTCTGTACTCACGAATTGCCATGGACGAGGAGTTTTTGGACCGAGTAATGGGCGCAGAGAAGGGCGTAGGCAAAGTCGACGATTTCATCGGTGAATTGTGGAGAGGTTGGAAGAGATTGAGAGAAAACGGACTTGCCCAGGTATGGGTTTTTTTATCAATGGTTTCCGTATAATCGTTGCTGATACTATAGCTATATGATGAGTAGCCACTACACCTTGGCCTCTTTCGGTCCGATTATCTCCTCCACGCGCCTTCAGACCAGCCCTTGTCTATCAAGCAGGTTGAGTTTAACACCATATCTGTGTCATTTGGTGCTCTATCGCAAAGGGTTTCCGAACTTCACAGGTCAGCCATTATACAACATCTCCGCTGCGCTTTTGTTGACCTAGTTTATAGGTTTCTCTTGGCGAGCACAGGCTATTGTAATAGTTCCCCCTATCTGAAGAGAGAAAATTTCCCAGAGAATGACACGATCGCAGGACTAGCCAACGGCCTAGCCGTTGCACACAAGGCGTACAACGTCTCAGGGTAAATCAACATCTGAAATTGTTCTCCTTCCCAGTTGACTGGTTACAGATCCCGAGTACTTTTTGTGGTTCAACCCGGGGAAAGAAATGTATTTGATCAGAGGGCATTGCAGTACGAATTGCTGGAAAAGTGAGGCATTGCTGTTATAGTTTGCCATTCCTTTTTGACACACAGAAAAAGGCACGGAATCCATGTTATCCGCCAAACTTTCGATGAATTGGCCACTTCAGCCTCCATTAATTCGGATAGCTCTGCCTTACGGATATCATGTTCTGAGGATGTCCACCCTTCGAAACAGATCGAAATATCAACAGTGTATTTCCGCGCAGGGTATATGCCTTACGACTATCCTACTCCATCTCATTATATCACCCGATTCAAACTTGAGCAATCGAAGGCAATCAAATGTCCAAGTATCGCTTTACAGCTTGCCGGTGGCAAGAAAGTGCAAGAGGTCCTTACTCAACCTGGGGTACTCGAACAATTCTTGGCCGACAAAAAGAAATACGGTGTAAATGTGTTCAGTCCTGAGGAAATTGCAGAACTTCGTGACAGCTTTATGGGGATGTGGGGTCTGGATGTTGGTGAAGATATGCTGAATCCTGACATTGCTGCTGTACAAGCCGGTCAAGAAGAATTCGGAGTTCGCAAAGCCAGGTCAGAGGCCTTATCCTTGGTTCTTAAACCTCAGCGTGAAGGTGGTGGAAACAACGTTTATAAAGAATCAATTCCCGCCTTTCTCGATACCCTTCCTCCTCAGGAACGTCAAGCATGGATTGCCATGCAGCTTATCAAATCACCGGAAAATACTGGAAACTATCTCATTCGAGCTGGTGGCCTCGATCTAAAAAGTCAAATGCCGGTCAAGGCCGATGTAATCAGCGAACTGGGAATTTTTGGTTGGGCGCTGTTTGGCCAATCAGTGGATACACAAGAAGAAGAAGTCGGGTGGTTGATGCGCACGAAAGGAAGGGACAGCAATGAGGGTGGCGTTGCGACTGGATTTTCTGTACTGGACTCGCTCGTGTTAGTTGATTGATATAACATAGATGTAAGTTTGCTTCATCTACCTTTTCTATTGAAGAATTTTAATCTTCGACGTTAGGTCATGTAAATTTTCAATCAAATGTATCTTAAATCGCTTCAGAACGGGGATCTTAACTGTTTTTCATAAAACAAATGATCGCGAAGGAGTTAGCGTGGATAGTGTAGGTTATGAACCGAGGCGTTGCACATATCGGGGAACAACGACATAAGTTGGCGATTATTTCCAAGACCGATAAATTTCCTCAACCGATAATTTTCCCTATCGACTTTAAAGCGCTTGAAATTGCAAAGGCTGTTAAAAGCCATACCCCATGATTGTGGCTAATTTTCTGTATGTTTTGGTTTATGCTACGACCAGTCTCGCAACTCCCATTATCTATGATGGAAGAGCATCATTCAACTACACGAAAGCTCACCTCGACAGTTCTACGGACCCGTTTTTGACGTGAGCTACTTCCTCTATACTCATCACCCTACTAGTTCACGATCATAGAATTAAGGGTAGTCAGAGGGTCAAAAAACGCGTCTCATGTGAGTTTCCCCTCCCTCCAAAAGCGTTGATATCGAAATCCTTTCTCCTAGTATACCACATTGTTGGGTACAAAGGTCCCTCCAACTCCTCTCTGGAACCATCGCGATTTTCCGCTTCTTTCATTTCCTACCGTGCCAATTGAACAATCACTTGCTGTGTCGATAGACAATAGTTCTGTTTTCGCTCCAGGAGGCAATCCACAATATGGGTTTCGCCGTACAGATATTATCGCGCAAAAGAATAGGAGTCCAGTCAACCTGCTACCCCAAATGGAAACAGCGACCACTGTTTTCCATTTCTCTATCAAGATGGACGAAAAACGACCTCTCAATTATAATCACGAATATCAAGTTGTGTTCATTGAACCTAATGACGGTTCGCACGTCTTTGGAATTCAACTAGGTGGGTTTTCATCGTATCTCTTGCTGTTTAAAAGGCTGTAACACTCCCGTAGGATCACCATTCACGAACCCCACCGCTAAATTACCAACCAAGAACGCCCGTCATTTTAAAGTTCTTGACCATGGCCTGAATGTCCTCTTCTCGACTCCGTTCACTCCTATAAATTGGCACAACTTTGCGGTTCAAGTGGACTGGGACAGCAATACGCTTGCTGTTCTGTATTCGAAAAACTCAGACCTACTTAGAGCTGTCACGAAAGTGATTCCAAATCCAACCCATCCAACTGGGCCTGTGGGCCAGGGTGACTTCCATTTTGGTGTTCTCAAGGTACGATAGTAAGATGTTTGACAGAAGCTATCTTTCTGAGCGTACCCATCTCAAATAGCTACCTTTGGTCAATCCCAAAGATTCCCCTGCTGATCAAGGCGATGTCGTTCACCATGGTATTCAAGAAGGGACTACAGAAGGTCTACTTTATTCCGGAATATTTGTCGAAGGTATCCAGAATGGAATCAGTGTCGGGGGAGGACGATTTATTAAACCGATTGGTAAATGATATTGTAAACTATGAATTTGTCTCAAAAGAATTACGTTGGTTTTTGGCATTTGCGCTCACCTTTAGCCGACCGGAACACGGACCGGTCGCTCACGGCACGAGTATTTTAAGAAAAATGACGACATGAAGGGACTATATCCTGACGGTCATGGCTCCTGTTTATCAGAAAGTTCCCACTGTCGACCAGGGACGCTTGCAACCGTCCACGGTTGAAGAGGAACTGAAAGATTTTTATCATCCCACACTTTCAGCAAACGAAAACTCAGCGGAACACGCCGACGAACTCAGACCACTCAATAAACGAAGGCTCAGGCGGATACATTTCATCTTCGTTGTCCTCTTCACCATATTCTACATGGCGTTTTTTATGGCACGCAGTTATTTCATCCCGCGGGGAGTGTCTCCAAGAACAAGAATGAAATGTCATGAAACCATGCATCGTCTGGGGCTTGCTGGCCATATGCATTACAATGGAACATTGAATCGCAACATGTCGATTAATGTTATTTCAGGGAAGCTTCCTACTCATTACACGCTGCCTTCTGGGGACAAGATACCATCAGTTGCATTAGGTGTGTGATTTGTTTTTCTTCATAAACGCCATATTAATTGTTTGTCCATCCCGTAAGGCGTTTGGCGTGCTGATCCAGGTGAAGTAGGTGAAGCAGTCAAGGTAGTCCACGAGAACTACTCTCCGCCATCGCACTTACTGATAGAAACTTGTAGACTGCGCTAAAGACCGGGTATAGGCATATCGATGGAGCTTGGATTTACGGTGTACGTGTCAATTCTTCAAAAGCGTGTTCCATGTGTTGTGGTATACCGTTGGAGTAGCTGAAACATGTGTATATCAGAACGAAGCCGAAGTTGGTCAAGCTATAAAAGACAGCGGTATTCCTCGCAAAGACATATGGCTCACCTCAAAGCTGTGGAACTCGTTCCACGCCCCTCAAGATGTTGAGGCCGCCCTCAATGAATCTCTCACCAAATTGGGTACTGATTACCTTGACTTATACTTGATCCACTGGTTCGTCCTTCTTGAAGGGTCTCCTTTCCGTGTATTAAGTATGCTTTAGGCCTGTTGCATTCAAAAATAATGGGAAGAAGAATGATGTCGACTTTGACCTCACCGAGAATACCTATGCCACATGGCAGAAACTCGAAGAGATGGTCGACAAAGGCAAAGTTAGGAACATCGGACTCAGCAAGTTCGTTGTTATTCTTGGACTCTGAATGTATCAACTGAATCATTTGCAGCTTCAATATAAGGCGAATTCAGAAACTAGCCTCAAACCCGTTGAAGGTTAAGCCAGCCGTCAATCAAGTGGAACTGAGCTATTGGAACCCTCAGCCTGAGTTGCTTCAGGTATGTCCACACGATAGACTGATCATTGAGTATTAGTAAAAGCATGTTTTCTTTAGTGGGCAAAAGACAACGACTTACTCCTTGAGGCTTATTCTCCTCTTGGAAGCCAGGAGAAAGTAAAGGAGAGTCTGAATATACCCGAGGTAAGTTGGCGAATAGAGGTGCCAGTAATCCTACTGAACTGAAGATATCATTGATAACGTGTGTCCTTCAGGTTAAAGCCATTGCAAAGGAGCTTGGTATAACCCCGGCACAAGTATATATTTCATGGCACATTCAGCGAGGCGTACGTAATATTTTGTTCCACGGTGATATTTTGCAGCTCAACATAATCTCTATGCTATAAAATAATTAGACTGTAGTGCTTCCGAAAAGCGTCCACCCATCGCGTGTTCAAGAAAACTTCCAGGGTATGCTGGCATCATTAAATCAAAACGATCCGAACTCTACACTGACAGCTATACCACTAGTAACTGTTTTACCGGACGATGCATTTCAGAGAATCGAGAAGATTGCTGCTAGTCATGAACCTCACAGAAGTGTAAACCCCAAGTGGGGAGTTGACATTTGGAACTAATGTCGTCTACAATCTTAGTCAAATGGTGTAGAAAACTAGAAATATTTTCATTCTTGTATTGCATTAATGTACTGTGTATTCTATTTCTTGGTTCCCGATGTAAAATCTTTTGGCATGCGGCATGCAGCTGACGGCTCGTTGTGACGGAGATTAACTGGGAACTCATTTTACTTCTACCGTGGTATACGAGCTTTATAAGGCTGTCATATGAGAACTGACAGTTGGGCTTATTATTCGAGATTCATCCACAATTTAACAGTCAAATTCTTCGATTGCATTTATCACTCCAGGGCGTGATACCTCCTATCTGGTGCGTCATTCTCAATTCCCCGGGTATGCAGGGTTGGACAGACATTTGAAAGAAACTGTGGCATCGCGGGTTGCAGCGCCCATTCGCTGTGCATCTCCTTGTGACAGATAAGCGCCATCTGTACATGTCGACTAATATCAGAGCCGAGATTTCATTAAAGAGATATTAGCACAGGAGAATTTGATACAACGGTTATCGAAGCTCGGAGTTACCTCGCAGTTTTCAGAAATCTTTTTGTCATCATTATAGCTGTCCTACAGTCTACATATGATAAACTAACGAACACAAAGACCATAAGTACCGTAATGCTCCGAATCAGGCACCATGGAGTGAAAAGATAAGATACTGTGATTAAACTTTGATATACAGGCTAATGAGGCTATTCAATGAACATTTACAGAAAGGCAAGTTTGATGGGCGCTCAAAAGTTGGGTATTGACGTTACGACATTTATAGTCGACTACATGCTTTTACGCCCTGAAATACATTTCTACACTTATCTTCTTGATAACAAACATTTGAACGGCTTCCTACTTTACATGTGTCTTGCATGTCGTTGCGACACTTGGAAGTGCATTATCTGAGCAATTCTGAAGCAATTCACCTCGGAACTCCCTTGACTGAAAGATGGAAATGTATTAGTTTTTTAGGGTGGACCACAAGCGTACAGTAACAATGTTTAGTAACAAGCTTTCAATGCAAAGATTACCCAAAGCAGTTAACCATCTTTGTTCGATCGATCTTGCCCCTTACGAACAGGCCGAGCCTCCATTGCGGAAGAATTTTGGCTCTTCGTCGCATAGTAATTTTGAGTGGATACCGAGTGATCAATACATAACGAAGTCAATAAAATAGAGTGTGAAGCAGGGTACAGGGTCTGGATAAGCCTTTAGCAAATAGAGCTTGTGAACTGTTCTAAAGTTGTCACCATTAGCAGTGGGTTGGTCATGAGAAATAATGGCACATTGTTCTTATCAAGAAACTTCATTCTAGCCCAAATACATGTGTAAGAGCCCAGAACCGTCGGATTTTGAGAATACACACGGCAACCCATCTACAATTCTAAATCGGCGAGTTCGGAGGCAATAGTGCTTGCAGTTCAGGGGTAAGACTTCCAAGTATAGTAATTAAGTTTACTGATTTGTGCGTAATTGATGGCGCGTCTCTGGCGCGTTTTCCACCATAGCATTACTAGCAATAAAACGTTCACAACATTTCTGTTGAAGGTGGGTTTCCAATAAATTGGGTTTCTCTACCCTTAGTATTTGTAGATAAAACAACACAATTATTGCTGCTGTTGAACTATCAAGTGTGGATTTCAGGACGCTGTAGTCAAATATCAAAGCCGTTAGATTAACCGCGCAATTAGAAGCAATTAGACGTCTAATGGCAATATTGAATGAGTCAAATATACATAAGTTTATCTAAATTACTGTTAATGACGTGTTTTCGTGTTGAACTTGGAGCGCCATGTGTCATTGCGTGGGGCATTATTTTTATAATACGAGTCAAGCTCTATCTCAATCAAAGCTTAAACTAGTATAATGTGCTCGACCTTGGCCAAAAGACTAGTATTATGGGTATTATGACTTCAGTTGTGACTTCACTCATGAGGAGTATATAGTGCTCCAAATCTATAAGCAAGTAGGGTTATAAAGTGGAAAGGCCTCTATCTCAATTGAACGTTGCTAAGTAAAGACAAGCGACGGGACCTCATCTACTATTGGAGCTCAATGAGAGACTTGGAGAACATTTCCTCTGTGCGCTCCATTGGCTATACTGGGAACTTGAGTGGGGCTCCTCGAGCCGTTTCATTTATGACGTAGAAAAGATGCTTTGGTTGAACTGTGGAGACTAAATGTACCTGTGAGTCCGTTAAAGTAGTTGCTTAAATCTTCATGCATGTTATAGGAGCATGGCTTGTTCGTGACTCCCAAATGCTATTACTGACTACAAATACCAGCGATTTCTCCTATGGTCCGCAGTTCCGTATTGTTACATCCCTTGGATGTGGACTATTTACTGTCCAACCACCTTTAAAACCGGTATTTTTGGAAACTGCGTTTGAACCCTGCCGGTCTCTAGAGATACTATATCAAAGAAGAGCAACAAATACTATGTATATTTGACCAATTAAAAACAACAATCACAACTATTAAGTAGGAATAAATCATGTGCAAATAGCATGATTGTCAGCGCGATGTACTGAGCGGACGTGGGCTTGATCATTTCTAACTCATAAGGTACGCCGTTGTGGGGACCAACCGCTAAACGAAATCTCAAGGTTGTCAACTTCTCGAAATCTGGAAAGCGATAAGTCTGCCCAGAAATGGGAATTGTCCTGGATTGTCACAACGGCTACCAGGTCAATGAAGCACCCGCTTCCATCCGTCCATTAGAATATGCCAAGCGATGTACTTCATTCAAAGAGAAGCTCTTTTTTCATCAGAAAATCTACGCTCAGTTTGCTCGGTGCCTCCCCCAAAACCACATCCTATCGCCGATCCTATACAAAACGCCATGTCAGCGCAGCACAACGCTCATCGGTAGCATCCGAGCGCAATTGGCCGAGTGGCTTTGGTGAGAATAAGAACTTGCGCGAGATCGGGGTGCGTTCCTGGTTGGCAATAGTCAAATGGTGGAGAGGCGGGAACCACCGAAGGCAGCAGGCACTCGATTAACGAAGCCAGGCAACAGAGCCGTTTCGTTGGATTCGCAGATACAGATGCACATGTCATTGCTCGTCATCAGTGGCTGATTGCACAGACGCGTTTTCAGAAGGCGTATGTTTGGAGATACGCTCGTAGCGCGTGAAAGGATACCACGCCTTCGGAGAAATACCACTTGAGCGTATAGCAAACGTCGGCTATGTGCAACTTTAGTGATAGACCGGCAATATACGAAGGAACAGGTTAGACAGGCGAGAGAGGTGGCCAGCGAAGCTGCTAGATAAGAGAAAGCTGCGATCAGAGACGAAGTAGTGGTAGAGGACCAGATGAAAGTATCCGTTTCGACGTCGAGATTTTGAAGACGTAAAGTAAATGAAGTGCCACTTTGGTCGATTCATGATTGTATTTCGAGAGTTCTGTGGTACTCCCTGCCCGAATTTTGACAGAGTAAATTACAAAAAATACGGATCGCCTCTATACAAAGAATTTTGGCGAGATTGCACCAGAATGAGGGAATATCATCCCAAATCTGGTAGGAAGTCTGGGGCGTGCTGATGCTATCTGTGCGCTTGAGAAAGTTGAATACCAAGATAGACGAATTCTAGACAAATATGGCAGAATTTAACCCAGGATCCTGTTTTTAGGCAGATGGAAAGAGAACGAAGCGTGATCGCCAAGAAATTTTGAGTAGCATTGTGCTCGTGCCGTCACGTTGCCCTTCAAGTTAGTCCCGACGGTTGCAGACCGTTTTTTTTCAACGACGGCAAAGATAGACAGTGAAAAGTTCGAGGCTTAGAATAGAGGATTGAATTGAAAGAACACTCGTCGGGAAATTGATGCACTCTGGGGCACCCAGAGGTATGGCGAGGTTCCCGCAGCCCACTTCATATTTGCAGTATTCTTAGTCCACTGTTTGGCTGGCTTTTGACGTTGGGGAAGTTGAGAATGCGTTTTCTTCTGCCTGGCTGAAATACCTGGTGAAACGAACGACTCGTTTCTCTCCAGAGCAGATAAGAATGGCGGGCTTTTTGCCTGCGCTGATGCGCCGCCGTACGACCTTCTGGTACACGGTACGAGTAGTGGCCTGACCTGAGAAAGATCTGGGGTGCTTCTGTCGAGAATGAAGGTTAAGCCGATACGTTAAGCGAGCCGTGTGGGTAGACCGCTTACCCAGGACTAGTAGCAAACAATGAACTCACGTAAGAATGCACACATTAAACTTCACTGGGTGTCCCTGTGACGCTGTTCACTAACTTGTCGAGTTGTAAAGTTGAAATAGCAAGAAAATGAGAAAGATCAAAAAAATACTGTTTGCGTAATACGATCGAAGCCACGTTCTCCGTCATTGCTTCTTCTCAGAGAGAGGTGCGCCAGCTACAAAACTCCCGCGAGAGAGAAAAGAAACTCTTTCGTCCAACAGGCGGCGGCTGTCGCATGGGAAAGATGAAATCAGGCACAGAGAGGTGGCATGCTTGCCGGGGCCGGTGAGATATTTCGATAGCATTCCGGAGTGTTACACTATTTTGAGACTTTTGATAATGCGTTGAAGGAAAATAATCCTCACTGGAGCATTTCTAGGTTGATAGCGATGGTGTGTCTCTCGGTACTCCACATTGGAGCAGGAACAGTCTACCAGTATTGGAAACTACGATGGGCAGTGATGAGGAGTGGTTGTGAGGAGGATATGAGCCGTATGTTGTGGTCCACTCGATCAAGATGAGTGTAGCAGTTCCGATGAATATGACGGTGAGAGATTTGAACTGATTCCAAAACGCCGACGGTCACTTCAAAAAAAGACTTCAGGTTTACTAGAACGCTGAATGTACCTCATAAAAGCACATTGAGTCTGCGTGAGACCTGAACACAGGCTCAAGATATCATAGCTTTCACAGCCGTCGTGAGAACTGTACCCTAGGACAATCAGTGAAAGTTTTCATTAGACCTACAGGTCAATCAGACTTCAATCCGACGCGGAAGAAAGAGAAGATTTACAGAGTTTATGGGGCTAGTGTGTTCTATTCCGCCCTAGTCTGCTAATTGTGTATCGCCGAGTCATTGGACTATCCGAGGCCGAAGAATGGAAGGAAATTGGCTACTGGAAACACGATAAGCACAGGCTCTGATGTGGTCGTCGAGCAAGAGGCCCATGCAGGCGCATGATGACATGAGCTCAGTCAGATGCATGGCTGATAAAGACGCAGACATGGGGGATTGTCACAGAGAGACGATGTTGCCCCGGCGATCCAAATGCGTTTAGGCAGCAACACAGGCACTACCCCGTCAGAACAGAACAAAGATCTTATTAGAGCACACGCATATTGATAGAAATTGTCGAACGAGCTATTCAAGACGGCCAAGGAGGATTAAAATAGAGAACGAGGATGACGCTGTGGTCATGAGATAATAGATGGAAAAGAGCAAAAAACTGAGGAGATTCGAGGAGAAAGATACTAGAATTGGAGTGCCAACAGAGGCGTATAGAGCCGGGGGTATGGAGCCAGGCTAGGAGGATTTGGAAATAGTAGCCGCGTGTCAATAGATAGATAATGGTGGTGGCGGAGAGTTGTCGGAGGGAGGTTGATTGGGCGTAGTGTGGCTTGGAAAAAAAGAGAAAAAAGATATTTGCAGAAAAGTAGATGATGTGTGTGTCTGGCTCATTCGTGTTTAATTCCGGAGGCGGACTGGTTTGAGGGAAGACGGTGAGTCCAGAAACGGGCAAAAACTCGGATGAACGAGATCGAGATTTGTTGCCAATTTTGGTCATCGACGTTTGCGATCGCTTTTCCCACGGGTGGTACGCGACTTGAAGATGGACTGACGCGGCCTTTCTCAAACTCTGCTCTTCATCGTTATATACTCTCCCTTTCCACTTCTTCGGACGCTTTCTGCCCCACTTTCTCTGTCCTCGTATCTGCTTCCTCATAGGACATGCCAGGCATGGTTTCAACTAGTCAGCCCACACAGCAGTCTTTCAACCCCTACACTGAAAACGGAGGCACAATCTTGGCTATTGCTGGTGCTGACTTTAGTGTTATCGCAGGCGACACTCGGCAGAGCGAGGGTTACAGCATACAAACACGATATGCCCCAAAGGTCTTCCGTCTGTGAGTCTTGCCTGCCTTGCCAGCCCTCCTTGTCTCTCTTGTGCTCATTGGGCGCCTTTTACTGGTACATTAGCACGGACAAGGCTGTACTGGCGGTCAATGGGTTTGCTGCAGATGGAAATATGTTTGTGAAGAAGGTTCGACAGCGTTTGGAGGTATGTCTCCGCTTGTCCAGCGTCTATTTCCACAAGTGCTCTTGTCTGATAAATAATAGTGGTATCGCCATGCCCATGCTAAGGACATGCCGATCCGAGCCATTGCCAGACTTATCCAGACAATGCTTTATGCCCGCCGTTTCTTCCCTTACTACGTCTACAACATCCTCGGAGGTATTGAAGAAGATGGTGAGTTCGTCTCTCTCACCATCTCCTACGCAATCCAATCTCTAGATTAGTCGCCTCTTACGTATCGGCTAACAAATGCCATACGTCTGAGTCTCTTGCGTATCTGCTCAAACTGGTTCATACAAGTTACTAAATTTGTTTTGATATTGATTCCTTTAGGCACTGGTGCAGTTTACTCTTTTGATCCCGTGGGCTCTTATGAGCGTGAAGCCTGTCGCGCTGCCGGTGCGGCACAATCTCTTGTGCAACCCTTCCTAGACAATCAGGTCAGTATAAACCTTGTTTATTGAGTGATGGAGGAACCCAATGTGGTATACGAACCGTCTGCCCCGTGCCAAAGTCGTATCCGATCCTTTGCCGATTTCGCACCGTGATCACAAATTCAAATATTTTGACCTTCTAATTATTTTGTGCTGGCGCTGACGCCGGTTGCCTTTCTTTTAACAGATCTACTTCAAGAACCAAACGCCTGCCCCGGGAACGTCATTTCCCAAACATTTGCCGCTATCCACTGTGCTACCCCTCGTGATTGACTCGTTCACAAGTGCAACGGAAAGGCACATCGAGGTTCGTTACACACTCTCAATTTATCTTGCTCTCGTGGTTATCAGAATTTTCTTGCATCATTTTCTATTTACTTTTTCCCCAAACCCCGTGTCCGTGTTCTCATGCCATTACTGCATCCTTACCCCACATCCGAAACTGTATCTTGCTACTTATTCAGTTCTTCCGTCGATCCCGCGTGCCCTCATGCTAAATTGTTTATTTCTGTATAGGTTGGCGATGGCCTAGAAATTTATGTTGTCTTGGCCAAAGGTAGCACTTCCCTCCAGGGGATCACGAGCATCCGCGGGGTCCAGGAGCTAACGGCCACAAGCGAAGGCGAGAGAGTGTTTGTGATCAGAAGGGACCTGAAGAAAGATTGAACGAGGTGTTTCGCGTTGCACATGCTTGTACCTCTCTGGCTAGCTTGTCATCGTTCTTCTTGGAATCAGACGACTTGGACGGCTCGAGCGCACACTGTGAATGTTGTCCAAGTCAAGCGAATGGCCGTGTTGAATATCTTGTTCCTCCCTTGCTTTCCCTTTTCTATTATTAGCAGTGACTGAGCTCATTTAGACCTCGAGTATTTATGCATACCAGACTCGCCCTCGCAAGTCATGCACGTGTATAACACCCATCCTGCGGACTCCAAGACTGGTTCATCGTTAGTTTCCAGTTCTCTGTATTTTACGTATTAGCTTTAGAAGAATGCGTTTGGCCCTCCAACGTTGTGTTCTTTTTGTATCGAATGTATGACGAGCCTTGGGAATTCTGCTTACGTCATCCTGGTTGCTAAGGGTCGCAGATATGTGAAAATGATGGAAAGCTGCAGAAAGGAGGCAGCGGCCAACAGGATTGATACCAGCCTCTTGCCACCATTACCTGGCTTCTCCCTGATTTCTTCCAGTAGTGTGTACATCGCTCGACGCGGTATAACACCAAATTTCGCTGAAGTTCAAAGGTTGATCAAGACTACGGTGGCTCGGGACCAAGACACCAAAGCCAAACAAAGCCAAACGGGGAACTCCACTCATTTCTCTCTCACCATCATCACCCCTTTGGTCCTCCTCTTTTCTTCGCCCCCAGCAATACCCTCACCCTACCCTTGTTTCTCCTTACACACACCTATAGACCCCTTTTCTCATCCCGGATATATATCTCAAAAATCTGACTGCTAAAAAAACATGCTTTTTTCGTCAATCCTCACTGTCGTGTTTGCGTCGCTGGCGCGCACCACCCTGGCCCAGGATCAGTTTGGGAACATTGTATACGATGCCATACACAATGCCACAGCCATCACCGGGACTTGGAGCTCAGGTAGCAAGGCAGTTAGGACAGGACAGGTGCGTGCGCTCAAACTTCATGGTTCAACTTTGTCTCTAAAACTCCCCTTTATCTGCGATAACGTAGGGTTTTGCTAACCCCGCTAATATGACTTTCAACTACCCGAAAACGACTGGAATCTCATATTCATTGTATGTCTCCCGCGCCATTTTGGGAGGAAATGTTTCTGACTGACTGATCGGGTCTGTTTTATCTAGTACGGATGATGGGTTTTACGAGATTTCGAGGTATCGGTTCAACAGCAACGGTGCGTCCCTTGGCTGTTTTTGCTGGGTACTATTCCTTATCTGGTGCGGTTAGGCTCGGAGCCAACGTGTATTACGGGCGTGATAGCGTGGTCGCATGGAAAATACACCTTGAACGCAAACGGTTCTATTTCGATGTCACCATTTGAAGATGGCTTCCAACAGGTTCAGGATCCATGTGCCGCCATTTCCAATTTCATCGAACCATTTACGACCCCGGAGTACTACAAGGGATGGAGAATATTCATGGATGCTAGCCAGGGTCCCAAGTTGCACATGTTCCAGTTCGACGGCACACCACTTGCTCCCATGTTCCAGGTCTCGGTGACTCCCAACATGCTCCCCACCCAATTGCTACGCAACACCGACGAACCTGTCATCCAAAGGCGTTCAAGTGCCCAGGGGACATCTGGTTCTCAATGGAAGGCGGGTGTGGTGGCTGGTGCTGGTTTGGCCTTAATTTCCAGCACAATCTCTATGCTGTAGATGCTTTAGCTAGCGATGGCTGCGACAACTCAGTAATGTACATTGGTTGCTTAATCATGACGAGCCTCGAACCGACACATCATGCAAGTCACACCCCCTCCCTATCAGCTTACAATCACCCGCCATCTCCTCGCGCTTCCTACCATCAAACCCATTACACGTTTCACCCGCAGTTAGGCCACCTCCGTCATGATTCCACGCAAGGTTGTGGTTCGCCTGCAATTATAATACATACGACTATTCTCCCCATTGCATCCACTCTTGTGGCCATTCATCCGGACTTTGGACCCATGGTTTTACTCTACTTCGCCCTTTATCCATTTTCTTCCAGATCATAAAGTTTGCTAACTTTCTTGTTGCATCTTATCCTCTTCTTTCTTGACCTTGGCATTTGTCTTGTATGTACATCCACTCCATTCGTACAGACGAGATACATTTTGCCCAAGACGTAGATCGTATCACCCATCCGTACATTTTTTCACAACAATCAAAAAGATACCCTCATATTTCATGCAATCTTTCTTCTATTCATCTTTCATGCATCATTCACATCTTTCTGAATGGGTCAAGATGGCACACCAAAGTTGAAGGAACAAACGCAAACTTTCAATTCACATTCGTTTATATTTCTTGGCCTTGTTGTTTTTCTTTTTTATTATCTTTGTTGCTTTCGCTTCACTCTTGACTTCTGTTTTTCTTGCCATTTGTATGCCATTACATTTATCACCCACCCGTAGAGCGGTAATATATGCAAAACGATATCATGACCACTCAAAGCTTGTTAACAGCCAACTGGAGATGCTGGTTTTCGTAAAAATTGAACAATGCCCCATTTGTGCTTTGTTGAACCAACAGGGGATGACGTGGACTGTATAGCGTGGTAAACAACTGTGGGAATTGATTACATAGAAACTGTAAAGTCACGTATCACGTGCTTTGTTATCCGTGACAACAAAATTTTTCACGTCGAATCCTGGTCTTATACTCTGGCTTCTCACAATGCTAACTACAGTCCTACGCCTCGACCAACGACGCCACTATCGCACCTGTATCTTGGGGAGATAATTGTGAAGATTCTTGCTCACATCAGCTTACTTTTGTGGATTTAGTTCCTATCGTTTACCATGCTAGAAATCAATCGGAGAATCGCAGTGGCGTTCTAAGCTGTTTTCCTCGTAGAAACCTACATTGAGGGTGAGTACACCTTATCCTATGTCCTTTCTCTTCTCTTCTGTATGATGAAGTATTTTCGGATGTAAAGCAGTCTACGGACTCGATTCCGAGAGCGCAAAAACCCATGTGGAATTTTCCGTTGCCTTCCTTCTGATCCTTTCACCGATATATATTTCATTTCTATGAACCTACGTGCTGATATCGTGTTCTCTCTTAATAGACCTTGTCGCGCTTTGAACAACTGTCATCATGATTCTTATGGTGGTCATCTCCCCATGCCTCCATGCGTTCTGTCCTCGTGTTCGAGGGCGAGTGAATGTATCGTTCATTTAACCATGGTTCATGCCTTTTGGGTAAGGAAGGTTTCTCGGCTTATCCTTCCTTCTCATGTGCTAGATGTCAAGGCCGCCGTCACATTCTTCATTTTGTGAACGCTCCACTGTTCGGTATTTGCTTTTGCTTTTCTCCTTGATGTCGATTTTTCTTCGGGAGGTCGCTGAACTTTAATGGTGATTATCGATTCAAAGTAGTGTTAATTGGACCCGTGTTTGTTTCTATCCATCTAATCATTCATATGCTACCGCACACCTGCGAGGCCTTCTGGCCACTGTCATTTTGTCGATGTAAAGTTGTTGTATTTTTTGCTTCGATGTGTCTTTATCCAGAATGTTATCAAATGTTTTTAGTAAACTTCCTGCATGATTCAGAAGTTAAAGCTTCGGGACGCCCTGATCAAATCTCGCCTCTTTTCTGTGCTCATGATAGAGGCCAACTGAAGAAGTACTGGGATATATGAGTAATGTTCACAAGAGCACAACTTAAAAACTCAAACTATCTTTTTATCTCTGCAGCCGTTTCCAGATGAACCGTTTGCTCTATCAATGGATTACACCGTCCGTTCGCTAGCAGATATTGAGTCTTGACTGGCTTTCTTTATCTCTTCTGTGCACAACAACGAAGCGATGTCACTTTATATCAGTCTGACTTACTCGTTCACATACTGACTCCACCTAGTTTTTCTAGAATCCAGAACCTTGGCGAGCATCCATCATGTGCGAATTATATGCATTTGCCTTGCCGTGTTGTTCTGATGAGTTTCACAAGGGTGAAAGAAAAACGAGCCTTGGTCGTTTGTTCAATGGTCCCTCAGCCCACACCACTTGCGGTTATATATATCTCCCTCGGTGACTTGTGCTTTATTTGTTTGTCCATTGACTCAACTTCACATAGGTTTAGATCAGAGAAATTGAATGTTACTCGACTTCCCAAAACTGTAGGCTTCGTCCATCGCCACTGACAACCTGATGATCCGCCCAAATGTGTATGTGATATTTGTAGACGTGGCATTCCAACAAAACGTCTCAACAATACCACCAATATTCTCCAGAATTATGTCGTGCCAAGCCCTCCAATTGCAAGACATCCTTTTTGGGCGGTAATCTCCGGCGCTCTGCCCTTGACGATTTCTTTGTGCCACATAACCTCCCCAAGTTGGCTTCAATTGTCTTCGGAGAAATAAAATATACGTGTTTTCTACCCTTTCACCGAGCGAAATTCAGGCCAATCCTCTTTGCTCGACCGCAGGTCGGCATTTCGTGTAGAAAAGGTGGTTGAGCCGGAAATAGCACACTGATCTATAATATGCACCCACTACGCCCTTGCACTTTGCACTGAGATCAAAATCCCTTAAGACAAGTTTCGGCGAGATTTTTGCGGCCGTTAACAGGCAGAAAACCATTCGAACATTCCTGTTGCAAAGGATGAGTATCCATCAATCTCCGAGAGGCGGCGAGAAGGTTGCATATATTCACTCTTATTCTCCATGACGGCTGGACACCCCTCCGCGATTTCTCCGAGACGAGGGCAAGCGTCATTTTTGCACGACGGGGCAATGTTTCATGGTCTTGTAGCATAATATAAAAATTGTGATCGTTGTCGTTTCTGAGATTCCAGCGACGGGGTTGCTTCCTCTCCCTCTTTACTCCTGGCTTTTCTTGAGTCACATTCTTTTTCAGTGCGCCCACAAATAGACTATGCTTTATGATTAATGCGATGTATACGGGGACTGGGAAGAGGATTCATAGGTATTGAGGTCAGACAGATAGTTACGATATCATGGAGGTAAGTGGCTTGCTCGAGTCCATGTTTGTTCGTGACAAAAATTTTAAGTTCTGCCACAAAAGCTCTTAAGAAGATTCAACATATTGCGTTGACTTGGTTCCAGAAGTATGTGAATCGAGTTTCTTTGTTGATATGACCTAGACGTGATGAATTGAGCTCTACTCCGTGGTGTATTACAATGAATCTCGATGGTTAATTCAAAGCTATGCCGGAGATTAGGCAGTATTGAACGTCTTTTGATATAAAAAGAATTGATAAGCCTTGTCGTCGCCTCCATTGGAAAATTTATTTGTTCATTAGTGTTGCATATGCCCTCCTTCAAAATATGACCTACAAAACAGCTGGTTGTCTACTGTGGTTAGTAGAAAGCACGCAATTTCTTACCAGGGAAGGGGCCGTTGGGATATGAGCGCGTAAAAAAGACAGCCAACATTTATCCATGAATGCAACCCCGTGGTCTTTACATGAGGATGTCCATGCAGCAACTCATCGTTTCGCTTCCAAGCTATCCGATAATCGGCCGCAGCGGATTCTGGATATCTAAGAAGCAGCGATAACATAGCTGGCCTTATAACGTTCAGAAGTGCCGATTCGCAGAAAGACGTAGACCCACAGATTGTGGCGTTTTCAGAAAGGACCGAGCACCGAGTTTAACGTGACAGAGAAAGCATGTAGACAGCTTCCAACAGGGTTGTGATGAGAAAGGCAATGCATCCGAGAACGAGTAGAATACTCCTTTAGATGGGTAAGAAGGTCGTTTGATCGGCAAGTGGTCGGGGTTGGCATTTGCTGTTGCATTGAAGATACACACGAGCCGACTCGGTTCATAATGGTCTGATAGCTCCCTGAAGCGAGCTGGAGAAGATAATCCGTGGTCAGCGAGGCCTTGTATCACCAGGTAGCTCGCGGAAGACTCCCAAAGGAAGAGTTTGGCCCGTGTCCTGAGCGATCGGCAAAAGAGACTTTGTTCGCGTTTATTCTATTTCCCTCGAGACAGATTTAATAAATATCTGAACTCCCATGAGATTGACAGCCAGAGAAAGAGACGACGCTTCCTGATTCAAAGACCAATTCTGAACAATTTCCAATGCAAACGGAGACAATCTCTTCAGGTATTGTAGTCGGATTGCTACCAACGTCGAGACGGTCAACACGAAAAAGTTGTTGGTATGGTTGTAGGAAATTGCATTCGAATTCAATGGGTCGTATATAATCTGAACTGAAACTCCTGGGGTGACTTCGCTATTGCATTGGAAGTACTGGCAGTCACGGTGACGATGACTGTTGACAATTGTTGAGTTTCTAAAACTATCAAACGCTTTCCAAGCGTAGATTATGACCAAACGCGAAGCCTTGGATCACAGGTTGCAGCCGATATGCGATTTATGCAGGGATATCATGAAGGAGAAAATATAGAGTCAAACTTTGCATTGTGAGGACCTGCCGGACATCATTTACAACTCAGCGGCTTGTTTGGCTACGAACACAAGAACAAACATACTTGATCCAACGAACAGTTACACAATCGATCAAAGCGTAGCTGTCTCCGTGCTCAGGTCAGCCACTACCTTTGGAGGGAGGTGTAGTCCAAATAGCTTGGAAATATGGACAGAGCTCTTGTTGCTTGAAATTGATTGGATTGGTACTTGACTTGGTTCGGTGAATGTATGACCCAAAATTAAAATGCAACATGCTGGAGTGTGCGTGTGCAATGTTCAACTGCGATGATGCGGACACCACGCAAATTCTGTATCCTTTTCTGGAACATATTCCGAAGGTTTTCTATCACTGATTGGGGCTGGAGTTGCATATATTCGTTTGGTCGACACGTCCACAACTCTACTGGAGATGAGAACTTCATGATTGTGTGAGTGATCTCCCGTGGATTTTCTTCGCGACGTCCGTTTCCTTCAAAATATGTAAGAGAGCATTCATAGAAGTCGAGAGGCTTCCCAGACAGTGCGTTTTGGTGGGATACGGAAGGCACATATGCGATTGGATAGTCAAGGAATATGGCCGCCAAGGCAACAGCAAGTTCCATAGGGATATCACTTGGGAGAGTATGGGAGGATGGCGTGGGTGATGTAGAAACTAGATCCAATAAAGAAACTAATAGTTGCACTATTTGTGTAGGGGGGTCGACCTTACGTGTACATGTTAGTATCACTGACACGAAACAACCTCAGAGCTTGAGCTTACAATCTCAAAAGAGGCTCCAAGGTGAACGAATACTGGCCTCAAGCCAATGTGTTCTTGGAATGACAAACATGTTGCAGGTTGATTGAAACTCTCGATCCGATGAAAAAGCAACCTTGTGTTCACGAAAAAGGATTGATCAAAGGATGGTTCGAATAGATGCAACACTGATGCAAAACAATCTCTGGTTCTAGTGTCCTGCAGAATTCTAGTAAGAATCGCACTTGAAACATCACAGAATGAGGCATACACTGCGGAGGTCCTCAAGCAAACGCGAGAAGAGGGCTACCGGATTCTGAGGCGCAAAAATATCAAGAAGATATCCAGTTCTACACACTCATTAGCTCAAAATATGGAAGTTTTACGGTGACGAATGACTTGCGTACCTGATTGACTGTGCGACAAGGGCAAGATTACTGGAGAAGGCCATTATGTTTTGACCAGAGATAATTTTTCGGAACTCTGGAATACCCTTTACTTTTTCTTGCACGACGGTGATGACGAAACCAAGACTGAAGTCGACCATTGATCCCTGACGAAGAAGCAGAACCCAGTGGATGGTTCTCAGTATGCGAGCGAGTGTGTGTATGAATCAGCTTTGGTGATCTCGTTGCATGGAACAGAGCAAAGGAGAGGGACTAGGCTAGGCGTACGGAACCCGAGTCATGCTCAAGAAGTGCAGTGTGAGATATTTGCGAATGGCCCAACTTCAGTTATTCTTCGCGATCGTGTTTTGTCTGTAATGACCAGATTAGGGTCTAGTCAATCCACAAAATGGTCGCGGGTTTGCTACTACTTACCTCTAATCAATGTGCAGACTAGAGACTGAGGAAGAACCGGTAGTATTTAGTCCGTGACTGTTGAATGAAAAGAGTTCAACGATTGATCGGGCAAGGAGGTTCCATGGCTTTTCAATCTCAACACCAGCTTTACTACCCATCCTCCCAACAACGAGTAGATAATGCACCTCGCGTATCCTGAAGCGGATTTGTCTTCTAAGAACCTCATTCATCTATGACTTGCGTACGGAATTGTCGCGTCCGTTCAGCCGAAATTTTTCGTGGAATCACTGTCACTAAAAATGTTGGGAACAGCATTTTGGAGCTCGTATCGAAACCACTACGAAGCACGGGTCCATGTTCGATTCGTGCGAGGCACATGTTTGCAAATACGTAGATTGTTAGGTGAGATGTGCAAGAAGAAAACAAGTTGTTTCGTTACCTCAAATGAGGAGGCTGTACAGTGGCCGTCATTTCCGTGTTTGATGGGCGCACCGACGATATAGGCGGACCTTCGAAGCCTGAGTTGGACCTCAGAGCCGGTCTCTTCCACACCACCACCATCGCTGGGCGAAAACTTCGAATCAGGTATTCGAATCATTTAAAAAGAAACGACATAATGGTTCCTGTTACTACATCAACCCTCTTGGTACGTCATCAATTGAACTACATATCATTGACTTGTGGAAGCAACTCCATATTGAATTCACTATTTCATATGAGAGTGCTGGTACTGACTTGTTCATCTCATGTAGTTTGCTGTGTTACTCCTGACCACCCAAATTGTCAATGGCCTTCCACAACAATTCAAACGCGCTCAAGATCCAGTACGCCCCTGTCTTTCACATACCACTAATATGCACCGCTAAACTGCCACTAACATTGACTTGTCTACAGGAAGTTTTAGAAAGGCGAGACTTGTTCAGAAGAGCTTCTGCTGCCAGCCCATGTTCAAAGCTGGATTTGGATGATGCACAATCACGTCAGTAATACGGACAAAATTTCCCTAACCTAGCTGACTCTTTCCTCTAGTTCCAGGGTGGCCAAAGCTCGAGCAATACGCCAGGTCAAAATGGGGCGAGGGAGAATGGACAATCATCATCAATCCCCCCGGTGTAAGTATATTTCTGATATCTGTGCTCCGTAGCAAGTATTAACTTCTCCTTCAAAAATCGCTACAGTATCGTAAAGACAAGCCTGCTACAATGTGTGTCGCGGATCCCGTTAAGATTGAGATGACTGGTTAGTGACCCTCTCATCGCAAATTTTTCTCAGTGGCCATAATATCTTTACAGGTGACTCGAAATGCAATGAAACCAGGAAGGACATACCACCGGTTAAGAAAGATTCTAACCACATTAAGGTCAATGAAGGGTATACAAATACGGGGAACTGGAATATCACTAGTGCGTTTGGAGCATTTATTCTCACTGATATTAGTGGACTTATTACCTCTATAGATGTGACCACCGCCGCTCATGCTGAATTTTTCTCGGGAAATTTCCAATTGCCCAATATCACCAAGCTCCATCTCGACTCTCTTACCGCCGTTGGAAAGTTTATCAATGCTCCTGACAATAGGTCAGTCCTTCCATAGCTGCTCAATGATAAGAACGCTATTTACTCATTATCACACTCAGCTTCGTTACAGTGGTCTCAAATGTGACTTACAAGAACACTGAACTGACTCCGGTTCCTGATAAACATTGCATTGGAACAGTAAGAACTTGATCTTCACTTTCCTGTGTCATTGTCTAACTAATTTTTTTCAAAAGATTCTCGAGCAAGAGTGTATTACTCCCGCGAAAGGTCGTATTCAACTGGTTGCTTCTGGATACATCTGGTTCAAGTACAAGACCAAGGCAAGGCATTACTTCTTTGTGTAATACCCTACCCTTACCCTGTTGCTGTAGAGAGCCCCCCTAGCCAATCCAAAAGGAGGAAAGCATTCTAAATGTGAACATAATCCCCCTCGCATTTTTGGAGATATTGATTGCTTACTTTTAATGCGATCTAGTTACCATTAAGATCGAGGATGTTCTCAGAAATGAGACAGAGCGCTCTGCTTGGATAGATTTTAACGGATACATGAATACTACATGGCGGTATGACTATTTCGATGAATGTAAGTCATTACAATGTACGAGTCACTAGCATTATCGGTTTTAACTGACCCACCTGTGCCATTAAAAGGTCGATGGAATTTTAAATTACAGTAGATTTTGGGTCGTATCCGTGTAAAGCGTCCATCTTGTGATCCCATGTCATCGGAAGTGCTATATCTACACTTCTGGAGATGTTTTGCGTATGAATTGTTTCAATTTCTCCCCGTTACGCTGAGTGTCAAGCCGATATTTCCATGGATCATAGCGTCCTGGTTTTCCCTTTCCAGTCTTGAATCTGTGCACATGTATAAGTTCGCCTGCTTCTGGTTTAGCCCAATAGTTGTCATAGTTAGGAATTATACATTCGATTGGTGTCAAAGTCTCCAAAATTCTTAAAACGATTGTCGGGCCAAGGTTTCGATGCTCTGGCAAATTAGACAACTCGAATCGTGCCCGTACGACACCTATATCATGATATTGTTAGTTTTTTCCTTCCAATCAAAAAAAATCGACTGCTTGCCTGTGTAAGGGCTTTTCATCCTCAGAGGCGGCTCCAATCGATGATCTCGTATCGCCATGAAATGTACCACATCCAGGGAATCTTCGGTTACAAAAGCGCAGTCCATCTTTTGCTGTGACACATCGAAATAAAAAGGCTGGTCCAGGCGGAAGAGGCAACGCTGCGGTGGTTTTTGCTCGAACAATCTCTTCATCTTGACGATTGTGTCTTCGTGTACTAGTTTTTCCTGTAATAATAAGGAACCAAGTCCCTCGCGGGTTTCATCCTGACGTATGGCCCGATACACATGTTGCGACCACGGAATACATGGGTGCCGAAGAACCAAATCTTGCCCTTCATGGAATTTCGCGACGTCATCACATATGCGATATCGTATATAACCTGCCATTTCAGGAAGACCGGGCTCACGGTGATAATAAAAGACACCTGGCCTGTGTTTGGGAAGTGCGACGCTTTTACTACTTCCTGGATCAGTTACATATAATCGGAGAAGTTGTTGGCCTTCGCGTATCTGTCCTAATGTAATCTAATAAGTGCAAGTAACTTGGAGAAGTTCAATACTGACACAGTAATTGTGAATCGGCGCGGTAATGCGATTCGGTTTCTGGCCAACTTCAACCATCTTTTCTGGCCTAAGTGTCTTTATAAGTCGATTCACAGATCGAGGCATGCGCTTCTGAGGAGTCGACAAATCGTTCTGTAGAGTGAATCAGTCACTCGAAGGACATCATTGAATTCGAGTGCTAACAGAAAGTCCTCGTTTGGAAAGAAATTTAACAAACGCAGTAACCGACTGTCCTTGTCGTAAAATGTACCCTGTGGGTCGTAGGTAGCAGGCACTTGTCCTGCTCCAGAAACAAGGCATTGTGCAGATTTCAAGGGCACTAAAAGACACTGATCTTGAGTTTGTTGGTAAAAATGTTTGTGCAGGGGGTGTTTATGTCGAGAGGGTTGCGACGCGTTAGGAATGTCGAGAGTCGTGTCCCAAAACGCTGTAACGGTCAACTTGGGTCAAGTGACGGTGTAAAGCTGTGCTCGGGGATCATGATATCACTTCGCTTACGTTCTAGATCTAATCTGATTAAATTGAAATGATCTCATAGTCCTCCCAAGCCCTCAATTCTTTTGCCTGCAAACTTTCAAACAGTAAATCTAGTTGGTTGCGAAGAGTAGACTTTGAGTTAATTAAGTCTTCAGATCAGTAAACGATGAGATTTGGCCTTCCACCGGCCAAAGGCCTGGAAGGGTACTTGGAAGACTTTGACATAGTCAAAGGCAATATTCCAGAAGCTTCGATCCGTATATACATTTGGTATTCAACTTCTACCTACAAGCGCCCTACTTACGGTCACTCCATTACCACCACTATCGTATATCTTTTCTCATCTTTAAACTGCACCAATACTCCCTGCTCTAAGCCATGCCTTTGAACTATTCAAAGTGGGATCAACTCGAAGTCCGTCCTCATTACCCACATCGATTTGCATGATGTTGACTGTGTTTTTTATCTTTTCAGTTGTCTGATGACTCGGATATTGAGGGTCACCCTAATGTTGACAAGAAATCGCTGATTAGGTATGCATATCGGCTTTCAGTGTGCTTAGCTTCATACTGATCATGATTGTAGATGGAAGCAACGCGATATTCACGAGAAGCGCGAAATGCGCAAACATAAAATACAAACGTTGAAAGCGCAGATCGCATGCAACAAAGTTCTCTTGCCACGAATTACGGAGATTGAGGAGACACTCAAGAATCCACCTTCAGATATGACTGCTCCTGCGTATTTCAGTCAGCTTGTAGAGAAGCTTCGTACCAACCCCTCTCGTGATTGTCCTCCAGGAAATGACCCAAACAAACTCGAACATACCTACGATGGCATGCTCCTGAGTCTTTTAACGATGGTCAGCGAGAAGTCGAAGGAGAAGTTAAAGGAAGGACACTATGCAGGGGAAGACATTGCACAGAAACTGGCTAAGGAGTTGGCAGCTGAAATGGGAACCCATGTCAAGCAGCTGGGAGAAACGATAGAACGCGATCAAAAGGAACTTGAAGAAGAGGAGCGCGAACAGAAGAAGCATATCACCATGGACGATCTTCATGATGGGTTCGAGAGCAAGGTGTGCCCGTATTTTTTCATTCATTTTGAATTTTGATTCACAAATTCTTTGTTGTAGTATGTTCCTCCTATACCCGCTCCAGCGCCCTTGGCTCCAGTGAAACCTGAAAAAGCTAAGGGAAAGAAAAAGGAAACAACCACTACAATCGAGGTCCTGAACCCCAAGGCAGGGGAATCTTCGACAAGCGCTCCAGCTCAAGAAGAAACATCTGACAACGAAGACGAAGAAGGTCTTCCTGAATTGACACCATCCCTCGAGGCATTCTCCAAGATCGCTGTTGGTGACTATGAGAAATCGTTTGAATTCATTCAGAAGCATCGCGATGTCTACGTACCAGGGGCAGCGGATGCCCTGCTTGTTGCCGCCTTCACGGCGCAGGGCGATGGCAAGACCAAGTACGCACGGCAATGCGTACACCAGAGTCTCCTCATCCAATACTGCGAGAAACTTGGCCGTGATGGAGTCGGCCTCTTTTTCAAGAAGTGAGTTCCCTCGTTTCTTGCTTTTTTTATTTGAATTGGGAAATAAATGCTAATACATCGTACAGGATGGTGTCTGGCGACAAACGCGCCCTCAAAGTGTTCGTCGACGATTTTGAGAAGACCTACGAACATCTTGCCAATCGCGTCAAGGTCACCAAGGAAGAACAAAACCAAGCCCGCGAGCAAATCCAGCTGGTCGCTGAAAACCCCGATACGATCATCTCATTCAACGTCCCTGAAGGCCCTCCCCCCGAAACACTTGTTCTGGAAGGCCCTGGTACAGAGGGAATGGACGTTGAGGAAGTTCGAAAGGCGCTGCAGTTCCGCTGGGATGTATTTGAAAGTTTCGCCCCTGAGATGAAAGAGGCGTTGAAGTCGAACAAGCTGGAGGCTGTTAACAAAGTGCTTGGAGAGATGGATGTTGCGGAGGCTGAGGCTCTTGTGGGAAGCCTGGATATGGCCGGAATCTTGAACTTCGCTGAGGGTGGTATTCGTGATGAAACAGGTCAATGATTGGTAGATAATTTTTATGAACTAATTGTAATTGAACACCTTTGCTATCCGTTGGGCAGCTTTTGGTGAAACACTTTGTTCGTCTATTTTTGTTGAAGTAAGAATAATTTAATTTGGAACCTGCAATGCTTTCCTGTGTAGCTCAGCAAGGATTTAGAGAATCATGGCTCCTGACAGATGAAAGTTAAGCCTATTGGTTTGATAATTACTCTTGACCTGATTGACTGACTCGCATCTCCATCTTTTAAAATTTTACCTTCGGTGAGAAGAGCTTACAAGTTCAATCAATCACAATTTTGACTGTTTTGGGGGATTATCGTAGACCCAGTGCAGGACCTGTCCAAATTCACAAATCAATCTTGGTCAAAGGCTGTTACATAGGATATTTTCCACAATCTGACATGGGGCCACATGGGTCATTGATTCCTTCCAAACAATATCAAAGATGAGTTCGACATGTCATTCAAGAATACCTCGAAACGGAAAGGAAAATAACTGTGTAGACATGGCATGAGAGATCTACCATGGATTCGGATCCACAACCAGGAGAAAAAAAAGCATTATGGAAGTGGGTTCTAAGATTTTTCTTTCTTCCAAAACCACGTACCGTTCACTTTCATGCATTTGGGGAGGTGGTTGTAGTACATGCCTTTGAATATGTCGGTGATCCACTGGCGAAGTGAAATGCTATATCGATTGTATCAAAAATGAGGAATGAAATTTCCCCAATCGATGTCTAGATACCCACTAGGTCCCACGTCTCTAAGCAAGTAAAACGACTCAAACAACAGTATGAGGCGAGCAACAACGTACAACGGAAGAAAACACATGGAGGTAAGGGTAACGAGGACGGCAAGCGAGTCTATTACTTTATCAAATGTGCTGGCTTTTGTCACCTTCAGGTTGTCTATTCGTTCCTCGACGCCGATTGCTTGCAAGAAAGCAAAGAGAAGGGGACAAAGTGTTATGAAGAGAGAGAGAACGCGCCACATGGTCTGCTCGATAGAAGTCGGAAATTGGAAGGACCAAGGAATGCAATGTATGGCCCCAAATACAGCTCCACTGAATCCGAAGATATATGTCAGATGCTGAGATCTTTGATAAGTCATGGCAGGGGAGTAGAAAGTGGGGACTGTGTCTCTTCCAGGCTTTTCTTCTTCACTTGAATCTGTTCCAAATAACTCCGCAACAGGTGCGATGAAAAGGTAAATTAATATAATCATCGGCCATCGAATGAGTATCACGACGATGACGTTGGCTTTACGAAACTCCTGTCGGAGCAGGTAAAGGAAGCGTGAAGCTCGTTTACGGATTCCAGTTAAAATAGTGTTGGATTGACGAACACAGTATGCAAAGGGTCTTAGCAAAGGTTTTGTGGAAACTTCTGACTGCTGTTAAGTCAGCGCTTACACAAGGCAAAAGGTAGGCGTCAACAATAATGCACCTGAATTTGTTCATCCCCTTCAACCTTTCCCATCATGTCTGCTAGGTGTTGGGCATCGAGATTGTCTAAAACTTGAAATTCTTCCGCACGAATGAGCTCATTTTTGTGAGCATAGTCCGACGTCGGCTTTAGATAGACTCGAATGCGGCACTGGACGTCCAGAGGCTTATGCCACCACAAGAAGTACATCACTGCATTCATGCTGGCAAAGGCTACAGTCACCAATTCAAGCTCAGTGATGTCAAGGCCCTGGGCAGCGCGAGCAATGCATTGAATCATAAACCAGGTGGTCTGCACAATTACCAACCCTTTGCTGAGGGAGTCGCCTTTACTCTTGTCCGCTAGGTCTTCTTCCGTCACTACCGGAAAATCGATTTCATTTGAAGCTTCCAATTCTTTGAATAACGACACAGTGAGAGTTCCAAGATCTTCATCTCCTTTGTAAAGAACGAATCCTCCCATGATAAGAAAAAAAGCATGGGTCATTGTCCAAGAATGTTCTAAAGTTGATGATAACACGTCAATCACAAATGACACCCACTCCCGTTTGGTCTCTTACTTTTATACTCCTTTGCGATACTTCGTGCCGATATCCATTGTCTGATAGACCATGATAAAATCAGTTCCGGCCCTATTAGACCCCAGAACATTAGCCATGTACGCCGTATAGTTCTTTTAAACCAATTTTCTCCCGGAGGCGTGACGTTAGGGTGTACAGACACCCACGTACACACAAAAATGGTGGCAAGACAGCTCCAAACAATATCCTGAAGACTCCTGGTGTTCGGGCAACTACACTGCAGTGGATCGTTATTTGCAGCTCGTAGATTTAATGGATGAAAGACATTCAAGGGAAGAGCTTGTATTCCGCCCTCCCAAGACGACAGCAAACCTATGCTGAGCAGGAGGAGGAACATGGAGATCGCAGTGCCAAAGTGAGTGAGGCTGATATTTCATCTTGTTTGAGTTAGGTGTGACGCCTGAGCGCCGCAGAAAAGCAGTTCCCATGAGGAATGAGGCGCATCAATTGCTGATGCGCGTAGCCACATCACATTTGAACCCCCGCTTCAGGCTCAGAACAAATACATCGGACCGACGCCTCTTGGGACTCTTCTGACTTCCGTGGCACACACAATGCTCGGAAGATTTCTATGACCTTTCTCACTGTTGACATTTCCTTCTGTCTGGATACGGACTCTATATCGACCCAACACAGAGCCATTCTTTGTATTCTTTTGATGTGCTTAATCTAGTGCGCGTGCGCGAGGTTGAACCTGACGCACTCTTTCTGCACTCTTTTCTTGTTCAAGCTGTGCACTACATGAAACGGAGAAGCTCTCAATGGGAGCGAACTCTCGTTAGTTGGAAGGGCGGGATTGTTCCCTTTATCAATTGGCTATCTATCGTGATATATGCTGTAATGCCCAGCATCCCATGATCAAAGTTGACTTCAGCTAACAGAATGCCATCTAAGACAAATCAACCTATTACTTATACGTCTGGGGCGTTATTACGGCTCTAATCGTCACCAATATGTTTCCTGATGATGATTTTTCTCTCAAGATATAGCTCGCATCGCATCTACAGTTAACTGTTCTCCAACGCCAACCTAATTATAGCGTTCAGGGGTAGGTGTCGCTGGCGGACGTGCGGAGACCCTGTCGAAACTATATTCCGCATACACCGACTTTCGACGTTTCACTACAAGATGACATGATAGCACTGCATCTCCGACGAATTCTGGACATACAATGGCCACGCTATAAGTAACCCTCACTTGGTGTGAAGTTGGATCGACATCCTCTTCCCGGCATAGAATGGCTCCTTTCGTTGTCTACGAATTGTGGGTTTGCCTTTCACGGTTTCCACAGCGCGCTAAGTAGTGTTTAATACTGTCGTTTTCTATTTTCAGCGCGTTCGTCTGCTGTAGTATTGCAGCTGTTGGTGAGTCCCTCACGTCCAGTCCTCATGTTTATCGACATGCAAGTAACGATTTTTTTTTGAAGCTCTTCTCATATGGGACCATGTCATCACTTTCGGAAGGGAGGTACAGATCTTTTGGTCGCGCAAAATTTCTGGCCCAGCTATACTATATGGTCTATTGCGATATGGAACATTGTTTGAAAAGATCGCAGTTATGCTTTTGGCTTCATGGTACATGACGCCTCATGTGAATATTCTTTTATTTTTTTGAGTGATAATATCATGTTCTCATATTTGATGTCAGGGATGCAATGTTGCAGTTCGGTTCCAAATCTTTCCGATGATTCTACGGTCTCTCGGATACGGGAGTAAGTGGTCGCGACTCCAAGAATGTTCCCAAGTCAAATCTGACAGGTGTACGATAGTGTTTTCTGCATTGCGGGTATATGCTCTTCGTAGGAATCAGTGGCCCCTGGCTATCTTTGTCTTTTTGCTTTGCTTGCCCTCCCTTGTGATGCCTGCAGTAGGTTGAACTGCTTTTCATAATAACATGCAAGCTGATGGAATATTCCTAGTATGTTTATGCTCACCAATGGTCTCCTGGCGTAAATGTCTTTGGATGCACATTGGCCTACAAGGCATCCCCTGTCGAGCATACACGATGTGTAAGTTTTATTATCCAACAAGTTTCTAAACAGGTATTGAATGTCGGAATATAGGAGTTTGATTTGATAGTATACGCATGACACAATCCCTCATCTCATCGAAATTGGAACAGTGAGAATTGCTGGACTCGTGGCCGACCTACTCGGCGAGTTCATTGTCATTATTGTCACCATCAACAGGACGTTCCATTTGAGAAAGCAAGCCATACCTCTGGAGGAAGAGAAGAAAAGACCTGGCTTGATGCATCTATTTTTGCGAGACGGTGATTACTTGAATTTTTTTGCCGATTGATGTTTTTAACCTAATCAATGGATAGGGAGCGTCTATTTTGTGTACGTTATTCCCACAGAGAATCATATTTTGATGTCAATACTTACGCCGAGCATCCCTAGCGCCCTGCTAATCTTGTCCCTCGCTGACATGCTGGTCCTTGTGGTAAGTTCCTTAATGCGCCATTTCGTTATCAGGCACTTAGACTAACGGTCATCCATCAAGTTCGATCATGTTGTGAGTTTGAGGAAGGTTGCTATCATAAAGCATTTTGACTGAAGCGTTTGAAATAGCCTTCATTTGCCACACGCTACGACTACTGGGTGGTACCGTATTATACACCTGTGTGAGTGACGCTCATTGCGTTATCAAGGGCTTATTGACCATCTCTGCCAAACGATAGGTTTCGAACGATCATCATTTCCCGGTTCCTTCTAATGCTTCGGAGCATATACTACGATGAAAGCAACGACAAGACCGATGCTGACGGCGAAGCGCCTCTGGGATCGTTAAAATTCCAATCCCGCGTGATAGGGACCATGGGCGCCCCTGTCGATTCGCAGTTCGATGAATACTCCGGTCCAGAGCCATGGGAAGACGAAGACGATCTTGTTTTCTCTAGTGACCCGCTGGCCGCTGGGTTACTCGAGACTGACACGCCCTCACACGATTCATCGGATAACATCGGCAAAGAGTCGACACCGTCGGAGGCTGATGCTTCGAATATTGAAGCCTAGAATTCACGACCAAAAATGCTGGCCCGACACCACAGCTTACTGTATTCCCGTGTAAAATCATACTGCACTGTTATTAGGTTTTTCCTGACTATTTAATCTCGCTGAGGTTTCACTTCGCGATCGTCGCCTCAAGCGTTGTTTGTCTTTCATGACATCTTGTTCTGTAGATATAAAAATCCGGCCTGTCACGAAAGCAGTGATGGTCAGGATGAACAGAAGCGTCCACACGGCTAGCAGCGCAATGGCTAGTACTTTGTGCAGAGTGTGAAAGCCAGCGATATCGAAGATATCTCCCAATAAGCGCAGTGTGGCAATCCAACCGACTATCGTGATGGAAAGATTTCAGTCAAAAGTTTCTAGCGATAATGAATCGACCCACCGTTCGGGAAAGTGACGGCCCAACAGCTCAGGATGTCTTTAAGGCCAAGGCGTTTATATACCTTAAAGCCGTACGGAAGGGCACCAAATATGAAGAAAAACACAGCAAGTCCGAATAATAAGACGCTGCAAAGTACGCTGGATGCATACCAAATGTCTCCAGCGCCGGAAGAAACCAAGTTATTGTGCGGTAATCTGTAGTTAGTGAAGTTAGAATGGTTTTTCATTAATTTTATTTTGCAGCTTACAAAAACTGTGCTTCTTTTCCAAGATTGATTAAAGCCAGAGCGGTAAACCCAGGTGGGCCACAAACAATGAAGGCAGAATTTGCTTGGTGTCCTTCGAGAAAGCCAGTCTGTTTGAAACGAGGTTAGTATACTCTGCCACTGATGATCAAAATCATGCTGACCATTATGAGTCGAATGATGTAAATGCAGATATAAAAGAAGGTCATGAAAAAGCCAAGGCCTATTTAGAACTGCATAAGTTCAGAGAATACTTTAAGAACAAAGAAACCGAACCTTGAAAAAAGTAGCCAGTAAGAAGGACGCCGAGACATCTGCGGTCATCAAGATCCAGAACGGTAAGTACTGAGGCAGCGACTACGCCTGTTAGCATGAGAGGAAATATCTGGTTATTTATCGCCATCATAAGTGGTCAATGTACAAATATAAAGAATGTCCTACATACCAGAAATGCATATCCCGGAGTGAACGCCGTAAGTTCATGAGAATGGTTGAACCATATCATCAGCATTACAAAGGATGTTATAAGGGAAAATGCGACATAAAGCCTATGTAGCACAATTAGACAATATTTATATTTCAAAGGAACGAAGGGATACCAAAACAATGCGTATGTGAAGTTTAAGCTGACATGACCCAATGGCACTGCATAATTGACGGTACCAATGACAATCGTCGCGAAGGACAGTACCTGTAGTTTAGTTTGAATGGTTATAGGCCACAATGTAACAGGCAAGATTTGGTCACTCACAATCAAGGGAACGAAAATACTGGCGACTGGGTCTGTGAATGAACGCCAAGCCCTCTTAGGATAAACTGCAGTATGAATGCGAGTTAACCGCAGAATTTTGAGATTTGCAATGGAAAACGTACGAATTGCTTGAAGGATCAATGTGAGCGTATTCAAAATGAACAATGCCATATTCATGAAGAAGAATCCGACTTCAATGCGATGTAGGGCTATGGGACGGTCCTTGATTCCGGAAAAAACTAGGTATACGGCACTAGTTCCCATGCCTATAGGAAACTGCAAAACTGTAAATCAACCAAGCATAGATACAAATGGTGTTTGTGACTTACCGATTGCCAGGACCAACCATGAATTCGACGTCCGAACACCCCAACACGACGAGATCGCTCTGGATCCGAAAAGAGTGGGGTTTCATCGAGAGTCGCCGAATCGGATGTAGACTGCGTTGAAGCCATGCAGCATTGCTTTGCCTCTGTTGATCTTAAAGATGTGGTGCTGCAACTTTGGGGAGTGGAAGCCATTTACTTGACGAAGAAACTGTGATGACCGTGACTGTAAGACATGAAACGATGACGTTGATTTTTTGTGATCGAGCAAATGCCAAAGGGACTGTTCATCTTTAAACCTAGTTGAACCCAATACAATTTAATTGCGCCGTTGGCTAACACGACACGATTGTAGTCGTCTCTACACACTGTTTTTACGACTCGATGGTAGTTCTTGTCTTTCATTTCCACCTTACATTCAAGATTGAGGGGCATTCAACTTGGCGGAAAGTTCTGCGAAGACCTTCTCTAATTCCGGCTTGGGGACAGACTTAGCAGGCCATCCAATACCCAGTCCTTCAACTTCGTCCGGCTTTGGGATAACGTGGAAATGAACATGAGGTACCTCCTGCGGCACATTCGACGTATGAGAAATTGACACTTTCTAACACATTGGACACTACCTCACCTGATGAGCGAGTCGGCCATTGTTCTGAAGGATGTTGTAATCTGCGGCCCCTTGAGCGAGGGCGATCTTCTTGGCAATTGGTAGGACATCTTGAAGATATTCGTCTGGGAGCTCATGCATTTTCTCAGCGTGATCTGTAAAGCCAGGTTAAGTGATAGATAACGATGAAAAAGATAAATTCACATTTCGGGATTACAAGGGCGTGCCCCTTGGAGAGCGGGCCTATGTCTAAGAACGCGAACCTATGGAGGATCATGAACATTGCACCGTCATCGGGCAACACAAATAGACTGACGATGTTTCGGTCTCGAGTAGCTTGAAGCTTGGGATCTTTCCTGTGGCACAACAATGGATGAGACGTGCTCCATGCTTACTGCGAGCGCAGCAGTGAACCATGTGTTCTCTTGTGAGTCACCTTCAATGATTTTGCAGAAGAGGCATGAGGCAAGAGATCTAGTAAGAGGAATTTAATTCCAGAACGTCGAACGATTGTGAAAACGAATTACTTCGTGGCCATTGTACAAGTTCCGCTTGACAAGATATGAGCGAAGATTACAAACAGATCCAAGTTGGGAAGATAGGATGACAGTCTAGCTGATTGCATGGGCGTTCCCCACAGCGTCACGTGTTGTGATAGTTGTATTCGGTGCAGCGGGCCGATTCAGGGGCTTGCAAGTAGCGGCATGAGAAAATCTCGAGGGGTTGCAAGTTATTGGAAAGAGCTTGAGAAAGCATTTCGTGTAAGAAATATAAAGAAAACGTATACGTATCTGGGACATTTACAAAGTATTGGGTGATCCAGCAACGAGATTTTCAGTGCATAATTGCGAGATGTATATACTGTCTTTAAACGACAAAGTAACAATGAATGCCATTCTGTTATCATGAAGACTATATAAACAATGTCCTTAGAAGCCTAGGTGAGTGAATAACACGTTGGTAAGTTTCCATAATTTTTGAATGTGGATGGATACTAGACTAACCGCTACAAATGACCGAAAACTACCTTACCGACCTACTGTGGAAGTGGAACTCCTGGCTCTAGGATCCCATCGCAAGGCCGCGAAATTTGGATTTCACAACTTACTTCGTGTTTATTGTTTCAACTACTGAAGTGTACTTTTAAATATAGAAAAGCGACTAGGAGACACAAAACAACACCCACTACTAGGAAATAAATAGAACAGGGCTTTGATAGTTTTCTATTAATAGTAGGTAATACGGAGAACAAGGCAGATCGATGTTGTCGCCCATTGAAACGATGAACGTATACAAGTAGATGCAATAAATAATTAAATACAGTTCAAAGAAACTTAGTGGAAAATATGGCTTCTATAATATTTGTTTGATTCAATTCTTGGGGTCTGAAGAACTGCTGTCCGCACCGTCTAAAACCTGGCCAGGTCATAATGTGTTCAAGTCGACGAATCTGGTTGGATCGTCTCTTTCTTCTTCTTGCCTATGCAGAAAAACAATGTCAGTTTGAAATCATATACTCTTAGGCGATATTCAAGTCAAAAATGAAGGTATCACACCTTTAAGAAGAGACTTTAAGATTGATTTCTTCTCCTTCTTCTTGCGAGTTTGTCCACCAGTGCTAGACCCCGAGTTGGATCCAGAGGCTGAGGACCCTACTGCGCTTTCTGAAGTTCCTCCCGATGCATCTGACCGAGGCTGCGATGCGATAGATGAGGACGACTCTGTCGCAAGTGTGACCTCGGAAGACCCTAAGGTCGATGCCAGTGCAGAAGAAGAGGAAGGAGAGGATCCTGCCACTGAAGAAGGAGTACTATTGGGTAGTTTCTTAGAGGCTTCTTTCTTTGGATTGGGAAGGATTCCTCCAGTTCCATAACGCGATTGAAGGGCCCCAAAAGCAGCAGAGTAATCTTTCTGAGGGTATTGAGAACGGTGTAAAGGTGTATTAGAACTAACAGTTGTTGTCGATTGAAGCGAAACATTTGATTCGTTGGGTTGAGTGTTCATGTCAGTGTTGTTTGAATATCGTGGTCGTTGGGCACTGGGCTAATGTCTTCAATATGATTTCTGTATCATCCTTTTTATACCATATAAAATGTATGAAGAGACCATAGCAGATAGCAATGCCCGTCCTGAGCGAAACGAAAATAGACCCTTTGTCGCGTAGATCTATCCTCATCGCAGCTGATATGGTCAAAGAATACACATGGTCTCGCATGGTTGACCTTGGAATGAGTCATATTTGGCAGTTGAAAGGCTGCCCTGAATCTGTGCGCAGCCGTCTAGATCGCCGGTGAGTTAGAGGTGGATTCAAAGTGTAAGTGTATTTGTGGTGCTTACCTGTGCTCAAATGTGCCCACTTATGGCAAAGATAGGTGTATCAGACTCAGAAGTTAATAATACATCTGGTGATTCCCTAACGCACGGCCAACCTTTCGTTTGAGGTAGTTTGAACGGTTGAACCCTTGTGAAATTCGCATCTGTGTCCCCCTGTAGTCGCATATAGTCCCTCGTTACATGCAATATTTTCAGTTATCATATAGAGTATAGTATAAAAGGCTTCAAGAATGTCGGTGACGTTCCAACGAACTTTCCGTGCCGTGCTACTGCGTACAGCCGTTGAAAGCCATGTAATATTATTCACTTGTGATGTCCAGAGTCGTCGTATGGGGTGGTATGTCATCCTATTTTCCGGATGTATGAAAATCTAGTTAAGCCGGGACATGACTTCTGACTCGACATGTTCGGATTCCGAAAAGCGCAATGAAAGTACTCGCATACTACGTCGGAGGCAAACCACCGTTAGTGAATGGATTCGAATTGGCTTCTTTGTGGGGTAATGAGTCATTTCTTTAGCTGGTAATCCCATATGGCACAATAAGGGACACTGCACCAGATGGAATAGCAGGACAAGAATAGACGTGCAGTTGTCGGAGGCGGGATGGGTTAAGTAGATTGAAAGTTCTTGAGAGTGAACTCGGGGTTATATTTGGCACAACATATCACAACAACCGATCAAATCACCAATGCCTTCCTGATTAGGGTATCACATTTTGTAGAGGGCCCTGCTACAGTCAAAGATTCTCTCCACTCATCTGTGTCATGAGCCTCCATCTACCTCCCCCAGCCTGTGTTGCTGATATTGTTAACGACTCAGACTCAGACTCGGTATCATCATCCGACAGCGAGGATGAGAATGATCAGACTTGGGACGACTGGGTATCCGATTCAAACGAACAGCAAGAGACCAAGTCTCTGTTCGACGAAACTGTTTTGCCATCAGTAGAACGCGCTTTGGCTTATGATAGTGAAACTCATCATTTCAACTTGGATGATTTCTGCAAAAATCTATGTGAGCATTCGTTTTATTCCATGATGTATCTCCTAATTTTTCGTAGCGCTGGATTTTCATGGGCGCGTTCGTCTCATCAACTATATCCGGAAAACTGTAAGATTTCTATCAATTGCTTGTTTGGAGGTTTTAAAGCATTGCAATAGAAAGCGAGTCCATCCGAGGCTCTAAAATTAGAAGGAAAAGAGCCCTGGTTCCAGTCTGATGAGTATCTAGTGCCCGTCGTGGAAAACGACCCTCTCATACGTACGTTTTCATTGTGATAAAAAGCATATTTAGTATCTAACACGTTTTTTAATTTATTCAGAGGCATATGCTCTTGACTGGTCAGACTCCGACGACGACGCGGATAAGGATCCAATGAAGATGGACCCCAATCAAAAGGTCAAACTCCTTGAAAAAAAACTTGCTCTCGCTCGACAAAGCCTTTTGGATTATCGTGCCTTGATAGCTGAAAAGCTTAATATTTCAAAACAAGTTACAAACGTTGAAGACTTGTCTTCCAAATTAGAAGCAATCCCCAAAACTCGTGATGATGATACCCATTACTTTGAAAGCTATGGTTCAAATGGTAGGGATCTTTATTTCTTTACTTAACTCTCTCAGAACTTTACGCCTCCACGTATGCAGATATCCACGCAATTATGATTAACGATAAAGTTAGGACGTCAACATATGCTCATTTCATTTTGACGAATCCAAGCCTGTTCCGGGATGCAATTGTCCTCGATGTTGGCTGCGGCACGGGCATCCTATCTATGTTTGCCGCGAGAGCGGGAGCGAAACGGGTCATTGCTGTAGATGCCAGCGACATTGCTCTCAAAGCAGAAAAAAACGTTATAGCCAATGGGTTCCAGGATGTAATCACCGTCATCCGAGGAAAGGTCGAATCCATTTCTCTCCCTGAAGGCATTGATAAAGTTGATATCATTATTTCTGAGTGGATGGGATATGCTTTGCTATACGAGTCAATGTTGGACTCTGTTCTTGTGGCCCGTGATCGCTTTTTGAAACCGGAAGGTGTCATGGCTCCAAGCCAGTGTAAGATGGAGTTTGGTCTTTGTGATGCGAGCGAAATACACAAAGAACGGATAGGGTTCTGGGACGACGTCTATGGTATGTACCTATCATCCCCATAACATTCTCATGACTGAAGATAATTTCCAGGATTTGACATGTCGGCGATGGCCACTGACTTGTACGACGAAGCTATTGTCGACGTTGTTGGTCCTGAAACCCTCATGAGTGAACCATATACCATTAAGGTAAGTAGTAACCTACAGACTGGGTACATCAATTCACGATATTGATTCTTCAGGACCTCAACATCGGTACAATTACCTCTCGAGAACTTGATTTTACCTCAACATTCTCCTTAACCTCCACTGCGCAGAGGCGTACCAAGATAAACTCTTTTATCCTCTACTTTGACACCTTTTTCACTGCACATGGTGGGCCAGTTCCACCTGACACCCAGGTGAAACTTGTCAAGGAGGGTGAGCCTGTTTTAGCAGAGTTGTGGCCAGTAGGCGGGAAATCGGCTCTTCAGAGACGTCAGAGCATGGGTAAAGAGAAGGAAAAAATTACTAGCTTCAGCACGGGCCCCCTCAGTGTGCCAACTCATTGGAAGCAAACTATCTTCATGCTTCGAGAACCAATCACAGTGACCGAGGGTACGTTCATTTTCCCTCAACAATGGGTGTCGATATTCAAAGTCTATTTATCAGGTTCGATTGTTATCGGAACTTTCATGTGCAAGAAGAGCACGACTAATTCGAGGGAGATGGACGTCGAAATCCATTATTCAGTTAAACAGGATGCACAATCCTCCCCTGGCCCTACAACAGTACAGATGTACAAGGTTCGATGATAACGGATATTCAAAACATTTCCAGCTTCGTGGTGATATCGATCTTATCGATGGTGGATATAATACAGACACGCCCTCCTCTTTCATCTTGTACCCGTTAAAACACAAAAATGTCAACGCCATAGTTGTGATAACCGGTATCGGAAATTCAAGGTTCCTTTTCCTCACAAAATTTGATCCACACTGTCGAGTTCATCGGATCCTTGATTGACATCTCGTCTACAATTCTTGATAAAATTGTCGCAAGCCACACATCATATACACTGGGCGTCCAAATATTCCTATGGACTCGGAGTGAGAGAGGCTATGCAACTCCAGGAGCTCCGTTCTCCAACCAGTGTGTTAGCGGTGTATTCGCAGGTACCTCTGTACATGTGTGTTGGTCACTGGTGGTGTTTAATGCTTATCAGTTGCTTCCATGCGACTTTTAATCTACTCACATAGCAACTCATGCATCGAGGTATACAGGTCATTGACAATGTGGGCTATGTTATATGTATTGCACATGGATGTTCTCCTTTCCATTATGATTTAAATAGAGAATAATTCTCATTCATAATA